>NC_134172.1:32175990-32844990 GCF_964188355.1 Buteo buteo
ATTGAGTCTTCCTATTCACATGAGTCTTCCTCTTTATTGCTTTACCACCATCTTCAAATTTACTGCTGTAAAGAACTATCTTCTACAACTTTCATGATCAGTTTTTCCCATAGGCATTTTTATCTTTTCACAGCTTTTTCTGCTACATATTTTTAGGTTTATAAAAAATGGCAGCTCTAAAAATAGTCCCTGGTTTTGCCACACAAATATAGAGCAATGAAAGTTGGTTTGGTTGATTGGAAGACTTCACTAAAAGCAGAAGTGGAATCAGTTTAAAGCACAATAAGCAGCAGAGTGATTGTGTGTTGTAAACTATGGATAGGTATAACCATACAGTGTGGAGCAGAGATGACTTTATACTACCCAGGATGATACTGATGTAATCATAGTACCATTACATTCGATACTATGGAAATTGTCTCTTCAAGCCCAAAATGGCATTCAGGGAACCCCCTCAGGCACTCTTTACATGTAAGCCTGAGGACAGGACCATGTACACCGGCTTCATCCAAATCCTGTACCCAGGGAACTCTCTCCTTATGTGCTGTACACTGTAGACCAGACAAAAAACACAATCTAGCTTTTTACTTTTACTTTGTGAAACACACTGAGTTGCTCAATAAATGAGGTATAACAGCATTTATGTATCACTGAAATACAAGAGAAAAGTAGCAGCCATTTGTACTGTCTCTTCATGGTAGAAAAAGGAGACTGAAGAATAACAATCTCTAGCTGACATTGCAAAGCCATAACAAGACAGACTTTATCCTCGGCACCTCTTTCTTTCTTTGGGAATGTTACTGGATTCCAAATTAGCAGAACTGATCCAGGTCTCTGTTTTGGATACCCCACCAATGACGCCGAATTCAAAACTATCCATATCTTGTCTCATTACTGGGTAAGAGAGAAGGATGCCATCTACTGCATATACCAGCATCAGACACTTTCAAAGATCTTCATGGCTCTAGGCTAGGAGTAGTGAAGTGCAGGGGAAAAAGGGCAGGTCTGCAATCCGACAAAAAAAGAGAGGTGAAGAGGACCTAGAAGCAGCAAAGGTAAATGTGACTATGTAAAAAGCAAGTCAGTCATCCAACCACATACATAGTAAATACACTCAACCTCTATACATGCTTCATTCCTATCACTCAGCAAAACATTTAGTTGTTTCTAGGTTTTCACTTACAAACCAAAAGTGAGACGTGATTTTATATAGCACTTCCCTTTACTATGGAATTAAGACTAATGCCATTAAATATGGGTATTACAGCTTTTAGAACAGTAAGCTGCATGGAAAAATGATGCATATTGGTTAAATAAAGAATAAATTATTTGGAGCAGCTGTTCTGGTTTGAAGAATTATTTTCTTTTCAATATTGATTACAACCTCTTAGTTTGTTTTGTGTGCCCAAAACCAGGGCAGACTAATCAGTATCAGTCGAAGACTATTTTGTGCCAAGAATTAAAAATTGTGAGGACTAACAAAGTTAGTCATGGCCATGAACAGCTAGGATAACTATAATGTATATTTTGATTATGCCCTTGACCATGAAGTTATTCAGATTTATTCTCTCATGCACGCTTGAAAAAAAAAAAAAAGGTAAGCCAAGCAACCCTTGCTGCAAGTAAGGGTTGAAAGGCTGATGTATTCAGCCTTTGAATCTGGAGGGCATGAAAAATTATTGTCAGTCAGTAATGGATGCCATTTGTTAATTTTTAAGGAATTTTGAAGAAAATTCAGAATATAGCTCTGCTGAAATCATGTTGCATGCTAGCAATGACAGCAAACTTTCTTGTGCAAAGATCTACATCCTCAGTCTACTATCAGAAACAGCACAGGACTTTTCTGCTGGCATATTTTTCAGATGAAATGAATAATTTTAGAGCTGGATTGGATGGAAAGTCAGGAGATCCAGTTTAAATCCTACAGCTGCCACCTATTTCTGCATAGCCATGTGCTGAATGCTCAAAATCTCCATGCCTTGCCTTCCATTCTCTCAGATGGGGATGCCAATATTTCTTTTTCTCTCTTTCTTTGACTATCTTGTTTCCTTAGAGCATAAAACCCTCATTGCAAAGACTGCTTCTCCTGTATCGATTCAATGCTTGCATCCTTGGTAGGATATGCTACACACAGTTGTAAGATAAATAATCATGTTCTAGTTCCTAACTCAGCATTGCATCTATCATAGCAATCTAGGAAATCTTAGCTACTTCTTGAGTAGCTAGTGTCTGAGTTCCTTCTGGAGTTCGTCCAGTCACAAACTATTGCTCTTCAATCCAGTCCTGCAGTTCTACTTCACTGTGGTTAGACAGTGGATCAATTTCTATGCTCTTTTTGTCCATTGTCTGTTTTTCTTCCTTTCTCTGTGTAATTAAGCACCTGAAAGACTCTTCTCCATAGAGTGGACTTAAAAAATGATTGACCTGATCCACAAAAGCAGAAATTGTAAAGACATACTACAGCTAACACAGCTATCTTCACTTTGCCCACACATTCAGTGGGATCTGGAGATGCTGCCAGCCTGGTGCTTCAAAGGATCAGGCCCATAAAATGCTCAGTAGTTTGTATTTATGCAACAGAAGTTACATCCTGAGCTAGCTAATCTACTATATTCCCCATGGAGACATCCCAGCATCAGCTACGCTTGCTATCTCTATTCCTGTTTAAAGGTGTCAGCCTAAATTCAAGCAGCTGTCAGCTACCTAGTGGGCTTGGCTCTTTTCTAGTAGTTAATTGTGCAGACACCATTGATTGGGGGTATAGGCCACTTGCGCAGTCTCTGCTTTGCAGGAAAACAAAGAGAGAGAAAGAGGAAAATAAACCCATTCATTATACATAAGCCAGACATAACAAATATAACCTCAAAGCTATTTGTAAAATTAGCTAAGTGTACATGCTTAATGTGCAGATTATTTTCCATATCTTGATCGTGTCATGGCCAAGATAGGCAGCAGAAACAGAAATGAGATGTAAGCAGTTTCTTTTCAAACTTGTTTCTGATTCCAGTGACTTTATTTTATAAATAATGTTCTGAGGAGACCAAAACCTTTCAGAGAAAATAGGATTCATAAAGTGTGATGGCCAGAAGGGAGCATTAGTCTGACTTCTGTAAATCACAAACCATTACACTTCATCCAGTTAACCCTGTATGGAGCTCAGTAATGTGTGTTAATGTCTGATCATGGCAAGCATTCCTTAAACACACCTACTCATTTTCAGAACTGGAAAATGGGAAGCTTACAACATAATTAGCAGAGAGTAAGAAGAAATCTAGACTTGTTCCTGAAACTTTCCAAACAGAATTAAGTTCTCAGCAAGATATAAAAAGTTTGTAGAATTTTTCCCTGCTGTTGTAGATGTGTGAGACATATTCTCCTTTTCTATGTCACATGTGAAAGACTTCTATCTGGAGATAAGGGATCCCTCATCCTCTTTGCTGAAGTTGTAACTGGAATATCTTTACAGGCTGGCCTTTTGGGGTTCTGCTTTCATGTTCTGGCATAGATTTGAGTGAAGACTAAATGAATGAAGTGAAGGCTTAAGGTACTGGAGTTTTAAGGATGTTGTTCTGTTAATGTGCAGTGCAAACTTTCCAGCATTTATTCTAAAAGCCATACCACAAAAACAAGCTCTTTTTTTTCTCTTTCTCTGTCTACTGTAAAATAAATATGTACAGACATGTATGTCTGTGTGCAAACTAAATCCTAACTTAAAATGTTCAGCCTAGAGTCACAACATTTCTTGCACTCATTATGAAAAGTATAACATACACACCTGACAAAAATTCATTGCAAAACAGGTTTTAAAATATTAACTTTCATCAGCAGTGTGATACTGAGAAAGACTTACGCTCCCTCAGATTTCCGAAGTGACACATGTGTGTGACACAGGCAGTGGACGTGAAGCACGCAGCCGGGCCCTGGCAGATGTGCTCCTGCAAAGCAATGCGCACCCCTTCAAAAGTCACTGACCCTCTGTGGGATGTCACTCTTCCCTCAGCAGTGACTAGGTAGTCAAACACACCTGACCTGCTCTGGGGACTTAAATCCAATAATACTGAACTGGATAAGGCAGTGATCTGGATGGCGACTTGAGGAATGGTGTTTTTGTTAAATAGATCAAACTCAGCAACAAGATTCATCTAACTCTGCCTCCCCTCACTTTTACCAGTGCTGACTTTCCTACTTTTTCTTCTCCAGGGTCCCTTAACATGTGTTAGGTTCTGATGCCTCCAGCAGAGCCTTAACCTGTGTAATTTCCCACTGCCATCACCCAAGTGTTTCCCACAGAAGGGTGTTTCTGGTACAAGTTTATCGATATCCAGACATCTGGTATCAAAGCGTGGTATTTGCTTGCTTCTAGAAAGATTCAGAAGAATTTGGGTGTGCAAAAAATTTTAGTAAACTGAAATTTCCTATCCTTAAAAGCTGACTAAGCCAAAAGAAAAAGGTGCAACAAGCTTAAGTGATCCGAGAATCATGCTCCTCCCCCATCCCAGTTCTTTTTTATTTCTCCTGGGGAGGAATATGGGCATTTGTTTTGGTACACACAGAGCCTTTTTGCAAATCTGACTGATTGCATATTGAGCTTTGTGTGCAACCACTTTGATTTGAAAGAAACTGCGTTTTCCAAAATAAAGCAAGGAGAGCTGAGAAGGGAGAGGCACAGCTGTATGAAGCTCTATGTCCCAGCAGTGGGTGTGGTGGTTCCCCCCGCCTCCACATACTTGTTTCTTGGCTTTTATGTCTTCAGCAGTTTCCTAATTGTTTCTTTTTTAAAGTTGGGGTATCTTTGGGGGAGTTTCTGCCTTATGGTTGCTGACTCTGCCTAGCAATATTTTTTAAGAATTTTTTTTTCTGTCTGGAACTTTGTCTATGAATCATTTCAAAGACCATATTTCTGGTGATACTTGCTATAAGGCAGAATTAGCAAAATTTTGCCTGGCGCAGACAAACAATGTTTGAACTAGGTTGTGGTATCAGAAAGGGCACCCACAAAGAAAGTGTCACTTCTTGTATTCTCTCAACTATCCTTTTAAATCTATAGGCAGTTGGCACCTAGGCCTCTTGAGAATGGCATCCCACCTTTGCAGTGGGCACAGTGCCATCCTAGCAGATGGGCATGAGTGTTGGCATGCTGAGAATCAGTATGTGCATCACGTTTGAGTACAATAGGTCAGCCTCTCATCCAAGTATGTGGGAATGAGAGTGTCTGTGCTGAGCTTCTGTGCCAATGGTTAAAGGAATATACCATCATTAAGCTAGCTGAAGAAGAAGATTCATTTTTTTAAATTAAGCCATGTTTCCTATAGCTATCTGGGAACACCATTTCTTCCGCAATGCTGTGATTCCTGGATCACTATTAGAAGGTAGAATACATATATGTATATGTACACATCTATAGCCCAGCCAGGGACACACCATCTTGTTTCAACAAAGATGCATTTTTTCCCTATTTGGTCTCCCTGCTGAATGGCTCATCTAGGTACAAAAGCCAGATCTGTAGAAGCCAGGGTGTAATTTCAGCTGAATAGATCCCTAAGAGCACTACAGTATTTGGCATGAAATTTGCAATGGAGCCCTTGAAGGGGCTTTCCCATCCTGGAACCAACAGAGGCTAATTTTGATTCAGTAACAAAAAATGCACCTTGCTGACATAACAGAATGGACCTTTTCAAGCTCCTTTTTCCAATCCCATGTGGAAAGTAACTGATAATATTAGGCATGCTTTCTACACTGTCTTCTACCAAAATGGTCAAAATGCTTTCCAAGCAGTATGGAGGCACAGGGCATTTGGACTGAATAGATTGTCTTATCACAACTGTTTTCAGTATAATATGTGGGTAGCAAGATTGTCATTGTCAGTCAATGGCTTCTCTAGCAGAGGGCAAATACTAACAGCAAGCCAGCAGCATTTGATTCTCTGGAGAGATTATGACCATTCAGACTTATTGATGTTCTTTGGCCTTATGCATTTGAAACTGCATCACAAGGTGCATTGTAATTCATCAGATTTCTTCCCTATGTCACTGAATATTCTGTTTGTGCTTTCAAAATGTCAATCCTACTGGAAAAGTAGACAGTTTAGCCCAAACTGAATGTTACTCCTGTTGTCATCAATTTTAAGTAGAGCTATTGAAGAGATGTTTTTCTGGATGGTGAACAAAAACACCTATTTTTTTACCTCATATATAATCATAGCATGATATTTTTACATAAACTTTATGACAGAGTCATGAAGAATAGTTCTGAAACTTTTTCACTACCATTCTAGGTATTCTTGAGAAAATGAGAGACAGACTCTAATGGATAAGTGAGCAATTGACGTGGAAGAGCCAGAGTCATATTTCAGGCTTTACCTCACTTGAAATTGTATGAATTATTAAAAATAATAATAATCAGCTGAAATCAGATAAATGCAAAGAAAGGACTCAAGTCTATGTTCAGCATCTGAGCCACCAGAATCTGAGCTCTATGAATACAGACCTGTTCCCTGGAGGGAGCGCTTTTAATGAAAATTATCAAAATATTTTACATTGGGAAGAAGTATATTCTGGATTAAAGCCAATAATAATCAGGTCTCATAACAACATGGCAATTACATTTTACATAGGTAAATCAGTTGTCCTTATATCATCAAAAGATTACTGAACTTTAATAGTATGATTTTCAAATCTACGTACGAGAGTTCAATAGATAACCTAAGTTGTTCTTATCTTACTACTGAAAATATCCCCAATATCCTAGCTAGTAGCCTAGACCTACAACACATTTACCAACAATAACTAAGTAGGGCAAGGAATTACTAGTCCTACCACGTCTGCTTAGGGTAATAGGAAATGCAGTTCCTAAGTGGCCTCCTATATGTCTTGTAAGAAAGGAAGGAAGAAAGCATGAGAGACTAGTTACCATTAATCCCTACACTTATTCATATCCATGGTCTAACAATTTCATTAATAAAAGCTAGAGAGGGATTCACAGGGAAGGAGATGAAGTTTGTGAGTACATCATGCCTGCATTTAAAGGCAAGGAAATAATTATATAAAAGAAGAAGAAGCAATTACATTTAAAAAAAAAGTTAACATTTCAATTACTGTTTATAATAATATTACATATATAATGTACATATAATTTATAACAATACATAATGATATAATGTAATAATATAGTAATATAATAATATAATGTGTTCTACCATATAACAATTATAATGCTAACCCAAACTAAATGTTTTGTATTATAACTTGTAAAACTAGCAAATTCTTTGTGATTCAAAACCATACTATTACACTGAAACATCAAATCCTTGCTGAGAAGCTGAGAAAAGAATGTCTCTTTGTGTGCTAATTATGCAGTGGGCAGATTAGCAGAATGAAAATTATCGAGCTTTTACTGTATCATTTACTTAAGTCTTTTTATTTCAGGCTTTACTCCAGTGAAGAGCTCCATCTGGCCCTTATAGTTTTAGTAGTGCTAACCATGCAATAATTATTTCTTCATTAAAAAAAAAAAAAATACCACTACATTGTATGATATCATTGGTTTGTCTATAGTCCTTCAAAAGATGACTGAATCTTAATTCATTTTTAAATACTTAAAATTTTTATCACAATGATATCTTTAAAAGTATCTGCACTAGTTCAATACACAGCTTGAGTTGTTTTCTTTTCTTTTTTCAACATCTTCCCAAAACCTTTGCAAATATTTGTTTTGTCACTTAAGACAACCCAATAGAGCAAGAGATGACTAGTTCTACCATGTCTGCATGGGACAGTAAGAAACATGCCTCTATGTGGCCTCCTACATCTTGAGAAAAGAAAAGAGAGGAAGATAAATTCGTATGGCTGGACCTTCCCTTACAAATTATGCCAGAGGCTGGAAAAATGGGAGCAGTTCTGACAAACATTACCTCTTTAGTGACCACAACAGGATGGTAGAGGAAAACATCTTGCTGAGGTGGGAAGACTCCTTGCCTTTTTCTTGTCTCCTGGGAAAAGAAGTAGGAGAGGTAATTTGAGATGTTTTGGATCACAGTTCTGATCTCTGTTTGTTCCTCCACTACTGTTATGCCTAAAACAGACACATTTGTAAAACACTTTGAAAACTGTTAAAAAGGTGGATCTTACACCTAGAAGGACATCGTGCAACAGAACTGCTTAACAACGAGGACCCTAGAGCTTCTGAGTCAGGAATAACTATCCTCAAAGATGACCATGACTGTGGCACCTTCTCCATAACCAGAAAGAAGAATTCATCCCTGCATCAGTTTTCTATTCATCGTTTTATTTTATTATTTTGCAAAGAACCTCTGGATTGAGTGAGCCAGGCCTTTTTTGCTGTCACTGGTAACCAAAAGAAAGATAAGAAAATAAAACCATTTTTAAGCTAAGAGTGTAAAACTTGAAATTTTAGCAATGATAGATGGGTTTTCTTTATTTTCACAGAGAAAATTGTTATTGTTACTTCACGTATTAGCCTAAGTTATAGAATATCTCTTCCACATCTGCTTAGGAATCATGTACATCAAGTTCCTATGTTAAGCAGCGTAACAGTCAACTTCAATTATGCTTAGCTTTCTTTGAGAGTTATCTACCCTCCATCCTTCCCCAGAAATGAACACCTTTCCTGCTAGGCAGTCCTCCAAAGATTTGAAACAGTTGGGACAGTAACAGAATAGTAGAATGCATTATCAGAAAATATAACTGACTTAATTAGTAAATTATTAATTTAATTAATACATTTGTGTCCATGGCTAATTTCTTCTTTTTTTTCTCAATAAAGGTGATATGATACAACCTTCAATTAAGCCCATGACACTGCCAATGTTTTTTGTCATACTAAGTTCTGTAGATGCTAAAATTAATTGCACCCCAGGGCTATCACATTATACATGAATAGGCACCCAAATGAATGGCAGTATTTGAGAAAGAAAGAAAAGAGATTTAGATGTATTCCCAATGATTGCTGCCAGTAACATGATAACTGACATGATACCCAATTACAGGATTTCTAATCAAGGATATCAAAGAGTCAGCATTTTTTGTCTGTCAAGCTTTTCTTACGTTTTTCTGCTTCTGAAAGTTCTTCCATGGTAAAAAAGGTTCTCTTTCAAAGTATTTTTTGTAAGAGTAGCTGGGCCAGCATCACAAAAGGTGATCTGAAATTTGAATTTTTTAATCAGAAATGTTATTACAAAAATAGTCGTTCATGATTCATCTTATCTGCTGTTCAAGACTGAATTAGTTAAGTCTGTGGAGGATTCCACAGTGAAGCACATGGTGCTACAAACATCAGACTGATATAGAGATACCTTTACGTAGCTTAAGGCAATCTGGCTCAAATACCAGTTAAACTAGACAAGGTAAATTAGCCTAAACTATTATGGGCTACACTGTTTCCAGCAGCAAGATGAAATATTATTCTAGGGCTTAGCTTTCTAGACCCCAGCTGAAATGTAGTGGTAGCCTCAGGTTTAACACCATGTGATACTCAAGCCCACAATAATAAATAAAATGTAGGCATCCCACTGGCTAAAAAGATGCCCCCTCACCCCAGGAGGGTAAGCCAGGGCACATATGCAGATGCCCAGCTCCCTGTATCATTTCTGAAGACAGGCAGGCGGTTTACAAGGCAGGGGACTATGCTCCTGCAAACTCAATGCAGAACCAAGACCTGGGTGCAACGGTATGGCTCAAACTCGAATTTTTACTTCTGAACCTTTCAAGATCAAGAGGCCAGGCGCCGCTGAGTTACAGCAGTCCTCAGAACTGCCCTTCTGGTTAAAACAAAATTACTGAGAAGTGCCTCCCTTCTCACAGCACAGTGCATCTTTTTCATAACAGTCCTGCCTATAAGTCAATGCAATTGTGTTTCAGTTCCCTCTGCGGTCTTTGAGGGGTTCAGGTGTATATCTTCACCTCCAAAAGGAAGACCCCATGCAGAACAGAAGAGTGCCAAAGGTGCCGGGACCCCCCCAGCAGCTGTGCTGCCCCGCTGGAGCAAGCAGCCCCTCAGTAGCTGCAGGACTGGACAAGCAGCCTGGCTCTGCAGGGCAGTGGTCCTCAGTGGTCTCTGACAGTGCCTATCCGAGCAGAAGATCAGGGCCTGCTCTCACAGTCTGGTCTCATTTGTCTGTTTGTTTGTTATTCACCCAGACCATTGAATTTAACAAGGCATAAACAGTCCAGTGAACACAGATCAAAATCCAGATCTCACACACACCATGCCAGTGTCCTTAATCAATAAGCTAAAGATTTGCTGTCCCACTTATCTGTTTTCATTCTGGCCGTCAGAGTTAGGCAGTGATAGAAAGTAGACTGTCTGACTCCCTCTTTTGAATTGAGAGATCTATGTTTTATCAGATGAAGTGGTCTTGTCTGTACAAATGTCATTAACTGTCCCCGTTCATTGGGAGCTATGATTTCCGTATATGCCAATGATGTAAACTAGCATCCCTGAAAATTCACTCAGGCTGGTGGGGGCTTCTAGGAGACCTGCCTGCCTTCAGGTGTAGGTGAAAGCAATTCTCACTTCCAAGTGCAAGATCATTTATATGGAAAGAGTGAGGAATGAAAATCCACTGGGATTTTGTAGTTAATGCTCCTACTTCTGTGAAAGTATCATGGGATTTATTCAAGTGACCAAATCTGTTTTATTTTATATATATATACTTTGTCTAAAGGAAAACATTCCATCTCCAGTAGTTTTACAGTATTTTATTTATGCCTTCCTCATACATACATTAACTTCACAATAAAGACTGGAATACAAAGAAGTGAGGGTAGCAAACTGAACTATCCGCTGTATTATAGGCCTGATTTAGATCTCATCAGATCAGTATGTATTAGAAGTTACTCCTCAGAAGTCCAGGAAGTCACACTGGCATAAAACTGGTGCAAGGCCTCTGGTTGGAGATTTCTTACACATGAAATTACAGTTTTGGTCCTCTGCCTGCTTTACACAAGTGCTGCATATTAAGGAGAGGTCAGAAATTTCTGAAGTCAGTGACTGCTTGGTAAAGACTTCAGTTGTCAGGGTAAGAACATCCTGATGCTGTCTAATAATAAAGCTGAAAAGTTCCCTGTATCCTAATGTCCTCTTCCTGAGCCCTTTGGAAAGAGTCATATTTTATCAGATCTGAGATCATGAATAAATCAAAGTGAAGGTAGAGAGCACGACCCAGGGCAAGAATCTGTTGCTACTATTCACACTATTGCTAGCGCCAAGTTCCTCTAACACCCCAGCTGGAGTCCCAAGTTCTGAGTTAGATGCCTAACCTCTCAGAGCCACTTACGTGAAAAGTTAGGCGTCTCCAAAAGATGGTCCCAAAAAATCATACAGTGAAGGGAAGCTTCCTAAGGAGCTGGGAATCTCGTATGTCTAGCTAACAGGAAATGACAATCACGCCTGCAATCCCTTCTCACCTCTGGAATTTCAATTCCTGGGTCTGGGCTGTGAGCAGACAGACACTCCCTCCACTCAGGACCCTCAGCTCCAAATCCTCTCCTGAGGGAAGCTTTAGCAATTGCTCTTTAAGCAGACCTCATTGTTTTATTTCAAAAATAAATCCAAAGGAGGAACCACAGGTAATAGCTTAGCGGTTAGAGGCACTCCCCTAGGAGAGTGAAGGGGGACCAAGCCCTCCTCAGCCTGAGGGGGCATCAAATTAGCAGCTCCAGGAGCTGCCCCAGCCTCCAAGCCCGAGGGGTGCCTGCTTCCTCCTGCCTCCCTCGATGCCACGCGCAGCTGAGCAGCGTGCGGCGGAGGGCAAAGCAAGCGCAGCTTTTACGGCCAATGTGGAACAGCGGGCTGCTTAATCCGACTGTAACCACCCAAGTGGTGACTGGCCACAATCTGTACTACCTTCTTGTTTCAGCTTCCTCAGAAGGAGAATTTATAATACAACATTGTAGTCCTACCTGTTATACTGCAGCAAGGATCCGCGTAAATACACTTCTTACAGCAACAGTCAAATCTGATTCATCCGGTAGTATTGTGAAGGAAAACACTGAAATACTAACATCTCCAAAACTGACACATAACATCTGAACAGTAGCACCTAGCCGCTGCTAATCATTGTTACTCTGCCAGTACCATCTTCTTTCTAATAGTGACCATTCTTTTTACTTTTTGCCAAAATTATTTTTGCCCTTCAACCTTCTTAACTTTTGTAAGAGTTCTTTTAAGGTGCATCAGCACCTGAAATATTTCTCATACAATGCTTAAATAGAGAGGAAAAATAATGCCCCACTCTATGGTGAAACAATTAGCAATTTTTTTCAGAAAAAAACTAAGTGAATCAAACTAGCTAGGAAAGAAAACCTCACTGGTTTGTGAATAACATCATCTTGTGGTTTGCAATTAAATTAATATTAGTACTTTTTTTAAAAAAGGTAGCAATCTCTCAAGAGTCCTCATATAATTCTTTTTATTTATGTGCTGTATATCTGAGCACTCCAAAGACCGATGTAACTACATTTCATCACATTCTCTATATTCATTCACTATGCATTATGTCACATCAAAGGTCAGAATAACTTTTTCCTACTCAAGAACAGTAGATTCAAATATCAAATATCTGTTCAAAGAAAAAGCAGATAATTAGTGGATAGGATAAGCAGAAGATTTTATCTCCAGAGAATTCTCTCCTCACAGATCTCTAATTAAACCAGAAGAAATTGCATGATGTGCATATGCTGTTAAGCATTAGCACAAGCAAACCTTGAAGAGGGCTGGTACAAAGTGATATAGGATATTTTATTTGCTTGTTTTTCAACACTTCATGCAGACAAGACCTCTACTTTCACTTCAGCTGCTAATCAGCTGGTCTGGTAACAGGATGGGGTTTTGTTGGCATTATTAGTAATTATTTGCATTGCCTTCATACTTAGGAGACCTATTTAACAAACTGAGGCTATGCTACTCCCGCCAAAAAAACAGGCTCTGCTTCAGCAAGCTTACAATTTCAGGACATGTCTATACAGTACATGATACCACTCCTCATGATCAAACCATCCCAATTAAAGTTATTTCATGTATTTTCTCTCTGTTCTGCAGCTAGCTTTGTATATATTATTGAAGCATATTATAAGAGACTATAGATATATACAGACATACGGGGGACTACGAGGAAAAAAATGAGACAATATTGGTCACTAAGATTGATAGGGGTCAAAGCACATTCACATCATAATTGTTGTCAGCTGTTTGCTAAGATTTATGGCCCCAAAGAAGAGGTTTCAGAGGAGGGAGTGAAAGGAGAATGATAAAGTAGTTGTGCATGTAGTTACAGGGAGATCTTCCCCAGCATTAAGAGCAGAGGGAGAGAAAGGACAAAGGTGATTGAAGATACAAGAAGTGAAGAGTGAAGACTCAGGTGTGAATAGGGAGGATATAGAGGGATGGAGACAGGCTCTGGAGTACCTTCAGGGTGAGGGCAAGCAGTGCAGACCTCACACGACAAACGTGGGAAAAAGTTCAGAGAAAGGAGCAGTTTGATAATCTGAAGGATTGAAGAAATGAGTTAAGAAAATAATCTTAACACCATTTTACATTGAGACCAGACTGCGTTGTCAAATTTGGACTAAGACATGCTGTCATTAAAGTCTTAGATGACTAGTGCCTGGTATGCAAGTGTGAGGAGTGGGCAGCATGCAGAGATATCTGCTACTTGTCTAGGACAGCTGAACTTTCTTACCATATGTCATTGTTTGTGGTTATTAAATATCCACAGGAGTTAGATTCACAGAGACCTTAAAGTTATATTAAGCCAGTGGACGAAGCTACTTCTACAGACGGAAAAGTGAGATTGGCAGCTCAGGAAGATAATTCATTTTCTCCTATAAGAAAGCTGATATGAATCTCCTTTCTACTAATAGACACAATCAAAATCTTTCTAAGCACGTTTTTGAATGACTGTGTTGAGTTACATTTTTTTTTATTCCATTTTTTTATGCACTGTCTCTGTTACATCCAGGCTTCCTGTCTCTTCCTGTTCTCTAAAGGTTATGAAGTTAATTTATCAAAGTGGTTTTAAACATGAAGTGGTAATGAATATTTACACATGCTATGTCTCTCTTTGATGAGATAAAATGTAAGGATTTATTAAACAATTTTCCAATTAAAGATAGTCTGCAAAGAACAAAAAATACATCATTGGGCAGAGTACAGCAGGACACGTGGAGATGTTAAAAGCTTATGAATTTAGGGAGTATTGACCTGCAATAATACACTATTCCTGAAAAATCCAGCACTATTTTTTCAGATACTATTAACTTTTGATGCGACTTGCCCTTTCTGTGAGTCTTGGTGGGTTTGTATCCTGTGGTGCAAATTTCTTAAGACACTTCCAGCTGAACATCTGTTGTAACCTGCGGATGGTTTTTCACATGAAAATATACTTTCTTGCTGCTCTAGAAGTTATAGCATGCAACAGGAGGACAAGCAGAAAAATGGTATTACTTCACCGGTGCTTGAGACAAAGGGCGTTGTCTCTTGGTGGTGGTGGTCATATATAGAGATGTCAAGAGCTGAGTAAACAGTTTAAATGCAAAACAACTTGTTTTACTGGCCATACAAAACCTGGGAAATGGTACTGTGAAGTCCTACATTTTGCCTGTTTTATATTGAACAAAATACTTATGTACACACAAATATATAGGACTCTTGGGTCATTCCACTTCTTATAAAGAAACCCGAGTAATGTCGGTATTTCTGAAAACCAGTGGGCAAGTTCACAGCATCACTGTCAAGTTGAAGAGTTTGCCCAATATTTTCCTTATGTTATTCCATGTATCCTAAATATGAAAGGTCTGTCATTTCCAGCTTATTATAACATTCAGCTCAGCTACTGGTAGGAACAGGGGAAAGGAGAGCCCACATTCCTTTCTTTGAACTCCAAATTACGCTCATGTTCAAGAAATTTTTCAACTTATACAATTATCAGATTTACCCAGATCTAAAGCATTTTTGTAACTCTTTAATAAATGGTGAAAAAATAATTTTTCTTTGTCCTCTTTCATATCCAACACTATTCTTATTATTAAGAGGGCTGCAAGTGCTAGTTCACATTCCTGAGCTATTAAAATAAATCCGGCAAGTACAGTGAAAATGAGTTATTTGTCAAACTTGACTAACAAATATATACAAGGGACAAAAGGCATCTGTATATTTTAAATTTTTGAAAAAGACACCCACTTATTATTCAAATACAATGAGCAGTAAATATAATCAGATTACATTCAAATAGTCCAACTTACCTGTAGACACTTTAAGCAACAAAGCATGTTACCTCATATGGTAGCCTTCTTGCTGATGGGTAAGCTACCACCCACATGTGAAGGCACAAGAATATACATAGCTGAGAAGTTACTAGGCATTGCCAATGTACATTGCTGCTCTAACTGAACCCTCCGTAAAGCAGTATTATAGGTTTTATACGTCAATATCAATTCCAAGACATGCTTTGTCTTCTCAAAAGATGATACGACATGTCAAAAAATAAGTCAAGATCAACTCTCTTACAAATGGAGCAAGAATTTTCTTCAGCAAAATGAACACCAAGAAATTAGGAATTTTCTAAAATCTACTGGGTTTTTTTTCCTTTTTTTTTTCACCTGCCTGTTTTCAGTCAGGAAAGGCAAAATCCTAGTGTCAGCTTCACACATACTGTCTGAAGCTGATGCAAATGAAACTAGTTATTAGCTTGGGATAAAGGAAATATATCTTGACAAATAAGGTTTTTTGTCGACTGTGTATAAAACCTTTGACTGATATATATTCACAACTGAGCTTGAATCTAGATGCACTTTTCTCCTTAAGCACAGGTGGTAGAGCACAAAATGAGGTTATAATTTTTAAGGGGTAATTTATAGCAGAATGAACAATTGATGTGATTTTACCTTCCAAAATATGAGGGTGGTATCAGACATTTGACTTTATCTGGTCAAAAGAAGTAAGTAAAATTCTTTCTACTGTTCTTGTCAATGAGAAGCCAGTTGTCAGCCTATGTTTGTATTAATGTAGTTATTAGTGCATAGATCCTAGCATGAATTTCTGCATTTAGAAATCTCCTATTGAGCAGAATTGATCCTTGCAGTAGTTTGAATAAAAGAAAATATATGTTAAACTGTGATTCAGTATCATTCTGACGTTTCAGACCAAACACATCCAGTCTGGTGAAATCTCAACTAGGGCTTATAGCCTGGTGCATAGTGATAGAGATTGCTAGCATTTTGTATCAGGCAACCCTCTGAAATCTGTTACATGACAGCTTTTCAGCTGTGGGATAATTTCAGGTTGCATCTATCATTACGAGTTTCTACAGTATATTTAAGAGGCAGATGGGCAACATCTATTTCAATGATATGTGGGCCTCAAAATGTTTCACTGCCACTTTCTTTAATAAACTGCCTTTAATACATGAAGACACTTACAAAATAATAAATATAAACATGATTTAACATTATTAATTAATGCTAATTAATGAAGTCATAAACAAATATAATAGTAAAAATGTGTTTAATGTAGAGTATAGCTACTGGTAAGTACTTTGTAGTTTTTCATAAATATTAAACAAATGGGAATCATAACACATTTCAGAAAAAAAAAAAATTGGCAAGTAAGTTCAAGAAGGGATTGCCTGCAACTTTACTCACTTCTGGCATTTTGGAAATTATCTCTACTAATTATGTCACAATCTCCCAGGTTCTCCATGGAGATCCTAGTTGGCAGCGGAAAGATAAATATGTACCAGATAATATTAGTCTAAATTAAAACCGCTGTCATTGTAATTGAAGGAAATGTGAACATAGGCAAATTCAGCTCCCTGAAATTTAGAACCATCACCTATTCAAGTCAATCGGTCAGCATTAATTTTGATTTAGGTTTGTTTTGCAATAGATAATGAAATTTTAAAAACCAGGAGAGAAAAAGACTATATGGCTAAAGTTTTAAATCCAAACAGATATATATATCAAGTCCAATCTCACACCATCCCAGCTCCCCCTCCCAACTCTGTCCACATTCTCCTAGAAGCATATACTCACTTTCTGCTGCCTCCAGTGCCAACACCCTGGCAACTGGCTGGTCTTTGCACATAGTCCCTCCTCATACGTGTCTGCACTCCAGTTCAGGCCAGTCCATAGCAATTGCTGACACGACACAATCCTAGGAGTTCCTGAACGCTGACATCCCACAGCACCTTGAAGGAACTGAAGGATAATCTCATTTACACACTCAGGACTACTTTGTGCATTTACAGGCTCCTGTTCAGCTTCACACACCCCCTCCATTCTGACTTTAAGAGAAAAATGTAATAATCAGTTCAGTTAACCTTAAATCGATTGTTTGTGAGACTGGCTATTGGAAAACACTAACCATGCTAGTCATCACTGTGTTGTTCAGAAAATCCTTCTCATATCTAAAGAGGGTACAAGCAGGATCAATTCAAAACTTGGCCCGAGCTGAATGGGAAGAATGCTGTTTGGTGAACCTACGTGCACAAATGTGTGATGGGGGGGGGCGGGGAGGGGTGGTGGTGGTGGCCTTTTCTTAACCCACAAGGACACTTAGGCCAGCCAGCCTAAAGCTGGCATTACATATGAAGGACAGGACTAAGGCTTCAGTCACTGTGATATAGCAGTATTTTGCCCCTGATTTCTTGTTCTGCCACAGACCTCCAGTGGGAGAGTAGACAAATTCATGGCCCAAACTCTGCCTCAATAGCCTGTTTTTAGACCAGAGGCTGTGCTTCATGCATCTGAAGGGGCAAATCATTCTCAGCCATGTTATAGCTGTAGGAGAGACAGATTAGATAGACATCCCTCATTTACATTTCAGAGCAAAATAAATTAGCCAGCATGCAACTTGAAACTATTGCAGCTGGACTACTCCTAATTCCTCCTTTAGAGGTAGCTCAATTTTCTCTACATTGTGCTTTATATTCACAGACGTTCTTACACAGGCTGGTGAAAAACGTCGGATCTATTCTCCTACTAACAGTTTATCTCTGTCCAGCTGTTTGCTTTTTTCCAGCACACATGACACCCATGTGTTTACATTGGTTCAGAGAGGACTGACCCCCAGGCAGCAACAGTACAATCAAATCCAACGAGTTCAATGGAAGTATTCCTGTTTAGGTCAGTGAATTTAGGGTCAGACTTTCTTATATTCAAATAAACAATTAACAGGCAAAGAATAAACTGACACATGTTCCTGAAGGCTTCAAGGAGAAGAATAAGAAGGAAGTGTCTCTTACAGCTCAATTATCAAAGGTTAAAAGCTTAGGACATCTCATTGCAGGACTTCTAAGCCTCATTGATCCAGGACATACCTGCACTTTAAGCAATGAGAAATCTTTTACTTGATCATCCCTATTATACATGAAGCATAGGGTTGAGCCAGCTGGGCATTGAGCTCTGCCCAGGCTGAAAATCAGAAGTCATGTCTAATTTAAATGGGTTTTTTACCTTCTGCGTTTTACTTTCATATTCTGTGTTTATCCCTATCTGCCAAAAGTCTTAGCTGCTCTGCACACTAACAGCTAGATCTCAACATCAGTCATTCTAAACTCAGACAATGCAAAATCAATTTTGCTTCCAATATTTGCCAAGCCCACAGACTATGTTTGTGTCAGCTTTTTAAGTCATCTGATTTTTTCCCCATTGCCCTGTTTGCAACAGTGAGGGTCTCAGCATTTTTTTTTAGGCAGGATGTTTTTTTCTTTGTGCTAGTACAATATCTTTGATGCAGACATCTTCAAATGTTTTACAACCATGCAGTTACCTTATTTCATGACAAGGGGGTTTTGTATATTTATCTATCTGTATAGCTACATTTATACACATTATATATAATCCATATGGCACCAACATGCATATGCATATATGTAAAATAATACAAATATTAGTATACTTTTGTATTATATGATTATACAAGTCTATATCTGGATGCCAGCTAGACATATGTAATCCTTCAAGGAAGTTATGAAGCAAGATAAATGCATGGTTGTAAAATATGTGAACGTTTCTGAGTCAAAGATCCTGTATATACAAAATCATCACCTTTGTCCCTACTCATATCTGGATAAACTACAGCACATAGTAACTTTCTCAAGATCATTCATAAAATCATGAGCACAATTGGGAATAGGCGAACCTAGCCATGAGACACACTTTATTTTCAGTGCTGTACATTGAGAGATGGAGGGCATTAGAGAGGGTACTGATATACCATTGTCAAACACGTCTGTTTCTTTCTTTCCCCGATTTCCTCATTTTTTGACAGAAGCACTTTTTTTTGAACATTTATATTCCCCTTGTAATATAGTGCTTCAAAACAAGCGTGTTGGAAAGTTAAAGTGCAGGAAGATCAATGAAGCTTTTTAAATGGTTTCTAAAAATGTGATAAATCTTTCTTCTAGTTTCTTCTATAAAAAGCACAATGTTTAGCAAAGTAGTTAAAGCAATTTTGGGCTCCTGTAAATCTGACTTAAGCTGTTCTAGCATTAATATGGAAAGGAATGTTAAAGAATTAGAATCATATGTCTTAGCAACTTTGACTCTATAGCTGAAATACTCTCAACCAATAAGCACATTCTAAGGCACTCAAGGTATTTCTTTTTTGTCTGATTAAACCACAGTTAAGAAAACATATAGTAAAAATAGTTGTAGCCTGTGATTCTTAATGTTTAGTAAGGTAGCATAGAGATTTCTAATGGCAAGTTAGGTACACATAATGCTTATTTAGCAGAATGTTAGTGCATATTAAAAAAAAAAATGTTGTCATAGGTTGGTGGCTAGGGATTCACCCATCTGCATTACCCGCTCTTCGCTATGTTAGTACTACAGTTTTGCAGCTGTTGCAGCTCTCTTTTGGTCACTGCATGCACAGATGCTATTAAATACAGTTAAATTAACACTACTTTGCGGTCTATGTCACATGGTCTCCATAACGTCACCTAAGTAGTATGAATTGGTTAACATATTTTATGACTGAGCCACATTAATGAATATTAAATATATTTTAATAAAATTAAAAAAACCCTCAACATGTTAGATTTAATAGGTAACTGTTAGAAAACTAAAATGCTTTTCTGTGCTTGAAAACAGAGGAGTCATCTGCTTGTTTGTTACTGTGTGAATATGAATATTCTGATGAAACTGGTGTAGCTGTTGCTTTCTGTTGCTCTCTGTTACTCAGTGTTTTCGGAGCTTGGGAACAGATGGTGCACCACCTGACTCTGCACACTCTAATGTAAGATTCATTGTGCTTCACAGGAAATCAAAGATCAAGCAACATTGCAGAAGGTGAAGCAGCACCTAAGCAACCAGCAACACAGTATGGTATAGTCAAGTGGTGGAGCGAGAAAGTAGGGAGAGAGAAGGGGAGAGAGAGAAGAGAGAGAATAGAAGCCAGAAAGACTTAGCTTGGTTTCTGAGGTTTATTTTGCATTCTTCTTTCTCCTTTTATTCTCTGCTTTTCCTTTTTTTTTCTTTTTTTTTTCTTATTTAGCTTGAGTCTATTCTCTATTCTTCGGGAAAAGGATCAGCTGGTTCCAAAGAAGAAACTTTAATCCTTAGGTTATCAAAAGTTCAGACCTGCCAATCAAAATCTGAATGTTTAGAAGCAAGAAAGTTATTTGATATGCTTGTTTGCTTCAATTTCACTGTAAAAAATACCTGTTTGTAACATTAACAGCTTTACAAATATTTAAAAGTTCACTCAAATTTTCAGCTGATTTTATAGCTGTAAAGAATTACAGTTATTAGTCACGAGCCTCTCTCCACTTCCCAGCCACTCACAGTAAGTTACCCATCCTTCCCTCCCTTTGCCCTGACTTTGCCTAGACAGCAGACTTAGGCCTGGCCACTCCTTTAAGGAAATCCAGAGTTCACAGATATATCGTTACATGCAAAAAAGCCAACCACTTCCCCTAGCCCTAGGCTGTGTGAAACCAAGAGGGGGAATTAAGCACTGAATTGAAGGGCCTTCCTTCAAAACACTTGCTGTCCCTAAATATTTTGGATGAAAGCTGGGAGCTCTTGTCTTGGGCACCTCCACTGATGTCAAATGATACAATTTCAAGTGAAACCGAGTGTCATCCTGATGCACGTTACAAACACATATTCTTCAGGAACGAAAACCACCACCTAGCCCAGCTGGCATTTTCAGGTACCCAGTACAGCACCATGCAGAACACAGAGCATCTTTCACATCACTCATAAGAGGCAGGTAACTATCTGAAAGGACCATCCCCTACTTTCTCATTACTCAAATGCAGGAATTTTCATAACTCTATATCCTTAAAATATATATGACTCCCCCTCTGCCATCTAGACCTGACCTAAATCTAAGTGAAGTCAATAGGAAAACTGCTTTATGCTGAATTTGAAGTTTGCCAGAACAGACCGTGCAGTAAAATACCCTAAGGCTAATCTGTTTGAAATGTGTAAAAACTGCAGCACAACACATAGCTGAAGCCTGTACCATAGTGAAGAAAGGAAGGAAAGGCAGGGATCACGTGAAAGGGATGCCCAGCAAAGGGTAACCAGCTCAGTCCTCAAACCTATTTGTGTGCCCAGGCTGCACCTAGGTATCTAATGCTCAATGAATTCAAAGTGAGGTGGCACATAAATGCCTCTGAGGATCTGGTCAAGGAGACTAGCAGGTCAGCAAAATTATCAAAGGCATCAAGAAATACAAAAAAGGTGATGTTATTACAGTACTCTGTCACTGTAAAGAAGATCATATCTAGGCATAAAACTACAGCAACAAACTGGGGCAGCCATGACTCCACTGCCTCTTTTGTTTATGCTGAGTCCCAGGAAAGCCAGGCTTGTACCTGCCACTTAGAAAGAGTTTGGAGTATATGGATTGTGACTTCTGGAGGGGAGGGATCCCTGGGAAGCACAAGTCCTCACCCTATCCTCTTATTCCTCCAGAAACTTCACAGGCAGCTAGTCCAATTTTCCATAGCCTATCTTGGTAGCTTTCCCCTTTGACCCTTCTAGCAGGAGAGTCCTGAACCTTGTCAGGTCCCTGCTCCTCATCCTTGGCACAACCAAGGAAGGAGGTAAATATTAATTTTATTTATGAAGGCTTAAGACAGGTCTACCTAAGACCTATCATGTCTGGACACTGGTATGAAGAATTGCATAGCTAAAGGAAAAAAAAGATTGTCCCTTAGAGAGGAAATGCATGTGAAGTTCAGTACATTGAATTATCACACAAACAGAAATTACACTAATCTTCTTAAAGACAGCTTAACATCACAGAAGACAAAGACCACAAAACAGCACATCCTGTGTTGCATCAGTGTTTCAAAGTGCTGCATGGAGAGGTGATGAGAGGACCAAATCTTATACTCCTCCTATGGCATTCACTTTTGAAACAGCCTGATTGTCCCTACACACATGCTTTCCAGCATAAGCTTTACTTCATACTCCTCTTTTACATTTCTAACAGCCCCTATATTTACAGGAATGATGCATAAAGTGGTGGTTTTCCTTCAGCTATAGCAGTGCAGCACTTGTGCAGGACTGAGCACAACTGATGCGCTGTCAGCTTCAGTTCACTGCAGGTAGGTTGTACCTGAGGGGGTTAAAAAAGTATAGCTGGAGAGATTAGTGTAATTATTCTACCCGTTTTCCTTATATGAATAAGGTAGTACATAGTCCCCTTGGTCAGACACACAGTGAACAACAGCTTAGATGATTAAGCCTCAGGATTTATACAGTATCTGGTACATCAGGGGGATGGAAAGACAGTTGTGCTGTTGGTGTGCTAATCATAATAAGAATTTTCATTGGTTTCATTGGTTCAAAATGGCCCTAAGCATAATATCAATAATGGAAGTTACAAATTTTATTTTTGTTATCAGTTTTTGGACGAAATCTTCACATACAAGAGACAGCTTAAAGGAAATACTCATTTGTAGATGGATTATTGCTCTTCGACATACAGTAACTGAACCAATATTTTTTTGCTGCAAAGACAGTAGGCTTGACATTCTGCATGTAGAATCAATTTGATATTACCAGTATGCATTATCTTACTGCAAGCTTTTTTTTTTCTTCCTTTTTTTTTTTACTTCAGGCAATTATACTGTAAGCTTTTCAAGTAATCCTTCACAATCACCGCCCATGTAGGGCTCTACACTGAAAAGTGACATGGTTGAAATAATGATGTTTCCATAAAGAAATAACAGGTGGGGCAAAAAATTTGGAGTATACATGGCATGAGGGAAGAGATACGTAAATTTCTTGTGATAAAATCCAAAACAGCTGAAAGAGCAAATTCAACAATCACTTGAATCTAATTCACTTTTATATTCTTACAATGTTTGCTCACTTACATGAATAACATAATTCATTACTTCTGAAGTCACTGCAGCAGCTTAGTTTGACTCTTGTAGCTGAGCATGACATGGAATGAGAGAAGATACTTTAGCTTCAATTTGTCCATGATTTATGAAGAAAAATACTTAACCTCTTACAATAAAAACCTAAGGGTATTAACCAAAGAAGATAGTAAGTTTGGATAGGAAAGACCTAGCTATTGATATGATTGCCATTGTTATTTATACTGTGTTCTACTTTACCCTGCAATTACAATAGACCATTTTTAAAATTCGGTAAAGATACTTGAATATTTGCTTTGCTTAGATGCCAGAGGCACTTTGTGGACTGAAAGAGGCATCAGCTCTTCTTCAGCATGTACCAAGATGAGAAAAATCTGTACTTCATCTTTTTCTGTAGTATTTCAATTCTCCCTGTTATGTCAAATGTATGGGACTGTTAAGACATACTCAGATACAAACTACCACAGTCCTGTCTCCCCCTCATCTCTGCCCCGGCCATACAGTTTCAATCCCTCCTTCTCATCTATGCTGGTGGTTCTGTTGTCTGACAGTGAGCTAGTTCAAGGAGGTGAGCCAGCAGAATATCACTTTCTTTTTAAAGGCTGGGGGAGAGATAGGCAGGCCTGTAGCCTTGGCTTGCTGTGTACTGCTGTGAAACAGCACCATGAGTGATGGGGTAAATACATGCTCACACCAAAGCTTTTGAGTCTACTTGTGAGTTCCCAGTGATTCATTGTACAGGTTAGTGTACAGCCTGCTGCTTCAATAACAGGTATAAAGGGGAATGGGAGGAGCACTTTCAGAAACAAAAAAGTTAAATTCAAAATTTAATTAAATATTTTCATTCTTGGAGACATTCAAAAGCTGTCTGGACACAGTCCTGGGCAACTGGCTCTAGGTGGTCCCACTTGAGCAGGGTGGTTGAACCAAATGACCTGCAGAGGTCCCTTCCTACCTCAGCTATTCTGGTCTTGTGAAAATTACCCATACTCTGATATTGATCCTTTTTCCGAACGTGGTGCTCATAGCACCTTGTTTCATTCCAGCTATATATCTGAGGTCATACCTATTGGGGTGTCTCGTGAATCAGTACATGCTCTTTAACTAGCCTCATTAAAAACCTAGGGATACAGTATCTTAAAGAGTCATTGGTCCTTACTCAGCTTCCTAGAAGCAACAGAGTTTAGAAAGTTACTGTATAAGCCTGCACTGTTCATCACCAACCTCAGCTTTCAACAGGAAATTAATTTACTTTTTCCCTTTTTACTACAAATATATTTATTACCACTGCAAAGCAATTTGCACATATCAGCTTTGAAATGAATACAGAGAGGACTGGGCTTGCCAGGAAGAAGCTGGGCAATCGTCACAAGCAGGGCTATGTATTCAGTCCAGAGCCGTCCTTTCACATCACCTTTCTTTTTGCACATAGTAAAGCTGAAGCACAGGGTTAATAGATTCCACTTTTTAAAAATGTAAACTGTACACTGACAATAAGATAAAAACCCCAATATATCTAAAGTGGTTCTTTCTTGCCACAGGTATATAGTAAATATTTCATCTAACCTTGGTGCCAGAGAACTGACTTTCTTTGGTTATACGGTTCTTATTTAAGGTACCTCTGTAGAGGGTAAAGCTAACTAATGAAGAATTTACAATGAGAGGATTTCACAAATTTTAGAAAGGAATAGTATCTGGTTCTCCTAATCTAAAAATATTACATCATCTCTAGAACAACATAGCTAAAACTCAGTATAAAAATGAGTGGATCAAAAAATGGACTTTCTGTATTTCCCAGAGTCTTCAAAAAATGGAATTTCTTCAGAATAGCAATGTGAAAATTCATCTCTAAATGGCTTCTCTGGGGAAAAAAAAAAAAAAAAGCATTATTGGAGTCATGTCTATCTTTTTATCAAATAATTTGCAGGAAGATAGCTTGATCAAGCACAACAATACCGTCCTCCTCTGGCAACTATGACCTTTTCACTCCCAACAGAGTTACAAATACTGGAAACTCCTGAATCTTCACATTCCCTTCCCTATAAAGATTTTCACTTGTCCTCTTCCCTACCACTATTTTATCTTCTCTGTCCTCCCAACTGTCAACTGGTAACCGCTTTTCTTCCACTCTCCCTGGCCTACCCACTGGTCCTGCATGATTTACACAGGTTTCCTATCTTCTTTCATACGTAACTCATCATCCACACCCTATTTGTCTTTCTCAGACAAGTGTTATCTCACTCCACATATTTGTCTTTCACTCTATCAAGACCAAATAGCCTTTCTGTTATCCTGGCCAAACCCAGACAGCAACAGCAACACCACGCCACTACTCTCATTCAGACTGAGTTGAGCCCTGTGGGTCTCTACCGCTGCTTCATGTCACCATCCAAGTTAGCTCTGTAGTCCATACCAGATCCGCTCCTGTCAGGTTTTGTCAGCTCCTTGTAGCCATCACTTCCTCCTTCCCAAAACACCAAGCAAAGAGAGGACACACAGCTTCAGGACTTGTTTTGCATCAATGTCCCAAGAGATTTGGTGCCACCTAGGCATTACCAGCGAGCAGCAATCTCTACCTCCTTGGAGGAAGCTGGGATCCTGAGCACTCCTGGTTATGATATCTTTGTGTTGTTCTTCATATTAAAATGCCAAATGAGTGCAACCATGCTACCAGATACTAGATGGGGCATATCCATTATTCATGGCTCACGAAAAAATTTTCGAAGAGGGCTCGGCTGCCTAAGAAAAAATTTTCGACGAGAGCTCGGCTGCCAGGGACCTTTTTTTCTACGAGAGCTCAGCTGCTTGAACCAGGACAAAGGAAGGTGGGGATTTCAGAAGACTGTTCTGTGCATTTTATTTATTTATTTATTTATTTATTTTGCAGACAGCACTGTCTCTCTTCCACATTTTCCCTCCCAGGAAGAAATTATGGTAATTGAATACAGGGGCTGTCTGCCAGCAACAAGTAGACCAATGTTTCAGGAGCCACAGGAAAATACCTGATGTAGCTACATATGAATGTATACAGACTGAGGCCTCAAAACCAGAAGACAGCAAATGTGGAGGAGTTGCCAATTTCTCCGACTCGAGATTTCTTGACAGCTTGGAAGCTCTGTCTTTGTGAAGGTGGGGAGAGTGAAGGGTTGAATTTTATCCAAAGAGAATTAATAGCAATCACAATACCAAAAAAAGTAAAGAAATTAATACCCTCACCTCCTTGAGAAATGAGAGCTTCTTCAGGATAAATCCAGATGTTAGGTTCTTGCTCCAGCTTCTTTTCTTTCTGAAATGTTAACAGCTTTTGCAATCTTCTATTATTCAAGAACAAAATTGTTCAACAAGGAACTTCTGCTTCATGAACTCCAAGACGTGGCAATACTACGAGCCTGACTTGCCTTCAGATTTCAGACAGATTGTTTGAGCTATAGACAATAGACATAACACATGCTTATAGGTCATGGCAACTTGTTGGTGTTGTTGCTGGTATTTTATAAGTCATTTTCATACTGTCCTGGAAAGTTACAAACAGAAAATACTAACCAAGGAGACATTTTTCTGGAAGCTTTTGTGCTCTGAAAATCATGATTTAAGCCTTGACTTTTCTTGTTATAGTGTCACTCTGTTCTCAGAGCAGAGTGGTGACTTGCCAACTTTGCTTCTTGGAGAATAATGAAGTAAAGCAGCTGAACATCAGAAACAGAGCTCATGATGAGCTTGTCATTTGAGTTGAACAGCAGGGGCCCTGCACTTGGTAATCATTACTACTGCCTAATCTACTGCATGTTTTCTTAGTCAGTAGAGATTAGAGCAACGCTGCTTCAGACATCTATTGGGAATAGAGCTAAAAAGGAATCATGAAAATTATGTGTAAAAATAAGAATGTATAATATACACATGTTAATGTTTCTTTGCTGAATGTTGTTGGCCTAGTAAAAATGCTGCTTGCTGCTATGCTGGACTCCCACCTTTGGGAGTTAACTGTAGACTCTAACAACAAAACATAGAGACTATGGGCTTTTGAGGCTTCTATAAATTTAGAAACTCATTGAGAACACTTGTCCACACAGGGGGAAGTTTTCTAAGTTACGTGCTTGGGATTAGGCTGCGTGATTGCCAACAATGTTAATGGGAGTTATTCTTGCCTCTGAAAATATCAGCCTAACTCTGTAATAAAGTAATTTCCTCCACTATTGGTTTAAGCACTTCATGCCAAATTTCTGACCTCAGTTACTTATTTGAAATCCACGGTTGTTTTTTGGATTGGGTTGTAATGAATCAGTGCCTGCAGGCAAGAGAAACAATTGCTCAATAAAATTCAGAGACAACCAGCACGTCTAGGACTAACATTGTCTGCTTCTAATACATATTTTTGTACCACTATACTCCACGAATAAGCCACCAGTAGGGGACATTACATGCATTATAAATAGAAAGCCTCGGAAATAACTTCACGGACAAAAAAAAAGTATCAGCTGAGGGAACTGCCAGATGAATTAACCCAATGGTTAATCAAGGTTAATTTCTGGTCCTTCTCCTTGGGGCTGGCAGAGCTGTTCAGCGCAATGTACAAGAAGAAGGCTAAAATGACAGATGCTAGCTTTGCATTCCAGAAAGTCCAGTATCTCTTGGGACATTGTGGCTTACCACTGTATTGCAGTGAACCAGACACTGGCCCACCACAGCAATCCAAATGGGCTGTGGGAGGCCATTTTGCTGGTTTAGAAAATGTTCACTAAGATGCAATGGTTCTGACAGACCAGGAAGAAAAAGTTTTGAGAGCTAAGTAGGAGTGGGGAGATGCTGTATAGGCAATAGCCATATGTCAACATTTATCATGATTCCAAATTGGGGTGACAACTTGAAACAGAACTACTCATAGTAGTAGCAAAAAAAAATATATCATGATACTAAAGGTGAAGAAATTTGCTTCTGGTCATTTCAGCATCTAACAGTTTCATAATGATACTTCATTATAGTGAGTAGAAGTGAAGCTGGCAGACATTTTTTCTTCTATGAAACTGTCTGTCTAGTTTGATTACGTCTCACAGAGCTACGTAATACTGTTCCACTCTTTTTGGATTTCCAAAGATGCTGTAAGCAGCTGGGATAAGTGGAATCCACTTTCCAACATGGACAAGACAATGCTCTAAACCACCTGAGCCATGTAAAAGTGAGTTGCTTGAACTATCATTCCCATAAAGCTAAAACAGAAAATGCTGTTTAATATTAAACTTTTTCTGAAAAGAAATTAATTTGATCTAACAAAATAGAACTCTGTTAAGAGATTATAAGAGTTATCCTACCATAATATTATATACAGTTTTGATTCTTTTTCCTCATGCAAAAAAATTACTCTTTTTCTTTTTTGAGACATCTGCATTTTTCAACAGAATTAACATGTTAATGGAAAATAGTGTGACTAGATCTAGTATAAATGCTATAAGCGCTTTGGTTTTGCATAGTGCTGAGCATCTTGGCTTTGGTCCAGTAAAGCACATAAGTATATTCAACTTTAAACACAAGAACAACCAGTATATATACTGCACCTGCATAGTTTGCAGTTCACTGTGGTCTCCAGCTGTCTCTTTCCCACCAGTGGAAACACACTCAGTGGGCCACCACAAATCCTGGTCTTCTGATTATTTACACCAGAGGAACTTGTTGGAGTCACAGATGCTCTGTTATTGCCTGCATATCAGTATCTCTTTACAAAGAAATCAAGGGCCCACACCTGCATCCCATCCTGACATGTAGTCAGAAGTATGTTGACTAAGGCAAATGTTTGGGAAGGAATGCAGTTTGCACCTCAGAGAATGTTCACACCATAGCATAACACATCTGTGTAAAGAAATGTAAAGAAGTTTTACAACCATCTTCAGCACAGCTTTGTGGTAAACTACACTAGCATAGGGGTCCTTTTTGATTAGAAGAAGCAATAACGGAGACTGTCCCTGCTGCAGTTTTGCTTATACTGACAAAGGTCACCCAGGTGTTCTTGCAAAGGCCAGGAGGAAAAAAAAAAAGGGGGGGGGGGAGACAGACAAAAAACCAGACTGTCCTAGTCATAATGCCACAACCAAAACTCCCAGGTAAGAGCAACACAGCTTATATAGCAGTGGCAGAGACAGAGACGGGCTTTTAGGCAATGCAGCAGATATACTGCAGCCCCTCGTTCCATTGCAGTGCTGGATTATCACTATTTTTAAAGTGTTGCTTCACTTCCATTAATCTTCTGCAGGAGAGACATATTCAAAAAATGTTCATTTTTCCCAGCAAAGTGATTTTCGGTCTTTGAGTGTGTGCATGCCTGCATGCATGCATGCGTGTGTGTGTGTGTCCTTTTCATCTCTCTTCCCAAACCTAGAAGACCAGATCAAGAAAAGCAGTGAGACTCAGATGAGGAGGCAGAGATGTGTACACTGAAGAGAAGAAACAGTTAAAGGTGTCGTGTGGATTATAGATCAGACAGGAGAGATTGTTGTGGTGTTCACAGTCACTGGGAATGGAAAGAAGGTCCCATATTTATTATGCTGTTCAGCAAAATGTCAATTTGAGAAAATTAGACAATTGGCAAGAATTAGAGTTAGTAGCAAGTTAGCAATACTAAATTTGTCTGCTGGGAAATTTGCCTTCTGTCAGTTTCCCAACTAAAAACTGTGAAAATGCAAGTTGACTAGATTGAGCAAAGAAGAATCAGCATTTCCAAAGGGGGATGTTGCCTTATATCTGCTGATGAAAGACTAGATCTTTGGTCTTCAGTCTTTTTACAGTATGTTATTTATGGTGTTCTCTCATGTCAGTCCTTTTATCTCATCAGGTTTCACATGAATTATTCACTGAAGCTCTGGCTATATGATTTGATTGCTCTTCTAGAATGTATGTTAAATTTAGTTATGCTGCACTTTTCTTAGTGAAGCCTTATTACTGAAACTCACAGTTTAGCAGGATACAATCCCCTCCTCCCACCTTCCAACTGTGGTTTTTGTTGTGGGTTGTTTTTTTTAACAGAATGCTAACAGCATAGTGCTAGACAGATCATCCATTTATACTCTGAGGCTGCATTTTCATCTAGGTTTTCACCTCTCAGAAAGGTCTTGAATGTCTTGAACTGTGTTCTATTCAAGTGTATTTCTTGTAGGATGCCAGCTGCTTTCCTGGCATTAGGCATGAACATCGCTGCTAAATTATGCTCTCTAACACTGCTGCTGACATCTTGAATGCAATCTTTATAACCCTGACCCCCCATCTGAATTGAAAGGCATGTTGTGGATTATTCCTGTTCTGGCCCATTCTTTCTTGCTTTCACTTGTATTGTGTTAGATAACTGAACTAATTGCTGTGACTCAAAAATGTCACAACTTTGCATGTAGGGGCTTGCTATCTTCCTCCCAGACAACTGACATCATGAATAATGTTATATCAGCACGGTTTTGAAGTAAGGATGATTTTTAAATATTCTTTCTAACAGTGAAACAAGAAGATTATTTGGAAGATATCTCTTCTACTGTTTGCCTTATGAAAATTTTATATAGGCATATAAACCCTGGTTATCTCTTACTGCAGATCTTACCAGGACTGCAAGCCAAGGTCTGAAAAATCTGCCCTGTGAAATCAGAAAAGGCTTTTTGCATAACCACCTGTTGAAATGAGGGTGGCCGATAAATCCTTTTTGTGTAGCTACTGGTTTAGTTAAGTGTCCTCACCTCTGAGAGTATCTGTTTCCTGCATACCGAAATTCTCTATGCAGGCATAGCTCTGAGCTTCCCTTTCTGACCTAAGCAGTGTGGAGACTATGGCTTTTTACAACACCCTCAGATGGGAGTGACTTGGAAGAGTGCAGAATATGACATAGAAAAGAACTGAATGATTGATATTAATTGCATAAATGCTTCAAGATTTTGATGAGGCTTGAGTGCAAATGCTTACATTGTCCGAGATTAGCATTATGAAGAAACATACAATGTTCATATCAGGAATGCCACCTGCAGCTAACTTTCTTTTAAATGATTTAATACAACTTTCTTTTGTTTATAACTCCAGTTTGAAATCAAGAATGTCTACAACCCCAAGCATCAATGCTCTTCAATATCTAATTTCACAGTTTTCTTAACACATATCTCATGTTATTTATTATAGTCAGTGTCATCCCAACACCTTTGTCTATTCTTGCTACATTTTAAATGGTTTAGCTGGCAAGCCATCAATCATAAATCATGAGACATATTTTAACTTCAACTAAGATCAGTTTAGAAAGAAAACAAGTCTTGTATGGCCTAATTGGGTACATTACTCACATCTATAAGTGATAAATGCCTGTTCTGGAAAAGACAACTCTTTTTTTCAGAGATTTGGTATATATCTATAGACAGAAACAAAATTTTCAGTTTCTTTATGGCCAGGAGCAACATTGTTATTGATAAATCCAGAGCTTTTAAATGGGAGAAAGCCTCTTCAGAACTAAGTTTCAGTGTTCAGAAAGACATCCATTGTTTCATTAAACACAAACATTTTTTTCCGGTTATATTTCAGTCACTAGGTAAATGAAGGAATGATATAATTTTAGGAATTACTGAATTTCCTCTTCTAGGTACATAAAGAAGCCAGAATCGATATTCTTATTTACTCAGTGTATTTTAAAGCTTCCCCTCCTGCAAGTTATCATATACAGACTGGTTCTTCAATTGTACTTCTCTGACTAACTTCTGATGCTATAAAAAAACACAGCTATTTTTAAAATATGAACCCATATCTGAATTGATCATGTGTTTTTCTCTGCCTGGTGTTAAAGAACAACATTACAGCAATAACAAACTCACAATAGAAAATTATTAAAAAAAATAAAACATTCAGTTTTACAGTGCAAAGCAAACAAGTATTTGGGAAAGATGACAATCATTTCTATAGTGAAATTTTAATTCAAAAGAAAATAGATAATTTTACTTATTCTATCAGGTCAATTGTACTAGCCACATTAACCAGGTGATGCTCATTTCATTTTACAGGTAATTTATTGCAACTGCAACACTGACTCTGAGACAGTTCACAAAAATAATTTACCTTAAGTAAACACCATTTGCCACTAATGATGGGGCAAAACAAACTTGCAGAGCATTTATGAACAGTAACATCTCTCTCTTTCAGTACACATTTGCAAACCGATCTCTGTTGTTTGCAGATGAATTAAGCATGGCTTGAAAAATCATTAAAGCCATCTGCTTTGATGAGAAAAAAACTGCTGTGATCACTTTATTGCACTGACAGAGGCTAGGGACCATTTTACAATATTTTTTAGCATCATTTACCCTAAATTTGACATCCTGTCTAAAAAATGAGCAGTATTATCAATTCTTGTTGTGCCTATTTAGAACTACATTTACAGAGAAAGCAGCTTATACAGGTAACTCAAGGTATTTGTTTTTCTGGTTTCCAACAGATGGATGAGCCTGTTTTTCAGCCATTAAAATCTGTAGTTACAACAAACTAAATCTTTATGGGTTCTGTGGAAAGCTTAATCTTCCTCTGAAATGGTAGGAGCTAATAAGCACAAAAATATCGTCAGTGTTTTAGTTACAAATTAGTTCCCATGGTCCATTTAAATAACTTCTTTTTTTTCTTTTTCCCAGAATGCTCTACAGTTATTCAAAGTGTAACAAACCAGTAGGTTAATATTGCTGGTTTTTTACTTTCCAAATACATACTTTTGAGAAGGAATCATTTAGCTAGCAGCAACTTTTAATAACTTTCAGAATCTCCATACTTCCCTTTTTAAAATCCTATTTGAACTCCTGTGATTTCAGCAGATTTTTGTCTCAAGTAGCTTTCAGTATTTCACTGACTGCATTCCACCATGACTGGCTCACCTGAAAAACATCATGCACAATTGCAGCATTCCTCCACCATTAACACTGTCCTACTTTGTATTTAGCTTTTGTACAACTAAATCTACTGCATATATGGAAGTTACTAAAATTTGCTGATGATAAAGCCAAAAGCCTCCTAACATTAAATGAGTCATATTATGGTGCTTTTTTCAATTTTGCAAGGAGAGTGGTGGATGCACCATCTAGAAAATGTCACTTATTCCATCAGCATCCTAAATAGATACGATGGGCCATATAGGACCAGAGCTAGGAACCAAGGAACAAGAACCAAGGAGCAGTTCGAGGCACTAGTTGCTGCCTAGAACCACAGAAAGTATTTATAGATGCTAATCATATGCCATTTTCCTGTAACCACTGCACTCATTCAAGTCCTTTGGCACATAACAGACTTTACAGTCCCATGACCAATCTAGAAAGAACAGGCCCTGAGTATTCCTTTCTGTGCATCTATCGTAGTTACAGGTCCTTTTGGAAGTACATAACCAACACAGCACAATGCAACAATGGGACTGATGGTTTTCAATTTCTGATGGTGTTAACTTCCTTGATCCAGTCTAGAACCACATGTGCTTTTTCATGACCACATCACATCCTCCTGCAGTAGGTAAGTACTTTTTTGTATAAACTGCTGCAAGGCTAGATGGTTCAGAAAGAAATTACTAATAAGGAGTCTTTGTTCATGTGTATCATCTGCCTCTTTTTCACTTATGACTCTCCAGTTCTCTCCATTCTTAGTCTTTCCTAGATATTCTCATAACCTCTGTTCCTTTTCCAAAAATCCTTATTCTTCCTATGGCTCTAGTCACAGAATGATCCTTTCCTCCTTTTCTTTACTTTCCCTCCACTGCATTTTCTTTTTCCCTTTGTTTCCCCCTTGATAATCTCTAGGGAAATGTACATGTTCTTCTGTTCACCCACTGTTTGCCAGTCCTCTGCCTTTCCCTTGTGGTCATACACTTACATGTGTCCTACAGATGTCAACAACCATGCCCCAAAAATCAGTCAAGAGCTTAATAAAAGCTATTGAGTTTTCAGTACTTCTTGGATGCTTAGGTGCTCTTCCCTCAACCCCCACTGGAGCCATTTCTGGAAAAACCTTAGTCTTTGTAGAAGGCTGTATAATCAATTGCTATGCTTAATAATAATATTCTTCATTTGGGAATATAAAATCAATGCAATTACTCCCATTTTGCAGACAGAGAACTTCCACACAGAGAAATGAATACGATGGCCATCCCCGTAAAGTGCGTCAGGTAAAGATTAGAATGAAAAGACAGGTCTCTGGGCACACAGCACTGTGGCTCATTCATTTTTCCTAGCTGTCCGTAGTTCATACAGCAAATATTTGACAACAAATTTTAAGCATACATTCCCCTAATAAACATTAGAGAAAAGTCACCTATCTAAATTCTTTCATATCAAGGTGAAAATGCATCATCTAGGAACCAATTCCACTGTTAAGTATGAAAACGTACTGCATCATTGATAACATCATGCAACCAAAGGAGTTAAACTAGCAAGGAACACAGCAAACCAATCATATGTGCCCATGTTTCTGGGTTAAGAATTGAGCCCTTCAGCTCATTCATTTCTCATCTTTTCTCAGATGGTAGACCTGTAATGGTCATCACTCTACTCTTCCTGTTGGAGAAATGTATCTGCTGATACACAGGCAGATCTTTGCAAGGTCCTACAACCACAATCCAGCTGTATCTCTAATGGTGCAGAGGGACTAGAAAGAGATCGCTAGGGATTTCTTTGATTCTGTACAAGACCACACAAAATGTTTGATGAGTGCATAAGAAAAGATTTGACATCTGTCTCAGACATGCAATAGTAGCTGTTAAATTCTATGGAGTATCAACTATACACACACAACGACTCATTACCTATTCCACACTAATTCTAAGAATAAAACAGCATACTTGCATGGAAATATTTTCTCAGTTACTCAACATTGTTTTTAAAGGCAGAGTTGGAAGTTAGTGATTTTTTTAAAACAGTAGAATGCATATTGTTTAAAACAGTCACATAGCTGAGAGCTGGGTGAGATAACGCATGTACAGTATTTTTCTGTCTCTAATTAATGATATTTATAAGCTTCTGTGATCAGGCTTCTGTACTCCTTGAGTGACAGAATTATGCAGTTGATTCCTGAACATCTTAACCTGACTTTTAAGATCCACTATTTTAATTAGGTAAGGTGCTTTGGATCTGACTGCTTTTATCCCAAAATATCAGCATTGTTCTCACATTGCATCTTCCTTTTAAAAACTTCTTGGGTTGTGTCACATATATATATATATACACACAAAACAACAACACAGGCTTTCAAAATTAACTCTGAGGCAGAATGTTCTCATGCAGGGTTTGTATGGGGAAAAACGTCATCACTTCAGTACTCTTCTACTGTTCAGCTAGTCTCTTTCAAATGAATTTATTCTTCTATTCCCAAAAAAAACCTGCTGAAGGAAAGATGAAAAACTCACTGTAATGAAAGCCCTACCATCATCTTACATTAGAAATCAAGATTCACATGCTTGGAAGAGATAGTAGTTGTTACCTGTGTACAAGATGAAAAATATAGAATATACAACGTATAGTATATAAATAAAGAATTTTATATATTAGCTCATCTTATAATTTCTTTTCATCTTCAAACAATTAGTTAATATATTTTCTTTTTTATTCTGCTATGCTATAGAATATAAATATTCTCTATCCAAGCTTACAGTCAGAGCCAACTTTTTCCAGCTGGTTAAGAGTTTAAGGAGCACTGCCAATACTTGCTGATTCACAAAGTTGTGTTACTCATTCTCTCTTTGTCTGTCTTCCACATTTTCTCTACTCTTTTCTCTATTTTTCTGATCAGTATTGTACAAAAGAAGCAGTCTTTTATTTGTTTGCATATTTATTCTCGAAAAAATAGTGTTGATGGTTCTGATAATGACCAGAGTATGATTTGTCTTGAAATATTCCAGATTTCTATTTCAGTAAAAATGAGACACTTTTTCTGTCCATCCTCACATCTTCGATGTTCTATACAAACAAGCAACTAAATGAAGGTCTATTTGATTTATTTTGAATAGAAGCCATCTTTATTCTTAAGAACTATCCAACATTTTCTATCTTCTCATTTCTTTGCTCTTTACTTTTCCCAACACTTAAGCAATTGAGCTTCCCTTGTGTGAATATGCGGGGAGAGTTACAAATAAAAGTTACAAATTAGAAAAAGTCAGAAGCTACAGCTGTAGGTTCCACAGTAAAGCTCAGTATTTGCAAAGTACATTACATCAGTGCTATTTTTAGTGCAGCAGCAGTAAAAAACAGATTCCAGACCCCACTTCACAAAATTCTGCATGAATATACAGTAAAAGAAAGCTTTTACTTCAGAAATCTTATTAACTCAGATCAACCTACTATGGACATCAGTGGAAATAGTCCTATTAATTTTATTTACCTCCATGTTGATTTGGGCTTAATCTGTAATTTGCATTATAATGGCTGCAACTCACATATACACCTCCAGAAAGTTCAAAAGGCTTTTGTTAGCACTGTTAAGACAAAACAAAAAATAAAGCAGCAGAGAATATTTTCCCTATCTGACTTTGGGCAACTAATTTAGGCATATGCATTGTCAGTGCTGCTTATAAAAGCCAAATCAGAACAGCAAAGATAGGAAAATTGCACTACCTGTTGGCTCTGTGGCAAAACCTTGGTTTCTGTTCCAGGCCTATAATAAGACACATGAAGTAAAAAGGTGAGAATTACAACTACATGAGGAACGGAATTAGAAGAGAATATGATATCTGGACTGGCACGTAGCTGGCAAACAGGGCTCAGCACTTCATGGCATGCACCATGAGCACATTCATGACTGAATGATGGCACCTGCAGCAGCCAAGCAATTCCAGCAGTTACTGCTGACTCAGGGAGGGGGCATCACCTACCATCATGAGAAACCACAGATGCACCACTTACTGTTTGGAGCAGCTGTGACAAGACCACCAGTGCCTCAGTTCTGCTAGAGCAGATGTTTCACAGCAGCCTGACAGAGCTTGCGCCTGATGGTAGGCTGGACGTGGACTTACGAACAAAGGATTTCCTCATGTTAAGAAAAAGCCCGATAGAAGTGAACAGAAATTTTCTGACACACCCTTTGAAAATTGCTATAGATATCCTATTATTGAAAAGATTTTTTTTAAAAAATCTATACATAATATTTCATGCTCCGTTACATTCAAACTTCTTAATATGACATTAAAGTCAAGAGAAACCTAATGGTTTCAACCCTGCTAAATTCTACAGTTTTCCATATGGAGAACTACTATTGTATTGATAGTAGTATCATTGATCCATGATAAACCTTTAGGAATATTATAGTCATTGGACCATGCCTACCTATATAAGGCATGAAAACACACACTCTCTTCAGGGCTTTTTCTGCCCAAATTTGAAAAAGTTAACTAGCTAGTCATTTCTTCTCTGTGAATTTTTACCTCAGTAAATGATAGAGGCATAAAATTTCTGAATAAAGAAACAAAAGGAAAAACTTTAGGAATTATTTTCTATCTAATGACTCAAATGATTGCAATTAACAGCTTCCACATTTTCATGAGTTTAAGAAAGAATTTGACCTTCTTAATAAAGAATCAAAAACTGAGTACTTTTTCTCTTAATCTCTCTCTGAAACTGAGCTAATTAAATTCCTGGATGGCACTGATTTCTTTGCTATTGCATGAGTGCAGAATTTGACCTTATAACTTATAAAAATGGGTTTTCAATGTAACTGCATTGGAGATGTTTTTATACAGTATTAATTGATGCTTATTGGAGGCTGAAGGGCTGATCATTTAAAGTTGTGGTATCAGACATGTCTTGCTTATGGGCCTTTGCGACATGACAGCAAGTACAAAGACTAATAAAATCTCTTTGTGAAAACACACAAAAATCAATCCTCTTCCACAAGGAGGTGCCCTCCAGCACAATCAATACAAACTGGTAGAACAATATCTTATGACGCTTGTCAGCTGCTTTAAACCTTTTTGCTCAGTAAAGCTCACAAAGTGCTACTGACTTTCATCTCTGCTGGATCATGCCAAATGAAGACGTATTTCTAAATGAGTTGCAGGGGCAAATGCTGCCATCAGTTACCCCCCTGCAGATGGCTTTAAATTCAGCAAGGTTGTAGAGGACGGAATTCAACTTGGATTTTGCCCAGTAGAGTTAAAGAAGATGAATTTGTTTACAGCTTTGAGACTTTTCTTTCCTCTACTTTAGTTATATTACAAGTTCTTGACAGAAATTTTTGTTCTACATTTTGATTCTTGCATGCCAGAACGCCCAGAACACCAAAAGAATCTGAGTAATGACAATCAACAGGTTCTTCCACATTTCTTCTGTTATTAATCAATGTTATTAGCTCTAATTACAAACCAACTGTTAGAAACTAACTTCTTCAAGAGCTGTATGCCTTGATCAACTGCATATCTATCAACTACTTTAACTTTGTTTTGTCTCGTTGGGGTTGTCCTATGCCTGTCACCACACTTTTAACACATGGCTGTAGAAATCTTCTGCAGTGACTTTCTAGCAATCAAATATTTTCCCCAGATAACTACAAACCCAGGACCTGATAAGTGGAACTATTTGGTTCCTACTGCCTATCATCTAGTTCAATCAGTTCTATCTTTTGCTACGTATTCCTTGAAAATAAGCACCACAAAGACCAGAGTGATAAAGAGCTCTAGGTTAACATAATGTTGCTAAGGGGTAGACACAGGAGAATACTCCGCTAGCCCAGGACAACATACCTGCACACACATTTAATACAAAACAACACTTGATAGGCTTGTTTAGTGAAAAATTAAACAGGATTCTCTGTCCTTGTGCTGTATTTCTTTATGCAATGAGACATCAAACACCATGACTGAAACCAAATCCCATAAAATCTTGTCCAAACAAGCCCAGTCAAATCAAAATCCCTTTTATGGAAATTAACCTTCTGTGAGAAGAAAAGAAAACTCAACCAAATAGGCAGCTGCATGACACTAAATTAGTACATTAGCCTTTCAGCCTTAGGAGAACAGAGTTTAAATTCTGGCATTAGGTGCAAAAGCAAACAAATTTTGAGGTCTCATGTGAGCCATGCTCATGCTGTACTTTCGACAGCTCATGTTCAAAGAAAGGTCATTGTGATTTGGATGGATCACATAGTAGATCTTTAGCCCCTGTTTTTATTAACTATTAAATTTATTTGTTAAAAGTGAGAGTGAAAAACAAAGAACTGTCCTGAATTCCCCCCCTTCATGAACAAAAACTACGCAAGTGCGACAGATCCTGGTTTGTGAGCCAAGGAATGGTAGTAAAAATGTTACTTACCCAGTATTGCTTGATCATTCCTTTGAATCTACAAAATACCTTAGGGATAGATGGAATTGTACAAGGACAGAACAACCTCCTAAAACACAGAGTATATCTGATGTGCAAGCACTCTGCTTGATCTTTTCTCTTATTAAGATTACAAAACCTCCAAAATCATCAACTTGATTCTATTTGCAGTTGAGTGGAGCTGTCATTATGGGTCCTGGTTAGCAGGAGATGCCTGTCCTGACAGCACTCCTGCAGAAATCAGGGATCAGCCCATTTGCCAGATGCCAAGACATCTTGTGGGAATTTCACACAGGAGTAGGACCAAAACATGAGAGTGGAGTACTTGGCTCCCAAAGCTCATTGCATCACACAGTGGCATGAAATTGCTGTTCAGCCAAAACACAGCACTGAGCTTTCCACAGGACCTGTATCTCTCCCTTCTCACCGAACTCCTGCCAGCTACCTTGACCTCCAGTCTAGGCAAGAACTGCAGTCTGGGAAACCACTTCTGCAGGGCTTCTAAATTCCACAGCAGACAACCAAGGTGGGGCTGGGATTCAGTGCAGGAGTTTTGCCTGAATGCACTGCTCCTTATGAGGGTCACATAGCCTCCATCAGAAGAATTCCTTAGAGACTCTGTATGTGAAGAAGTAGGAAATTGCATCCACTGCACAGCCGCTGAACTCGATGCAGCGGGATTCATATCCAGATCAAATGAATCCTTGTGGGGCCATTCCTCACCCATATCTCAATATGTACCTATAAAGCAGGAAATATACTTTCTGATCCCAGTTAAGAAGCTCATAACTACTTAGGAATATGGAGAACGTCAGGTAATTGTTTATCTTTTTTATGAGGCTGTATCTCCAAAGTACACAAGTGACCTCGACTCAACTGAGGTTGAGTGACTTTTAGTGAGGTAATGTCCTCTAAAATAACTTTGTACATGGCTGAAGGCTAATCATGTGCTGAAACACATGCTAGGAAAGGAATCGGCTTTTCCCACAGTCTCTGATGCAAACATATTTTTATACTTCTCTTGCAATCTTTATAATGTATTACGCACAAAATAGATACTTAATATTTCCTTAGGGAGCTGCTCCCCAGTAATATTTTAGGTGTAAGCAGGACAAGCTTCAATGAAGAAACACTGTTATGGCTTTATCAATAGGTAAGAAAAAAGTGAGTTGAGTGAAGCTCAGTAAAACTATTTACATATATAAACTATATACTTCAGTTCCTCTCAAATGCAATTGCAGGTGGCCTGATATCCCCAAAAATCTGAGACCTGAAATAGAATGTTAGTTTTAGATCTTTTAGGGCTTTCTTGTATTAAGAAGAAACCTGTGATCCAAAGGTTTTAGACAGGACTGGAAATTTGCAAGTTGAACATCAAAGGCTGACATAACCAGTCAATGGCATTAATTCTTAGCTGCCACAGAATATTTCTATCTGTAGGTCTCAAAGCACTTTACAAAGGCAGGAGGATCCTGTTTGTCACAAGGGGTAACAGAAAAATATGGAGCTTTGCAAAAGGGCACTAGCAGTGCTGTAATCACAACCCAGGCTGCCTGGGTCACAAGCTGATGATGAACATCCTTCCTCTCGATCTGGCGAACTGAGTAAAAGTTTGAAACTGTTCTGTTCATATGTTTCAACAAGGAAGATGTATTTAATAATGCATAATATCCTTGTATAGACTTACAGTGGTCTTTATGCTCAAATATTTCATACACTAAGACTAAAATATTGTAGATACTTGCATTTTGTATTGTTTCTCTGCCACAGTGCTCTCTGTAAGATAGGTTAAGCCATCTCAGTAAGTTGGTATGTCTGCCTTAGCTTCCTGAAAAGGTGATTTTCACAATGAAAGAGTGTAAAACATGGAAGAAGAACCCAAGCCAAGTGAAGTACATGGAATAAAAATAAAAAAAGGATTTTTCTCATCTGAAGAGAAGAAACAGATTACAGTGTTCTGGTGGTGACAGAGATACAGAATAAAAATAAGTAATAGCCTGTTACATCTCAAAAAACACCACAGAGGAAGAAAAACTCTTGGATTTGCATGGAGATGACAGCAAACAACTGGATGCCACAGCCCAGTTCTTTACTTTTTATCTTCATTTGCATTTGTGCTGATTGGTTTGACCTTGCTCAATTCACACCCTCTATAAAAGAATTAATTTATAAAAAAGGGGCAGAGGCAGAATGAATCGGTGTGCTCATAGCAAGTAAACACAAAAAAAACCAGTAAGGCATACAAGATTAGGTTCATCCATATGATAATGAGGTACCGTAGGGATATTTTGGGTCCAGTCCTGTTGAATTCAACAGACTTCAGGGTTCTTGTTTTATCCAAACTGTACAGAAAAATTGATAGCAGCACTGTGAAATGCTGGAGATCTTACCAAGACATTAAGTGGAGTTCTGCTGCCCGCAAATGTTGACAAAAACTGATGCTTCTGATTATGTTTGGCCCTTGATCTCTGTCCCTTCACAGTTCAGGCTTCCACCTGTGCAGAGAACGTTCACACATTCAGGAAACCATACATCACATACGAGTGTAAAAAAGGCAAAGGGACATCAAGTCTGTAGACCTTAAGGCAGACTCAGAGAAAGCATTTGAACCATGTACATTGAAACATTGTGACTAAATATTCTTCTCTCTAACTTCTTTTGACAGAGTCGATTATATTTGCAATCCTAAAGTCTCTGCTACCTGTCGTAATTATTATACTTAACCTTAAACTCATTAATTATTATTCTTTTTTTTTTGAAGTCTTGTGAAGACATTCGGTTTTACAGTTCTCAGGGGAAGCTGAAAATTTTTCCATTGTTATGCAAAAACTTGCAGCAAATAAATGGATTATCTTATGGCAGTAACAGGAATCTGTTAAATGTTCTTCCCCTCAGAACTGTTTCTCAGTCCTTCTCTAATTTCCACATCCATTTTGAAACTGGACAAAGGAGAAACAAAAAGTTTTATCTTTTTTACTCTGAATGTATTATATATTGATGCAGTTCTTCCTCTAGTCTGTTACTAGAGATCAGACTGTTGCCAGTTTATTTTAAGTCCTCCTTGATCTACTTCCATATCTTTCTACTTGCCTCACCAAAAATCGGCCTGTGTGCTCCCTTTCCAGGGCAATGAGACTGGCTGCTTCTGAAATATTGTACAGTTTTATTAGTACATTTTATGTACAGGGAAGAATTTACTCCAGCTTTTTTGTCTAATTCTGACAGACCGGAACAAATGTCTTATGGGGATCACACTGAGTTGTATCTTACAGTTTCAGGATGGCAGGATCATTAATGATATCTCTTAATAGAAGCACTTATATATTAATAATGTATACATTAATTACATGGCTATTATATAAAGTGCCTATAGAGTCTATGTACATGAATAGTATCCATGTAGTAAATCACAAAGCTATATGTCAACCGTTATTATCCATGCATTTTTAACTTTCTTTTTCCTGCTCCATTGGGCAACCTCACATTCCAGCACCCTGGAAAAATTAATCTTCCTTTTTTTTCTTTTCTGATCAAGTTTCCCTCCTTTTCCCACAAAATCTGGAGTTTCATTCCAAATTTACAACAGATTAAAGATCAAAATAGAATAATTTGGTTAAAGCTCAGATCCTCCTAAAAAACAGTTTTCTACATCTAGAAAACCATTCAGAATGTGATAATTGACATTTTAGTAAGCTTTTAGACCCTGAGATTTTGAGATAGGGAAAATAAACTTTAAAGTGCTCAAAGCCTACATTCTCAAGGCATTTTTAGAGCTTCCTATAGCCTTATCATGATAAACTTATAGCATGAGGTGGTTATTTCTGAGTCTTTCCACAGAAAATAGATGATGACAGTACAATATAAAAAAGTTTCAAAAGCCCCATTTTTTGCATTTCTTCCTTCCTATTGCCATTCTTTCCATTTCCACAGCCACAACACAACTGCAAAAGGTTTGGACAGGCCTACTGCTGAGGAACCTTTAGATTTATTCAGACAACTTGGGCCCAGAGAAACCCGTGACAAGAGACATCCAAGATAATTTTCATTGTTTCAACAAAACAGAGCAAGAAAACAACTTCAGATAGATTCAACCACATTAGCTCAGTTTCTAGAAGTAGTTTAGGCAAGACAGGAACCACCAACTTCTACCTTATAAATATCTGAAACCATTGATAACTTTTCTTGAAAGAAGCACTTTGAATACATGTGTGAGTGCACAAATATTAGCTAACACATCTGTGCTGCTTCTCTAAGACACTCTACCTTGATTTCACTTTCAAATCCTTTGTCAGGACTTGAGACTTTCCATCACAGTCATTAACTTCATAGGGAGACAAATGATGAAACCTATGCCATTATTCAAAAATTTCTAAACATTTGAAGAATAGTTTTCTCTCTTTTTTCAGCATATGAGGCTCAGAGAAAATAAAAGATTCTTGGGAATGTTGCTATAAAAGCCTTTTTTATTTTGGGGGGAGGAGCTGCAAAATGTACTTCTGCCTTCACAAATAAACAGCATGGAAATAACAAGCAGCTCAGGCATGGCAATACATCTCCTTCACATCCCTGTCAATAAAAACATTATACCACATTGCTCCATGATGTATTCTATAATTATGGCATAGCAACAACTGCATTCAGTAAAGAGTGGGTTACAGGCTTCAGCTTTAAATCTGAATTTCCTCTTTCAACAATAAGAATTAAGAAAAAGATTAAGAAGTTTGTTAGCTATTAAATTTTTAGGTGGAAGCTTATTTTTCCCTCATAAAGCAGGATCATGCAAAAAAAGGAAGCTACCCAATACCCACATAAACATTAAAAAACTGAGCCATTGGACTGGCTGGCTTTTCTTGGTGTCCTTTTTGCTATGTATATAAGCCCCTCTGAATCCTTTTCTTTCACAATAATGTTGCTGTCTATGTACTGATTCCCATTTTTTAATCCTATCAGTATAGAGGTGCAGTTTTTTTAATGTGGTCACCTGTACACATCTGGATGAATATTCCAGATGGACTTTTTCTTAGCAGATTTGAAACCACTTCATATAGTGCAAAAATCCATTGGCTTGAGTTACTTATGCCTCTAGATAGAAAGGGGATCCTGCATTTGCAGTCCAACAGAAGCTGAACTCATCTCATGCCTCAGAATTAAAGGTCTCTGAGCAAGTCATTCTAAGCTAATTTTTTACTTCTCATGAGTTACAATTTAGAGCTTGTAGTTGCCAATTTTCAGCAAGACTGAGGGCTATAATCTCCTTTTCTTATGCTTAATGGTCTCAGGATTCTTTCTTTGCTCTTCCCTACTGGATACAGCCAAATGTGACATTCTGTCCTAACGTATGGAACTGCCGTCTGTCCCATTTAGGGCTTGTAAGAGAATTCAGCTCACACTTGCAATGATATTTTAGACTGATACCATTTTGGGACAATGAGTCAGCAGGTCACACTTCTATGGCTAGATCCTTTTACATAAATTTTCAGAAATACTGACTTCCCATTGCAGTTTATGCACATGGTCATCTCCAAGTAACACAAATCAGCCAAATAAACCTGCCTTTTGTCTTCCAAAAATACTACTAACTGAAGACACCACATACATAGCATTTCCACAGATTTTTCTATTATTTTACGTGAGAGGTTTGGGGTTCTTGCTGTCTGTGTTTGTCATAGCCATCGAATCATAATCCAAACCATCTTGTCATGAAAAATCTCTGTGGATCCACACCTGCTTTCAGAGAGTCAGATGCACTGGTCTGTTGATACAATTGATATAAATGCATGAAGTCACCCAAGGTTTTAAGCAAGAGTCCAAGTCTGATGAAATTAGGATATGTACTGCTTAATGTTATCTGTTGAGGATGGAACTTAGAGCATTATGGAATATGTTATTGATAGAGTTAGAGGCAACATGAGAAGGGAAAGACATTCATTAGTGTGGTTTTCTCTGTCTCCTTATTTTGGGGGGTTGTAACTTTTGAGTCCTGCTTCAACCCTGTATGTTACTAAATAGCCTTAGCTTGCTACGTGCAAAAACGCCCCACAAAGAGAAAACATAATGGTAAAATGTTAGGTGTTAAGTGGCAGGGATATAAAATGAGCATATTACTCACTAATTGGTCATTTTTTTGTTTGTTTGTTTGTTTCTTCTTTTTTGAAAGACATGCAGTTCCCAGTTAAACACAAATGAGGCAATGTTTCTCTTCTCCCTTTAAAAATAATTCTGACCCCAATGTCAGCAGCTTAGTAATCACGCGCAAGTTGACAATAACTCTTTGTAAAGGGTGTGTTTGTTAGCAAGGAAAACAAATCCTAGAGGAAAAGGATTCCAGGTTCAAATTTACAGATTTAGTATAAAAATACCCAAACTACTTAACACAGCTGTGTTATATTCTTTTTAGTTCAATCACAGGAACCAAACAAAATGCAGGATACAGAACACTACCTTGTGCCACTAGAGCGTTGTGCCTTCATTTCAAATCATATTCACTTCCAGAAGATACCAAGTCACCTGTAGCCAAAGGTCCATCCACCCCAGGACAGACCAGCATCAGTGTTTAGAAAGAGTATGGGAAGAGGGTGACTGTGGCACATCATCTGAAGGTCTAGCAGTCTCTGTATTAGGGACTTCCTGATTAGGAGAGTTCAACTTCAGCATCATAGTTGAGAATTGCTGTTGGCCATTTCTTCCATGAATTTGTCTAAGCAATTTTTCTTAATTAAAGAGTTGTGCCACCGAAAACAGCTTACGTCAATAAATTTCACAAATTAATGATTGTGCTGTGTGATAAAGTACTTCCTTAATGTTATTTAAATGGCTCAACTGCTTTTTTTTTCTATTGCCCCCCTCAAAAATTCTTGTTGTGCAACTCAGTAAATTTTGATTCCCTATTCTTCTTCAAACAATTCATGATGTTATAGACCTCAATTCATTCCTTCTCCACTCTCTGTCCCAAGTTGAATCCTTCTAATTTTCTGCTAATACAAATGCCATTTGTAAGGCTTGGTTATTCTTATGACATCTCTCAGTATCTTTCTAGGTCTCCCATAACCTTAGATGTGGGGATCAGAACTGCAGAATTGGTAAGAGGGGCAAGAGAAGGTTACACAATGCGTGCAGCTGCTTTCCTGGTATTAGCTGGCATAAAGCATTAATAAGCCAATTCAAGGTTCAAGGACTGGTTTTGCCACAGCCAAGTTACGTCACTTACCCAAGGCTAGATCATGATCATAAAAACTACTCAGTTTAATGGATTGCACAGTTCCAGGAACTGACCTTTCCTTATGTGGCAGTGCTTTGTCAGTCATTAAGACTAGATCCACAAAGAAACTTTATGTACTATAAAGTAGAGCATTAGAGTGTCTAAAAGATAACTTGTTACTGAGCAGAATATTCCCCTATGTATTAGGAAGAACTAAACACCAAAAAAAACAAATTCATGAAAGCTTGAATGCTGAGCAGGCACATGTGTGCACTGCATAACGCCAACAGTCCTTTTCTGGATGTAGGCATCTATTCTGGGCTCCAAGGAAATGTTTGACTGCCTCAGCAACTATGAACTCCCTCCTGCAGTGTCACACTGAAACTCTAAAATAATAATACAAAGGTGTTCTTCATTTTATTTCTCTGTAGATGCAGATCTAGGTCTTCACTCATTTTGTCTCTCCCACATTTCATTCCTGCAGGAAGCAGAGAAGCCCTGGTTCAGCTGACCAGCTTTTGAAAGTTTTTGTGGAGGCCCTTAGGTATCCTAAATACTTCTGGCTGGGCTCACAGGGCCTTGTAATATGGAGCAGAGCAGTGGCTGAAATTCCTTTGCAAGTCTAGCCTTTGTGACTAAATCTGCAATGTACCTGAAATTTGCTAGTCTCAAGAATGGCTGGAAGCTGAGTACACTCCTTAAGGATTCTAAATGTCCACATCATCTTCTTGAACAGCTGGGAAGGCAGCCAGACCCTACAAATCCCAGCCACCTTTGCAGAGACCAGCACGGAGCCACTTGTATAGCAGGAACTCCAGCATGTACAGTCTGCCAGCATTGGTCACAAAAGATCACTGTAAGAATTAAAGGGATGTATAGAGCTCCAGCAGAGAGCTTTACAGAAAAATGGAACAAGTTGGCTACATCAGTAGAGTTCAGAAGTCATACATTTTTATTTATTTTCATCTTTTATTATTGGTCTCATGCTACGCCCCAGGCCTCAATCATTTGTAAATCTTTCTGAATAATGTAGCAAGTGTCCTGTGTATATACCACACTAGATAGGCATACACATTACTAAAAACAGGCCACAGACTCTCTTAGCATAAAGCTACTTAGCTGACTTCAAGGAAACCAAGCTGATTTACACCAACCCACAGTCTGACCCATTATCCTATAAGGTATTCTTTTTGTTGTTGCCTTTTTTTTTTTTTTTAAATACAGTGGGACAATAAAGTCGGTACATTTATAGCCCAGAACATTCTCTGCATATTCCAGTATCTTGTTTGCTCTTTTAACAGTTACCAAACACTGTGCAGATGGTTTCACTAAATTATCAACAATCACTCCAAAGTCAGTTCTGATATTGCTGTCCTTGGGGATGTACTAGCAGGGCCAAACACACCCCTGGTGCAGCTCTGTTAGCCTAACACATCTGGCCCACTGACCACAAAGTGCACTGCCTCCAATTACTTTCTCTCTCTTGCTCTTATCTCAGTTTACTGACTCTGTACTTATCTTAGTCCTTCCCTTATCTAAAACACTGCAATCTTCCAGGTCCCCTAATGCAGTTCATGATTTGACTCCTGTTGTTCTCATCTAATATTATTGTCCCTTTCTGTGTTTTACTTTCCCTATTCCTTTTCCTGAAGCACTCCCACAAGTACTGGGGTCTTAAAAATTCACTGCTGTTTACAGAGTTTATTACTTTCCATCATTTCTTATGATTCTCCTGCAGCATCTTTCAAATAATTATCTCTGTGATTTACTATATCGGCCATTTAACCTCCTCCTTCCCCTATTAATCAGCTCTGGATTAGCTAGTTGGTAGGGCCAGATTACCCCTGACAGACTTTCCCACCTCTGTGCGTCATCCAGGTATGCTGGGATTACACTGTCTCTGGCTTTCTCCATGCACATGGAGCTCCTCAGCAGGTCCTCCAGGGCAGGCTCACCCCAGCCTTAACTGCATATTTCAGCAAACGTCTTAGCTCTGAGGAGCTGGCACCCCTGCAAGAACACCTCCTTCTGCCTCTATTTAGGTCGTGTAACCATATGCCACTCCCCATGCGAGGCTTTGACTGAAAGCCACTTTGGAGAGCCCTTTGCAGTACACCTAAAACACTCAACTCCCTGTACCTCAGCTTCTACTGTAGTAACCAATGAGCACACTGTTCACTAAAATATCATGGGTTAGTGAAGAACTGGTTTAAACTATCTTCAGATAGATCAGCTGGGTCCTATCATGGAGGGGAGGGGGAAAGAAAACTGAAATCTCCTATACCCTTTCCTTTCCAGGGCAGCAGCAAGGAACTGCCATACCCTGTACTGTGGATTACCCAGCAAAAATGCTATTTGGGACCCCAAGTATCTACCTGGTTACCTGGAGTGTGGAAAGAGATACATAGATGTTTCTTCTGAAATAAAACAAATCATAGCTACTCATAAACTAACAAAAAACCCTCAACCAACCAACCAAAAAATCCCCCAAACCAGTGCCTGTAATTACCTCTCTACCATGCAACTAAAAAGCATGGACATGGGCAGTAATGCCCACAGAGCTTTGCAAGAGCAAGGACACAGAATTATGGCTTACCAGATCCAAATGCTTGATTGTGACCCTGCCTCAGGGGTACCTTCCTGTAACCTCTATTAACAGCAGGAAGATAATTTAAAAAAAAAAAACAAAACAAAACCAAACCAAAGACAACTTCAGGCTATGCTGTGTATTTTTGAGGTCAGTCCAATGAAAGTATGTAATAAGGATAATACTGCAGCCGTATTAAAGACATGATACATTTCTAGGGTAAATAATGCTATAGTTTTGGAGAACATGATGTATGGATACCTTCTTGGAGTTTATTTACCCCTTCTTCTGGTGGTATTTGTTGTGTCATTTTCACACAAAAATAGTTCTTTGGGAAAATGTCAACGAGACTTTTCATAGGCATTTTCAGACTATTACATAAGAAGATGGCACAGATATTTCCTTCCCACAGAAATTAAATTGGTGTTCAAGGGGGAAACCAATACTTCAACCTCCCGAAGGAAAAGATGAGGTTAACTTTAGCTGCCTACGCAGTCACAAAAGCTGGGTGGTAATGTACAGTGCTTTGTTGATGCATTTATGATTCTTAGGGATTTGACAAACATCCTCGGGGTAATCTTGTAGTTTTAAAATGCAACTGCCCCTAGCTTTCCAGTCCCCTGCTCTGCCAGATTACCACTCCTGTAAGCAGAAGCAACAGAAGACGATGCACTGTAGTTCCCTCTTCCATAAGAGAACAAGGAGGGCAGGGCTCAGTTATGTATTGCAGATTCTCCAGTTCTCAGCCTGGTATCTTAGCAAAACACAGAGGACTTTGAACTGGAGTTTCTAAGGCACAGGCACCTGCTCCCAGCTGCTACCTCCTTTACAAGCAGAGTAGCCTCTGATAAAAAAACCAAAAAACACCACCTCACACCTCCCAACAAAAAAACCCCAAACAACCAGTGAAAGAGAACTGAGAAATCAATCTGTTAGGCTTTTACAGCTAGATCTAAGTGGGGTATTTCAGAGTGATGATTCTTACAGTGTAAGAAACCATACTAATTAAGAGTCCCCAAGCATCTCTGAAGGAGATTATTTGGAAAAGACCTCTGTGCTATTAATGTGAGCACTGAACAGGGCTGTTCACGGGTGCCATTACCTGTAGTATGTGAACTGAAGCTAATGCTCTTCAGATGAGAAAGTGCAACCATTAACAATTCAAAGATTTCCTCATAATACCTTTTGCACACGATCTATTTCCTGCTGTTAAAAAACAAACAAACAAAACCACAGACAAGGCAAAAATATTTACCAGATTATATTCTCCTGTGAAGATGGACTTGCAGCCCAAACCAGTCAGATGTCAAGGGCAATAAAAGTCTAAGCACTAATTCGTGGGGAATGGTACCAGGTACCAGAGAACCCCAAAGATTCTGAGCAAAGGGCTCTGCAGGGAATTACCGGAGAAAACGCTCCTTAATGTTTCTGTATCCTAATTTCCCCTAGTTACCACAGCAGCCAACTGTAAGTAAAGCAGGCAGATTTGGTCTGACAAGCATATGAAATTCATGCTTTCAGAGACTGTAATGTTAAGATTTGCCCTGTAGTTGGTGTGTGGGAAAGTTGGACTGGTGTGATCTTGGAGAGAAAAGTCTCAGGCTGTCATGGGAAGTCATATCCCTAAAGCAAAATCTGTGCATTGCCCTAAACCTGAAATCTTAACTCTCTCGAATGGATTCTGAGAGGATCTGCCAAGTCCTTATCTAATTTTACCTCCATTCAGCTAACCGGTCCAACTGAACTGTCATGGCAGAGGAAACCCAAGCACCTACAGCCGTACCAGAGTGCGTGGGTCTTGCAGGGATGCCTCCTGGATTTGCTTCACAGTAGCACTACCCTGGGCTGCCCACTGCTCTGGGCAGCAAAAAGACGCACAAACAAACTCAATTACAGCTCCTCCTAAAAACAGAGGTGAAGCCTGTGTTTTCCCTCCACTTGTGGCACAGCTTGAAAACAAAACCAAAAAACCCCCAACAAACCAAATGAAAACCCAGCATCCTCACCCCAGCCCCAAAACCCCCACATTCGAATTCAGTAGGGTATTAAAATGCCCTGTGAAAATGTGTAAGTGTTCTTAGTCGGAATCAATCTTTCTCTAAATTCACATATGCCATTCTCCTCCCTTTTGTCAGTCAAATACGATGCTTTGGCAATCTAACTCCTGCTCCTGGCTGTAACTTACATATACATACACATGAATTGTACGTACTCCTCACTTCTCTTTTTTTTTGGTTACATTTTGCAGGAAGCCATTCTAGGCACTGGGAACAGACCATCATCTCCTCTTCCAAAACAAGAACCTTACTGCAGGGGCCTCTCCAGTCCAAATGGTTAGGAATCCAATACACAACAATCTTGCAGAAATCAGCTGCCAGATTTATTATTCTACCTGAAAACCCCAAACAAACAAACAACCCCCCCCCCCCAAACAAACAAAAAGCAGAATAAAAACAAACTTTAAATAAACCTCTTAGGTACATTTTAAAAAGGGTTAATCAGTTCAGTGAAAGACTTTTATATCTTCTGCTGAGAGATCATGTAATGTTGGTCTGATTGCTTGTTTTGTTCAGTGAGTCACTACCGTATACAGATATATATATATATTTCTTCTTAAATATTACACATTTGATGCATTTTTTTTCCTCTTTTTTTTTTCCTTTTTTTTCCAACCCCCTTCCCAAATACCTACATCCTGCCACAGGCAAGAGGCGCTCCATGCTGACATTAAAGAACCAAAACCAATCCAAGGACTTTTCAGCAAAGCATGTTTCATTTGAACCTTATTTCAATGGAAACCACATTTTTTAAAACAGTCTTACTCAACCTTTTCCCTTTCCTTTTTGCTAATTCTGCAATTTTAGACTTCTGATTCTGGTTGATCACTGAAAATTTAAGTGCCATTGAGACTTACGGATGACAGAATTAGTTGACATATTAAGGCATATGTACACTCTCATAAAATATGTTGTCTTATGGATCTGAGTAAATTAAATACCTGCCCAAATGTTTTTTATGCACCTGTGGTTTCTAGTGACCACTACTTCTTTACTTTTGATTAATTGCATATTAAAATATTCATAGCTTAACTAGTGCCTTAACTGACAGAGGATGGAAAATTAACCCACCACCTAGGATTGTCTTTGAAATCTATCCATTATGATGAAAATTATTCTTGGTTTTTTTATGGTTATGCATTCATTTTCCTCCTGCTTCTTGGGAATATAGGAAAATTAAGTACTCCATATAACACCTATTTAAATTTCACTGGGCAAAAAAAAGAAATCCAGATCTTACCCCCACTCCCTCCCTTCAAACTAGGAAATACTGTATTTCAGAAAAGTTGCTTATAAATATTTAAAGTTTTGGGGGTTTTGTCAGGGCTTTTTTTTGTTGTTTTACATACAGAATAGTGTGTGTGGCTTGTGTTCAAGATTACCCCTCTCAAAAAATAAAACAATCTGAAAAAATAACAACAACAAAAAAAAAAACCCTCAAAATTTAAATTGTCGTCCGAGCATATCTGATCACATTTACATTTAGTGTCCAAAACAAGTTGATTGGTAACATCAGTGCCAGCACTACAACGTCATACAGCGACTTCATGGTATTCTTTGACAGTTTGTCTAAGTCTCCGTTCCACCAAAAATTACAAAAGGTTCTGCAGAGCTTTCCTTAGCAAGCTGAAGCTTACTAGTCATTTGTGGATGCGCATAAAAGCTGCTTATAGCACAGCTATGGCGTAAGCTATTTTCTAAGCAATAAATGGTTCAAGTCATCTATTTTGTCCTGAAATGCTACCTGTAGTTACAGCATTGCTTATAAATGGTCATAGTAAATTCAGCATCAAAGAGAATATTACAGAAAAAGACAGCAGCAGAAGCATTAGCATTATCTAGTATTTATATATGTTATCAACATAACACAGCAGTAAAAGGTTTAAATGCATATTAATGGGTACCGTGTCTAAAAATTACTAAAGTACCTATTTAGTGTATTGGATATTTTTCTCAAGGAGTGCTTGCTGTGTCTAAACAGCATAATTAGATATGTGACTTAGTACAGTTAATTCCTATTGATTAAATAACTTATTTATGTACCAAAGGAAATGGAAGGATACAAAATGTTTTCTCCCTCCTGATCACGATCCTTTATTTAATGCTGACATGATCATCAGAAAGCCTACCACATGTAATTACTACCCTCAAATGGATCTTGAAATGTCTAAGCCATCGCATGGGCCATGTATGTATAGCAATGTGGCACCAGATACGGCATGCAGCTTGCAGTCTGAAGTCAGGGATTTTGCTGCTTGGTCATTGTACTTACGGCCACTCTGTCATTAAACAGGACTTTTTTTGAGGCCATACCAAAAGAAAAAAAACCCAAACCAAACCGAAACAAAAAACTCTCAAGATAATCTGGTTGTTTTCAGAGGCAAGGTGCAAGGTCTGCCACTGCAAGCTTCTAAATCAAATGCTGTGGCATATGCTTTGCTTCTCTTTTATAACTGCAGAAAGACAGTTAAGAATGGCAAGAAACAAATGCCCTAGGCATGCTGTGTTGCTATCATCATCAAGTGGTTATTTTGCACAATGAGAATTAACTGTACTACGGATACCCAGAGAAAATGTACAATATCTTATGCTGATATGAAACAAAACAGACATGATATAGCTTTTTTTGTACTCAAAACCTGTTCCCTTCCCAAACTTAAGTAAAAAGCAAACCCACCCTTTTCCTCCTGTTACACAGAATAACGTTTAGGTTCCAACCCTCCCCTTTCAAATAAAGTGCGCTGTCCATGGCAGACCATAGGAGTAATGCAACAGGAAAAGCCCCTTTTAGTGTACTATTTAAAAAACAAATTGAAGTCGATTCAGCTTTCCTCTGGGTCTTGTGAAAGAGGAGAAGCCTAAGGGAGGGGGAAAACACCCTCTTCATTGTCACTGTTGTTAATAGACATAGCCTTCATTATAGGGGTGGGTGTTGCAGCAGCCACCGTCCTGCATGTAGACCATGCTCTCATCAAAGTGGGACAGAGGCACAGTGTCCTCCTCATTGATGTGGCGCTCCATGTCAGTCTTCAGCAAGGGGCGCTGGTTGTCTGGAAAAGCCATGGAAAAAAGCGCTTCAGGGTCGCAAACAAACTTGTAGACGTATCTTTCTCCAGCCACCTTAGGACAACAGAGGGGAGAAAAAAGTGCAGTGTAAGGCCTTGTGGTTTTGCAACTCAAGTTCAACAGTCTTGTGAAGAACTCACCTTCGTTACACAATTAGTAACGCAGTGGCAGAACTGGTAAGGCAATGACCTAGCAAAGACAACAGGGATCTGCAGAAGCAGACTGTGCAGAACGCTCTTGATTTTGCCACACATGATACCCTGTTGGAAGATGGACTAGGTATTCTACTCCTAAACATTTGTTTGTGATCATTTCCTATACTTAACCACAAATGGAACTGCTCTTACTGGAAAATTGTCACTACAGTGGCAAAATAAAATGACCAAGTCCAATACTATGTGTGCGAAGTGGAAAAAAGAATCACACTGCATGATACAGATCTGAATTTCACTTTACGCAGATTGATCCATACTTACGTATAAAAGTACTTAAGTTATAGTGCATGCTGATTGTACAGGGACAGCGTAAGCAAATACGCAGGCTAATATGTACTTAGCAATTGCTCATGCAAAGCTGGGACATTTGGATTTGCTTATGGAGGGACAATTTGTCCAAAGATCCTAAAGTTTTCCCTTATTCAGAAATAGCACTAAATGTCTGTGCTTCATCTTTCTAAAAGCTAAAACAGCTAATAACAATAGAGAATTGTCTTACTTGAAAAAAAAGTCAATGTAGTGTCTTCTCAAGCACCTTATTTAAAGAAATATTTTAAAAAATGAGAACCATGTTGCATGCTCACAGTTTACTAAAATTATTTTAAAATAAAGATCATATTGTCTTCTTGCAACTCCAGCTAGCGTGGCATTGGAAGTGACTGAATGAAGGTGGCAAAAGTGTTGCAAACTTAACTTTATTCTTACGGTTCCAAAATAGACTGAAGCACCTCCTTGAATTTTCAGCTTATTTATTCTACAAATAAAGTTTTGGTAGAGGCTGTATCTGTGGTAGAATTTTTTTATCAAATTAATGTCAGCAAGCTTGACAGACTGAAGGCTGCATTCAGATACTGGGCATTTGCATAACCTGTTATCATTGCTTAACTTAAAACAAAAGGCAAAAAAATGTGCATACAAACCTTGCAGTAAAGAAACCTGCTATGAATCTACAACCACCATTAGTTTTTAACATACACTAACTGGCCAAATAGGGTCATCCCAGGGCAAACCTCAAAGATTGCTATGCCAGAAAAATAAGCATCCAAACTAGTTTTTAAAATGTGTGTTAAAGACATTCTTGTAGATAATGAGGTAATACTTTAGGAGGTAGCAAGCTAGCTGTCAGAAGTACTTGTAAACTTTCCATGTTAAATGGATGTGTGGGTTGGGCAGCATTATCAGCCTTGTGGTATTCCCATCCCCACCTTTTCAACTTCTTTCACTCTCTTTGCTACTTATTCTTGCTTGCCTCTGTGCTGCCTTTGAACTGTACCAGCACAATTGCCTACGCAGCTGACCTGTAACCTGCTACGAGGACTTCCTCTGCCTGAAGGACCACCCAGCAAAATCAAGCGTTTCTGCTTCTCCCTGACAGAACCCAGTATCCAGTCCACTTTGCAAAGACTCAATGCACAGTTACGTGACACACAAAAATGGATGAGGCACTGTGCTACTGAAGTACCATAAGCCAATACCAGCCCAGATTGTTGTCCAAGTTGACTCCTGGATAGTGACAAAGGAGAGCACTACAATGATTCCATAATCAAAGCAAGAGAACTTGTAACAGGCAACTCCAAACCGAGACTTCACAAAACCTACTGGAAAAGTTGCCCAGTAACTTGAGCCGAGAGCATTGTTTCCATTCATGGAATTGGCAAATGGCAGGTTTAAACATGTTAGTCATCATAGGTCACAAAAGTAATGTGAAAAGATATGGAACAAGTTTTACAGCACAAGGTGTTCATTATGATCTTTGATCACACCTGCCAGTTTTGTAGATGCAGCAGACAGGTCTCTCCTATTGATTTCTCAGTCAATCTACATAGTACTACATAGCAAGATTTAAAAACATACATGTAAATCAGCAAGCCACAGTAGAAGGACGGGTTGAATACTGTCAGCAAGACCAGACTGTTATATATAAATTATTGTTAAATATTTCTCATAATTCAGCCTATTATAAAATATTTAATTCCACTTAAAAACGGTATTATTACAACACTATTGGTAAAATATTAAAGTATTTGGTATGTTAATAGGTATCATTTTTCTCCCCTATCTTGCACTTACCAAAGTACCCAAATGCTGGGCAGCTAATTTAGATCTGCAAAACATTATTCATACCATACTGTACTGTTTGCCTTTCCCAGGTGCCAGGAAGCTCCTTTGGATATTTTTGAATGTTACCTCCTTCCTTATAATCATGATGTGCATTGAGTGAACTAAAACCACAGACGTTTTTTACACAGAAAAAAATATCTTGATCCATATACTGGACCTTGTAGGTGAAAAAGTTTAGTGTTTGCCTAAATAGATGAAAAACCTACCTCAGCAATGCAGCTACAAGTACTCCTCATAAACCGACTTAGGGATTAACATGCAACACTTTGGTGAAATTTAATATAAAATTAGCTACTCACCTTTTGCATGATTCCCTTTTCATAATAATAGCGAAGTGATCGGCTAAGTTTATCATAGTTCATAGCTGGCCTATTTTTCTGAATCCCCCAGCGACGTGCCACCTGCCACAAAAATGGATTAGCATTGATTTGTTAAATGCATTTAACAAGCAGATCTTATCATCAGATACTTTATTTGGGGATGGAGGAGGGGGAATCCTGCAGGTGCAATGAATAAACACAAGAGAAAAGGTTGCCATGACCTGAATTTCCCATGTACTACTATGATTTTTAATTGGACACACAGTCATCAATTAAACTTGAAGCAGACTTACTTGTTTGCAAATGTGGTGGAGGGTTGGGGTTTTTTTTTGTTTGTTTTTAATAAAGAAAATCAATGAAAAAATAAAGCCATATAAAGAGATGATACACAAAAAATATTTATCAAGTTCCAACAGAAAACTTTCATGAAAGATAAAAACTTTTCTTTAGTTTGATATTGTAGATATATTGTACTATGCCTGTGCTTTCCGTGCTGTCAGAACACTAATTTACATTAAACTCACATGCATACACACTTAGTTCATGAACTAACACAGACTGTACTTGGAATAACAGCAATGTTGATATTATTAGGAGATACGGTAATCACTTGGAAGAACTACATGGTAGTATGAAGAATGGGACAGAAATTTCATAGTTGCAGTTGTATAATTTCCCTTAAAAATTAGTAACAAAAAGGGAGTTGCAAACAACTCATGAAGCCATTCCATAGAGAACAGTATGCCTTCTGCTCAGACTTATGATTTTTACTTGCCTTTATGCTTCCTGTTTTACCACCAAAGGTAGTTCTGGACAAAGAGACCTTTTGTTTAAAGAGCTTAACTGCTTATTCCCCACCTGAAATTATAATTGGCTGTTGGTGACATTTCAATTACTGGCTGTACAAATGACTATCATGTCACCAGAGGGAAAAAAGTCAGAGCTGATGAACTCTTTAAAGCACATTTTATAAAAATGTTTGAGAGGTGCATATGCATATAGCTCTGGAAAAAGGAGAGAGTAGCCAAGCAGCTTCTCCGCACACTGCTCTACGAAACTTTCCCATAGGTGTCTGGAGCCTTTTGATGCAAACCATAGATGACATGCAGCACTGAGAATTGAATGGGGACTAAATAACAACAGCAAAAACCATGACTTTGATCTCCATCTGGACAATAATTGTTAAAATTTCTTTTGAAAGCATTATTTCCTTTCAGTGGTGCAGCTTTTCAGACTTACGAAAATTATCATGGCTCTGCTAACTTCAGCTATGTTATAAGCTGTATTGAAACATACCTCCCATCATGTCGATTTATTCTAGTTGTAGATTTGGCCTAGATGCATAACCTTGGTTCGCCTATTCATCTTTGTGACACATGCCTACACCACTTTTTGTTTATTCCTACCAAGGTTTTTTCTGCATTGATCAGAGTCCTAAAAGTCCCCAACATAACAGGCTTGCATAATAAATAAACACACAGCAAAGATAACTACAACAAAATAATGATTGAGAATATGCTACATTGTGTGGTATTTTGACGCTCCTAAATAAGCGAGCAGGTCCAGAAGTAGTCTTGGTAAGTAAGACTTCCTGTCCCCGAACTGCACAGCATTTATCAAGTGTCACTTTGTGGAAGGGATTCAGGCTTCTAGCCGTCCACCCCACCTTCCTTGCTGAAGGTTGCTGTCCCTGTGACAAGGCAGAATAAATGGACCTATGCCCAATTCTTAGCCTCCACAGTTCACAGTTATCTACTTTCTGAATAAACTATGGTGCTCAAGCAGATACATACTTATTTTTGGTTGTCACCCTTTCTACAAGGGCATAAACCTCCAGAAAGGGATGGGATGGGAAGGAAAGGTCGTGTCATTGACATCCTAAACTGCCACAGCTGAACCAACAAGCTCTTTCACTTCCCTTCAATTTACACTTGGCAACCAACAGAAGCGTGCAACTTCCCATAGGCTATTCTTATTTTAATCAACAGTTTCTGTGAGATCCATGACATCCATATGAAAACAACTTAGGCTCCTTTGTAGTCCCTAAGAGCACACAGGAGTGAGGCAAGTTTCAAGTAGCCTGCCTCCTCCAGATCTTGGATGCTGCACTGCTCAGAACCATAAAGCAACTGCTACAAAGTCAGACAAGCAGATGATCTGGTTAACTTAAATCAGAATTATCCAGTTCTTCAGGGAATTACACAATAAGGAAACCTTAGGGTTTTGTTTTGCTACTTTCCCTTCCTTAGGTAATAAAATCTATAAAGTTTTTGCACCATCTGCTGGAAACCGTTTTTCTATAAATCTGTTCAATCTTGAAAAACTTTGGACATACCTTAAAGGCAAGACAAAACTAAGAGGGTAAAAGATACTGAGACTGGGGCAGGGGGAAAAATTAGACACTTCATTCACCAAAATCAAACAAAACACTTTCCAAAGATTTCACTCTGTTCTGGGCCAGGCACAAAACCAAGAAGTCCATGTAGCCTGCTAAGGCTGCAGACTTGCCAGCAAAGTTTTGGTATCAAATCGACTAAGATTGTTCTGTGGTCAATCCTCAGATGCCAGGATCTGCCACGGTGACTTTCACTAGTGCAGGGGATGCTCAGACAAATGAGAGCCAGCACACTAGTCCTTGCAGCAACCTGCCCGTCAGCCAGACCATGCTGGGAAGGGACATCAGTCCTGACGCCATTCCCAACTACTCTATCATCTCCTTAGGGCTGTTGGCAGATGATGTAACTTAAATGCAAGAAAGCTTTCAGATTGCTTATGCCAGCAGATGGATGGCAAACGGCAGAAATAGCTGGTGGAACACAGAAGCAGCCTTACACCCCCAAACCTTCCTACTCAGCTCTAACTCAGAGGGGATCTGATGGAAAATTTGCTGCAGATTCCGCTATTACCCAATCCTGTCCAAGGGGCAAAAAAGTAAACCAGAATGATACTGCTTTTTGACAACCCTAATCAAATCATTCACATCAGAATTACAACAAAATTCACGTACACCAGGTTTTCCAACAGTTTCCATGACTGTTTAGAACACAGGATAAATTATGTAATGTTACCTAGTCCAAAAAAGTTTACATAATAATATGTTCAATTTATTCCTGTTTATCACACAAGTGAACTAAGTCATGCTTCAGCAAGTATTCATGAATACAAGTAATTTTATCCACCACACGAGTCCTTCATTGTTCAGGAGAGCTGTGCACGTGCATGAGTGTTTGCAAGTCTAGGATCTAAGTGTGCACTAAACAATCTAATGATACAAATAAGCAGGAAGACTCTAAAGAAGACTCTATAAAGAGGGGGGTTTACATAATTCTGATGAGATTTTACTGCCTAACAATCTTAACCTCCTCCTTTGCCATATGTCAGACTTGGGGTCTTTCACTTCACAGCCTAAAAGTTTCAAGTTCCTACATCTTCGTACTGAAGAATATTTGGTGTTGAAAGACTATTCAGGGACAAGTTTTCAAAGGATTTTGGAACACAGCTCTATCCATGAAGTGGAAAAATCCAGGCCCCACAATTAATGCCGAGTATTTTATAACTCTAGGACTTGCAGTATTTTTATTATTTTGTGGGACTAGGAATCAAGTCTATGCTTAACCGCACCTCTGTCCTAACTGAAGCACTTCCCTTGCAGGTCCCTTCTGTGACCCTTCTAAAGTGCTACTGAAGCAAAATATTGAAGGAAAACAAGGCCTAAGTCCGAATGAGCACTATTAAACTGGCAGGACAGAGCAGTGGATGTCAGGACATGCTGTCCGTCTAACCCACCTCCTCCGGTTCAATCAGCTTGAATTCCATGCCTCGGCCAGTCCACGCTATGAAGTGAGAGTTTGATGGGTCATCAAGAAGAGCCACCAAGAACTGCCACAGCTGAAGCGAGCCTCGCCGTTGATATGTGGGTCCCTCACGGTACATGCCTGGCTCCTGTTTGACATCACCTGCACAGAATAGCAACAACGTTAGATGAGCAATGTGCAAAAAGCATCATCACTCGGATTGTCAGATAAACCAGCAAAGCAATCATTAGGGTTAATAAAACACAGGAAAAGAATTCCTACTACCCAGCCACCCACAAAGGCAACATTCCCCTGTCTGCTGTTAACTGTAAACACTCTTACAATAACATATTAATATACTAAAAAGTACCTAAATTCAGTCATGATTTATGGAAGTCTCCCTAAGCCTATCCCCATTTCTGACACGTGCAAATCTCGCTTGCAAACCATTTTGCAATATCCTCTATCTGTAAGAGCACGAACTATTTTTGTAAGCAACTCTGGTGCCTGAAGTACTGCGTTTGTGTACTATACTTTGCACAAGCCCCAGTTTTGGAAATGTAATGTAGGCTTCATAAAGCTGAAAAACCCTATTTGAGTGAAACTTCTTTTGCATGCAAATGCTTCTAAGGAAAATTTGACAAAGTATTTGACTTGGACTTAAACAGCATGTGCTTTATGTATAGGTATGCAAATCCTGCAGATATGTGAGTTCCTCTATGGCATACTGGACTTGCATATAAGCACATATTACTTTTACTCATATCTACATATTAGATTGGTATTCCCCCTGAAAAGCAGTAGATTAATTTTTCTAAAATTTCAAGTCCAGAGGAAGCTTTTAAAAAACAATAATAATATTCAGCTAGCTGTTCCACAAACTGCCGATGAAAAACCATCCTGCTACATCCATACTGTGTCTCTGGATTTTTAAATCATATTTATACTAAACAACTCATGCAAAAAACAACAGCTGAAAGGTCTGATGCTGAAGCAGAGAGCATTTTTTTTCTGTACACAATGACAGCAGTCCTTGATATGCTGGTAAAACTCCTCATTTCAACTACCAGAACAGCAATACCCTCCAATAAGCAGTGTGACCTGTGTGACCTGTTTAATATGGAAAGGCAGGACTTTACATTCAAACACAACATGAGGATGCTCTGATGGCCATTACAGAACAGCTCCACGCAGTGAAAGTAAGAATAATACTATTAAAAATGGAGCACTTCCTTTTGTAATCAGGAAAGAAAATTGAGTCAATAGCTGTGGAAAACAAATAAATCAACACAAGGCTTTTTGGTTTATGTAAGGTTGAAGTTCCAGTCCTGAAAGGCCTTCTTTTTCAAGGACAGGATTTTTCTTTTAATGATAGCTGAGCAATGTGCAAATAGCAAGTGCAGTATTGCAGAGGATCAGATTCTTCGCCTGTGCCGATCTTTGATTTCAAACGAAGCAGCTGAGAATCTTCTTCTGAAGCATCAAGGCTAGTCCTGGGCTCATCCCACTTTTGCTTTACTGGCCAAAACATGATGACACATCTGCTATTTTTTCCTCAAAAGTCATCATGCTACAAGTATAAACACACCTATTTGTATCGCAACATCAGTCTTCTAGAGTACAAGGTGTTCTCTCAATGGACAGTCATAGAAGTTAGCAGCAGACTGCTTGCATTGCAAGCACACAAATATTTCCAAACATTTTTTTTTTTACTTTATTTGTATTTCTTTTCCTTTTTCATTCCCTTCTCTGAACAAAACCCGAACAAACAAAAAGGATTTTCAAGAAAGACATAGACAAACACTACTCCTGTAGAGTTTTAACTTCTTGTAGTACAGGGTCTGATCCCATTCCCATAAATGTAAATATGAATTTGCCACTGGTACTGAAAACAGATCAGGTCCACAACCATTTTTGGGGAAGAAAAAACACCTGACACAATGTGCTTTAAAAAGGGGGGTGAGAGCATACATTCCAAAGCCAGTGTATAAAGTAGACTTTCAGTAAATCACCCTTTCACTGAACATGTCAATCCAGTGACATTGCAATACTAGATTGAGCAATCTTCGGTAAGGTCTAATTTTATTTAAAATCCTCTATTTATTTCTTGCTGTTCCTTACCAACCCTGAAATGCATGTGATCCCTCTGTTTGAAGAATGTGTAATTCTTCAGGTTACTTTCATTTTAGTCTCCCATTCTTCAGCAAACACAACAAATGCAGCTAGACATGCAATAGTTTTGTAATCCATGTAAGTTATTCTCAGGGGAAAACAAACAAAATAAAGTAGGAGAAAAACCCCAAGAGTTCTCCAGGTCTACTTTTAGCTACGGTCAGAGAGCTGTTCACAAGTTTATCAGAAAGTATCTAATCTTTCCTGCTAAAATAAATAAAGCTGGACATATGTACACTAACACAAAGAAGCCACTCTAGCAAATTTAAGTAACTGGTCTCCAAATTACTTCCCAAAGTTGCAGACTAACAGAGTCACCATCAAGAAATACTGAGTCCATCTACTTCATCTGTAATGAAATAAATCTGAAATCAACTGAGTTACACCAGGAAACTGATTTTACATCAGAGTAACTGAGGATAATTTGGGCCATTTATTTTAATTGACCTCAGAATCCCTCTTGAAAAAAAATCTGTTGTAATGGGCAGTGTTGTGAAAAGATCATTGATTTGTTATCAATCCCACTGAAAAATAAACCACTAGTACAACGTTTAACCTAGTGCAAATAAACTGACACAAACACAAAAATGCCCTATACGCTCACTCCCCACTATTCATCACTTCACAGATAGCGAGACAAGAGGCTTACTCCTCAGTAAAACCAAAGCTGCTACTTTTCTCTGCCATTTTGTTAATTATAAGAACAGCTTTCATTAAATCTCAAACAACAAGTGGTATGTGATCATCAGTGCAATGGAAATCCTCCTATTACTTTCTCAACAGTACAGGAACTGAGCTCCTCTGCTGCAACTCTGGATACAGCATCTTTCCCTGGCAAAAGTCAAACGACATCCTATTGAAGAGGAGACTTTGCTTTCAAGAGACAAAGGTCAGCTTTGGTTGGGCGCACTGCAAATGGTGTGTTAAGGAATCCTAAATTGGAACGTTACCGAGCTTTTTTGATCAGCAACAGAGAAAAGTCCCTCATCTCTTCCTTTTTCATCTCCCCACACAAGAAAAAGAGATATGTGTCATACATACCGTCAAACTTCTCTGGAACAACGCAAGTGTCATCATAAAACTGCCTAGGTCCCTTTTCATACATACAGCCTGTAAGTTAAAGAGAGAGAGGCGTTTATATAAAAGATGCATGGAGAAAGAAGAGATCATAGGCTTAATGCCAGAGGGAACACTAAGTCATATAGGAATCAGATTAATATTCCACATCCTTTACACACCGCCCAATCACAACATTTTGGCCTCAGTACAGGGGTGTTTAATTAATGTGTGCATTCCCAAAAGACTGTTAATCTCCACCTGCAAAAGTGAAAAAGCACCCATTTTTCTCTATGACTTATTCCAAAATGTTTGTCTCATTTCCTGTTTGAACTACCATGGCTTTGAATTTTAACCATTAGTTCCTTCAGGTCTTCTCCCTGCGACACTAAAAAGGTCCTACTTGGTATTTCCTCCTCACACTCGCAGAAGTTACCCCCCTTGATGTTTCTTCCAATTAAGAACATTCTGTAAGATTTAATTTTTGTTGTTAAAAGACACTCTCTGCAATCCTGCATTCTTTCTACCACTCTATTTTGCACACACTCCTACTTTTCAGCATTATTTTTATGTTTCGTTTAACCAGAACTGTATTGCATGCCAGTGTCAGCCTCACCAGTGCTACTTAGCAAGACAAAACATCTCCTCCTCTTCTGCCTCCCTATGACCTTCCTTTTGACTGTGCAAATATTACAGAAGGCCTTTTTGCCATACAGTTGCAATGTTTGGTTGGGCTAGTTTCCCACTGTGAAGCCTCAGAGGAGGAGGCCCATCTCAAAATCATTTTGTCTCATATACTGTTTCCCAGCTCCATAAGCCTGGTCTACATTCAGCATATTAAAAAACCCATTTTGTTTAATGTGCCCAGATTACTGAACAATTCAAACTGCTTTGTGTGACTGCCCTGTCCTGCCTGTTATTTACCCCTCTGCCTATCTTTGTGCCATAAAGTTATCTATTAACTTTGTTCTGTATCTTTACCGAAAATGTTGAATAGCAACACTCCTGATATCAATTCCTACAGAACTATAATAGAAACAATCCATTCAGAGATGATTGCCCAGTGACAGCCACTTTTACATCTGTCAGTTGGCCAGGTCTTAATGTATTTAATGTGTACTTTATTGATATTGCTTTGTGCTAACTTCTTAATCAGAATGTAATGCAGTGGCAAATTGAATGCCATAAAAAGTCTAACTATACAATACAAGTATCTTTAACAATCAAACCTTTAATCTCAGCAAAGAATAAAATCAGATTTGACATGACCTTTATTCCATAAAATCATGTTGACTGATTTCCAAATACAGAAAACAAATATTTACCGAAGATCACTGCTTTTTCCACGTCATTCATAACAATTTTACCACCTCCAAGTACTTATGAGTGCATAACAGTCTAAGATTGGTTTCCCCCTATCTGTGCTGTGATTAAAACTAAAATCTGTTGACCTTAGCCCTGCAGTTTGTGGATTTTTCCCTGATGTCTTTCATCTCCCTTATCAAGCTTCTATACTTCATATAATTTCATATATCAAGACTGTTATAAATTTCCATCTCCTGCTTCACCCTCCTTGTTAAACACTACCTTTTATTTCTATTTTCTGCCTTTATTCTACCCCAGAAGGAGTTGGGCTTTTAGCCAGATCTGTTATCTTTCTAGTTGTGTCTTTTCACTAGTGAATGAAGTCTTACTAGAGGACTTTGATTCATACATTTGTCTGAATTATCATCAATCTCAAAACCAATTTCTCTCATGTTTGTGAAATTTGCCCCTTGGAAGAAAAACAAATAAACCCTAAACAAACAAACAGAAATATCACATATTGTCAAGAAAGATACACCAAAGCAGGAGAGTGGAGGGTACAACCTCCCTTTCAGTGGTCATTTTTTCTTAGTTCTGTTGGCCGCCTTATTTTTAATACATATAAAGTACTTTTATATAAAGCTCTATCCTAGTGAAGTCACTGGGAGTTTTCGTACATATCACGTGGCTGTACAATTTGGGTCTAAGCAGCACTAAAACATTGCAGAAATCGTAACAAAAGGAAAAGCCAAAAAACTTCACTGAATTTAAAGTATAAAATGGGTTACTTAACAGTTAAGTGAGCCTGTCACACCAATAGCCTGGAAAATATCACTTGAGCAGAACAGGTGAAATAATGGACAAATTTTTAAGTGTCTCTTCCTTTCAACTGCTAGAGGCCTTGAAAAGCAAAATGAGTAAATTCATAATAAAATTGCTTCTATCCTGATCAAACTGTGGCACTAAAAGAAGCTACAAAAAAAATCAGTGCATCAGAAACTGAAGACTGGGAAGGGAAAGAAAGATGATGAGAGTCTTCCCAGAGCAGAATTAAATCAGTGAAACCCAAATCCCTCCAGTTTTTTTTAGTTTTTTACGTTTCTCTCATACAAAAGTGGTACATAATAGAAAACTTAACTTCTGTTCTGTTTGGGTGAGCCAGGAAGCCTTCTTGCCTCATGTAAATGGAATGGCAGCTAGGCACTTCTGAAAGGAGAAGACGACAATGCTAGTGAAAAGACTGTCTGGAATTAAAAGTGTGCAGGTTATCAATGAGACAGGCTGCAGGCAGAAGAGCAACAAAAAGGATGCAAGTTACAGCGAGGGTGAACCTGTCAACACACAGTCAGCATTTCAGAGCAGCACGCACGAGGCATGGAGGAGGAGAAAATCAGAATGTGAGGATCACAGATCCCATCTAACATAGGCACTTGAACTCAAACCCTTAATGTAATCAACTTTGCTGAAAGCTGACTCCCATGACAATTACACTGTAGACCACTCATGGACCAAAAAATCCACACAAATACTTTAAACCCTGTGCTTGTATATCTATCTTTGTAACAAATTTGACCTTATATTTTTAATCAATTACACAGAAAAGCCTGCCAATCACACTGGAGACTTGTAAATTCTACATTAATACAAGGAATGTCAGAGTGAATTTAGAGTAGGATGTTGCTTTTTAGACTCCATGTCTTACATTGTCCCCAAGCAGCCACACCCTGTGCACAGGGACTTGCAAACAGAAATACACCATAATTGTTTGCCCTTCTAGACCATGTTTAACTCACTTCTTGGATATCAAAAGTCTTGCTTAACAAAGTCTATTTGATCTTGTGGTAAACTCCTACCCTAAGCTATGCAATCTGTTACCAGTAACTTGTAACTCTTCAAGAGATGCAAGCAGAGGTCAAAAGAGCAGACATTATTTTTCCAACACTGCCTACAGACTCTTTCAGACTGTGATTCCAAATTTCACTGTTCACTGACTAGTGATGAGTATCAAAGATTTGGCAGGATAAGAAAATGAGGTTTTACACTGACTTCACAAAACAAGTGAAACACAGGGCAGTAATAATAAGTTTCCTCTAACAGTCCATGGTCTCTCTTGCACATCTGTGCCAAACTCTTCATTACCTCCTCTCTCGATGAAATGCTCAGTGCCTGCCTGCTCAGGCCTTGAGAATCTCTAACATCTCAGGCAGCTATTCTGAGCAACCACAGGAATCAGTGATTCAGTGATCACCCGAGTCAAGTATAGCTCTGTAGACTACAAGTCAAGGCTACAAGTAGTGGTTCACCTGCAAGGAATCACTCATGTTACCGAGTAAATTGAATTTTAAGGAGAATGGAAAAATCTACGTAAAAAAAGAGGAAGTTGTAGAACTGAAACAGATGCTATTTTCTATTTTAGGTAAAAATTCACTAGTATTGGCAGCAAACCCCTTTTTGACTCATGAACTCCACTCTTGCAAAGTGATACAGCAGAGTATACGGAATAAAGAATTATGCAGGCATCCGAGAAGCGTGTTCTTAGCCAGCTTGGGGTTTCATCTCCCATGCTCCTAAGTCAATTATAATTAACATCTGGAGTCTTTTTAAGGCAAGCATTGTTTGTACCAACATTACTTAATCTTCTGGTTAGCTTATGCTTAAACAGTCCACAGAGGACCGAAAAATACAGCAAGGAAGAGTTTATTTCTCGTAAAGTAACTAGAGTCTTGTTATCCTAAAGTGCTATCAGTTAATTTATGACTATCAGAGTGGGTCAGACTCTAATCAAATTGTAGAAACATTTCCAAAGTGATTATTCAATCAAATGACTAACATGGTTAATTAGGAGCCATAAACATTGCTCTGAAGTTCATCAAAGTAATGACTTGCCCAGAAAAATTACTGCTAATTAAATTGCCTGCTGCTTTCATTTCTACCTTATCTAATAAAAAGTCCAACCAATGAAATTTAGCATTGCAGTTTTAAATTGTACTAAATGCTTGACTAAGACCCAGAAGTATTTTTACAAGCTAAGCGGAGCTACTTCAAAAGAAAACATTTTAGTGCAGAAATTACAGAGCAATTATATGTTTTCTTCTCCTTAAAGCATTGTTTGAAGACAACAAGTAAGACCGAAGTAGGCATAAAATACTTCCAGGGCAGGATCCAAGTGTCTGAGGTGACTGATTCTATCACCTTTTAGCACTTTTTAGTCTTTGAAGAAAAATGTGCCTGGATTTAGGACACACAACAAGCTTATTTCAGACTTTTAATGAAGTAATTCACATTGTAAAGTTACATCATCTCAAGAATAGCACAGTCCCTTTAAGAAAATCCAAACTAACTGAAAATATGGAGACGTAAGAAAATTAATTTATCTTTTATTATTAATTTGGAATACTTAGAGGTCATTCTTCATTGCTCCTCTTGCTAACAGCAACATAGCAGTCATCTTAAAACAATTAATATGGCCTTATATCATGTTGGTTTGAAATCACTTTTTCCCAGTAGGTGTTGTTTTAAAATTACGTGTAATCTAGACACTGCAGAAATGCCTTCTCATCTGGACTGCCACAGAGAAAAACACTGGAAATAAGCTCTGCTGTGCCTTAGTCAAAATACATCAAAGCAGAAAAAGCCCAGACAGACTTCCTCAGGACAAGAAAAATCTGCTATTGAATTTAGCAGGCACAGGTTCTAGGTTTCATTATCAAGTAAGACACTTGAGTGGTCCCTTGGTAAGGAAGTATTTCATATTAATTATCATATCAGAATTTAAAGGGTTAGGTTGTCTCAGCCCTGTATAACTCAAAGCGCGTAAGGAATCCTTAAATCCTCTTTTCTGATTGTTTTTCATACATAAGGACCAGGTTTCAGACCCACAATCACACCCTGCATAGAAACAAACAGAAATTCAGCCCGCATCCCTAGCTAGGCGAGACATAGGGAAGACGAAGCTTCTGCAGGCAATGGGATGAAGCGACTGTTTTCTCCTGAATGAAGCAGAGCAAAGCAGGAACTGGAAACCTGAACCAAGATTTATTCTTCGGCAGTTCCTGTTTCTGACCATACGTAGCCTTCCTAATTAAAAGACACGTTGTTACATTACACTCTAACTCTGAATTACTTTTTAGTTCACTTTATCAACATCATCTGAAGATGTGGAGGCCCAGGGCACTACCCACGTGCATGTGACAAAGCACAGTGTGATACAGAAGTATTGCATTATATATGTGCAAGTGCAGAGAGAGACACAGGGAGACTGAGGCTTAGAAGGTGTGTACAATCTGAAACAGGGTGAGTGAAGAAGCTGAGCTACCTGCTTGGCCTTGGTATCTGCATGGTAGGTCAGGTGAACACTACCGTGTACTGGCAAGCGGCTGTCTTACACAGCAAGCCTGCTAACACGTCACTCAAATTCACCAAACACCTCAACTCATACATCAAACTTGCCTGCTTCCCTACAGCTATAAAACAAAGTGATGACACTAAAACTGGAATCTTCTTATTGTTTGCCCACCTACTTCTCCGATTTACACTTTATTACCAACTAAGTCATATTAAGAACAGTTCCCAAAAGGAACTGCTCCCAAAGGAGCAGTTCCCCCAAAATTTGGAGGGACTCCACTGGCAGTGGATACAGCCAGTCCTGTAATTTAACTTACACCATATCCTCCTCAATTGTCCTTTTGGTCTGAGAAGTAATTACATGGGGTTTTGGCTCCTACTTCAACAACTCAGAGTTGGTATATCTATACAGACAGACTTAAATGTGCTGTGCAACTTCTCTTCCTATAGGCAAGAAATACAGTACATGCAGATTCTTTCCCTTTGTGCTACCAGGCACAGAAGGGCATGCACAAGCCCCTCCGGTAGCTGGGACCAACCTAGCTCCCAAGTGCCACTCACACGGGTCAGCCTGACCCTGTGCTACACACACTCTGAGTATGCCGGTCCCCCCTTCGGTGCCTTGCAGAGCTTCACCAAGTGCTTACTTGAGCAATACAAGCACTTCTCTGGTACATGGAGAGGTGGTTGGTGCAGTGGGAGAGATTTTTACGAAGTGCAGAGACAAAAGGTAGCCTTTTTAAAATAAAATGTTCAAGCTACAACACATCACAGTTCTGGCCTCAAACTTAAAACATCACAATCACGCTGCGACTAACTTTTCTGTTCATGGATTTCCAAGAGCACTGACAAACTGTTTACAAAGGAGTGCTCCATCCACCACTGAAACACATTTAGCCTCTGGGTGGAAAGCAGCTGTTTACCACCACCGAGAAGCTCTGACCAGCCCAAGGGTGAAAAGCAATACTGGAAAACAGGCAGAGCTTTTTAGGTAAGAAAGGCAATTCTTCAAACTAGATCATAACAAGTGGCTAAGGTGGCACCAGGCATCACTAAGAAAAATGCACAATCTGTGTTTTGTGGGGATAAGTACCAAATGATTCTTTTTGACCATGAAACCTACGATTTTGTAAACCTGCAGAACACATTTAGATTAAAACTTGTATGTCTCTCCAAAAAGAGACATTCAGGCAGAAATACTAGAACTAAGGCAGAAATACTAGAACTAATGACAATCTCCCTATACAATAATTGCTTGAGCATATTTCACAACTCAAATGCTGGCGGATCAGGTTTAAGTTCAACCACCTTTAAAAGCACTATCCCCTCAGAAGCCATGTATTTACAACAGAGTCCTACAAATTGGTAAAATCCTGGCAATACAAAAGTCAGCATTGTTTTTTCATGACCAGGTTCAACATGAAAAAAGTAGGTGCACTGAAGTTACCTGGGTGAAATAGAGTCACTATCTTCTCTAAAAATCAACCTAAAAATTAAGCATTCTTTTTGCAAATCATTATGCAGTTTAAAAACATTCAGAATGGAAGGTTTTGTTCATCTTTTTGTCTCTCACTAGCCTTCATACAACCAATTGGGGGGGGGGGGGGAATCTACAAGTCTGTGCACTCATAGATACACACATTCCCTCCAAAAAAATAGCTAATTAAAATTTGTTAAGCCTAATTTCTTACACCTCATTTGACAAACACCTACCGGAGAACTAGATTTGGCCCCACCAGCTCACATCTAAGTGGAATTATTACACACATACAGAAAAAAAAACCTTAAGCAAACAGCTTCCTTTCCACAACTTTGGTTTTTAGATCTATGACAACATCTAATGCATTTTCTGAGACCAGATGTCAACAGCCTGTCTAGGCGATGTGTAACTTTTTATACAGCAGAACAGGAAAACAAAGGCTCATACATTCAGCTCTGAATTGAAATTCCACATGGAGCTGATCTTTTGAGCATACTTTAAAATCATGTATTTGCTTTTATTAACCTCAGTAACTGTAAAATGTATTTTAAACATCGCTTCCCTTTGAATTCAACAAAAGACGGCAGTATTTTCTTTCTCCCTCGCTCCTTTTGTTGGTAATCTTACTGCAAAAATGTCTGTGTTGCTTTTTCTCCCCCACCCCGTCCCCTGCCTGTAAAATCGAAGTTGGACAAACACTGCACGGCTGAAGTGACATATTTGAATGGAATTCAGACCAACCAGTTCCTGTTTATGTTTCTGATTTGAGAATGTAGCCTTCTCATTCACTATACATTAGAAACACACCAAGGCCATAAATGGTGTCAGGTTACAGGCAGGCAGGGCCAAGGAGCATTAATCATTACTTGAAGGCAACTGGCAAAAGCAGCAGCTGAGGGAACACTACACCCTTCAGCTCCGCATAAATGGACATTCCAGGGTTTGGCGTGTGTGGGTTGTTTTTTTTTTTCCCCCTTCAGCATCCATTTTATGAATGAAACTTCAGGCTGCACAGAGTCCATTCATATAAAAGCTATGCTCACAGGGCTCAGTCTCTCGGGATCAATCGGTCTTGGGTAAGGCTGATGTGATTGGTTTAAGGCAGGCTTCAGCCTTCCATTACTGATTTAAAATGCAGCCTGTGTCCATTTGACCTGCGTTAATGCACAAAGAGTAAATCCAGACTGCGCTCTCAATCCTCAAATCAAATCATTAGCCAGTGCCACTTACTGTAACTGTAGATTTAGAGGATATTTATCCATTTCTTTGAAAAACAGGGACTGCAGGACAATTTTTCAGATCGTGTTGTCTGCCTTGAAAGCAAAAATAGATGTATGGTCTCCTGCCTATATGCTCACATTAACTTTGTGTTCAGGTTTTCCTTTGTTCATGAAGATAATATTACAAAATGAATTCTATTCTAACCACAGATTTCTTTCAGACAGAATTAGTCAATAGAGGAAATGAGCTAGATGGGAAGCAGGTGAAAAGTTAAAATTCTGCCTCTCATAGCAATCTTCTGAAGTCCAGGTTTCCCAAGTTTCCCCCTTGGATGCCCTTATTTTCTACTGTCATACCATCCAACAGCAAATTAGTGTTTATGTGTTTAAAAAGCAAGTACAAAGCTGCAGTACAGCCCAACTACTGAACAAATCCACGCTCATTTCACTGAAGCAACACAGCAAAGACAAGCTCCTGAAACAAGAGGGTGAAATATTTTAAACCACAGAAGTGAGACTCGGGAAAACTTCAAAACCAAAAATGAGGAGGGGAGACTTCTTCAACCTACTGAATTCAAGAGCAAACCCCTATCCCTTCTCCCCTCCTGCCTTTATGCCAGTCAGATTTTCATTGAGAACAATTGTACAGCTGTGTAAAAGAATTTCTTTAAGGCCATAAGGAGATGCAGTTTTGAGATGTGTGTACTGAAGCACGATATCTGGGAAAATGATGGAGTCAGTTCTGTTTCCCAGAGCATTTTATAAAACTATGTCCAAAAAGACTGCGAATATTTGCAGCCTGACAAAAAAAAAAAAAAAAGGAGGAAAGAAAAAAAAAAACCTAGAGAGAATGTGAGGAAAAGATTAAGCATCTGGAGGATTTATGAAGCAAGATCTCAACAACAAGTCACACAGACAGACTAAGAGCATACATGCAAACTGTCTGTAGAGATTTAGAGGTGGTACGTTAATACCAAGGAATTGTTTAGGATGAGCCAAAGAAGTGTAGCTATGAGCAAAGGAATGGAACTGATCAAAGGGAAAATTTAGGCTTACGATCAAGAAATATTTCTTAACTGTGAAGTCTATTAGTCTGTGAAATAATCTCCCAGGGGAATAATTGTAGTAATAATACTTAGCACTCATACAGTGCTTTACATTTTCAAAGCACTGTACAAAAATTAGCCAATATAATAATTAAAGACAGTAGTAGAAGCACCATGAGTTGTGTCATTTTAAATGCTGCACTGGTCAATGCACTAGAGAATTTCCTGGAAAAAGCAAACCTGCACTGACTCTGACTGACAGCTAAGATTTCCTTTTTTTCCTTCATACTAGCAACTCCAAATGTCTAAACTTTTCCTCCAAGATGTACAATAGACTACCCAACTGTTGTTTAAAAAAGGGAAGGAAAAAAAAAGGGCAATCTGCAAATAAATATACTTCCAAGAAATGAATTTAATTTTTTTCTCCCTTGAAATTTTAATTCAACAGATTCTCTCATGCTGTTCTGCAAACTCCCAAATTTAAGGACATGTCAACCGATATCTAGGGAAGAATGTGCTAGTAGGGATCTTTTTCCACATTAGCTTGCATTGATTTGCTTTTCAAAAAAACACTGGATCATGTATTTGAAAGGACTCTTGCTTTTTATTCTGTTCCCAGTCATTAGGTAAATACACATTTATAACATGGATGGTAGAATGCTAAAAACATCCTATACCTACAAGAGCAAACTCAGGAGGTTAAGAAGTGTCATAATTACAACTTCCTCGGCAACCTTGATACAACCCTTTTGTTGCAAATGAATTAGGATACAGCCTTTTGCCTCGGCACTCTTGTCTTTTGAGGGCACAGGTCAAAACTGTTTGGGGGAGGGACAGCCATGCCATAAACAGCTTTGCAGATGCAGCCCCTGCTTCATTTGTTACAGAGGCTGGACGTTGTGTACTTAATGAGGCAGAACATTTCAAGAAAGGAAAAGATGACCTCAAGATTAATACAGGTGAATGGTCGATTTTAGGCCCCAACAAAGCCCATTCCAGCCACACCAAACTTTTCCAAAGTGGTCACGTCGCTTCTGCCAGACTTCTTGTATTATGTATTTCTTATTTTTGCAGTGCTTACACAGGGACTCTAATCTGATGTTCCCGTACCTCCTCGTCTAGAAGTACTAAGTCTCTAGGAGCTAAGCTTTGAACATATGTAATACATAATGTTCTTTAAAAATTATCCTGTCCTAACTGGGTACCTAAAATAAACAGGTATATATACCTGATGTGTGTCTCTGCCTCCACTCATCTCTCTTAACAGAGGGGCAGTTCCCCATCCATTCTCACATGCCAACACAAGGTATTTATTGCTTGTGAAGCCTCAGGAATTAAAGGGATGAGCAACTCAGAAAGCAAGATATGGAGCCTAATAATTCTGTCTGGATAGTTCATTCTTTAAGTGATGTGACTAGTATCTTGGAAGAAAACTTTGGAAGTGACAGGGAAAGAATCAAAATTTTCTAAGGTCCATTCAAGAATATTAATCGTGAGGCTACCCTGAAATGTAACTGTGAGAATAGCCCTGCTAATGCCTCTAACCTGCTCAGGAAAGACTGAATCTAGACAGATTTCAACAGATAAATTCCTGGCAATCAGTAATAAGTATATGCAAGCAACGATTCCTCCTCTACTTATCTCTAACACCACTGTTCGACAAATTTCAACGTTCCCAAAGACATGGTCACAAAGAACTTTCCAAACAAAGTAACTATTTCAGTTGGGCAAAATGAAATATGAGATTTAAACTTAATAATTTGTCATTTTACAACTAGATTTTTAGTGTTAGTTGATACATGCATAGCTAGAGTCATACATTAGTACATTTGCGAATTACATTAAGTAGGGAGGAGCAAACCTGCAAAGATCCTGCTTAAAAATAAAGCCCAGAATAGATGAGGTATCTCAAGTTTAGCCCTTTTAAGTACCTGAATACATGAATTGAATTTTAGAAGTGCTAACTGCACAGGATCGCCCACTATTAGCCCTTGTAAACAAAGGTGTTGGGAAGTCTTCTGGAGCATATTCATTAATGATGCAAAATCTCAAAGCTCTGTTTGTCCTTGGCTGCATCTTTGTGCTTAAAGTTGCTACACATAGCATCAAGTACTAAATATCTGACTGGCAGCCATGAAAAAAAAAAAAAATCCATGGCAGAAAATAAGTCTGATTGATTGAACATGTATGATGCACTGTGACTTCTAGAAGCGTGGATGGATAAGGAAGAGCTTCTACTCTGTTGACATTTTTCTTTTTCCATTATCTCAAACATTCTGCAGTAGAAACTGCATACCTGCAATTACAATTACAACTAATTGATCTGCCATTTCCCATGTCATAATTAATGTCATGTTTTAATAGTTATAATCATTCCATAATAATGCTTTTCATTCACCAGCTTCCCACAAAGTATAAAAGTATAGTGCACAAAAGCAATGAACTTTTATGAGGCTCTTTCAAAAACATCCCAAAAGGAACATCTCGGTGTATTACAATGAACTTTTAAAATATGTTTCTATATTCTTATGTGAACTGCAGTAAAATACTATGCAAAAGACTTCTCACTCTGGCATTCCTCCTTCCCTGAACATCCATAGGTGAAAAATGAAATCAATGATTCAGTGACAAATACATTATGTTTCCTAAGGGGTTATTTAATGTACTCTTAGCAAGGATGGAAAATGATGGTTTCTAGAGAACAGATGGTAACAAGACAAAATATCAACAGACCACAGTTGTTGACTGCAATTTATGGAGTGTACAGATGTGTCAACTTAAATGCAGTGATTCTGAGGCCAATAAAAGTACTTCCTGATACCAACAGATTAATTTTTCATGACCACTGGTTACACAGCTATTACATTTTTAAAAACTAATTATTCATCTACAAAAGAAACAACAATTTTGCTTGGACATCATTACTATAAAGTGGAATGTTGTTCTTGCTGGCACAAAAAAAAAGGCACGACAGAACTGGATACAAGTTTGTGCATCTTCCTTTCAGAATATAATTTCCTGCTTTTTTCCATAAAGAATATTCCAAAGGAAGACGACTGCTAGCAGCCAACCCAGATTTAAAGTAATAGTATACAATAAGGAGATCCCACTTCCTAGCCAAATATGAAGCATGCTTACAAAAGGGCCTTTTTTCAGCCTTTAATTTAGCAGGATGAATAACGGTGTTTGTGAATGTTGCAAGGGACTGGCAGTGCCTGAAGCTGCAGTCCCCCATTTATTATCCATTGCCACATTAACTATGCAGACAGTCTCTCCCATGCTGCTCTGCAAGACTAAAGATACATGACTGCCAAAGCCACGTATCTCAGAACCCTCATCAATGAACAGGTTGAGATCTAGATCTGATCCTTGTAATCTGAGCTCATTTTCATCTTGTCTTATATTTCAACTTGGACAAATATTTCACCCTTGGTCTCCTCCCTTTGTAGGCCTAACTCAAATTTACCTAAGGATCGGTTCTCTGCTTGTCAAGAATAAGAAAGAAGAAAGCAGCTCTACTTTCCAAATTCCCCTGTTCTAACATAGAGATCAACTCTAAAACAAGCACTTTACATTAACAATACCACAAAATACCCCACTAAATAGACAATGTTAAGTTAGCTACAGAAAAGACAATAAAACCCAGTTCTCCACTGTATCAAACTGCAACATAGTTTGTCATGGACTAAACTTGCAAAGGAGACCTCAATACAGCTTCCATTTAGCCTTTGGGAAAAAAACTGCAAAAGCATCTAGCCAGAGACTGAACCAGCAAGAAAGCGCTGCAGCTACTGCAGCACCCAGAAGAAGAGAGTCAGACTGAAGTCAGACAGGGCCACCCATTCCCCCACTGAAATCAGCATGCATGTGTACAAAAGCAATGTACCCTTCTCCAGAAGCATAGTAAGGACTCACTGAAATCCCTCCCTTTCAACAGTGTGGTATACACAAAACAGGACAGAGGCAGGGACTGAAGAGGAGCTGCAGAAATCACTTATACCAAAACTGAAAAATGTGTTTTGATTGCATTTTCTTGGCGCCATACCGATTAACTGTTTACCCCACCTAGCCCACTCCATGCTGTTCTAATCTCAGCTTCTCTCCATACCACCCTTCCAGCTTCCTTCTCCTTGTTACTTGGTACTCATTACTAAACTCCTTTTTTCTTCCCTAATTCTCTCTCTCTTTTCCCAAGTATAATATAAATATTGTGCTTAAATCATGGCAAACATTTACAATGTTATTCCCTTGATTTATGTTTGTATCCATTCTACCGCTTATCTTTTCTATTTTGACCAGAAGCTATTGAGAGCAGGCTCTGCCACCACCTCCTCTGTTTTGTACTGTCCATAGAGCAATAAGACTCCATTCCAGTTGCCCTATAAGCACAATCATAATAACCATTATTAATAGCAACAGCGTATTCTCTACATCAGCAACCTGGCATCACAGATTATGTACCTCCACAAAACACAGCAGTATGCACAAACTGAGAAGCTGACACCAATTTGGCTGATTCTTCTCCCTCATTGGTTTTATAGCTGTATAAACCCCACTTCAGCGGAGTTACTCCTGATTTAAAGTAGTGCAAGCAAAAGGAGAAAGAGTCCTCTATTTCTGGCAGACAAATGAAAGAGCTCGTAAAATGGAGCACACAAATTCAGAGGTCAGAGATGAGAGTCAGAACAAGCCCCTCTTAAGCAAAGCTCAATTTTGCACTCGTTATTTTTTCTTCTCCAGCTTCTTTAACCTGTGCACTTTCTGGACAGAGAGTTCTGGAAAATGAAATCCTTTACAGAGCAAGCAACGGTGGCTCAAGTCACATTGTACTATGTAGCAATCTTACTACTTTGTAAGACATAAACTACTTCAGGAGACTTAGAAGCCAAAATAGCAAGTTTCAATTCATATGATCAAAACATCAATAGCACTGGCTTGGACTCATATATTACTTTACTATGGAGGACTGAAGGAGAGTCTCACCTACCTGAATCATATGCAAAATCTCTAGGTTCCTGTTTAATCATCAGAGGAGGGGGGAAATTTTGACTGGCTGCACTGCCAACCATAGCGTTGTGTTCATAAACTGGATCATGGTACTCCTGCTTAAAACCTTGAGGTGGGAAAGGGATGTTTGGCTCAGACATCTGGCGCTGATATATTGGACGTCCTTCCCTTGGCATTGCAGGCAAAGGTGGGAAAGAATTGCAAGGTTCAGAGAGCTGGCGGCGAAATCTAGGACACAAGTTAGAGAGGTCATGTAAAGGACTTGAGCTACATTCCATTTCCCAAAGATCTTCACAGGTCATGATTAGTGGCTGTATCCCTTTCTCAGTAGCAAACACTTAGCTTATGATCATGCCAAGTGCTCCCATCAGGATCACTTGTATTGTAGAACAGCAACAAGCAAAGAAACAAAAAACCCCACCTATTAATACCAGCTCTAAGACCTGTCCCCACCACCATCCTCTTTGCTTTCAGTATCTTCTCTCAACAGAAGACCCAAACAGGAAATGCACCAGCTTCAAACCAGTAGAAAGACTGAAACCCCACCATAGTAACACAAAGGAGGCTTAGGTAGAGTTCTCTGTACTTTCACAAGTATTAGCAACATATTGCTACTGTTACATGGAAACCATTCTCACCACAACAAACATTCTGAATAGAGAGTATTGTCTGCCATAACAACTGGAATCATTCCTGGGTAAAAGTCCACAGTTCTGTCCTCTCTGGGATAGCACTGTGGGAAATCGACCTGCAAGGCTGGCACTGCATTCCAGCTCTAATGGGAAGGGAAAGTAAGCACCCCAGAAAAAGGAGAGGGTGCAAATTCTTGCTAAGAATTTCCCTCCTGCTTTAACTTGTTCCCTTGGTCATTTCTACATGAAGTCATCCATATAAGCCATACTGCCACTCACTACTCCCAAATGCTCTTCAGTAGGCATAAAATTTGAGAATTCAGTTTTAAACTAACTTCATTTACATACAACACTACTCAAGAACCTATGCTTATTGTTTCTTCCATAAAATCTATCTACCTGAACTAAAAGGCCTGAAGTAATTACTTGGACATCGACAGGTTCAGAAGCATAGAGAAGAATACAAGGATGCTATTTTCTCACTGTGCCCTGATGAACTGCACAAAGTCTTCCTGTCATCTCCTGCAGGTTACCACAGTAGCAGTAACTACCACTGTAGTAATATTGTGTCTGCACTAATCCATAGCAGATGCAACGTTCTTGCAACAAACTGCTTACTAGTCCTGTTATCACTCATCATGAGCAAGACACACTTTTATCAAAAAAAAAAAAAAGAAACCTGTGCCTTCCTCTGCAAGTTTCTCACTGTCATGCTAAAAAAATCAAGAACTATTCATTCTTCAGCTTCCTGTACTTTGGATCTGAAGCAGCTTTGGTTCACACAGGCAAAAGCAGACATTATCCTGGAGAAAACTCGGTGAGTGAAGAAGAATGCAGGGGTTTGATTGCACAGGCAATACAATCCTTGACTATCAACTCATATGTAGTACATTGTTTCTGAAACAATTTAAACTCCACTAATGTCTGTCATAATACTGCTGTGAACTTGGTCTGACAAATATTTACTGTCACAGCTTAATTACAAATACTGTGGGAGCTACAGAGATAGAAACTATTAAAATGTAGTAGTAGAGACAAAATTAATTTTTTTAATGCTGTTGTAAATATTATATTTTGCAGTAGAAAGAGTACTGCACTGTAACATTGGGTTTTGGCAATTCCACCTACACCTGCAGAAAATAAACTTAGAAACCCAAATGTATTATGAAACAGTTAGGCTGACTGGCACTGCATTCATTTCCCTCTTTTCCTTTTTTCATTAGCCAAAAAAAGAAGCAGAAATTATCATTAAGAACTGTCAAGGAGTGAATCAGAAAATTGCAACTTGAAGTTAAAATAAGAAACAGGCTCACTCACAAAGCCTCAAAGGAAGTTAATAATACTTGTTGTACTGGAAGCTTTGTATGGAATCAAGCCATTTGTTTATACAAGTGGATTTGATTCCTGTTAGTACTTGTTAGGACCACTTATCGTTCATACATTCATGCCCTGTATGAAGAAGTATGGGCTCTATGTTCTAGATACTAATGCTATCTTATGCCACCAATGTATGTTCTAAAGAAATATGCCTTGAGTTATAGATTTATATATGAATTCCCATAGGTAGGTCATCTGTTTAAATGACATTTTCTGAATACACTCATTGTAATAGCATATCACCTTGTAAATTGGGAAGATTTGAATTTCACAAAAATATGAAGTACACATTTGCTTCAAACAACTGGAAGTGAGAAGATTCAAAATAAGTAAGAAAATGGGGAAAAAAATATCTTCCACTACAATTGTACTTTTCTTTAAAAAAGGAGAAAAATGAGATTTTTTTTGGCCTGAGTCAGCTATTTTGGACTTCACTAGAACACATGATGTTCTATTACGGAAGGGAAGCATTAGTGCAAAATGCCCTAAAGAACGTGAATATCAAAGATGGGGAGGGGATGGATCATGTAAAGAGCCTACAAAGCTTGTGCAGAGCAAGTGTTATGGGTATAGAAAAATATACTAAGGTATATGCAAGTCTCTATAAATAATCAAATTAGGGCTGACATACAGCTTCAGTACTCTCTTTACAAGCTGCTCTAAACTAAAAGATTCTTTCATCTGAAAAACCTTATTACTGCTCTCTGCACAGAAGCTATTTAGCTTCTGGAGATTTCAGTCTCCTGACAACTTGACTTTGGTGTATACACAGACACACATTTATCCACCATCCTGTAATCAAAACCGCTGCCTGGCTTCACTGGGGGCCTGCGTGGTTAGACCACAGTCCACAGAGGGGGAAGAGATGGTGACTATAGTAGCTGAAGGGGTCGATTCAGTGTTTCTTCACCGCCAGAAGGGCTTGTAGAGAGCCTTGGATGATATTTAAAACTATGTCAGCAGAGCACAAAACAGCAATATAAACCTTAGCAACCCCCTTCAGAAGTGATCTGCACAAATCCCTGGAGATAATAGCCCTTATTAGAGCAGAGCATGCAAATCGCACTCCCAACAACTGTGATTTTCTTTTCAGGTGCTTCTTAATTTGCTAATGTTTAAGAGCCAAGTTGAGTTTCTGAACATATGTATGTCTTCACATACGGCTGAAATTTTAAATGCTCAGAGCAATCACACAACACAGCAGACAAAAACAGGTTCATGCAATAAAGGTTAGGACAAATAGAATTCCACAAACAACCATTTGGTCTCAAAAATCAGGGAAATCCACTGAGCATATCTGTTGCAAAACTGAGCTAAGAAATATAGTCAGCTGCCTGGGGATTTCTAACATATCAAAACAAAACAGGGTGACTTAAGGACAGTTTAAGCTTTAATTCTAGTCTCTAGCTCTTGTGGCTTTTACTCAGACTAATGTTATTTAAGTACAGTTTATGTTGGCATCTTTGTTTGTTTGAAATGCTACATTTCAAAAGGGTTTGGAAAAACGATCCACCCTTCGAGAGAATATTCTGAAGCAGTAACACCATGACCACTTATCTCTTAGATAGGTGAACTGCATAGCAAGAGACCAGATATTTATAGCCAGGATCATGCCTGCTAGTGACTTCATTACCTCGTAGGGCTTACTAGCCTCAAGTGAGTCACAGAATCAAAGAACAGCCCAAGTTGGAAGGGACTTTGAAAGACCATCTGGTCCAACTTTTCATGGGAAAGGGAGCCTAGACGAGATTATCTAGCACCCTGTAATCACCCTCACAAGACAGAAGAAGCAGGTCATTAATACTGTCACTGCAAATAAGAACTCCTACTGAAGTGCACCAAGCCGGGTGCCAGCCTTTCATAAAACACACATATTTCTGACACTCTGAACCTTGCTGGTTGTCACCTTGGTCCCCCTATCCAAAAACGAATAGTTGTGGGCAGGAAGCCAGAGCTAACCTATATGAGACTTGCAGCCGCAACTGAAATACCCTCTGCAGGGGTTTCTCACATGTTTTGTGTTTTACCTGTGGTCCATAGGGAAGCTGTTGTCTTGAATGGACTGCGATGGAGGGAGATGAGTAGGGAAAACCCGGTCAGGTTTAGGAGTCTGAGCTGAGTTTGGGGAGGCATGGTGCAGTGGTGACACAGGAGTGCTGGATGGTGTCGGTGGGTTGGAGGGCCTCATTCCCACTTGTGGCTTCTGATCATAGGCACTATCAGTAAGGCAAGGGGAAAGAAGGTCAGGTTATTTTCTCTGGGAAAAAAAAAAAAAAAGTAGCATCTACATCCAGAAAAAAACCCCAAGTGTCACATTTATAAGCTTTTTATTATAGTTACCTTATTAACCAGTTTGGGGCAGAGGAATTCTCTACTTTACATTGTGAAGAGCACAGAAAAAATCATGTTAGAAGCAAGTGGTTCAACACAGTATTTTCTTCTCTGGGGCACAGAAATATATTTTTAAAGGATTCAGTCTTACAGTGACATTCTAACAGGAGGTATACAAAATACATAAAAGTAGAAGCACCTGGACTAGAGCAGGAAGAGCCAGCAGTGCCTGTCAAGACTTTTTTAGAGCTTGCACAAACCACAAAGTGAGACAGTAAAACAATATAGCTAGAGGGAAGGGATCTGACACAGAAAAACAATGGTATGTTGGCTTAGCTACCCACACTAGGATGCCAGCAGCCTCTCCTGACAGGTTCCCCCCACCCCCAAAATAAAGTACTGGTCCTACAAATACATAGATGCTATTTTCAAAGGTGTCCCAAATCAGGAAAGGACTTGAGCACACTTTGATCATCCATCCCTCTTTCTAAACAGGAAAAATGCAGACATTAGGTGGATAGTAAACACGAGCTTGCATACCTTCCTATGTCAGGTCCTCTAGCACCCATCAAATCCATAAGTATATGCATTTGATTTTTGAAATCAAAATCACTCCTCTATGACTGGCAAAGGTGCCAGTCTTCCCCCCCCTTAATATCCAAAAAGTTAAATGTAAATGCTTTAAGTGCTAACAGTTTTGGTAGTACATTAAGGAGAATAAAAACTCACAAGCTAGATGAAAGATTCTAAAATACACTGAAATGTCAATAGGAAACTCTTCACTGCTGACACTAAAGGAAGGAGTGACACATAAGTGCAAACCAAAAGAAAGCCAATAAAGAATGCAGTAGTATCAAGCCCCTCCATCCCCACAAATAAATAAAGGTTTTATTATCTCTTCCTATAAAAGAAGACAACTTGTTTTCGAATAGGTAACAAAGACACAGAGCCTAATGAAAAGCTATTTTAAATTGTAATCACTCATGAATACACACATATAACATCTGCAAAACTTGTCATATACCTAATGTGTTGCTCAGACCTGCCAATCTCTTGCCTGTTACACAGATCTCTCTCTCCTAATGTGTGCAATGCATCTTAAAAGTAATTTCAACACAACTTGCAGAAAACAAGACACTCCTTCCTTCTATTTCACACTCGCACCCTGGGTTTTTAAACTCTGGCTATCTCCACGAAGAAGGAATGGAGAATATGCATTTTGATGAAAAACACTGCTTTAAAATGGTTATGTAAGTGTTTGATACAATTGTAAACAACTCCATCAGTGTTCATCAGCTAAATGCATTATCTCATCAGTCTGTTATCTGCTGAAGAGGTAACTTTTATAAAATCTCTATTATGGTTTTATTACTCTTTCGTCAGTTCTCATTTAAATCAGCAGTTCTCACTGCAAACAAGCTCCTGATTGCTTTACCTGACATTGTACAGGCACTTTTCCCCATAACTGAACTTGAAAGGTTGCTCTTGACTGCAAGCCGAGCCAAGTTCTGAACATGGGCTATGGGGTTCCTTCTTGATTTTCACAGGGAGACCATGAAAAGCCACTGTAAAGAGAAAGAAAATGTAATTAAAACCCAAGTACAATATTAACAATGAGCTTTCTCAAGTAAGCTAGACACTGATAATTAAACACATAATTAATTAAACCATTGTAATACTAAAAACAATATAGGAAATAAACATTTCAAATATTTCTTCTGGTGTCAACTGAAAAATAGACACCAGAGATCCTTTGCATTGGCTATTAGCACTTTTATTGTTTAATAGAATGATGGCCATGATCCCATCTCATTAGCAGGAAAATAACAGCCCACTTATATTTGGCTTAACTACTGTAAATGTTGTCAAAGGCAAAATACTTCCCAGGCACCAAATGTTTCTAAGTAATATTAGTGATGTAGCTTTTAGCTATAAATGCAATAGTAGTTCACTTCAAAGAGTGCCACACAAATGACTCCAAAATAAATTTCTCATATATCAGCTTCAAGTATATGATCAGTAATCTTTTTGTCCCACAGAATGCATGAAAATTTGCAGTGAAACTTATGAAACTGGATGATTACACGTGCCTTTAGTTATAAGTAACGTCTGAACAAAATACACAAGAAATGGCTTCAGTAATTTTTCTCAAAAATACACAAGACAAAATCCTGGCCTCACCAAAGTCAATAGTAAATGTGATATAGACATAAATTGAGAAAAAAAAATTAATTATACTTTTTTAAAAGGTAAAAAGAACAGAGGGCGTGTGACAGAAATGCAGCATTAATTAGAAGCATAAGTTGGTCTGGATTAAGAAGAAGTCCAAAGGTAAAGACAAGGTTAACCAGCACATTAGTTTAAGCCAGCCAGCCTTCCTTATTTCACAGCCAACCTTAACCAAAATTAAAGCAGAAGAAAATGCAAAGTTCACCTAGACAAATCTAAAATAAGTGGCTAGAAGGACAAAGGACTAAAAGACAGGTATTTAGCAGCTTGAAAACACACCCTTAAAGGGTTAAATAAAATGAGGTTGTGAATACATTTTTGAATTCTGAGAAGCCTAGAGTTCAGAGATCAATTTTATCACCAATTTGTGATGCTGTGACCAGAACACCACAGTTTGAACATCACGCTCCAGCCTGACAGACACTTGCGCCTCTGTGGAAATCCACATATGTGCAGCAGTCCCTGTTAGAGAACCTCAGTGCAAAATCAGGACATTATTATATAACATCAAATAGTATCTTGTCCCTTCCCTTGCACCTGAACTTAGAAAAGACAATTTGTTACACAGTATGTATTTTCTGATACTAATGCACCTGCATACACATGGGTATGTTCAGTGGGGAGGTAAATTAAATGCTGTCTTAAGAAGTAAGCATCAGAACCAATAAACTCTGAGTTTTAAGTATCTGTGAGTAAGATCTGGATTCCAGATCTCACCACAGGTTTTCCCACGGTTGGGCAACATTCAGAGAACTCTTTCACAAACAGGTCCTCTCGTACCCTATTACATGACAGTTTGTACTTTTGCCTTTCAGCTGAGACATCTGCAAGATAGCACTATGTTATTTTGTCACATATTTTCACAAAACTCACAAGAATTGTCTCTAAAACTGCTATCCAGCTATTACATTTGGTGGATAATAGTAAATTATCTGGAAAGATCACAAAGGAAAAGCAGACAGTAAAACACGTACACAAATACATATGCACAGCACAGTAACTCAAGAACAGAGATGAAAAGTGGTGAATGTCACAACAAGGAAAGAACTCTTTCTGAATAAAACTGTCTGAACTTGCCCTAAAATAAGAGACCATATGGACTTCTTGAATAAAGATTCTCAATTTAATAATATAGCAAAATGCAGCCCAGTCAGCTTTCCATTGTAATCGCAAAGCAGGCTGACACCCAATAGTTTGTTTCGGGTTTTTGCTAGTGAACTTTTACTGCTGACTCTCCTTGCATGTCTTGGTCAGATAATGAACATCGCACATTTAATGCATATGATGGGCCCCACAACTCCAGGTCAGCGGCTCCGATGAAAAGGTAGGCAATCTCTTTGACTTGAATCAGAAAATTAAAACACAACTGCAATAAGACTCTTTTTTAAAGCCAGTATCACATATTTGCACAAAGGCCACATGCTGCTCTATTTTTTTTTTTATTTTTTTTTTATTTTAAATTTGCTACTTCCTCGGAGTTAATCTGTTATGAAAAATTACTTCCCTTATTTATTTTTAAATAACGGGAGTACAGAGACTCCCACACCACAGCCCTGTGCGGAGAACTGGCTGGGTATTTCATCACAGCGCTGAGAGCCTGAACGTCTGCTAACAGGCAGTTTTCCAGCTCACTGGCACAGGCACAAGTGAAAGCAGCACATTCATTTTGTGCAATTTGCTTTACCTTCCCACATGGAGTTGGTGCATGTAAAAGGCTGTTAAGTACTAAATTATTCCTTATCAAATCACCATCATCTGGAGTCATGATCAACACTAATTAAATTACTTTCACTGAACACGGCTCCAGCCTGCTGCCTCGGCTGTGAGGTACATTTTATTTTGCTTACTGTACGGTCCTAGCAAGGTACAGGGCACAGTGCTAGAAGGCATCTGTGCTGTAGTTTTAATTAAAGTTTACCTCACCTTCCTCCCAGCTTTATAAGCTAGGGTAAAGTGTATCAAATCAAGTAGGTTAACGCCTTCATTTCATTTAGGGAAGCATTACAGTCCAAAGTGATTTTATATTAGATCTTTATCTTAACCACGGCCAGAAAGATAATGTAGCTCTAAAATTTAAAGCCTTCCTCGGGCAGTCCCCTGACACAGTCACCATGCTAAGCTTTATCTTTAACTCCTTAAGTGTACCCTTTTAGAGGCAGAAAGGAAAAAAGATAGCCTGAGAGAAATACTTAGTGCATTTTTGGGGGGCTTTCTTGAAGGCTACTTGACCTTTCAAAGCACATCTTAAGTGTGGCTGAAGATGACAGACTTATTCCAACAATAAAATTTCAAACATTCAAAACAGTTCTTGTATCATCACTGAAAACCTCCACCCGTCGCTCTTCATTGTAGCGTGACACTTATTTTATAGTGCACCTATTAAAAGAGATTTTAAACACACACCGTTTTGCTAAGTTGGATTTTATGTTTTCAATCCGTTTTCTTTTGAGGAGAGCAAGGTTGCTTATTTATACAATCTAATTTTAGTGCAGCGTACCAAGCTACCAACACATCCAAATTAACAAAATGACATTTCAAACAACCAGCTCCTCACCACTTCTTTCCTCCTCACGGCAAATTCATTTTACTTAACCCCAGAACAGAGTCTCAACCCTATTAAAGTAACAGGCACTCTGCCTTAATAACGATCTTATTAAGAAGTGACCAAGGGCCAAGATTTCATCCCGAGTGATTACTTACAGATAACTACCTCCAAACTTGAAAGGCAAATAATCTTACAACGTGTATTTAGATGGATGGCTTCAACACCTCATCTCGACTACTGTGGAAAGTCAGGCTTATCAGTGTCAGAATGGATTCAATCTGCAGACCCTATCTGGAGCTCCTCCGAAGCCAACTTGCAGATATAAGGCGAGCAGGACTGCTACCATCTGTAGCAAATTGATTGAGGTATAATACGTTACTGTATGCATATTCTCTGTGCATAAATATATCTATCCATACCTGCAGAGTAAAAGGGCTTGTATGTTATACATAATGTGCTGTTGTACAGACCTAGATTTTACACAAAACAATAATAATTTCACCACGAAGTAAACTTGCACAGAACATGCAAAAATACAGGGTGAAACCTGCTACCCCTGATTTTGAAATGCTATTCTCCTTTGCTATCTGTCAACAGCCTAATCCCCAAACATTTTGTTCATAGTAACACCCAGTTTAAGATTCCAAACAAAGAACAATTTTATTAAGAACTCTGAAATTAAAGGAGGAATCAGTTTGTCTCAGAGGAGACCGATTTATATACTTTCTAGCCTGAGAAACAGGAAATGTATCACCTCTGTACAGATAGAACTGAATCAATTCTTTTGAGAAAGCCCCAGAAATGCACTGCATCAAATATAAAAGCAATGGTTTAAAATATTTTTCAATTCAAGAGATGATTATTCAAGATGAAGAAATGAGGAATATTTCAGGTGAAATTGCAAGTCATTTCTCCTTTGAGCAAAAAGTTATTGTATAATTTTCAAACTTGAGATTCCTGCCCAGAACAAAAAATAAAATCTGATTTTATTTTCTGAAGAAGAATTAATTTAAACATATTTTTAAAAGGCACGAAATATTACTGGCAATTCAATGACACTGGCTAACGGCAAGCAATCTTGACTCCACCGACCAAAGAGACAAAGAAGTATTATTATCAACACTTGTACAGCAAGAGCATTTACTATATGGTATAAAATCAACTGACAGCAGCAACCTTGCTTGTGCTAGTGAACCCCAATGTCTCCTAAGTAATAGTACATTCATGTGTATTAAGTTCAAGGACTTTGTGTACCTGCAGAGAAAATGAAGTAACCAGGAAGTCACAGTAAATAATACCCTAAACATTTCTGCTGCATGTTTCTGAACTGCTTTTAATATTTATGCTCTCAAAGCACCCCCTAAACCCGAATTAGTGAATAAACTCACTCATTTTTATGATCAATTGAGGCAAAACTGTTAATATGCAATGTAAGTTTAGAGAGATTTCTTGAACACATTTGAATAGAGGGGATTTGATTTTCTTAACAGCAAGATGAAAAGACAGAAGGTGTAAAAATATTTAAGTTACTACCACTACAACTCCAGGTGCCAGACTTACTCAGGTGACCCAAGTTAGTACTTGTTAAAATTTGAAAAGCAAGAAGAGAAGGCCCCTGTACTGATAAAGCCAACACAGTCACACTTTAAATCTGTCTCCCAATACACACAGAAATGCAGCAGGCACTTCAGATACATCAGAGTCTCTCCAAGATTCTTTTCCAGTACATTTACCTCTGCCAAGCCCTCCCCTTCCCCCAACACACAAAAATCCATTACTAAAGGGTCTAATCTCAGCTATCAGCACAGAGTGCCTTTTATGGAGCCATTAAACCATTTCTCTTGTTTACAGTGCCTGAAGAAAGATGTGAATTATGTCTGTGACAAAACAGGCGATAACATTTCTAAACTGCTATCAAAATGCAAACTGAAATACACTTAAGGACAGGGACCCTAATTCGTGTTTTTGCAATTTTCCTCGCTCACTATAACTTAACAGCACTCACCTGATGATTCAAACAAATTATTTATGCTCTAAGTACAACAGGTAGGCATTTTAATAATAAAAAAATCTACCTTCAATAAACAAACAGTTTATTGAATGGTTCATCAAGGAGGGTAAAGTGCTGGTTACTTCTCAGGTGATAGTAATGACCTAGGTGCTCTTATCAGTAGACTTCAAAAAAAAAATCTAAACACAACATTGTGGGTTCCTATGAGGCCTGAAATGCTCTATTTCTGCAACAGTTACTTAGCATTTAAACCATACATTCAGTATAGGTATTTGCATATCTGATGCGATAAGCTACAAAACTAAATACTTTCTATATGACCTTCTAGGTGGGAATGCCAGACTTTATACATATTTTCTGAAGACGTTTCAAAAATGTGTTATTTCACTTATGGAACAATAGCCTTCTGCATTCTGGAGGCTATTTATTCTAGATCACTATGATTTGAGCTACAGACCTTTGTAGATAGCTGCACTCTGAATTTCAACACCCATTTAATAGACATCTGATAAAAGACAACGGTATGCCAAAGCATGGTGCTCTTTCCATTTCATTCCACTATACATTAAGATGAGAAATTTTACTGGTAATCTTTGGGATGCACAGGAGGAATTAGCTGAAGCACATACTAGACCCAGCTGACCATTCCTTCATACTCTGGAGGTTTCTGCTGCTGCAGCTGAATGCGGCACACAGCCTAGCATACTAACAAAAACTGAAATAAAAACATCATGTTGGAGAGGTGATAGATGAAGAGAGGTAGGAGGATGGAAAGACAGTAAAGGCTGGTAACCAAGTATTTCCAGCTAAACTGTTCCCAATGATTTTGAATTAAAGCCTACACATACAGACCAGTACAACAGCTGAATACTGCAAGCATGGATGACTGAGGCAAGATCTGCAGTTGTTTTCACCCTAGACAATCTCTTGCCCACACAATGGCAAAAAAACCCTTTAGTTTCTGACCACTGCAACAGCTGCAAAGATGAGCAAGACCTGAAGACCGTGGACTGATTTAAAAGTGGCTGAACAGATTACATCTACAGAGACTCCACCAAGTTCTTCAACCATTTGATCTATCAAAGTCACCTCTATCAGATCTTAGCTGAGCTCCAGTCAACTGGATTTCATTTAGGTCCTGCTCTCTGCCAGATACTGGAAGAAGCTGGTGACAAATTGGATATCTGACACACAGATGTGTATCATCACTGTGGTTTCAGAGACTATCCTGGCAGTTTATATAAAAACTAAACATAGACAAGAGACCTGAGCTTTCACTATCTCACAAATTAAAGCTGGTAGAAAAGTGGAGGGAAATAAAAATCCAAGCAATCCCATCAAGTAGTTTTTTTGAAGAAGTGCACGATCTTGGTATTATTCTCCACCTTATGGTTGTATCTAGAAAACTGTAACTTGCTTAAGATGTAGAATTTGGCTCTGAAGACAATCAGCGTCCATCTAGTCCCACTGAGTGGTCACCATTCACCTGTGTGTTTGTGTGTTTGTGTGTGTGCACACAGAGCCAAATGGAAGTAAGCATACCGAACATGCAAGCATGTCTCCGCAATGATACATTACGTATGGTCAAAATACATGTAATACCGCAGTAAAGGGCAGTAAGCTTTTTGTTCTTCAAATGCATATATGTAACTGGGGAGGAAACAGGGAAGCAGCATGCAGAAAAGAGGAACAATATGTAAAAATGCATTCAACAAAAAGCTAATTCTTTCCTACATGGTGGCCTGGCTCTCAGTCCAGGGAAGAAAATCTGAGGATAGCCGGTATCATGGCGAAAGCTCTGCCACCCCTCGTCTCAGTGCTCTTTCCCAGAAAGTGGAACTTCATGACTGGGCAGTACTTGGCAAACCTGTTAGATATGATTCCATCAATTCAGTCTTTGCCTTGGCTTCAGATCAGATCCTTCCAGCCCCTACCAGCTCCATAGATAGAAACAGCATGGGACCTCATTTTTTGGAAGCTAGTTCTGAACGATGAGCCCAAGCACCAGCTTTCAAAGCCAACTGGCAAGAATAGAATACGTGGGCAAGATGGATCTATTTGAGAACCTTGTTTAACAAAAAGAAAATACCAGCTTTGAAGTAATCTGTCACCTTTACTGGAAAATATGCAACTACAAATGCACTTTAATAACAGTTAGAACTCACTTTGCAAAATGAAGCAAATTGCTTATTTTCTCTTCCAGCCTAAAGCATACAATACTGTGCATGTCAAGTAACAGTCTACTTGAATACAACATTGCACAAATGCTACATAATAGTATAGTCTTTAAAATCCTCAGGGGGTGGGTAGGGATGGGGGGGGAGAAGAAAATAAAAGACAGGCCAAAATTGTGGGATTTTGTCTTCAAAGTCTACATGGACTGTTCTCAGCTGTCATGGTATGAGAAGAAAAAAATATTGATTCTGAATTTGAATTAGGAAAAGGTAGCAAGCAGGTGAAGATGAACTGCACTGAAAGCTGGGATTTATTCCTGTTTACTACTACGGAGTTTCAAGATGGAAAATAACAGCATGTCTTCCTACAACTGATACTGGGACATTCTGGACCTTAAAATCTGCAGTAATGCATCTGTATTAACAAGCATTGTTTGTTAAAATAACTTAATAACTTTCTCTTGCTTTAGAGTAAGAGAAGTTTTTTCTTTCCTTTTTTTTAAAAGCAAAAAGCATTACAGATTAATCACTAAAAGACAAAAAACAAGTATTGATGAAAATCAATTTAAAACTAATTGAATCACCTGTTCATCTCTAGATTATGTTAATTCTGCATATCCACCAAAATTTTTCCCTACCTTTACTATGATCTGGCATTAACATAAAACCTTCGAGAATAACAGGTGAGGCCAAAAAAAAGGCTGAAGTAGAGAACAGAGACAGGTTCACTGTACCTACAGCACATGAAAGTTGCATCATTACCCATAAAGCAGGTTTATACGAGGGCATTTGTACACGGGCAAAAGTGACCAACAAAATAATCATTATAATGCAGATATATGCCACTTCCTTACAGCGCAGCTTATTTGACTCTTAAACATGATGCTCCTGCCCCTGTTCAGCAAAGAAATTCTTCTAGATGCTTCTTCACAAATGGAAATAAATGTCATTTTCTTGTGTGCAAAGACACTGAAAATTTTTGCCAGTTTAGCTATTTCTGGGCAGCTAAGCTAAGGACCCCCTGCCATGACGGATGCAACCTTCCTGAGATAGAGGGGCTCCCAGCCACTGTGGAAGAGGGGCTTGCACCCATACAGCTTAATAATTGGTTCAATGCTATAAATCCCCATTTTTAGTGCAAGACATCCCTCATTTGCTTGTCTGTGCAGTTGGAATTTCTGAAATATTCATTTGAGTTACTGAGGGTACACCTGCAGCTTTCTTATGCTTTAAGTGCTGAAGGCACCACTGAGATAATTCAGATATTTGTACCCACTTGGCTTCTCATTTAAAAGGACCATGCCGGTTGAAAATTGAAGTCTGTGCATATGTTCAGTATAGCAAAAATTAAAAAGCCCACCCAAAAGGGTAAGCCACCTGGCTGGGGGGGATGGGGGAGTGCTTTCAGCAAATATCAATAAAAGTTAACCTACTCCCTAAACCCAAAGATGGAGCAATTCCAAGGCAAACTTTTCAAGAGGCTGCTAGTAAACACCTTGTTAGGACACTATAGGTCCTTTGGCCTAAATTGACACTTTATTTGGACAGCTGCTAACTAGATGAACTGCCACATGGTATTAGAAGACTGGCTCTCTCTTCTACCCCCAAGCAAAGGAATGGTTTGACACGATTTTGGTTAGCTGATCCCGCTTCTCCTCCACCCCCAAAAGATTTCATCTTCTAGTTAAGAATTGTCAAGAAGGTATTTTCATGCAGTGGGAGCTGCAGTTACTGACACAGTTTTTAGCCTCTGAAAGCAGCAGTCTCACAGAAGTGCTGTCATGGGCACTGTTTTATTCTGATTTATGTCCCCTTCATGCAGTGCTCTCCTTCTTTTCCAGACAGTTACCTGTCCGGCTGTATGAGACTCGCCATTGCAGACAGTCCAGGGGAAAGTGCTGCCAGAGGGGCTCTGCCTCCCAGCAACTACCTTCAGGGCAAAAGTTAACCTGCTGACAAATACCACGGACACTGGATAACTCTGAGAAGAATACAAGGAAATCTGCAGAACATTGGTGGGAGGGAGAAAGGCAGGATTAAGCTAGGACGAGCAAACTGGCTTGCTTTGATGTCTGAGAAGAGTAGGTGAAGCAGGAGGAAGAGCTCTCCCTCTTCCCCTGCCCCCAAAGTAAACAGAGGCTTAGGGCTCTCTGGAGGAGGAAGCAGTAACCTAATAAAAATTAAACCAGCTGGGTTCTGTAGCAATTCATCTAAAACCCATGGATAGCATAAGATGATTGGGGGGGGGGGGGGGGATCTAAAGAATTTTTAATCCCTCTATACTGGATCTGCAACCTCCAGGACCCCACAGAGAAACAGGGTTGCTCTTCATCTGCATGAGCTTTCAGTGTTAAAATCCTGGCAGGAGATCACGGGCATTTGTTCCTACAGTTACTTATAATGTATGTGGCTCCAAAGGCTCCCAAGCAGAGTGCAAGGAGAGGCAATCCACCTTTAGAGCTCCTGCTAAAAGAGGAAGGTCTTAATGTAAAACGAAGCCTGGAAGAAAACTTAAATTGTATTCCTACCTGGGAATTATCAATAAAGTTAAATGCAAAGAGAAGAGCTGGCCACTAAATCAGGGTCTGTGTGCTTTTCTGAGGACAGGATTTCCATTTGCAGCAATTTCCAAAATTTAATTTAAATTGTAAGAGGTAATGGCTAAGTACTATGTAACTTCCATTACTAAAATATCCAAGCAAGATAATATCCCAGCATTTTACACACACTCAGACACACACACACACGCTAATAGGTTTTGCAGAAACAGAATTATGAAGAAAACTTTGACAATTACAACCAGTATTTTTGCCAGAAGTAACAATAAGTTTTAACATAAGCCATCTTGTATTTTTTGTATTTATCGTTTTAAAGGTATCATCAACTTTATATTTAGGAAAGCATACCCACAGCAGAAAACAAACAGGAACTGCTTCTGCCTCATTTCCCTCTTACAGAAAAGTTTCACATTACATCAATCTAGTTATTTTGTTGTTGTTGTTCTTTTCTGATGTATCCATGCAAAGAGCTAACAGCCAGCTATAGATGAGAAGGCTGCTGATGTTTTACTTGCAGCTGGACAAAACGGGAAAGAAGCTGGATTTAATCTCTGGTTCTGCCATTTGTTGTTCATAACCTAAACTGGTGTCAGAAGGTTGATTATAGTTTGAAGTAGCTCAGTCTTACGAGCCTACCTTCAGAGATTCATAACCAGTGCATCAGTTTGCTTCCCTATAAAAACAGAAATATCCTCTTAATAAAAGAGCATAATAATAAAAGATTATCCTTAAGGATAATCATGCCTATCTGTCAGTTAGCTACTCAAGAATATGCAAAAGTAAGAGAAGCCAATAAATAATGAAAGGGACTGCACAGTGAGCGCTCCCTAGCATGAATTAGACAACTAATTTAAAAGATTATTTACAATTTGTTTTTATTTTAGCAACTCTCAATGATAGGCACCAAAAGAAACAAAATTGCATTTTGAGAACATGATTTTTAATTTGAATTTGCCTTTAACAATAAAAATATGTATACATTCATAAAACAAGTATACACTAACTCAGGGTAACTAATGGGATTTTTGTTTACTTCATTGGAAGAACGAAACTGTCACCACTCTAAATACATGTGTCCTTCATACTTCAACGTTAAATTCTCACAAATGCTCAGCAGTAAGGCAACTCTAACAGATCTAGTTTATAGTTCATTAAAGCTAGGCTGAAATCTGAATCTTCAGTTCTCTACCAAAAACCACTGCAAAAACTGCAGTCTCCAATGGAAAAGGTGAAGGCCATTGAAATAAGTCAACAATAAAACTCAGCTCACAAGTTTTATCACTGATTTAACAGGGAAACAAAGAAGCCATTGTCAGAAGTGGTTATGTCTGGGAACATAGAGTCAGGACTTAAATAAGTAGCCCAAAATTCAAAGACTGTTAGCAAAGTGCTCTTTCTGGAGCCAGTGGAATTTTGACCACCTGCAACCAGGCTCTGGTTCTCAGCACAGATATTTAAGGCTTCTGCCGCTACTTAAGGCATTCTTACTGTATATGAGACTCACAACTGAATGTACACTACCCATACATACACTGCACATTTTTTCTGAAGCCAATTGTTCCTGAAGTTGTATGATAATTTTACACATGCATGCAATCAGTAAGACTGACAATTACATGGCATGTATATTTCTTAAATGCATGTATGCATATATATACACACATGTATATACAGAATATGTGTATATACACAGTAAGTATACACTGTGTATATATACACATACACTTATATAAATCCAGCTCCCAAATTCTAATCCCAAATGCTTGAAACTTTTGGTCTTTACTGAATACTGACACTTTTCAAAGTCTCTTTTGTCTCCATTTATGTTAGTGCTTTGGTCATGTGAAATTTTATTTACGGATGGGTTAATAAGGAAACATTGCACTTGGTTCCAGCATGAAGACAGAGTATTAAAAAAAATTAAACTGTTTATCTTTTTAAAGTATATATTAGAAGCAGAAAGGAAACAACATTTGAGCAAAGAGGATCAAATTAGCAAGACTGGGAATTGTTTTTGCACATGTAATTTTTCAAATGTCCTTGATGACGACTCATAATATATAAATTTAAAGACAAAAACCTGGCCAGTCAGTAACCTTCCTATTCAGTGACTGCAGGACTTGGCAGTAAATGTCACTGCTAAAAAATATTTCACTACATTAACTTACTGGCAACCACATTTGCTGAATAAGTTCATAAACAGCCACGGGGAAAAAAGACAACCAGAAATAAAGCTGCTAATGATTCACTCTTTTCTAACATGCATAATCCTCAGCTTACAGAACAAACAGATACCTAAGAATAAAGATATCCTTTACCAAGACAGTTCACTTCTCTATTCACCTCATCAAGGTCAAACTATAATCCAGGAACGGGTAAGAGTAATGTATAGAAGACAAGGAGAACATGAAGAATAAGTCAAAGGAAAAGAAAGGAATCCTTCTCAGGGAAAAGACTGGAGCACATGCCTTGAAAAAGTAATCAGTTTTCCATTTACCAGCTTAGACTAGCTTTAGATCATTCCTAGAAAAAACACTGATGACTTCTAAAAACTCAAAAAATTAATAAATATCACCATTTATGCATATTTATCAGCTTATAAAAGGCCCCACTGTAATTACTTCCCAGTACTGAAATGCACAGGGACCAAAACAAAAGGACACAGAACCTGGAACAAGGGCTGGTTTTCCTGTGTGCTTAGAGAGGGCTAGCAATACCGGTCCTACATGACATCAATGTGTCACAGACTCTCCAATGCTTAACTGATGTTTTGAGGACTGTCACTCTCTCCTCCCTTTTTTTCCTGCTATACCATTTGAAAACTTCACAGCAGTCTGTGGGAGAGCCTGACTTCTGTCTTCAGTTGCTGAGGCAGCGAGCAGAAGAAAAAAGACAAAAAAATGATACAGACTGTAAATACATTTTACCTAAAGAAACATATGAAATAAATAGAAGTGGATGGACTCAGCTTGCAGACTGCCTCCTTATTTTACACCATGCCAGACCTTACGGATTTTCAAATCATTATTTAGGCTGCTCTTGGAATACAAACCATATTTTGCAAAAACACTGCATGGAAAGCAGTTTAAGGAGAATAACAGTTTTGTATCAAAATAGAATCACAAAGACCCTTCAATCTGCCTTGTTTGGTTTCTGTGCGAAAATACAGTTGAAACAAATTTCTGCACACTTTGTTTAATACAACTGGAACTGAACAGATGCTGTAATACATATACATACTCCTGATGAAATTAACTAACCAACTATCTGTTTTAAAACAGAAATAACTGTCGTGTTAAAAAAACACTGCCGTCACTATAAGTTACAATGTGAGGCTCGCCTGTATTTCCACAGATGGGATCCTCACAGATTCCTTATGGGGAAGGGAGGAGGGGAAGCTTCCTCAGAGGGGAAATAGAAAGTTTTTTCAAAACTGAAAATTCAACATTCTGAATAAAATATGTTTAATGTTTTTGTTTTTATGTAAACAGACCTTAGGAAGTGATCTGACAGCCTTAAGAAATTACCATTTGAAAGAAAAAAGGTCTACATGCTTCATCTTTGATCTATGAGACAGATTTATCACAGGACAGGATGACTGAAGTTTATTCATTAGCTGATAACCTCCACATGCAACCCAAGCCTTTAATCTGCAATAAAACAGCAAATGAGGATGGGGCTCTGAGGAAAGGAAACTAAGTCAGCTTGGCTGAGCAGGGACATGCCAGTGGAAGGCCAGGGGGGAGATGGGGACAAAACCCCACCAGAAGAGCCCTGTCCAGCTGCTTGGGCTCCTCCATGCCCCTGAGAGCTGGAGACCATCACAGTGGCCCCATGCAGTTAAACCACATCTGCATAATGTGGCTGCTGTCTCTGCTGGGATGCCCAGAGGTACCTTTTCGTTAGCAATAAAATTCACATCATGGCATGCAGGGCACTCTGAAAGGAATAGCTTCCACTTCAAAAGTTTTAAAACCCAAAAGCTATGAACTCAATGGAGTCTTGTCATTTGATTCACAGTGCTATTGCCACCATCAGTATTTACACAGTCTGTGAGCCCCTACCACTACTACAGTCCAGGAGAACCTAAAGTCCTTGCATCTTCAAAGCTGTAAATTTAGAATTAAAATACAAACAGAAAAGCAAATAAACAGAAACTGTTTATAAAAATCAAAGCAAACCCACAAATTCTCTACTATTAAGATCACAAGTTAAAGGCATTACAGTTGACAGTCTGCTTTTTGGTAAAACTTCTTCAAGAATTAAATCTTGCAATTATGGAAAAGGTCGTGACTATGGCAGATTTAAATATTTCCAAAAATCCTCTAGAGGAAGAAGGCAGAAAAAAATCCATAGTTGCACAGGCTAATGCCCAGCGATGAACCACAAAATGAGCCCACAAAGTTCTTTGAAAGACACCAATTCCTAATTTCTTTTGAATGAGAATTTTAAAAAAGAAAAAAAAAGGAAAAAAGTTAACAGCTGGTAACAGTTTCAGTCCTGCTTTAAACAAAGGAAGCAAGTGCTCAGGGACACAATGAAAGAAATGAGGCTATCTAAGGCAACTACGAAGGGAGATAAGGTGGTCAGCATCGACTCCTCAGTCTGACCTCTCCAGCTCTTACAACAGCAATTGCATTGGACTCTCTTTGTAAAATGCTTTTGAGATCTCTAGATAAGTGATCATTAAGAAAGCTGTATATCTCACAGCAGTGATACATGCATTTCTGTACCTACTTCAAACAGAGAAACAAAGATGTTAAGCAACATGCCCAAGGTCATGCAAACCTAAGAGCAGAAACAAACCACAGCCCTGACTCTCACAGCCCTTTAGAAAGAATCCATCACAGTCGGGCATGCACTAAAATAAATAAGTAAATGTCTCTGTATTTGACAACGTCTGACCTATGAAAGGAAGTAGTTTCAAGACAAGTGGCAAGAAACAAAACACAGCTGCAGTAGAAAGCCCTACCAGGGAACAGCTAAGCACCAAGAATAACTAGCACCACCTTGTAGGGTATTCGTCAGGCTGCCTGCTGCAGTACCACACGTGCGGAGCTACGCTTAAAGAAAAAGTGATTCCAGCCACACACACTAACAAAAAAAAAGGAAATGTGTAAAAAAAACCCTGAAAACACGCTGGTGTGTGCAACTTGCCACACACAGAAAACCAAAACACTACCAACTGCAATTTCTAGGACATTGTGCACTACCAAGACATGACTACCAGCTGCCTATGTAGTGAATCATCACGTTAAAAAATGTTGTCATTTTTTTCAGTCCACTAAAATTTTTTCTAGAAGCTGCAAAATTAAACTATTCTGCATCATAAACAAAATCAAACCCAGTAAACAGATCTCCTTTTGACTGCAGTAAGCCCATCAGAACTTACACTATTCTGGTGTTTCCTACTTTGTTTTAATTGTGTGGCTTTTTTTTCTCCAATATATGTCAAAATAAGTAAAAATTAGCCCCTACTACTTTCTCACTAGCTCTTGCTATACTAAAGCAAACAGGAAATGCTCTTCTAGTTCTGAAATTTGCTTTTGAAATTAAAGTCACAGAAAGAAAGAAAAAGAAAAGAAAACAAACAGAGCATTTTTCACCTGATAGTGACAAAAAAAAATAAACAGGATTTTATATGCTACGAACATGTAAATAAATATTAAAGCTTTTCCACATTTAAACTGCATTTGGAATATCTTAAGCCATTAGTTAAAATGACAGAAGAATACAGCTACCTGAAGCCTATGTAAAGAATCTCTCTTTAACAGGCTTTTAAAGATTGCAAGCCAGAGCATCTAAAAAGCACATCCCTGAATAATTTAAAGCTCCTGGCATCTACATTGAAAGAGCTCCTTTTCTAAACCTGGACGAAAAATAACAGAGGTAAGAGAAAGAATAAAGGTCATGAAAGATCAGCAACAAAATCACTACTAAAAAAGTATTTTTCCTACCTTAAAGTTTAATCAGACATGGAGGAGCAGGGATTTTACAGCCAGCCCTTCCCATTTACTGTCAACAGCTGTGGTCTAACATTAACATTTACCCCTTGGCAGTGTTAAGTTAAGGCTGCGATGGTCAGGGAAACAATACAGGAATAAAATGAAAGAGAAGGAAGGAAACCGATCAGGAAGGTGAAGCACAGCACAAATCCTCATTAGCTGAAATTCAATAACAGATAAAAAGCAAAAAGCTAGTGTTTATCGTGAGTTTTAAATGAGTAATCTACATTTTAGGGCAAAAGAATAAAGAGAAAAAAAAACAAAACTCTGGAAGAACAGACCAATGTAAATACATACTATTAAAATAAAACAAAACACAATCATGCTATTAAGACACCAGGCAATCTGGTTTGGGGCAGAGTAATCCCCATTTATAGCCAATTGTATCAAGGTCAAATTACAAATCAGTGTACTGTTGACAATATCAACTTTTCTCTGCCAACTACATCCTTTAAACATCAGCAAATCCTACCTACTTCCTCTTGTGTCTGTCATAGAAACCATCCAAACAATGGGAGCAAGCAATCTTCACCTCAACAGCTATTGACTTCAAGCAAACTGAACACTTTATTCATTTTTACCCCTAGATTGTTAAATCCTTGCTGTTCTACAGTATCTGAAAGCCTTGCTACAGATTACAACCAGTTCAGGATCTGGCTCCTCCTCAGTATATGAAAATGGACGTGAAACAATAGCAAGCCTTATCTGAGGAAGTTAACACAGGCCACCCTTCTCAACAGATGAATACTGACTTTATACAGACAGAATAACAGCTTAACTAAGTCTTATGAATTAGGTAAGAATTTGGAAGAAGTGTCACATACAGAATGCTGATTTAAAATAAGAAGCATTCACCTTCTTGGAGAAACAGATTTTGCATACTTTACACAACTTTTCATGTAATCGCTAAAAGAACAGTCATGAGGAAGCCACTTGAATATATAGCAAGCAGGTCAGTTGAAGTGTAGAAGCAGATTCAGAATGGCACAAAACCAACCTGCCCAACAGAGAATTTCCAAGTAAATGCCTGTAAAAGTGATTCCTCCCTCTTTTTGTGGAATTTTTATTTCTTACGAGAATGGAAATGAAAAAGTAAGAAAATGAGACCATTTAATATGCAATTGTGATATTTTTCCAGTATAATTGCAAGCCGAAAAAAATCTTTTGATACACATTTTTCCCCCCTTAGAACTCAAGAATTTCAGCTGCTGCAGAAAGCAGAAGGCTATGAGAAACTAAACTGTGATTTGTTTTTCAAGTTTCATCTGAACAGGCTAGTTGTTATCTACTCTTCATTCTGCTCACTCTGAACTAAACTACAAAAAGGTTCTCTGTGATAGCTATTCAAAGTTAATAAAATATTTAATAAAAAAGTAATACAAGATGGACAAGATGGGGCTTTGGACTCTGTGACAAAAATTGAAAGCTTTCGAAGTGCAGACATTTTTAAGATTATTACGGTAGGAAGGATCTCTTTCCAAAAGACATAATGGAGTAAAAAAATTAAACTTTAAACAGGTAAACTGAAGTTTAAAGCATTAAGGGGAAGCTTGACATGCTAGATCCTTAGCTAGTAGAAATATACGTAATTTCAGTAACGTCAATAAGATCACATGAAGTTATGCTAGCTGTTGATCTCACTCACAGTATCTAAAGCCCACACCTAACTATAAATATATATATTGTTTGCTTTTTGAAAACTGATTGAAGTTTAATAGCAACTCATAATTGAAATATTCATGGTCCCAAGCTAGCTTTGAAGTTAAATCCCTAAGAGGATAAAGTGGACTGTATATCTAATCTAAACTAAATGTTTCCCTTAGTTACTAATACCAGTGCAGTTTCACTAGCTAAAATCATTATTACAGAAAAGAAACGCAAAACTCATGGCACTTTAAGGGGCATTTAATCCCACTCAGCACTAGGACGCAGCACATGGTCTTGGCAGTATCAGTTCCCCTGCTACCTTCCACATCTTTGCTTCAAGAGTTGGCTAAGGTGGTGATTTCTAGGCAAGAAAGATTAAACCATAGCTTTCCAGCACTGCTACTGTTACCGAAGTTTCTTACAACTCCTGTCAGTGTTACAAGTTTCAAGACCATAAATCTACCTCTGGTTTAAAGCCCAATTCTCAAGCAGTGAAGCTAGAAATAAAATGTCACTAATTTTTGTACCTGGAGTGCAGACTGTAACTGTTTCAGTGGAGTACTTCAGTTTTCTTTAGATATTCGGCATATCACACACACACACCCCTACCTATATACAGCTCCATAAATGAAATTTGTACAGCAAACCACAGTTTGGTTGCCTCTGAACTAAAGTGGCTGTGACCTCCTTCACTGGTTTACACTTCTGTCCTTCACCATTTTTGGCTCAATTAAGTGTATTAAACACTGAACCTATGAAAGCTTGCCCATCCTGTCCCATGGTTTAAAAAAATAAAAATAATTTAAAAAAAAAAAGGCCAAGTGCCAAGTGCTGCTGCCAGTAAGAGGGTGAGTACTGTACAGACTTATAGATTATATATAGTAAGTCATTATAACAGAGTTTGAAGGCAGGTTTAGATCCTAGAGAAAACAGTCCCAATTGTGCTACTTTTGCAGTAGTTAATTTCCCCATAGCTTTGGTTATGTTGATCTCCATTCCTGTTTTGCAGAGCCCACAGCTACATACATTATATCCAAGTATATGTCTGAAACTCCATAACCTTTGCCAGAGTAACTCTCCAGGAAGCTCTCCTGACCTTTACTTAAGATAAAGAAACCAACTGAAATGAAGAAATAAATGTTCCTTTGATAATACTGTGTAAGCTGTGGCTAAGGAACTTTGAAATACAACAGCATTAATAAAACAGCCGTATTAGGAGAATTTCTTTATCACCAAAAGCAGTGACCAGCTTCAATGGGGCTTTTCATTCACAGTTCACAAATTATTTTCCAAGAATCATTGCCTTGTTGTGTAATGGTAATTGTGGGTTAACAGAAGCCCTAACTGAACTTTGTACTCTTACAAAAAGGATGTATGCATACATGCCCATATTTGGACACAGCTCTACATGTAGGGTAACGAATCTGATTTTCAACTTACAGCATAGTTTTGGCTTTCATATTGTGATGTAATAAGAAACAAGTATTTGAAGCCAGAGGTAAAAAAGAAAAAAAAACCTGTTACAAAGGACAACTTTAAAAGTGACCATGATTGTTGGTTGGTATATGTACAGGAACTTCTAGAGAAAAACAAAAATAAATTGTTGCTGTGCCGGTCTACTATGAGAGTCCAGGGGATGAAAAAAACTTCCCCCCCAAAAAAAATGTTATGAATACTCTCAATAAATTCTTGTTAAAACAGTTTCTAAATAACTGGAAAAAACCTTCTAAAATATTTACAAGAAAACTCAAAAAGTGTGAATTTGGGGTTTGGGTTAAAGACTATTTTAATGCAATTCTTCCTAATCTCTCTAATTTTAATCCGAACATTTCAGTACATGAATGCTGTATTTAACAGCTGTCTGGTTTAGTGAACTGCAGTAATTCATTCTGATAGGATAAATTATTTAAGTTATTTAGCAAAATGGAAAAGCTACCATGCGCTCTGCTGCAATCAGCAGACAGTTTTGAAGAAACCTCTGATGATGGAGAGACGCCTTGCCACGAGGAAGAAAGATGCATAAAGAAGCTGCAAGAAGTCTGTGACTTTGTCAGATAATGCTTCTCATGTAATTTCTTTACTACGCCGTTGCAACCACCCAAAACCACAGAACAGCAGGTACAGTGAAGGGGAGCCAGCATTTAACAGAATAGTAGCACTTTAGCAGGTAAAGGCAAGATTTGAGGAGTACAGGCTAAAAAAAAAATAAGTTTGGGCCCATGTTAAGTAAAGTAGCAAACAATGCAAAGCATCCAACGTAACTCCTGCTTCCTCCCATTAATTCAAAGGGAAATTTTGTTTGAGCAACATAATACCACATGCTAAGACGACTTAAAATGTTTCAGCAGTGGCTGTATTTGACTGATTATGTGGATAATTTTATTTATTTATTTATACACAAAACATACTGAGCAGCCCAATTTCTGCTCAGCAGAGCTGTCTCCTATGTTGCGCAGTGTCTGATCCATACTGGCTCAACACGCTCTTCTCCTCGCTCTACAGACAGAGAAACTCCCTCCACCTCCACAATGTGAGTTTTTGCTTGCCTCCCTGGGGCTGGAGGGTGGGAATTACAGGAGAGGGACCCCGGCTAAAGGTTATACCTTCAGCCCAAACCACTTCTTTTGGCTGCACATCAGAATGCCACTTGCTTTATCTATTCATCGCACTGATGTCACCGACCAGTAAAAGGAGCTATCACATGACAGCAGATGACATAATAAATAACAAATATGAAGACCCAAATATAAATATACAAATACGTATTTTTAAGAAAGTGATGATTCATACTATACTTACAACTTTCAGCCTGATAGTCTGGCACAAACTGCTCGTCATTGTCAGGTACCTGAGCTGAAGAAAGGAAAACAAAAACAAAAAACAAACAAACAAAAAACAAAAACAAGGAAAGCATTAAAAGAAGCCGTTAAAGCATAAATAAAGACTCTTGTGCTTAATTTGAAGCACAGCCAAGATTAAAACTAGGGTTTTTTTTCTCATTGTTGAGTATGAAAGTCAGGCAAGCGCATCATTTTAATATCCGATAAACCCTGGAGTGAAGTTGTGCGGTGCAGTGCGAGTCCAGAGCAGCCCCCGTACAGAGCGATGGGGATGGGAGGACGTGAAGGCTGACACTGGCACTGGCCCTGCCTCACTCCCTTCATGAGGGTCTGGACCTACCATGCCCCTGGTAAAACCCATCAGTGCTCATTTTCAAAGTATCTGCACAGAAAGTCTGCATAAAACCAAATCCTAGTGTTTAACACTTAGGCATCTTTAACCCCAACCTACCACACCTTCGGCTTACTTAAAAGCAATTCTGATTTTTCATGGCAGTTAGCTAACATAGTGGGGGGGGTGTTATTGTTTTAAATACTCAAAAAGAACTATTTTACCAGACCACAGAGTTCCTGGTTCAATGACAACATTTCAGACATCAAAAAAATAAAAGATTTACTTAAAGCAAGAATCATTATTAACATCCTTTCACCCTGTGTAAAATCATCTTTGCTTTTAAGAAACTTTCATCACAAACCTGCACTATAAAATACAATCATTTCACGGTCTGCTGATACATAATTTTGCATCTGTGGTACCACAATTCCTTTTCATTGTATATCTAAGATATTAGCCATCTCTCATACTGTGTTGTAAACTCATTTAAACCATTTAAGCTGAAATACCCCTGAATGTATATTATAGCTGAATACATTCGAGTAACTGCAGAACATTATGCTGAGGAGCAGCATCCTTGGAGCACGACCGGTTCTGGGTACGTGCAGAGAGATATCCAGCTTATTAAACTTTGTCATCTTTTCCTCAACACACGCTAACTGGAATCATCACAGCAAACCTACATAGAATTATCTGTTTGAAAATATTTTCATTTGCACGGTTCTTGTCTAAAGACAAGCAAGTAATTCATATGATCTTAATTAAAAGTTAACATCTGCCATGATCTGGTTACCCAACAAGGTTTGAGAGGTAAATACTAGTTATATAACCATTTATCAAAACTGTGACTACCAAACCATTAAATACGTTAAATGATAAAATATAACTTTAATGCCCTTCGGAACACTTCCTAGTTTAGGAAGCATATGTTTCCCTTTATATATGTGCAATTGCTACCAGTTTTGACATCATTTGTTTGAATTAAAAATACATATTTAATTATAGTTACTCACAATTATTTTGAATGTGCACTACAGTACTCTTCATGGACCAGACCTCCACTCCTTACTCAGGAAATATTTCTAATTATTTAACTGGGAGTTTTTTTCCCTGGGTAAAGAGTTCAGAATCAGGCTCACTATACCAAAAAATTATTTGCTCTTGGTTTTAAAATAAATGTTTAAAGTCCTACTGTCTTAATTGCAGCAATACCTCTCAAGAACAAATGACCTTGGGAAATCCGCAAACACAGATTTGAAAAGAAGTGTGAGTAAGATAAATACACAAAGTGTAATTAGCATTACTCTGAAAAAAAGCATCACTATAGTTGCTTTGTTGTTTGGGTTTTTCAATTAAAAAAAACAACATTTCAGTAACCTATCCTTTTAGAAGAAACCAGTACCTCTGAGGTCATTAGCTCCTGAAGTTTGAAGCTGTATAAAACACATATTTTACGAACCCAAATATTCCCAGTTTTTTTGATGCATTAAATTTCTCTTTCCTCCAGAGAAACCACAGGACTTTTACCAAAAATGAACTCAAGGGACAACATGAGCCCAAATACTAACACTCTGCAATTTCTGACATTTCACGCAATTCACCGCATGCGAATGTTAGGCATTTTCCTTACAAAAATGCCAAATATTTGACTGTCACAGAAGAATCCAATTATGAAATCAAGGTCTCCTGCTTAAAAATCAGTTCCTAGGGATATCTTACATTTCCAATTGTTTTTGAAGGGTTTGTGAGTACATTCAGAGTTAAAGTAATTGTATCAAGTAATTTCTTGTTTACAGAAGACACATCCCACACATTTCTCTTAAGCCAGCTATTATTTTCAAATGCAGCAAGGAGGCTAGTATGACTGTAATTTTTTTATACACGCACACACATGCATTTTATATATACACATATATATATGTTAATTTGTGAATCTGGGACATGTGAAAAAAGCTAAAAGAAAACAAAAATCCTCCTGTTAAAATCAGGAGGCTACATTTAGTGATTGCAGAACTGGAACAGCAATCTTACACAACTTTTTAGAGTGTACTCTGCACACCGGCCCGCTCTACCGGTACTTTATTCAGGTTTTATCAGTTTAACTTGACTTACTCCAGAACAAATCTGTGGTCGAGATTTATGTATGTATCAATAAACAAAGCCCTTCTTTTCCCAGCCAAAGAGTAAGAAAAAATAAAATACATCTGGTTGAACTGTCACGGAAAACCAGTATATTACTTTAGAGATACTGTCATTACCCCTGATTTCGTCTGGAGTAAACAAGAAAAATGTACTTAATTCACGGATCCCCAAAATTTATAAAGGCTTATTTAATAAAGATCAAAGCACATCACTTCATCAGTACTCTAGAAATAGGTAGAGACTAGGCTGTCAAAATGTATTTTAAATACAATATTGACATAGCCTTAAAAGCCTCTGTAGGAAAAGGAATACAGCAAGTTAATAAGTGTTTAAAACCTTGCCAAATATAAACAAAACAAATAACAACATCCAAAATGTTCAACCCAGGAACATGCATTTCCTACTGGAATCTAATTTTAGTAGCATCAGTACCTTAGAAATGAGCCCACAAGCCTATACAAAGAAATTAAAAGGACCTGCTAACTGTTGGAAATGAGAACTTAAATTATTCCTTCATTTAATCTGATATAATTTTTAAACTAGCAGAACTGAAACTCACACATGATCATACTGCAGAAATGCAAGCAACCATCATCAGCCCAATACATAAGACTTCTTCCACCAGCATCTTGCCGTGAGAGGGCAAATCATTGGGATACATCATCCCATTACTCAAAGGGATGAGGGCTTTTGTACCTTGAGTTTGGATAATTACGGGCAGACTTTGTAGCAAATTAAACAGACAGATAAAGACACTTCAACCTGAATGTCCAAAAGGAAAATGCGACTTGCAGTGTTGCAACTGTCTGCACATTTATATATGTATGCCGTTCATTTCCTCTTTTCTTTTATTCACAAATACTGCAATTCAGCAAGGCTGCCATAAAATCTTCATTGGTCTTCTGTTAACATACTCAACACAAGACACAATGCATAAATCACCAAAACTTTTTTTTTCACTTTGCCAGTCAGAGGAAAATTGAAAAAGATATCTGAAATGATCATCTAACTGAATGAGAATATTTCCCTGAGCTACTTAATTATGGGGGTTTGAGAAGGCAAGTATATTCCAAAAGACTAATAAAAGGTTTTGAAGGATATTAAGCACGTGGCTTTTACTGCTAATAGCAGAAGCAGCTACATTAGTTCATTCCACATTCAGAGCCATCAAGTCTCAGACTCCTGAAGCAGACAACATCTGCAGCATGAACTATGCAGCTCAGCCTAGATTATTACCAAAAGTTTTCTTTTTCTTCTGATTATAGCTATAATGTCTCAAGAGGCTTTGGGAAGTGTACAGAAATGTTAATGATGATCTTGAGGATGTTATCAGTTTAGATTTTAGTTTCACTACCTACTGAGTTAAAATCAGTTTGCCAAAAGCAAACATTCACAGCACAAAAATACTTAATACTTGTTTGTAGTTTTTAGAGCTTTAAAAAGCCTTTGAAAAGCTGAACTGACAGCTCATTTTGCAAAGGGAAAGCAATCTGGGAAAAAAAAAAAAGTTTAAAACTAGGGCCTGTTAGCTTGCTTTCATCACAAGTAAACAAAAATAAAAAGTCTCCATTAACAACTGTCCAGGACAAAAGGAGTTAATATTTAATTAAAACCAGCTCTATCCACTGTAACAATGACCTGGAGCCAAACAAGGCAGAAGATGTATGAGTCATTCTTTCTGCCAGTGAATGAGACAGCTGATCTCCGAAGCAATTCCTCAAGACAAGCAGTCAGAACTGGAGTTCTGCCTCCATTCACAAAAACACAGTCCAGCATGAACCATGTGGCCCCAACCACAAGCTTTTCATGTCACACCCTTCCAGAAAGCTACAGCAAAGTAAACTTGAACTTTAGGCATAAACACACTGATTTCACTGCTTTGTCTCAAGATGCAGCACAGACCCGCTAAGGAACGTTACTTAATAAATGAAAAGTTAAGCGAACTATAAAGGGCTTAAATTTAACTCTTCCTTCTCCCAATCACAAACTGCTTCCAAAAGCTCAGCTGCACTCCAGGGAAAGGTGTTCCTGTTAAAAAACGGAAACTTTCCAGAAAAACAAGAAGCTGAAAACCTCCTCGCTTCACTTAAAACTTTATTTTGGGTAGCAGAACACTTCCTGCGGTACTGTGTTCTCTGACCTCACACTTCACTTTTAGAGCTAAGAGCAATTTGTTTTAAAATATCAATCATTTATTCAAAGTGGCAAAAGAAATTGAAATTGACAGGATATTATATATGAACAGTAATATTTTGGCTTCAGCTAAAATAAGACTTCAAACCTCAACAGGAATGAGTCTATTGAGTTTTCTTTGATTCATTGTCACTTCAGAATATCTTTTAAGATTGGATAAATTGTAAGTATTCCTTAAAGAGCCGGGGGGGGGGGGGAGATGTTGGTTGTTTTTCTTCCACGGGAACAACTGTTTCTAACAAAGGAGCATTCAGAAGGCAAAACAGTGACAAATTTCAAGATGGCAAAAAATATTATTTCCTGTAAGCACTGGATTTGCTGTCAAAACAACCCAAACCCCTTTTTACATAACGTGAGATGCTCTGACTAATAAACTTAAATGCAGTTCAAAACTAGCTCCAGATCTCAAAATTCTTCCTTATGTGAATAATCCCTAGGAATATGAAGATGGGTTTGCAGAATCTGCTCTTCATTTGCTGCTGTACTAAAAATGAGGAAAAAGTTAGCTTAAAAGGAACACTAGCATTTAACATTTTGCTACATCCCTCATGGTTCACAAACCCCACTACACCTTTGAAAATTCTTCTTTTTGAGTAAAAGGCATTTACTTTTACAGCAAACAAGAAAAACATTAAAAAGTTTATTACTACACAGACTTTCAGACTCGGAGATTTCTGGTGGTTTTATTCCTTTTGGATTTCTCTTTAAAAGAACACCCCCTTCTCTCTCCCCTCATTTTGCCTAATCTAACTTTTCTCCTTTTTTGTGCACAGATATTTAAGATCAAGAGTTATGGGTATTTGAAAGCCAAATCTGTCATATCACTAGAATTTAAAAAAAAAAAAAAAGAGCTACTCTCTGTATTACAAATTCCAGAATGAAAATCTTTTCACTGCTTTTTAGAGTGTCTGTCCCCATCAGACAGATTTCAGACATGGAGGTATTAAATTATCATTTCTTGACTATTTTTTCTCCTATAAGAACTCTTGAATATGTCTACATAGCATTTGCCTTACACTGGGTAAATTTTACAACTTTTTGGCAGAAGAAAGCTAGTCAGCCAGAGTAAGCTGCTACACATCTTCACTGATTTAAATGAAGCCACTCTAACTAGACTAATATTTGAAGATCTAGTACTTTCTTTTATTAAAAATAATCCTTTGAGAACTAGAAACTACTTATTTTCATACCTCCTCATTTAAGAAATAAACTAGAAATCAACACTAGCTTAGACATCACTGCAACATGGGTGCATCCTTCACAATAGGAGAACAGAGGGCAGAAACTTATTTCCTAAAGTTCATTCCGAATGTGGGTATTAATTATTTGAAAGAAATAACTTTCTTGCAGATACAAAGAACTGGCTTTTAAATACTGGTAGCTTGTAGTAGCCATCCACTCAATTTAGCTAAGCTGCAGTAGAGGCATGAATCCATTACCTGTAGCTATTATTTCAAACCACTTACTGTTCACGTAATCTTTTTGTATTTTTTCAAGTCACTCAAAGAACATTGTATTTTATTTTTCAGTTTGTTACCATCTGAGAAGCGTATTATCTGTTGCTCTAAGAAGCAGATCTAGTGTGTAAATTCATTATTTGTCTTTGCTTGGGATGCCTTTTACGGATCTTTAACAAGCTGTAGGAGAAAACAGTATCTCAAAGAGTCATTTTAAATAAAAATCTGGATTTTTGTTAATCTATTATTCCCCCCAAACCAAATGCTTTCACTATGGAAAGGAGACACTCACTAAAAATTTATTCTCTCTCTTCATTTTATTCCAGAATAAGAAGCAACAGCTACCATGATGAGATAACATCAGATTAATATTTGAACCATTTTTTCAAGCCACTAAACAATTGCTATCTGCCAAACCCAATCTGATTCCAAATATATGGAATCAATGAAGTCATTTTATAGCATTATTATGACAAAATGTTGCCATGAAGTTATTTAAATATAAAACAAAAGATAGTATCTGAATAATATTTGCCTTGGTTAGCAATAGGCAATTTTAACTATTTCTTTTCAAGTTTGCAGGTTGAAACAATTATTAGAGGCTTCCACCTTTCAATTTCTGGTGTCAGGAAACAGTTATAATCTATCTTCTGTCCTGCATAACAATTGACATGAGGGAACCTTATTCAGAGTTAAGTTTTAAGTCAAAATAATTTAGATTCTTTCTTACATATTGAATACTACACAGAGGAAGAAGCAAAACTCATTTCCATAAAAATCTAGTATGCAGCTAGTGGAATACATTTCTAAGTTTTCTGTAAGTAGTATTCAGCTTGTTAATTATGGAGTAATAAAATATTAAAGAGGTTACTGAATTGTTTACTTTTTGGATTAATTCTTTAATACATGTGAACCTCCCACCATTTTCAATAGGAAAACAATACATTTCTTTTCTGTTTACTTGTTTACCACCAACTTGCCACAGGTGACGCTAACTGTAAAAATCTCCAGGCTAAAATATGTGATGTAGTAAAGCCAGCTTCAGGAAAAGCAAAACAAAAAAATCCACAAACAATTTTTTGTGTGCCATAAAATGCAACTCACTAATAAGTAGATTTTTGACCTGGTTACTCCCCAGTAGGGATCTGAACTCGTGGGAGAAACCTGGTCAGCTGCCACTGCTTTTCTTAAAAAGGGTCAAGATGTTTTAAAATTTCATGGTCATTTCCCTGGCTCCAGAGCATTATGAAAAGAAATATGTAAACATTACTGATGCTGCCAAATTGGCAGACTTCTAGCCTATGAAGGTCCAGAAGAACATAAATGGACACATCTAGAAATGGGTAAACAAGTCCGATTTCAAAATCTGTTTCCTGGCTAAGCTCATCCATGTAGACATTTGCAGAGCTACACTATCCTCAAACATTAGTATACTATAAAGACTACCAAAAGTTGTTTTGGGTGGGTTTTTTAAATAAAAATTTGGGATCAAGTTAATAGCTTAATATTTGATTTTCTCATCTTGACTTTTTATTTCTGTTTTAGTTTAGCCTTTAGAAAAGCTGTGCAAAGTTTGTGTTTTATGGAACAGCTAAAACCATGGCATGGCCTGAAACACATAGATTTCTTAAGGTACTTCTAGAACACCGAAAAATCTGTAATATTTAGTTGCCATATGCTGTGGAAAAATATAATTATAATATTATCTAGCTGTATTATCCTCTGCTAGATGAAAAGGCAACTTCTCTTTTTTTCATTTTTAAATACTTACCAGATGATGCTATCTGTTTTTACAAAGGTTCTTCAATGTAGCTGACACAGGACTAGACACCTTTCTCTCTCAAAACCTATCTAAATTTATTCAGTGAAATAGACTCAGTTAAAGAGCAAAAAAGGCTCTCAAACAATTCATTCTAGTCTAAAATAAGCAGTGCCTCCAGAATAAAAATTGCCATTACAGTAATTTATGTACCTACAGAAATGATTAAATCAGTTTTAAATTCCGTATTATTTTTCAAACTTACATTATTATCTGCACATGCATTATGAATCTGCCTCTATTTTTCTGACTTATGATCAAAGAAATGTAATCATTTTCAGAAACAAAAACATCCATGCCAATGAAAAATCAAACTAAAAGTTCTCCTCTCCATCAAAAACCAGTATATCTTGAGTAGTATTTTAACATACTTCTGGCTTGTTAGAATGAATGAGATGATACAAAATAAAGAGACCCTTCGGAAAATTACCACAGGGAGACAGATACAGTTCTATCTGATAATTATTCTACAAAAATGATCTTACTACAGGACATCCTGTTTTCAATGATTAGGAAAGAATCACATTAATTCATAAAAATATATCCTCTGTTCCATTAATTTAAAGAGGACTTTTTGATTGTATACAGAATAACCACATGCTAAAAATAATGCTAGGAGAATGAAAATGTCAGCAAAATAAACAATACCCCACAACTTACAGGTTAGGAACTTGCTAACTACATATAAAGCTGTTAAAACAGAATCAGTATGTAGGCAAGTAGTCATCAGCAATATTTCCCTCTTTTTATGAAAACCAACAGCAAGCATTTCATCCCAACATCCCTCCTTTCCAAAAAAACAGAACATCTATTCTATAAACAGCTGTGCATAGTCCAGTACATGATAAAAATTAACAATATGTGAATACTCACATTCATTTAGATCGGGATAAATTTGGAGAGATTATGTTAACTTGCATCAAAATCATGTTTATTTCAGATGCAGAAGTTTACATAAAAAATTCAATCAGAAATACTAAGAACAGACAATGCATAAAAATCTTTATGCTTCAAATAAGCAGTATTGCAGATATCAAAGGAAAAAAAAAATCAGAAAATATTGCTGAAGAAAACAAATACACTTCAACAAAAAGAAAGCTACCTTGCATTTTGTTAAAGTTCTCTTAATGCAGCAGCTCATTTTTTGTTACTGTTAAATGAATCTCTCAACAGCTACTCTAAATTCAGATTTCCACATTATTGTTCTTAAACCTTCTCTCTTCAGTAGAATGTGCTCTGCAAGATTATTTGAAATACTTAAAAGCACAAGCAGGTGTAAAACAGACTGATGTCAGTTTTCTTATCACCCAGTACACAATCTCACAACTACAAATACGAAGACAAAAATAACATGCAAAATATTTAAAGGTTTCTGGAAAAAAAAAAAAATAGTACTTTTTAAGTATTCCATACACACCTAATGTTCTGTGTTGTGAACAAGGTGGAAAGAAGACACTTGCACTTAAATCTTGAAGCATCCCGTCCCGATGAACCCAGAGAAACTAATTTCTGCCATCAGAAAAGTACTCCACCAGAACACCAAATAATTATATGTGCTGCTCTAAAGGAAACAGCAAGCCCAGTTCTGGCTGTATGTAGTCTCTCGAGGTACAATAATATAAACCTGATCAATTGCAATTAAAATCTGAACAGAGGCTTAGAACTTGAAGTCTTGGTGCATTAGTTCTTGCCAAAAGCAGATGTGATTGTGAGCTGGAAGCAATTTCTCCTGGTAATTTGTGATGACACTGGGTAGAGCAGCCCCAGAGTCCCCAAAGACAAACTCATCAGAGGCTCTAATGTATGCATGACACATGAGGTGGCTCTTTTAGAGCTCAATTAATTGGGCTGAACATTAAGACAGCAAGTTCAGGACTTTTTTTTTTTTTCTTCCCCCTCCAGAGTTGTTTTTCCTCTTTTTACAAGCAGTTTTTTCCCTTACCTTCTGCAAGCCATGTCTCCTGTAATTGGCTGAGATCTTGAAAGAGTTCTGCAAAAAGATGAAGACATGCATAAAAGACTCACACCTTTAATCTCTTCATAAGATTAAAATGTGTTCAAAAATATATTTTTCCTGAAGAACAATGTATGTGAATTCTATTCTGGCAGTCAAACACACAGACAAAGTAGATATTTTCGGGTTGCAGGTAATTTTTCTACACCTATTAATAAAAAAAAAGTACTTACTGTATTATTTTATCATCTCTTGAAATAATAACCAGCATCTTAACCAAGCTCTGTAGTATAGAAGGCAATATATAGAAAAGTTAAAAATTATAATCTTTCTAACAGGTGAACTATTTCTCCTTATACAATTCAGGCCTCCTCCTGCAATATCTGCCCCAGATAAAGCGCTCTCGGACTTCAACAGGAGCTCTGCCTAAGCAATGACTGACTATTTTTATTAGTAGGGTCGTTAACTATCGCATAAAAATTTTGAAGCAAGGACCTGAGAGAGGCTGCAATAGCGAACAGAAATGGGACATCTTTTCTACTTCCCCTTATGTTTTACTTTGTATGACAAGAGAATCACCACTATTTCCTCTATGCTGTACTCACTGTACTTTAAAGTGAAACCACTTTCTCCACAGACTGAGTTTTGCAGCAGCTTATCTTTTTTTGCAATTCACTGAAATCAACTGCTTATAATGGCTGTAAACCAGAGCACCATTCGGCTTACTTACAAAGCTCAGAAACTCAGCTATGAAAATTCTGTTTACTAAGACTAAGTAGGATATTTGAACTGACAAATGGTTTATTTTTAATTTACTGTATTTTTAGAGAGACTTCCTCTTTTATGAATGCTGACAGATAACTATTTACATAGACTTAAACGACAGAGGCTATTCATTTATCCTGTGGACTGATACCTCATGTTCATGTTGGGAAATCATTTAACTGAAAATGAGAAAGTTTTTTCTTTTCAATCTACCCTAGAATAAACTTTTCCAAACAAGTAAGTAGGGATTTTGAAGTGTATCAGTGTGTCCTCACCCTGATAAGATTTATACAGCGTAAGTTATAGGCCCCTATATACCTTCCTATATGTCTTACATACTTACAGGGGCATAGGCATAGCATCTATACTGACCTTGTAACCTAAAGAAGTGTTAACAGCTATTGCTAGACTACAGTTCTCAAGCTACAATCATGTGAGTGGCAACTGATGGGACTAAGTTACAAATCTTTGGCCCTCCAAAACTTTGTCCACTCTAGACTTCCTTAACCAAATTTCCCAGGATTTTTAACCCGACCAGTGTTACACAGCAATAGAAACAGGCTACCAGACATCAGCAGCCTGACTACTAGCTCTACAGTAAAGCTAGAGTGAAAACCAACAGTCTCCACATCAGCATTCTTGCTCCTGGTACCACCAGTGAACACACACCAGTGAAGAAGATGTTAAAAGATGGGAGGAATGAGGAAAACCCTGAATCTCAAGAAGCCCAAAGGTGAAAATGCCAGTTGCCATGACTTGTGTTAGATGCTGCAAAGGCTTGGCCTCAGTGCATGACATCCGTGTGCCACATGTGCAGGAGTACCTAAAATGCAACAGGGTAAGTCACAGAAAGAGTATCAACTTTATCAGTTTATTGCCTTTGCCAGTTTATTTTGCAGTAGTAAATGCAATTTTCTTGTCTTTTCAGATTGATCTTGATATATTTATCTCCAAAATAAATAAATAAAGAGCTCTCAGAAAGCTTTTCTGCGTTACCGGGGGGGGGGGGGGGGGGCAGGGGGGAACAACAAGCCCTCACCTTCTGAATCATGAGCCAGGTCTCTGTTAATGAATTTTCTTTTCCTGACATTTGTCGGTCTCTCATTACAGTTTCTCCCACGCGGATTCTATAAACAGGAAAGATCAGTTACTTTAGAAATCTGAGGGGGTTGGTTTCTTTTTTTTTTCATTTAATCAAGAATACTCAAAGCCGACATGAATTCTTTACATTTTCAAACAGGGAAATGATCATCTTGCAGTCCCCAATTTCTAGCAAAAGATACTGCTAAGCACCTAACATCCTCCAAGATTCCTGTGTCCAAATGCAACACATTTCTAGCTATCTATGTAGACATCTATTTGTACAGATACGTATATAATGTGTTCAAGCAGCAACACAATACCAACCATGTATTTTTAGCATCTAAAGTACACAAACCTACACAACAGCACATAAATCCCTCTGCATAAGCTACGCAGGAGAACCCAGATAGGAGATTATAATAGACTGTTTTGTTTCCCTGTGTTACTTATAACATCGTTTGCAAAGTCCTGAAAGCAAAGAAAAAAAAAAAGGAAGAAAAAAAATGTTAACGTTTGCCTCAACTTCATTCTTCTGAGCGTTGCAGGCAAACACAGCCAGAAACTTTGAATGCAGCTGCTGCTGCTCTCGCCTCTCTCATCCGCTAATCATGTGCATGATTTTTTAATCATCCCAAAACTGTCTTTAAAAGAACATGATGCTTTACTGAAATAACTAAGAAGATAGGCTCATCTTGCAGGCAAAGCTCCCAGATGAAGAGTCGCCCCTATAGCAGTAACAAAGCGCATACTCTGTCTGCAAAACTCCCCCACAGAAATAAGTCGGAGTCAAGTTTATAAACACCAACTTCGAACTGATCACTCACATTGGTGACCATGTAAGGCACTTGCTGGTCATAAAATCCATCCATTCTGCAGCTCTTCCACAAGTCTTAGCTCAGTGTTTTATTTACTGGGCATTGGATCTGGAGATTTCCTCGGGATCTGGACTCCAATCAGCCTAGAGGGGAATACAAGATGGCTTTTAGATTAAAAAAAAAAAAAAAAAAATCATGAATGAACTGCTTGAATTTGCATAGCTAATTAACCTCAAAGACTCCCATTCATAAAAACAACCCTCCCTTCTCTGCCTTCACCTGGGTTACACGCTTCTGCCAGGAAAACACGGAGCAAAAGCACTTCGAGGCAGCAGCAGAAAGCAAGGCGAGAGGCAGGGTTTTATTTACACTCCCCGCCGTATCCCCCGGGCGATCCGCGCAAGTGGCAGCCCCGACTCTCGCAAACGTGTGCTCAACTCGTAATGGCGAACGGCGGGGCTCGCCGCGCACCTCACGGCAGCGGCGGCGGCGGCGGCGGCGGCGGCAGCGCCCGCCAGCCGCAGCCACGCACACACGCGCACACACACACACGCGCGCGCGCGCGCACCCCACCCCCCCACCCTCCACACACACCCCCCCGAACCACCTTCTCCCCCAGGATCGCTTTTGCAGCCCACCACCACGCAATCCTGCGGGGCGGCGGACAAAGTTGCGGGGAAGACCCACCTGAAGGCCACGCGCGGCGATCGGCTGCAAAAAATTCCCTCCAAATTTAATAAAAACATTAATTATTCCCCGGCACTTCCCCCTTGGAAGCAGCGAGCGCCACTGACAGAGCTCAATCCCGTGGTTTTTCCTCTCCTCCTCCTCCAGGGGCCCCCGAGCCGCGCCGGCGGATCCCCGCCGCCCATTGGCTCCCCGCGCCCCCCGCCGGATCGCCGGATCGCCGCGCCGCCCGCCCCGGCCCCGGCCCCGGCCCCGGCCCCGCCGCCCCCCGGCCCCGCCGCCCCCCGCCCCGGCCCCGCTGCCGACGCGGGGGGCGAGCCTCCGCTCTGCCCTCGGCTCCTCTGCCGGGGGCGGGGGACGGAAATCGGAACTGGGATGCGCGGCGGTGCCGCTACACGGATCCCGGGATCCCGCTGCGGGCACACCATGTCCCCTGCACCTCCCGGCTGGCAAGGCACCCCCCTCCCCTCACGTAATTTATTTAAAAATTAAAAAAAAGTTTAGCCTCCCCGGCTCCGAAGAGCACCCCCCCGCACACACACACACCCCACACACCCCCACACAGAGGCGCGCGCCTTTTCTGATGGCGGAGCGGTCCCGCACAACTTGGCGGGAGCCCGGCGCGAGGCAGAGGTGAGCGCGGGGCCAGGGGCTCGCGCCGCACCGGCGGAGACTTCGCGCCGCTCTCTCAGGATCTGGTGGCATCCAGGGTTGTTGGTTGCTTTGGGGTTGTTTTGTTTGTTGTTTTTTTTTTGTAGCTGAATCATAGAAAGCAATTGTTATTTCTGCTAAGATGACATAATTTCTAGGTTTTGTGGACAGAATTTGGCAGCATCCAGGCACCGGATCTCGGGGGTTTTTCTGGTGCAGTGGTGCCAGGACCTATCAAGCTCAGATTTCCGAGGACTTCTCAAAGAAAGTGAGCTTTCTTTTCTCTGTATAGAGTGGCTGTTGGAGGGCTGTGTCCAAAAACTCTGCCCTTTCTGAACTGCCAAAATGCACCAAAGCAGATTGTGTGGTTTCATAACAGCTATATTTGTCCTCTCTTTGAGCACTGAATTCCAGGTATCGCAGGAATCAGGTGGTAAATTTAGGTATTCACAACGCTGTCTTGCTGTGAGATATGAAGTTCCACATTTTTATGATCTGATGCAGTTCAGCAATTAGCAGGCAGAGCCCCAAGCTAGCAAGTCCAACTTTGCCCTCAGCCCTTTCCGAGGCATTTCTTTATAGCTAAGGGCATAAAGGCAACTAAAGAAACCTGCTTTTGCATAAATTGCCTACAGTGGTATTAACAATATTCAGGTTACCTCTGTACTACTTTGTTTTGAAAATTACAGTTGTTTCACTGCACTCTGTGCTGGAGCATATTACTTTCTGCCTCAACTGTTTTTTTTTAATCTTTCTCCTCCTTTCTGATCTCACCATTCATACTCCTTTGCCATTTGTCCTGTCCAGCCAAGGAGGAAGGAAGCACCATGTTCCCACCACTTCTGCTCTTCCCATACTGCCTTGTCAGGGAAAACGTCCACCACCAGCAGCTTGTTTTCTGTGTTCTTGCTGCTTCTGTTTCTACACACACCCCCCCAGAGCACCTGGAATTACAAGAAAATAATGATATTCTAAATGTTGTGTAAACCTATAATTGTATTGTGTTCTTGACCAAGCCTTTGAGTTGCTGCTCCTGTAAGCGACTTTTGTGATATAATAGGGGAATAAAACTCTACCAAAATCCCCAGGTGTAAATGAAATTTCCTGAATAGTGAGGCCGTCATTTTCTTATTTATACCCATACCCACACTAGAGCAGCTGCTGAGCCAGGGATGATGGCCTTGTGGGACGGCTGTGGCTACAGATCTATTCCTGGGGAGCACGTGGCCGCTTTAACACCTGGACCAGCAGAGCTGATGAAGCTACTGTCTCCAGTTGCCCACCCCATGTCTCCAGTTGCCCACCCCATGCTGCTGAGTGGATGTCTGAGCCACCCATCATCAAACAGCTCCCGAAGCGCTAGACTTTACCACATATTCTTCTAAACCAAAATCATTGATGGATTGTTTTATCTTTAAACAGTGCACTAAAAAATTGTTGGTGTGTCAGTCAGACAAGCTAATTAAACCAGCCTCAACTGAAGTTTCCAAGGGACCTCGGACCCATCAGGTACTAGGTACCGCCTGTGAAATTTGCACTGCTGGATCCCATCTTGCACTTCCCTACACCACAGCCTGCACCTCACAGGCTGCTGGCACAGCATCGTGGCCACCTTCCAGCACCACCCCCCCTCCGTGGCCACAGGTTTGGCACCCTGGTTTACGGAGCCGGAGGAGGTCGGCACTCTGCAACAGCCGAGCTCCCTGCGCTCCCGGCCGGGCTGTAACTCCAAGAGAAGCTGTGCATTAAAGGTGTCCTGGCAGGAGACATGCTGTATTGCTTGCTGTTACTCCTCACACCACATGCCTCTTCCTTCCCTCCTCCCCCTAGCTGGCCCTTGCACACATGCCGGGGAGAAAAGGAAGAGTAAAGCTATTTTGAAGCCCTCTTTATCCTCATCTCTGTTCATCCACTGTGCCAAGTGGTACTCAGGGAAACTTCATTAACTATTAAGAGGTAGATGCTTACAGGAAAAAAAAAAAGAAAAAAAAAAACAACCCACATATATCTACTGGCAACCCACTCCAAGGTCTGTGTGCAGAAATGCAGTCTTGGACCATCACCAGTCATACCTGTCTTAGATGTAAACTGGTGTGGCCACAGTAATTATTTTGTAATTTTGCGTGTTTGTCCAAAATTCTTGCAAGTTTGGGGGTTTTTGTGTTTTGTGGTTTGTTTTTTTTTTAATAAAGTTTTTATGTTTTAACTACTATTTTCAGAAAACAGTACTCTTAAATATCTTTTTTTTTTAATAATCCTTTTAGAAAACTAAAAAGTAACCTCGAATTCACTTTTCTTTTTTAGTTGAAAAGACTGAACAGTGTTTACTAAATTGAAAATATTCCAAAAAAAATGTGCTGAAATTATTTTACTAGGAAAAATTGCTTAAAAAATTCAGCTTTTCTAATAGTGCTGCTTTAGAAGCAAGATACTTGTTTTCTTTTAGAAACAGATATGTTCAATTACACTATAAACCTTCACTATATATTGAAAATTATATATTATTTCCATTTCATAATAGCAATATATACTTCACACACTAATCTGAAAGAGGACAATGAGACACATATTTCTTGTTTGATTTGACACACTATGGAGCTACAAATAATTGCTGTAACATAAAAAAATAGAAGTCAATCCAGACAGACAGAGCAAAGAGAAGATTTGATGAACACCAGTTTCTCCTGGAAAATGTGAGAATAATTTAACCACATTTTCAAATAAAGAAATAAACCATCATAATCCAATATGATAAAATCTAAATTCAATATGAAAATTTAAAAAAATAATAAAAAAATAATATGAACTGATTTGATAACAAGACAGAGAATTACACTCAAAAATGCTTTATGCTGAAAAAATAAAACTTTTGGACACCTTCCTAAAATTATGCTTACACCAAAGAAAATCCTTCAGAAAAAGGATAGTCATAATTGAAATATAATAGGCAAGTAAATTTCAAGACATTAAGTTAAAAAAATATCCTACTTGTTTTTCTGAAATTGTTTAGCCTAACCATTCCTTCCAGGCATTTCCCCAGTAAACGGATGTATTTATGGGCCTGATACACAACAAAAGGGATGCCGTCATTCCAAACAACTGTTGAGCAGCAACTTTTAAAACATAGTCTATAGCAGACTCAATAAACTAACAACTAAGTATGTGACTGACTACAGCAAAACCATGAAAACCTAATGAGATTTCTGTCTACTAAATTAACCCTTGACCACATTTTAACCTCCTGATGCTGACTCTTTCAGCAGGTTAACAGTGCTTATTTTATCATGATGATACTGGCATACAACAAAGTAGTATATAATAGCAAAATTAAAAAGAAAAGAAAAACAGAGAAATGAATGGGCAGATATTTGCCCAACAGCATGGCTTTTTGTAAAGCCTTTGATTCAAATGCAGCATCCAGGACTGAACCGTAAATTAGGAAAAGGAAAGTACAAGTAGGAAGAAAAAACACATGATGATTACATCCATATGCTAAACTATCAGATGTGGAATTAAAAGTACATGCAAACAAATATCTTCAAAGAAAGAAGGAAAGAAAACAAAAAAGTAATCCCAGTTTGACTGTTTTTAATGTACGGATTAATAACACATTGCATATATCATTGTAATTTAGAACTAGCATTATGCAAACCTAGAGGCCTCCATAAGTAACTGCATTTTGTCTGATAATGCAATGCAAGGCAATTTTCAGTAAACATTTATGTACTGTAAAATGATGCTAGCTGGGAAAACTAAAATGAAGATATTCCAAAAACCGAGCAAGAAACCAAAAGCCCCCCAAAATCTTTTGTTGCAGAAGGGTGAAAAGTAGATTTAGTTTAATAGTATTTTCAGCCTTCACCATAACTAAGACTTCAAACTTAGGATTGACTATAAAAGCTTTAGAAAGGAGAAGGCCTAGCAACTCTCTTAGAGCACTGGCCCATATGTTGGAGCAAAGTAACCTCAGTATTGTTCTGGCTCTGCTAGTAGTCTTCTGGGTAATCCCTGCACAGGCAACCCCTGTCACCTCTCTGGGGTTTTTTTGTGCCTACAAAGTGAGACAATGATACTCTCTTCACTTGAGAAGTACTGTTGAAAATAATAGAAAGTCTATTACTATTGACTGTGGAGATCCTGGCTGCATCTAGCTCCTTGGATTGTCCTAACACAGCTCCTTCTGAATTGGTGATGGGCAAAAATTGTGCTACCCATACATAGTAACTTCAATAAGAGTTGCTACAAAACAGGAGTGGATCACCTAGACCTGTGAATTGTTGCTCAGGAAAGAACGCTCAGCTCTGCACACCATCACAACCAAAGCAGTAAGCAGTCTTCTACCACAAACTACCAGAGAAAAGTTAAATGACAGTTTGATTGACTCATATAAATCATCACTATCCTTTCTTAACAATGCTCATTTCCTGACCAACTGAGCAAATCAAAATAAAATAAGAGAGATACTAGCCCAGGACCTAATGTAGCAATCTATGAGTCACTGGAAGAACAAACCTAGTAAAACCATGTGAATGTAAATTGTAATAGGTTCTTGCAGGGTCAGCAAAGTTCCCAGCTTGCTCTCCTTGCAATTACACTCACAAAATGACCAGCCATCATTAAGTGATAATGAAGTAGCCTAGAAGTCATTCGGATATCAGGCTAGTCAAAGAATTTGTGCACAACCCCTAATCTCACAGATGGCTTTCATTTGGATGTCCTCCCTTATGAATACCAAGAGCAAATCATGCAAACACTTCAGAATCCTTCACATACTTTATAAGAGATTTCTGCCCCACTATAGTTCATAGGGGTTGTAGAAAACCTCAAATCTCCTGATGCAGTTACAGTCTAAGACAAACATGAAGGAAGGAAAAGGAAGAGAAATGCTTAAAGATTGTGTTTACTAAATTTGCTGGAAAATCTGTCATTTAGAAGTTGTTCAGTACACATTAAATGGCTTTGGTCATGATTTAAGCCCTCCTGACAGCCTGAAATCCAGAAGACACAAAGATGTTAGTCGCCTTTCAGAATTACAGACTCTCACTCAAGATCACTATTGGACATGCTCAGAGCTTGAGCACAGATATTAACATAGCAGCAAGAGGTCTGTAGGAAAAAGCAATGCCATTTATTAAACGAGTGGCTATAATGACAAAAAAACAAACAAGCTTTTGGACCCAAAAAAGAGCCTTAAATTTATCTGCACTTTTTTACTAACTGCATCAACTGGGCTAGTAAAAAACTATGACCTCTCTCTACAAATGTTCATTTATGGATTTTGGCAGTTACAGCAATGATCAAAACTATTACTATTAGCAGGTAATGGCTATATTGATACTACATCATATTATTGGCATTATCTTACCTGCACTATTAATATGTTAATTATCTGTAACTCTCTCCTTTTTATATCCTAGTCTTGCCATCTGGAGCTACATATACACATGTGAAATCATAAACACCTATAACTATTAAGACTTAACCATCCATTTTCACATGCCTACCATCCTTGAACTCAGATGTCTGAATATAACATCTGAGTATTCCAAGAGAAACAATACTACAGTCAAAGAAAGAGGACAAACCTAAGCCCAGCTCCAAGCACATAAAACAACAAGACCCTGAAAAGCAGATAAAGATTACTTATGGAAAGGAGGAGGGGGGGGGTGGGAAAGACAGTGCATGGTATTTCATAATGCTTTTCTAAATAGTGAAGACCTGTCTTAATAGCAGAAACAAATAAGAAAGATCTAGGTAAACCATGACATTAGTTGAAGGGCATATTTGTTGTAAATGCTGTTTCAGAGACAAACCCTGCCCCAATCTCCAGTTAATTAGGAAGCTGCTTTGCTGGCAAGAGGGTGAGAGGTATGTGTTGCCATTTACGTTCAGGTGAGGAATTAATTTTTTGTGTCCATTGGCAGTAGGGAGCATGTATTTGTTACAGAGTAGCTAATGTAGGAGAAAAGGACTATGCTAACTTCTGTGAGGATAATCCAATCATATACATTATCTTCTCAGTTTTGCCATATTTAATATGTTCTGTAATTTTTAGTTGCTGAGAATGCCAGCCTTGCAGCAGGGCTCTGTTGTGCCTGTGAAGGTGCTGAATAAAGATGCCAGTCTCTGCCCTAGAGAGCATAGGTGTTCATTCATCAAACAAGAATAAAAAATGTGTCCCCCCTTCCACCCCAAACCGGTATCCTTGAGAAGCAGAGGTAACGAAACAGGCAGTAGCTAGGTATGGCTTCTATCTGTGCCACACAGAGGCACTGTAAATTAGAGGTTTTAAGGCAGCATTTGAGAGAACACAACGTATGAGGTTCCTGAACTTTCCGTGGAAACTTTTCCCATACAAAGCAGAAAGTAAGTAGCAAATACAGGGTACCACTGGCTTTCGTTATTGCTTGTATGGCTACTACAGCTACTAGAAAACTACCTAGAGCAGACAATATCACAGTTAGGTTAAACTACATTGCAAAGAGCAGAAAGGCAGAGTGCTTCTATGAAAGATGGTTGAGGAGAGCATGGAAACCAGGGGGAGGATGGCAATACAGACAGGGAGCTAGTCCTTGGTAGTACTACATGGCATGTGCAGGCAGAGGTGCCAAAAGAGAAAGTGAAATTCAGAGATAAGAAAATTGCAGGTACGCAGTGACTGGGAAAAGCTAATGTTAGCAAGGTTTAGATTGAGGACTAAATAACTATTTTAGACGTGACAAGTAAAATTCCTCATTGGGAAGAAATTCTGCATTGGAAGAAATCGCCTAAAAACGGAGCCTAAAATTATATGTACAGATAGAATAGGATGTGCAGGAACTACAGGCCAGAGTGCCCCCAAATGAACTGTGCAATTCTTCACAGAAATAATAAATGTCACAGAGGATATACCAACACAATAACATTTGAACCCTTAGAATTATAAACATAACAGGCACAGAACATTTAGAAGCAGGAAGCGATCTTTTCATTCAGTGAATTTAATGTGCTTAAAAACTTTCATTTGCACCTCCCAAAATCTGTTAGCAAGGTAGGAAAGCATAATTACCCCTGTTTTTCGAAAAAGGAAAATTAGGCTCTTGTGAGTATACCAAGGATCAATAAGAGGGACAAATGTTGCATGCTGGGAGGATTTCAGTCATATTCAAGGACTTCATTGCTTCTCTGACCTAGCTATATTGGGTCACCAAACTCAGCTCTGATTTTAGAGGCTTCTTCCACATGGAGTGCACAAGGTTACCATCATTCACAACTTTGCAATTCATTAGTTTTCAGTATTTGAAAAAGAGGGGAGAAGGGAAGAACATGCAATCTTTGAATGTTAGGAATTTCATTTTTTAAAGTATCATGTTTTAATAAGGCTTTCTTTTCTTTAAGTTACTGGTTCATATTGGATTTTATTTTGCCATAAAGATTTTTTTGTCTGCTTTGAAGAATAAATTATATTTTAAAATCTCCTGCATTCAAACAAACAAACAAACAAACAAAAAAAAGGAACTGAAAGCAGGAGGTGGAATTGAAGCCCTTTTATATGCGACAAGGGCCAAATGGGGCAAATATGGTCTAGCCCACCTGCTAGTGCTGCTGTTACGGCTACGGCTTCACCATAGGGAAGTAAAAAAGATGAGATGACTGCAGCTTAATGGATGCTGCCCAGAAAAGAGCATCTTGCTCTCAATCCACACAGTTTTAGGCTTTTCAGATCTGCACAACCATAGAAGAATTCACCACTGACTTTCTGTTATTGTATATTAAAAAAATTGGTTCTATAACTAAAATAGTACATCTTCTGAGAACTGTCTGCTGCCTTAATAAGCAAACAGCATGTGTACTGTCTACAAAGAGAGAGGATTCTTGTAGCATACTGACATTTCATGGTCTTACATTTCTTTCTAACACATTGCAGGTTGGAGAAATTACTCTACTGTAAATGTGAAAAGGCTTTTTTACATAAAGAATTCTTCATAAGCCATTCTGGTCCGTCTATTTGCTTGTGCATGTTATTCTTCCTATTCATTTTTATAATTAAAAAAAGTATAACTGAGTAGTAGAGCAGAGATTTTGAAGCCAAAGTCTGTACAACCTCCTGTTTTGTTTTAAAGGAGGAAGAGGGAGTAGAGATTTTAACAAATCTTCCACTGATGTTATTTACTCTTTACTGTAGCTTTTGATTTGGTCTCTGTATTTCTTAGGTTTGCGTGGTGTTAAATCAGGTGGTACCTGCTCTACACACACGTTTGGAAACACCATAGACCAAGACTTACAAGTAACTGAAGTTTTTTTTGAGGGGTTTTCAGAGCATCTGCAGGAAAAAATGTACTATTGTGAAAAAGATCCACAGAAGCAGCTGCTGCTTAAATGTCATGCATAGACACAGCAAGGGTTGCACAAAGTTTCCACTACTTTTGAAAAAGAGTGTTAAAATAAAAAAAAAATAAGAAAAAAAAATCAGTTCAACAAATGCCAGTCAGACTGAATGGAAATTTTCAGTTTGGCAGAATTTCAGAAATGGAATGGCAGAACAGAGGCAGTAGGATTTGACATTTATTTGCTTGTGTTTCGAAATCACATCTTGGTTGAGAAAGAGGGAAGGAGAAGAAATAAACATCTCTAAGAAAAACAGCAATACGAAAGGTACAGTTTATGTTTGATAGGACTCAGATTATGTAATTACATTATGCCATTCATATAATGATCCATCTTATTTCTTAACCTAAGATTTAAACTACAGTAATCGTATTTGGCTTTTGAACATAATAGGTTCACTGGCATTCATATTTTCAATTTTGGTTTGGGTTCATCTTTATTTATTGCAATTTTAGTTTCAAGTGCTAAGTTTAGCTCTCTTTCAATGTTAATTGCTATGTTTATTTTTCTTTTTAATTTTAGAGGCCTGCAGTACAGTTTGAACTGGAGATTAATTAAATTCCTGGTAAATCACATTCTAACAGGAAATGTTGGAATCCCATTGTGAACAGGGACAGGCTATATTTAAAAAAAAAGAAATAATAATTAAAAAAAACCCTTCTCATTCAGTTAGAATGCAGTGCAAATAAGAACAGAAGCACAGAACAACATAAAAGTCCTCAGATTGTAGATTTGCCTCAGGAAAACCATAAGAATGTAAGACTTCTTATATCTAAGGTTACAATCTCTGAAATCTGGTACTTTATTCAGGATGTTCCTGTTACAAACTCTGTTGACTCTTTCTATTATCACCACTATGCTTTCGATGATGGCCTAAGGAAGGAAGCTGGCTTCTATTCACAATTTACAAAGGAAAGCTCAAATTTACTAAGCACAGTCCCCTGAATCGTGGTTTTTATTTTTTTTCTGCACAGGGAAGATACAAAGGAAAACATACCTGAATTATGGAACTTTCTTGCTTGCTTTCTCTTAATGTTGAATTGTGTTATCAACTCTGATTACTAAATTACATTTTGTAAACGTAATTCATAGCAAAAACATGTACCAAGTGTTTGAGGGCTAGCACTGGACTACGAGTCAAAGAAAAACCTTCCAAGGATAACTTTCAGTCTTCTAAGTTGATATAATGATTTTGTTGCCTCATTCTCTGGGCTGGATGCCATTCTTTACTGTCATGTTCTCTTCACAGGGTGTCAAAATATTAATTTCAAAAACTAAAAGATACAGGATGAAAATTATCCTTGCCTCCCAGGGAGGTTCATGTCATCATAAAGATGCCATCTTTGGTACAAGTTCCTTGGATGACATAGATACAAAGGAGCAGGAATACACAGAAAGAAATGCCTATACACACTGACACACCTAAAATTATTAAAAACCTAAATATTCCATTCACAATTCTACCCTTAGGATAGTAAAAATGTTGTACTTGACAGATACTGGTCAGTTTGTTTGAAATTTCTTGGACAATGCTCAAAAGCTTAAGCAATGAATAAATTGTTAGAGCCATGAATAATGCAACTCAGCTCAAACTATTGACAACAAGGATGCCACAGTTATATACATAAAGTCAAATCAGTTCAAAGAGCCATGAACACATTACAATGGTAAAATGACAAAATATCTAGATATTTTGGCTGAATCACACAGTAAAAATATGGATGTCCATAAAGTACATATGCATATTCCAGAGTTAAATATTTAATCCAGACCAGCAGAAGTAGAAAGAGAGTAAACTAAGCCTTGAAGCTGAGTGCTTGAAAAATTAAAGAAAGTAACATTAGAAATTATTTCTCTGAAATAGGTGTCACCTCTTAAAGACAACCTATGTCAGATAAATGTTTGTTACAAAAGCAGGGGAAAATGGCCCCTCCCCCTCTTTTTTTTCCCCCACAATCCCACAAACCTGTAGCAAAAAATTAGTAATGCTCATCATGATTCATTATGAGGTCATTCAAATTTCATATTTATCACTTACATCATTTAGTCTGATCACAGCATCTTCTCTTACCTTGATCAAAAGCAAGATGAATCCACTCTCTGCCACAAGTCTGCATTTGAGTAAGTCAAAAATGCCTTCATCATCCAAAGAGTAACTATTCTCAAGCCATATATTGCTAAGTGAGCACCAGCTTAGTATCCTCTTTAAAGAAACTTCCACTACACAGACTTTTTTACACATACACAAATCAAATGTTTTCTGTTCACCTACCTGATATCTCCTAGGCACTTGAGACCTCCATGTGTTTGTGCTCATTTTCACTGTCATGAATATAGAAAGATTTGTCTGTACTTAAAGCCCTTTGCACAAGCTGGTTAAAAACACATTTCCTCTCACAGTCTAAAGAGGATCATGAGAGAATCTCTTGGTCTGTAGGAGTAATCATTCTATGCATATAGTTTCTTTGGTAGGGAACTTTGCTAAGATTTGCTTTCTGAACTATGATTTCTGACTCAGCTTGAAGACAACTGAAACTTTGCTTCCCCAAAGAAATCAGAGAATTAAAAATTAATTTCAAAAAAGCATTTATAAATAAAACTATTACTTAAAAGGTCTATATCAGGATCCTAGAAGATCATCCTGCATTTAAAAATGGGACTAGAAATCCTCCCCTTCTTCCTTCTGTCTTGTACCAGCGCATAGAAGCCAAAGACTTACAGGTTTGCCAAGGCATTCTGCTTCCACTGTTCCTTTATTAGGATTATGCACATAGAGTCTTATTTCCTCATCCAGAGGAAATAAGAAAAAAATGAAAATAAGATATGGCAAGTTGGGAAATCAATATGGCTTCCTTTTATTTTCTTCCTTTTTTAATATTAAAAAAAAAGCATTTGGAAGTTCAGGGAAAGAAGAGAACTTCTCAGATGTTTAAAGATGTTTTGTTAATAAATGTTGCAAATTTCCCCAAGCTTTATTTTGGTGGTGCTGGCTAGTTTTTCCAGATCTATTCTCCTTATCTCCAGCCTTTTGCTTCTGTAATAGATCATGGAAAGAAGAGTGCTTGGTTTCTTACTGTGGACACGTCTATGATCAGAACCTGTTAGAAGCTGCTGTGAATTGTCTGCAGACCATTTACTTGGCCCTCAATTTTACCACTTACTGAAAAAAATCGGGTAGATTATCTAAGTATGATGCTAAACATTGAGAAATGTGTCACTATCTCATTTGCTTTAATAGTTTAACCAGGACTGTTTGACATCTTTAATCCTGAATTGTCTTATCTGTTGGGTGTGGAGCAGCTCCTCAGCACGAACTTGAAATACATTTGAGACCTTGGCTCGTACATATCACTTCTTCTGTTACCGCTTTAGTCCAGTTTTTTATTAGTTCAATTTGTTCTCTGTATCATTGTATATTGTATGCTGTGGAGAACTGGGTGGGGATTAAAGCTACTCAGTCCATGGGCTCTAAATTTGATCCTCTGTCTCCTCTAATAGTATTTAATCTGTGAAATTCTCATAGTTACCACCATGACTTTAAAACCATTCCACAGCCATTAAGCAGATATACTTGTTGTTGTTTTTAAATAATTCCTCACAAAGTTGTACATCTCCTGTGTGCTGTCGCATATTTGATAATAAGTAAACCAATGGAAAATGCTGAATGGATGATTGAGCTGCAGAACCACTTTTAAAGGTGGTGGATATAGCAGACATTCTGGTGCTTTCCACATTAAGTTTTTCTAGTTTCACCAGAAGTATTTTGCTATACAGGTTCTCAGTTAAATTTATTAGGTGAGGCTTTTTTTTTTTTTTTTTCTTCAGCGGAGAAGTCCAGTTTCAGGTATACCAAAAGGTATCACTAATTTGTTTTTCATGTATTCCTGATTTCATCCCATTAAAAAAAACCAAACAAAAAAGTCCACCACCAAAGTCTGAAGAAATCAAAACATTTTTGTTTTGACACTTAAAAAAATACCAGGTTTCTTTTAGAAAAGTCCTTGACACTTTTTAAAAGTGTTTGAAAATAGTAGATAGAAATATTTCAAATTACCCTAAAATTATAGGTTTTAAGTTTATAAATGTATAGACATTTTTGATGACTGAATTTTAAAAAATATTTTAGCTGTTCTGAAATGAATTCACCTTTCAATTTTTTGGAGCTGCCCCCAAAAAAGTAAATTATTCACATAGTTTTAATCCAGAATGACCAGCAGATACAAAGAGGGATGCTGGCCTAATTTCCAGTATATTGAACAGTAATGAAGGATGATTTAACTAGTGCTTCTGTAATTGTTTTAGCTCTCCTCCTTACTAGAAAGAGCAACTGTAGACTGTACTGATTTTTTCAGAGCTGAAGAAAGGACTTGATCTCAGATCACAAAAGACTGAGCCAGTGTTTGTAAAATTCCTTCAACAGCTTTAGAAAAGAGATGTGATTTCACCATTTTTCAGCTAATGGTTGATTCCTAGTGGCTTTTGATTCTCCAGAAAGCACTTGATGATACAGAAGTAGTTTCTGCATAAACTAGCTTAGGCTCTTCGAAAGTCTTTCCATGCCACTTTGCTGAAACAGCACAGTAAATCAAGACAATTAGAGGTAATTTACTATAACTTCTAAATATTTCTCATATTTTCTGTGGCTCTTTTTAGCAATAGGTCTTTTATTGCATGTGAGGCAGTCAGCTAAATGTAGCTTACAGGGTTGTGCAGCCTATGAAATTTTGCAAGCTCACTCAGGAAGCCCTTATCAGAGCTTAAATTCAGAGTTTTCTCCTGAAAGTACAAGCACCTCCCTGATCAGAGCTAAGAGAGACCAGATACTTCTGGCATTTACTTAAAAAGAAAAAAAAAAAACAACCAACCAAAGAAAACACATCATCTTGTAGGGAACTGAGCACTTTGGGAAAATGCTGGAATGGCAACTCAAAGAAGTATCCACATTGCACATTTAAAAAGTAGCAGGTTTATATTAGGTTTAATATAGCAGAGAAATCTGTGCTGCCAGTACTGTCTGACAAACATCACTCAGCTTTTCCAAGGGGAACACATCTAAGGCAAGAGTGCAGTTGAGTCTTGATGAGCATTTAGGCTTAGGCTTCTGAGCAAAGACTGTCAACAAGAAAAGTATTCTTGCCAACTGTAGTGGTGCTTCTGCAAGACCACTAAACACAATTTATTTTTTCTGTCCGAATATAGCATTTCTTATATTTGTCATGCTTTCCATATGGATATCATCTGCTGTTCTGAATGTTTAATGGTGCAATATAAGTATACAGAAACATGTTCAGAAGCCCTCTCTTATCTGTACAAACATCTCCAGAATCAATTATTACAAAAATACTACACATATAGCTTTAGAGTGACATACTAAACATAACTCACCTCAGCATGAACACAAAACGACATTCATCCTATTTATCACTGTTAAGATAAATTAGTAAATATCAGAATGACAAGTACAAAAAAAATGTAGCTTGCTTACTTAGACTGATGATGATAGTGTCATATGCTATTTATTAATAGCAGAGGTTTTTTTAAACAGTGGTATAGTAACTGTTATAGTAAAAGAGAAAGAGCTATCAAAAATGTTAAATATCAAATAAGCCCCATCTAGCAACCCTAAAGAAGAGATCTGGAAAATTGCAAGAGCTGGCCAATGCACTCCATAGTCATCAGCTCCCTGACTTTTGACATGACCAGAAAGGATTGTCCCAGTTTCAAGAAAAAAAACCTGCTAAGAATGTTGTTGTTTTAATTGGTCAAATTTTGTGAATCACCCTTGGAGTAGAGCACATTTCACTAATTCTAAACCAAAATTTACCTTGTCAGTACAAATTTGATAAAACAGGTTTTATTTTCATTTTAATTATTGATACTAGTCTGATTTTCTATCCTAAGACATATTAATTTTCTTGTTCTGACTAAAATTTCCATGGAGATGGCAATTATGCAGAATGACCTCAGGACTTTTTTATCTAGTATGAAAACTAGAGGGCTGTCCTTGGCAATGCCCAGTGTAACTAATACTAGTGGGGTCTAGAGGTCTTGAGATGGGACTAGGAAAGTACATTCTTGACACATGCAATTATTTAGTTTTGTACCAAAGACAGAAGGCAAATCTTTACATTTTCTATAGCCTTTATGTTCACTGAAACTGTGAAGAGGAAGAACATTCTCCTGAAAGGGGGAGGGGAGGAGATGTAGAATATCACCTCAAGAGACCGATTTACAGGAATTATGTAATTTTTTTCCCAAGGGAGATGGGCAAAACAAAGAGCACATGCAGTAAAAAATGTCATCACATCAACTCTAGACGGTCAGATGGAATGGGCATAGCCAAAATTACAGGTATTTGACATGTTTACAGTCAGAAATTTTGCTTAAGACTTTCATATATTTTTCAGAATTTCAGTGAAAAGTTTTGAAAAATGTTGATGGAGATGACAGGAAAAACTTATTCCCACATTTCAAGTCAAAACAAATTTTGATTTTAGATCTCATCTCACACACACCACACACTACTGATGAGGTGGTAGCAATGACCGTATTTAGAGTTGAGCTTGGTTTGACTTGGCAAGCTCTGTTAATTGTATGTTCCCATTCATCCAATTTGCCTAGCATTTGGAGTAAATGAATTCCTTAAAGTGAAAAGAGAATGCAATTCAAATATTTGTGAGGTTTTTATGCAACATGGTGTATTTTCCTTTGACTGTATTTGAACAGAACAAGTGTGTGGGTAGAAACAGAGAGACAAAAAGCAACAGAGTGCATTGTATTTCTCTTGACCATATCAAACCAAAGAGACTCCCAGAACTTTCCCATACTTCCCAGAAACATCACCCACACAAGGAACACAGCCCAGCGTGCTGAGGGACTGAAGCCGGGACCTCATCCCCTCAAGTAAGAATCCTCATAGATTCACAGTTTAAGTGCTTCTGAGAACATAGCTTAGCTCTTTGGCATACCACAAGTATGCAGCCGTTTTGTTAAAAAGTCCCAGCTGTATAGTAATCAGCACACATTTTAATCTGTCTGTTCTCTGCTATGAAACTGCAATAGAGCAGAATAGATAATTTTAACAAGCATCCACTGCATTCAGTTATAATCTTCACTTGAGCCAGTACTTCATTTCCGTAGGTGATAAACCAGTATACTAGACAGAGATTCAACAACACTGTAAGTCTTGGATCTCTAATACAGATTAGAGAGGGATTTACTGGGGACAGATGACTTAAAAGTAGGAGGGTGATAAGGATGTCACCTATGCCTGACAATACTATTCAGAATTATACATTTTGCTTGTCGCATAATAAGACAACAGTTAGAGTGCTACATAGCAGACCTCCCTCTGCCCTCCAACACTGCAGCCATGTCTGTCCCTAAGAACAGAGATCAACCCCTGGTAGCATCATACAGACATTCAATCTGTACTGTTTGCAACTGAATGTGGGGGAGGGGGTTGTTGTTGTTTTGTTGTTGTTGTTGTTGTTGTTGTGGGTTGGTTTTTTTTTTAAGTCAAGAGGAAAACCTGGGAAAAGGTTTCAGTAAGATCTACTTTTTGAAGTACTATCCTTAAGCAGTAGAGCAATTTTTTAGAGCACAGCCAACTGTAAAATGGTATCTGACAAAATGGTCTGTTATTTATCTGCACAATGACATCCCAAGTTTGCCAATATCTTAAGGGGAACTTCCTGCAACTTCTCATTGAAGTGAGTGCTTTTCATTTCTCCTCTTTGAAAATGAAAAGCTTTACATTTCTAAAGGTGGATTTTTTTGGAATAAGTAACATTCTTTAAATTGAGCACCTCAACTACTCCATACTGCACCCCAGAAGGTGCCAACTGTGCATGATCACTTGCTCCTGGGAAAGGTCTAATGTCCCCTTTCATCTGGAAGGTTTCCCCACCCAGTATCCAGCAGCCATGCCAAAGCACACAAGCATTCCTTTTCCAAACTACATGGCTTTTAACAGACTGCAACATAGAGGCTGCAAAGAAACAAGGCAGATGAAGAGCCTGTGAGGGAAAGTTCTCAGTCATGAAATCACACATATGGCTCTTTTTCCCCCTGAAATCTCTGAAGAGACATTCAGTTTTATACATATATGGACTTGAAATGGAGCGTTCTGTCTGGACATGTAAAACCGGATTATCTGTCCTTGAGCTATTCTCTTTATTCACCTGGATATATTGTGCAACCCATCCTCTGCTCAGAAGAAGCAATGAAAAATAATTATGTATGGAAATATTTTTTAAAATATTAGTATAATTCATTGATGAAAACTGACAATTGTGACTTGTGGTGGGTGGACCCTGGCTGAGCACCAGGTGCCCACCAAAGCTGCTGTATCACTCTCCTCCTCAACTGGACAGGGGAGAGAAAATATAACGAAAGGCTCATGGGTCGAGATAAGGACAATTTAATAAAGCAAAAGCAAAGGTCATGTGTGAAAACAAAGGAAAAGCAAAGATTTTATTCTCTCCTTCCCATCAGCTGGTGATGTCTGGCCATTTCCTGGGAAGCTGGGCTTTAGTACTCATAGCGGTTGCTCTGGAAGACAAATGTAAATGATGAATACCCCCTCTTCCTCCTCCCTTTACTTAGCTTTTATAGCTGAGCTCATGTCATATCGTGTGGAATATCCCTTTGGTCAGTTTGGGTCAGCTGTCCTGGCTATGTTCCCTCCCAAGATCTTGCCCAGCCCCAGCCTGCTGTTGAGGGGGGCAAAAATGTTGGAGAGACAGCCTTGATGCTGTGCCAGCACTGCTCAGCAGTAGCCAAAACACTCGTGTGTTACCAACACCTTTCGAGCTACCAATGCAGAGCACAGCACTATGAGGGCTGCTATGGGGAGAATTAACTCCATCTCAGCCAGACCCAATACATGACTTTAAAAATATTCTAACAGAAGTAGCGGATTTTATAACAATAATAAGCTTAAAGTTAGCCCATTATTTGGGTTTTATAGTCATCTGTAGAACCATTGGCTTTATTTTTAAATTCTCATTGATCATAAAGATCAAATTGGTGACTAAAAGATTTCACCTCAGTCCTGTCTGTGAACAAATGTGTTTCTCACATCAAAAATTATAGTTAAGTCTATTTAAAATTATATCAGAGACTAGATTGTTAACCAAGAAATAGAAAATTATTAAAATATTTCTGATAGTATACTATAAACAGAAATTGAAAATAGCATTAGTAAGTACACCTCATGTATTTGCATATAAATGATAGGGTGTTAAAATTTTGTCAGAAAATATAAATTAATAAAAGCTTATCTTTCTGTACTCTCTAAATTTCAGTTTAAAAATGAAGCTGAGATGTACTTTAAAATTATTTGTGAAAATTATTTAGATCTATATTTACTTATGAAAAAATGTTTTGGTTTAGAGCATTCATTCTTATAACTCATTAACAAACTGATTTAATCCCTATGTTTTTGAAAGGAAATACTTTGTATTCAGAGAGTTAAAACTATGGTTTTGACAGATATAAAGGTGTCTAAAGACAGATGGATATGTAGCTCCTAACCCATACTGAAATCAATAAAGGTTATGTATTACCAACATATTCAGAAGCCTAAAGTCAAATATAAATCTAGTCTGAAATGTCAACTATTTGGAAGAAAACATTATTTTCAATGTATGTGAATAAGATTGTGTTCCCTATTTGGTGAATTTAATCCACATCTGCTCAAGCAAGTAAAAAAGGTACTCCTTCCTATGGATTTTCCAATAGACCACATACAAGCTTCAGCTCATCTTAAACTGCGGCACTACCACCTGCTTGAAAAAGTGCTGTATGTTAAGTTCCTTAATGCAAGGAAAAAAAAGAAAAAAAAAAAGCCCTAAAAAAACCCCACCCCCCAAAACCAATAGCAACAACAACAAAAACACTTTACAGTATGCTACAGGCTGAACACCTTTTTTCTGGTTTGACATATGTCTACATGGATGAGTTAAAAGGGAAGCGTCTGCCAAAATTTCTAAGGATTTTGAGAAACATTTTAAAGAAGAAAATACATGGAAAGAAAAGTGCTATTTGTGCTTCGCATTGTCATGTCTGTTGGATTTTAGAGACTGATGTTTTTAGATACTGTTCATTATTGCTAAAGCATTTCACTCTTTTCTATTCTTTTGATTTGACTGCACTTCAGCTATAGGAGTACTTCCTTGGGAGGTCATGTGTGACATACGACCATAAATATCTGGCATCTTTTCCAAAGCATGAGCTGTGGTGCATCTTCTAAACTATACAAGCATATAAACTGCATCTTGAGAATCTTAAAAGTGCTTAAAAATCAATAATTGAGTGTTTTGTATGAGCATCATCAACTCTCTAGTGAAGGCTTAAGAGGACTTTAAAAAAAGGTCGTTGTGTAATACTTGAGAAAGTGTAAGTCCTCTCACCTTCAGCATTAAAACACGTCTTCATCTTAAAAATAATTGCATATGAAGCAAATAGTTTACTTCCATGTATAGATACTGCATACCAAAATAATGTAGCTACTAGATACACAGACACATGGAAAATTTTGGTATATTGCTTTTGGAAAAAATATAATCCCCATGTATTTCAAGTCTAATTCTATAAAAGACTAAGGTTCTCAAAAATTAGTGTAATTCATTACACTGTTGTCAACACATGGCCTCCAAATACGTGGAAGCTGGTCCACTTCAGCCCATTGGAACTTGTTTTAATCTTAGTACTATAGCTTTTTAGACACATGCAGGTGAAGGCACATGATGCGTTTGTTTGTGATAACACATGGGACATAACCAGCTGTAACAAGCAGCAGTGTGGACATGACTCCTACCTCTCCAGAAGAGGCTTTAAGAAGGTTTACTAGACTGATTGCATGTTGTGACTTTGCGGAAAAACATAGTTTCTGGACGCCAGTTAAGCTTTGTTGCACAGTGACTCTTCAGCTGCTCTGTCCTTTCAATTCTACACATTCACTGATACCTAATTCCAGGTAACTTCAACATAGAAGGAAAGAAGATGTCTATTCTATTGAATTCCTCTAGAGAAACAGAGCAGAAAAGTAGGAATTTGTAGTTTTCAACTTTAGCAACAAATCTACCTACACCCTCTTTAAGTTACCAAGTTTATTTGATCTGTCCTTTAGATCTTCATGTAAAGCCATATTAAGTTGGGAGAAACATTTCTGTTAACTGCAGAAGAGTTTGAGTTTGATCACAATGAAAAGAAACCTTCATACATTCAATTTTTTTCATGCTTCTAGTACATCTTTTCTAAGGAATATTTACCCTAATGTCACATATAAAATGTTTATATATACATCATAAGCTTTACTTCTACATTAACTTTTGTGAAGGAATTACAGTAAAACTTGCCTTCATAAGTGAATTTTAAATTTGTAGTATTGTGTAGGTGAAGATGCTTGGTTTAAACTTAATTGGAATGCTCTCCCTCAGACTGGCTTCAAAGCCCTATGGCCCTCTGTTTCACTGGGCGCATCCATAGTAAATTGCTGAGTATATGCAGAGAAAAGTGAATTGGATTCCATTGCAAAAATAATGTGGTGTCATGAAAATGGCATAGATGTGTTAGACATATATATCCGTATCTCAGGGGTGTCTTGTCATGTTGCAAACTAATAATGACTCCAGATTATACCATGTCAATACACTTCAATACAAATTTCAATACCTCTACTCTCGATGTTCCATTTTTCTGCTTTGCATCAGTTACTCCAAAGGAAAGCCTTCAGGAAATACACAATACATTGGCACAGAGGTAAGCAAAATAGAGTTGATTTTTTTTATAGATATAAGGCACACTAATGAATGGCTCTATAGAAACGTGCCACAGTAATTTTTAAAGCAAGGCTGCTTTATTAGTTAACATTTGAACTTTCAGTAATTCAATTCAGAATAACAAGTTTTCCTAGAAGGTTATGCTGTATTAGAACAATCAAATGCCTGTAAAATACCCTTTTGGGGTAATAGGACTTGCTAATTGTAGAGAACAAATCCACAAGAATTTCTTTAATTCAACAGAATCAGTAACAAGGTGCACTCACTTTTCAGGTGCATGACTGGCTGATGGTAATGTTGGGCTTCTACACTCTCCATAGCTTGCAAAAATAAAATCTTACCCACTGAAATTTTATTGCTAATGCAAGTATCACTAGTCTAATTACATACTGCTGTTGTAAACAGATGATACAAGCTGTGCCTAGTTCAGGCAAAAACCTAAAATACATCTGACTTTCTAATGGGAGGAACACATAACTGTTTGTGCTTGGATTTGATTTCAGGACTGAAGGTGCCAATCTTCGAGAACACATACTCAAACTGTAAGAGACAAGAAGGACAAGGAATGCCAAAATAAAATAATGTCATAAAATTCTGATAAGTTTTTACTCAAGTGTCTTTTAAATTAATGTTTCCCTTTTCAGAACAGAATTTGCTTCCATCCTTTTTAGTGTAAAATGCTTATCACAGCCTCCTTGTAGAAAAAGAATGATATGAGTGATCCTTAGGAAATGCTCTTCAAATCACTGATTTATAAAATCTAAAGCAGATTTCAATTGAGATTTTTCTTCTATTTTCAAGTTTTTGTAGCTAGCTGAGGCAAATTTTTCTTGGCTTTTTCTCTCTTTCCAGTTTTCATAGGGCTACTGTACAGTATAATATTTCTGGTTTTAAGAAATCCATATCAACATTACAGACAGAAAATGACTGTGTGATTAAAAGGACTAAAACTTCTGATATTGTAAGGGCCTCAAGTGTAGCTAAATCAAAGCACTTCCTCTCAGGGGTGGTAGACGTTACGTAAATCCTGTCAAGGGTATCTAATGTCAACTGTGTGCCACAAGATTTGAGGGTTTACTGAGGCCAGCAAAGCAGCACTGACTAGACCACCGAAAATGCTGAATGGACCCATCAATATAAAAACATGATAGGAATGGAAGGGCATGCTATAGGTGTTGGCTACCTTTTTTTGTTGCTCTGTGGACTGAAGATGATGACTAATTTTTCTTCTCACCCAGTCAAATTTAAGTTAACAGAGGAATCAATATGTAAACAGTTAGGAGAGAACTAGATGGTGAATGATAAAAGATAAGGATCAATTTAATAAAACCTATCAGGCCACAATAAATATAAGCCATGTCTGAAAAATTTTAAAGAGATGGTTTGCTGGGTAAAGTGATTGTAATTGTTTTAATAGATTTTAGTAAGGAGTTTCATGCAATCTGTCCTGGAAGCTTTATAGAGGAAATGGAAAAATAGGGTTGGAATACACCTCAGGAGGCCATCTAGTCCAGACCCAAGCCACACACGGCACAAAACCCCACACCTAACACATTTGTCTAACCAGTTCCTAAAAACTTCCAGCAACAGAGACTCCACAATCTCCCTAGGCAAACTACTCCTGTGCTTAACTGTCCTTTACAGTAAGATTGTTGCTCTTAATGGTCAGACTAATCACATCACTTCTTGCCCTATCCAGAGACAAACAGCTTATTCTTTCCCTTTTAGCATCAACTTTTTAACATATAGAAGCCCTAACATTTCTCCGCAATCTTCTGTTTTCTATACTAAAAAGCCTTAACTCTTCCATCCTTGCACACAACTCATACTCTAGCCCTCAGAGTAAAGATAAGTGGGTAAAACACGAGGAGAGATACTGCAGATAGAAATATAAAATAGTACTAATTCCAATATTAATATCAATAGTCTACAGTCATGTATTGAGAATAATAATGAAAGGAGACCATAATTATCTAGACATAGGTTCTTCTGCGAAGACAAATGCAAGCTTATCTAATAGTCTTACAACCTTCACCACATTTTCTTATCGTTTAGGCAGGTATCATCTCCTTACTACAGAAATGAAGTTAAAAATCAGGTATAATGACAGTAGCTTTTTTCACATATAGGTATTTATAGCTACCTGCATTCAAATGAAGATCAGCATTAGCTGCATATGGGATTTTAAATAAAGTAGCACATAGATAAAAGCTACATTCTAAACTTTTTTAGAACAAAATATTTGAGGTGTAATAATCTAAATGAATCTAAGAGGCTATTACAGTTGTGAATTATATAAAAGAAACTACAATTTGAAGTAATAAATTAGTATTTATTAGAAGCTCCTTAACAGTACATGTAATTAGACATTCCATGGGAATGTTGTGTTATCAGCAATACCCGCATCATCTTCTACAGAGGTTTTGTTTTTCATATGGCAGTTGCTTTAAATTCCAAGAAGCCAAAATCTGACATGAAAATTGTTAGCCAAAAATAGGATTTTCTTGTAATTACAATTGTTTTCTACTGACATCTTTCCAACTGTAGAGCAGTCAAATGCAGTATTATGTTTACTCTGAGCCAGCTTCTTAAAAATATAAAATAAAATAAACACACTTTTTCTTTCCTTACTTTATTTCTTGATCTTTTAGCCATGCAGAGTAACCATTGGTTACTCTCCTCAGGATTTGATCTTGCGCTATGTCAGTAGCTTTACTCTTGTGAATAGTCTAGTTAAGGTCCACAACACTCTTCATGCAACTGAACTTCTTAACAGGTACAAAATATATATATTGTAAAAAGTATATAAAAAGCATTTTAAACAAAGCTAACATAGATATTTTTATGACCTTTTATTCATTACATGATTTAATTATCAAAGACATGCAGTAATGATTCAAAATGACATTGGACCAAGTCTATTAATGGATGTATTCCATACATGTCAATGAATGTATCTTTTCTGAAAAGTGACTTTTAAGCTTCCACTGAGGATGCCAATTGCAGAGTTCGGTATACTTCCATTGATGTTGTAATAGGTCACTGTCTCCTACACTTCCTTTGACTTCTCAACCATTATGATGTCAATGGCAAAAGTCTATACATAATTTAGCTACTGAAAGGAAAGGAAAAAGACAAATGACATTTTTAACATCTTATTTCATATTTAAAATGTAAATATTCAGCATATTTAGACAGCCTACGTTACTAGCCTACCTAAACAACAGAAATGGAGAAGTTCAGTATGAAAACTTGCTTTATATTTCCAATGTATTCAGTCAGTTATGAACAGATAGCTAGTGACGTTTTTTTCCAGAAAGAGGGCTTTTTTTGCTTCTGTAGTAGAAACAGCGAGTGATAGATTGTGATATGGATTACACACACACACACACACAAAATTACATGAAGAAAAGGAGAAAGGTAAGTAAAAACTTCCTTCTGCACTCCAAAGTAGCTTCGTACACCTTTGTTGGGATTTTCCAAAAGTAAAGGGGGAGAGAGAACTTCACAACTGTTACCTCACCCATCCAGATAGAGAGAGAGAAACAGTGAGTCTGTGTGCTGCTCCCAGAACACTGTACATAAAGCATGTCAGCCAATATGGAGTTGGTGTACAAACTCTTTGCAAATGATATAAATTTACTTTGGCTAAAAGCAAAGAACTTCTGCTTAAGGCACAGGCCCATTCAAGGCTTTTACAATGTCAAAGACCAAGCTAGCCGTAACTGATCTTATGTAAGAGCTGCAGGTTACCTTTGAAATAATGAAATACCATGCGTCAAATAAACTCTGAAACTCTTCACCTTCCTTGGCTTAAGCGAGACCTTTAATTTCATTTTACTTCAGGGTGTTTTGCTAGTCAGTTAAATGCAATGTGGTAATGCAGAGCCCAACCGAGATCTTTTGTGAGTACTATTCTTCACTTAGAGCACCTGTCTCTCAGATGCTAATAGCTTCTTCAGTATGCAGCAGCCTCCAGCATTTGGGGGTGATGTGACAACATACATGGAGACAGAGGTATGACTGTAACCTGAACCTTGGTATAGATCTGTCTGGTTCCTACCTTATCATTAGTTTTCATGTCTCTTCACTATATGCTGTATCTCACTTGACTCTTACTTTCTTTATATTGATGGAGACTTTGAAAGCCAAAAACCACTGTAAGGGCAGGAAATGCAAAGTGTGGTCACTTTCTGCAACCTATTATAAAATAAAATTGCTCAGTATCCTTTGTGTAATATGAGGTTTAATTTATTGATTCAGAGTAGCGTCATCATACCAGAAAATTCTGTAATATATTGCTACCTTTCAACAACATAAATGGGGGGGGAAAAAAAAAAAAAGAGGGGAAAAAAAGGAGAGAAAGAGAGAAACATAGCCTTGGTCTCTATTTTCTATAAGGCCTTATCTACCCCATGTAGGATACATCTGCAACTGCAAATAGCCATGAACTTCTCTTTATCAAGCAGACATCATCTTCCTGTGGACAGACTCCAAAGCAATACCTCTAGCAGTTTCATCATTTTTATGTGCTGGAATGTGGGCATTCCTACATTTCCTGCACTACCCTTTAAGGCAGATACCTCTACTTATATCTTTGTAAAGTAATCCTGCATATTCAAGAAAACCAGCATGAATATATTTCATTGAACCATGACTAGGCCCAATTTTGGGGGGCCTAAACAGAAACAACTAGTTTATAATGGTTGAAAGGGATGTGCAAAACAGATAAAAGCCATCTCATCACATTCTTAAATGGCCCATTCCAAATGGTAGAAATACTTGTCTTTTAACACAACAGTTACCATCTCTCTAAATTGCCTTCCTCTCTAGGCTTCCCCCCCCTGCCAAGAGACCCTCTGTGTCGCCTGAAGATTATGCAGACAGAGAATGGTAATGAATAGGACTCCATTTCTTCACATTTATGATGACATCAGTAATTAATGACTAAATGATATTTGGATATTATAATTATATAAGTTCAGGGAATGTTCACATTTATAACACACTCTTTTCCTACTAAAAAGATAAGTATATCCTTTTTTTCCACCATTCCTAGGAATCGTATCTTATATCTCAGGGATCCTGCTACCTATCAGTCAAGGATCATGATAATTTTTAATGGACAAGGTAATTATAAAGAAATCCACAGTGTAGATGTCCTGGTTTCAGCTGGGACAGAGTTAACTGTCTTCCTAATAGCTGGTACAGTGCTATGTTTTGAGTTCAGTATGCGAAGAATGTTGATAACACTGATGTTTTCAGTTGTTGCTCAGTAGTGTTTAGACTAAAGTCAAGGATTTTTCAGCTTCTCATGCCCAGCCAGCGAGAAAGCTGGAGGGGCACAAAAAGTTGGCACAGGACACAGCCAGGGCACCTGACCCAAACTGGCCAACGGTGTATTCCATACCATGGGACGTCCCATCTAGTATAGGAACTGGGAAGTGGGGGCAGGGAATCGCCACTCAGGGACTAGCTGGGTGTTGGTCAGCGGGTGGTGAGCAATTGCCCTGCGCATCATTTGTACATTCCAATCCTTTTATTACTACTGTTGTCATTTTGCTACTGTTATCATTATCATTATTAGTTTCTTCTTTTCTGTTCTATTAAACCATTCTTATCTCAACCCACGAGTTTTACTTCTTTTCCTGATTTTCTCCCCCATCCCACTGGATGGGGGGGAGTGAGTGAGCGGCTGCGTGGTGCTTAGTTGCTGGCTGGGGTTAAACCACGACAGTAGATTTCAGTTACACATTTTACAGGACTTGAATTAAAGTTTTATCTTGGTGATGGTGTATGAGCAGGTTTCAGGACCTTTCTACACTTGAAAATACTATTTTACACAAGTCATCCATGACTTCCTGATGGAATCGTAAAGGGCACCAGTCAAGAAGGCTGCTCAGGCACAAAGCAACACTAATTCATATTCTGCTATCCACAACTTGCTGAGGAGGAAGTCAAAACAGGTGAGGAATAAGAAGTTTCTGAAAACATTTCAGAGATGGACAGAAAAGCTCTTCTGCAGTAGATTATTTGTTGTGCTGCTAACTTTCCAGAAAAACATAGATGAATTCTAGACAACGTTACATTTGGTACCTGTTGCACAGAGATAAATAAGGATCCTCTAATACTCTTGGCAGCCAGATCAAATACCTCCAAACCCCAAAGTGTGGGGGGGGGGGGGGGGGGAATAAAAATGCAGTATGATAACAAAGGTCTGAAGTGTGACCCTATACTGCAGGAGGACAAATTAGAAATTCTCTTTCTTGCCTATATTTTCAAACATGTAAGTTTAGGTTTTTTCTTTAATTGTCTAGCTTGCATTCAGCTCTACAAAGAAATGGATAATCTACCTGTTAGGTACCATAAAGAAAAAATTTAGCTTTAACATATGTCCACTACTATAAATAGAGGAAAAAAGATTTTAAGTTTAAAGGACAGAATTAGAAACAAGGGGTTCTACATGGTCTAAACCCACCTCAGAAGGTGACTTCTGCTGTTACCCTACTTTCTCATGTACTAGGTTCACAATCTGTGAAAGCACAGCTTGGCATACATATCTAGCTCTAAGGTACCATGTGTAACATTTGGAATTTTTAAAAGAAACTTCCTCCAGTGCAAGGTGTAACTCATTAAAAAGGTCTAGCAAACAAACATCTATCTTGCTTTTCAGTGGGACTAACAAGTGAAAATAAAACTGTATATAGAACTAAGCAAGAATCTTTAGGACAAGATAATGCTGTTGAGATAACTGTTCTTTAACATTTGTAAGAGTTATATGGGATTTTAGTATTTGATCTCCCAATGGGGTAAGCAACTACCTGATTTCCAGTGAATGACTTGGCTCTAATCTCTACAGAATGCTTAAAAACCTTCTTTTTAGCCTTCAGAGTTTTTTGTTGTCTTTACCACCAAAATATAAATTTATCAAGACATTATTGTAGCCTTACCTAATATTCAAACTTTATTGACTGTCTGCCTGATGTTTTATCGATGCGCACTGTTTATTCACTGAAAAGTATAGTGACGAAGCAATAGTTTTGACCCCTGCAAGTTCTGTTCCTGCCTCTAGCAGAGGGAAAACATACACATGCCTTTCTGGAAAAAAACTCAAGCTTTATTCTTTCCCACTTCAGTGATAAGAAAAAAAAGCTGCTTTGAAAGTAACTGCTTTTATTTTCAAATTTGGGTATATTGTCATCATTCACACATCTTAAATGGTAACTTCAAGATTATGACTCCTGAGTTTATTAATTGGAACTGCACTGAACTGTCACCCTACCTCCTTTCCCCAATGCAAAGAGAATGAGAGAACAAGTACTGCATTATGCCTATCTGTCCATATTAAAGTATACATTGTGTACAGATGTTAAATAAAAATTTCAACTTTGTTCATATAAAACATACATTGAAAGGAGTAGCATTGTGAAAAATGTAAAGGACCAGCAGAAAATAAGACAACATGTTTAATACTATAACAAAGACAATAAAAGTGACTGAGCAGCAGGCCCAAGGAGTTATTTCCACTTGGATGGTAATGTGTGTTAGGTCAGCTGTCTTTTTCTAAGCAGAAGGCATTTGACCCTTCCAGTGAATAGAGTTCACTAAATTGCTTCCTGTTTCAGAATCTGTGAAACCACAGGGTGAACATCCTCAAGAAACCTGTGTAGGTTGAATATGGCCAAAGTGGATGCTTCAGGAGCTGCTTCTACTAGAGGAAACTCGATTTGCAACAGAGTAAAGGTTCAAAGATCATGAAATACAGACAAAGTAACGGTACAGGCAACTACTCTTCTGCTTTGTAAGTTGCAAAACCCGTAAGAACAAAAAGGTACCTGGATTCATCTTCTGTATCACAGTGAAAAAAAATATTCAAGCTGAAAATGTTTCTCTTCAAACAAAAAGCATTAAAAGAAATAAAAAAGCAAAAAACAATCATGCTAGCTTGTTGCTAAGTTTCTAACTCAACAAAATAAATCTTGCACAAGTAGTGAAATAAGCTGTACATGCACAAATGGTAACGTTTAAAAGATAAGGAAGAAAAAAAGAATAGGCCTTTTTCAAACTGAAGTTTCATATAGCACATATATCCTGGGGTTTGAGCACTTTCTATCTCTGTTTTGAGGTACCAAATGTGGACCGTTAGGCGATAACAATCAAAACATATGGGGAGTTCACAAAAATGGAGTTGAAGTATGTGTCACAGTCCGATGGCAAGTAAATTAAACATTTGCTTTTAAAGGCATGCCTTTTCACTGCTACTAGATAGGCTCTGTTGACCAGATCCCCCAGTCCTGTACAGGCATCCCACTGCTGAATAGTGCCCAACTCCACAAAAATACTGACAACATAAAGTGTTGTAGGCAGACATATATAGTTGTTCTTAGGTATTCTCTTTTAAAGATTTAAATTTAAATTTACTTAGATGTTTAAATGATTAGATGCATTGTTAGGCATGTCAAATATTAGGTGAAACTGTACTTATAAACTGGAATACTTGGACAGATATTGAGTTTAGTTTTAGGTCAGCAATTGCCTGTTGCAACAGTTATACATATCACATCATGTAAGTACTCAATTGTTATTTATTCATTCACTTTCAAACTAATTTTCTTAGCTTATTATAGAGAAGCGAGATCTGAGACCGTACCCAGTCACTGAGGACAAGTACTTAGAAGAGTATCCAAGAGTAAAAAAAAGATATATTTTTTTCTTCTGTTCCTCGTCTAGTAAGATAGCATAATTTCAAATTTTTGCTCCAATGGTTTGGGGTGGGGGTGGGGTTCTGTTACTTTAAAAGCTCAGTTTTTATTACATTTTTATGTCTTCTCTGACAATATTAACAAGGGGCTTGACATGCTTAGTATTCAATTATTAGTGACCAGTTTGTACCCAAGACCAACAACTTGAACTGAAGTAGTACCAATACCTATTGTGCCTGCTCTGGGAGCACAAAATTTGCCAAAGGCTGCCGAAAACTTTAAGGCAGTCACTGTTACGTCCATGAAGTTTCTGGGTCCATCGTGTTCTTGTGCTGTATGAGCAGGAATGACACATGTATGTGGCACTTTTATAATGAGAACAACATAACTTATTTTTAATAGGTACAGTTTTGTAACATAATTAACTTTCTTGGCAACACCATAGTTCAGCTAGAAATCTTGTGACTGAAATTTTCATTGAAGTCTATCTATAGTTCAGCGTATCACAAGAGAAATCTCAGGAAAGCATATTTTCCTTTCTAAAAAGGCATCTCCCTTCCCCTGTGTTGCTGGCAACACAAGCTCTTCTCCAAAATTTGCCACAGACAAACAACCTAAGTGATATTCTGCTTTAAGGAACACTTTCCTCAGCTAGTTTAGATATTATATTTAACCAACACTAGCAGCAGATTCACTGGCATAAGAAGTAGAACTGAACTGTGTGAAAATGGTGCTTACTATGCTGAGACATGCATGGACTTCTGTGTGTCCAGGGAATTTGCATCCTCACTCACACTAGTGCTGATATCTTTTCCTTGCTACTAGGTGACCCACTATAGTAGATACTAGAGTAAGCTGTGCTTTCAGGGGACCAATAAAAGATACACTCATGTAGTACACTTCTATTCTCAGAAGTGTTAGTCTGGTTGGTAAAATGCCTGAACTAAAGCAGACTACAACAGAGCTATTGTGTGACCTATGTACATAAGAAATAGGTGAGCTGTATCTGTGCAGTCCACTAATTTGATTGTACAGGAGATCTAGATGTCCAGTGGAAAATGTTTAGTCTACAGACTGAGAAAATGTTCTTCCTTGTGCTGGTTCCAAAAGAAGGAACCCAATAGACCTAATTCAACCCCACGTAAAAATAATGTTTATCTTTTCAGTGACTTGAGGAAGTCTTTAACTCTGTGTATTCAGGATATTTAGGATTCAACCACTTTAAATACAAAAGCTATAGGTTGGGAGATCTTTCTTCCTTCTGACCTACTAAGTAGCAGCTATCATCTTAGTATGGCTATTGTTCTCAGCAGGATGACAAATCTCATCCTAAATTGAGAGAATATATATTTAAAATCTTAAACCTAAGGATTCTGAAGTTCTCAGTAAGAAGTTCTTCTCTGTGTAGTACTTTGCACATCAAATGTACTTGACTCAAAGAAAAACAGATGCCACAGAGTCAGCCAGGAATCCAAAAGTCAAACTATGTCCTCCTTGGTTATCACCATCACCAAAAAAGGGAAGTAGAAATTAAATTTGGCTAATGGTTCTATTGATGTAGAAAGCAGGGAGGAAGGCAGATGATACCACTACAAAGTGATAAACACAGTAAAGCAAGTCCCCAATGAAATGAATAGGTACATTCTTAGTAAATAAAAATGTACGGTACACCTGTTGAATTGGAAAAGAGCATTCATACATTGTGCAAAACTGCTTTAGAAGCTTAAGTATGCCATGTGTTGTCATAAATGCTCTAAAAAAAAGAGAAATGTTAATATAGTAGAATTTACTAAAAAAAGTCTGAAAAGAGGTATCAGAAATTATCATTAAAGAATGTAACCTTTCGGAATGGTGTAATTCAAAACAGACATATAATTGCAGAAGTTCCCCCTGCTTAATTTAACCAAGGGTATATGCTCTCAAACTAAAAGTTAAGTGGTGATCATTACGTCGTTTGAAGGAGTAAAAAGCTTTAGGAATAATTCTAGTCAGCTGCTGATAAACACCCTTTTATTTCCTATTTGTAGACAAATCATTTAGGTGGATACTGCAATGTTCTGCAGAATTTAGGAATGTGAGAGGTTTAGTTAGGTTGCAAAGCAAACTAAGAAAGATAAGGGGTCTAAAACCAGCCTAATTGGTATTGCATTCTAATTTTGTTTAAAGGTAAAATACTTGGATCCTTTTATCAGTGTTGTTATCAATTTACTGTCCACCATTAACTCCAGGGTTTTCTCTACAAAGCTGCTGGCTGCCTTCTCTTACAATTTCTTACCACTTCCTAGTCTTATACAGTAGGTTGCACTATTAGCTCTCTGGGTGCATATATCGGAGTGCAATAAACACACACATATAGACATCTCTCTCTCTCTCTAGTAAAAGCCAGAAAAAAATTAAAAAGATTTTTTTTAAAAAAAAAAAGCTAAACTGTCAGCAATACAGTATTTGTATTAGAACTTGAAATACTTTCTTGAATACAAAAAAATGTGAAGATGTCTATTAGACAATGTCTATTAGACAATGTCTATTAGAAGTAGCACAACAGGGAATTTTTAAAGAATCAGTAATCAATGATCTTTTCCTGAACTGCTGAGTGAAATTACACCAGATGAATTTAGATCAGTTGGCTGGCATGAAAAAAATCCAAATTCCTTTTGAAAGGTAAGACTTCGTTATGAATATGAATCAAGTATGTTAGTTTGCTTCAGTCAAAGTAGCCATCATTTGTAACTCTGATGTCCACAAGCAAGATATCAAGGGAAAACTTTAGAAATATCCCAACAATTAACTCTTAAATGATATGCAATGTTGTTGCTTACGAGTATCTGTTTTATGGATTGTCAGAAATCTTCACTTTCACAGAATGGTTTGGTTGTCACTTTTCACAAGCCCTAAATGCATACACAGAAGATGATTGAAAACAAACAGTATCAAAATATAATGTGTTTTAAGTCATGAGAACAAAAAATGCCATTTACAGGCAGATGAAAAAAAAGTAGAAAAAAGAGAAAAAAATGCTCATTTTTCTAAGTCAAGAAAAGGAACAAATCAAGATCAAAAGTACACCGTGTTCTAAATTAAGACAGAGATGAGTGAAAATGTGTTTTTCTTGTGTGCTAAATGCATTGAAGGGAAAGTTTGAGAAAGAATGGAGATCAGATTTGGAAGCTGAAAATTCAATAATAGATGTTAGATTAGATCAAGTAACAAAATGTCTAAAGCATTGGCATGTTAAAAAAACAAACCAAACACACGAGAATTCTAATACAAACTTATTTGCTACTCATAACATAACATAAGGTGAACAGATAAGCCCATTCTGCTGGAATGCCAGAAAACACGTTAGTAAACGCCACCCGGTTGGGCATATCTGTCTCTGTTATCACAGCCACACTGTGACAGCGGCAGTCACTGCTGCTCCCACAGCGTCTGTGTCTGTCCTCTCCCTGAGCCTGCGATGTGACCAGTCGAACTTGTAATTATTCACTGAGAGAAAAGCTGCCTTTATGATACCCCTCCTCAAAAAGGAAAAAACCAACCTCATACATGCCCCCCCGCCCCAACCCCCCACTTCAAAGGTAAACAGCATGAGTATCTGAGTATCTCGAGGAACAAATAGTGAACAGAGCCCTGTTTTTATTGTACTCTCTGTTGAAGTACTCCTATTTATGCTCCTGACCTGACAGAAGATCAGGGCAAAATCCAAGTTCTTTGTTTCCACAGGTCCTTTTCCTATTCTTCCCAGATTCCTGTTGACTAATTACAAATGCAAAGAAAGACAAGCCCACTGTCTCTTTATAACAGAGGGGGAGATTGTCACTGCTTTTAGTACATTATCCACGGAAATAGTGCTCCCCTCCATCAGCAGTATTCGATTTGTGACTCCAGTGACAAAAAGCTGGGAAAGGACCAAATGAAGTAAAGAAAAGGAACGACTTTGGCTTCACTTCTCCTCACTGCCTCGAGTAGCGGGCCAAGTACCTCAGAGAGAAACCTGTTCGCACAAAGAGGCGACGTAATGTTTTCCTTCCTCATTGGATGAGGGAGTAGGAAGAAATGATGGACTGCAGTTTGTTGTTTAATTTGCTGTCAACTAAGATGCTCCTTATGCTGGTCAAATTGTAATTTGTATTTAGAAAAGAGATTTAAAAGAAGAAAAAAAAAAAGAAAAAAATGAAGAGATCAAATCTCACAGATCCTTAATCTATTCTATGCCACAAGTCGATCAGTTCCCTCAGAGCACTGCTCCTCTTTAGGATTTACCTCCTGTTTGTGGAGCATGTAGTGTACAAAATGGCGAGACAGCAGCTGGACTGCACTGCAGGGCTTAGCTCTGTTCCAGTGACCAAAGAAAACTGCTAAAATTCAGAGCAGAAACAATACTGAGTCATATAATAAACAAGTTAATCAACACAGTTCTTAAAAATTTGCTTGAGAAAAAGAATAATCTGCAGCTGATTCTGAAACAAAAGGGATGAAATAAGTTACAGATAATTCTAAGGTTGAACATTCTATTCAGTGGTGCTAAGGCTCTATTTAAAAAAAAGTAGAGAACGTACATCCCCCCTAACAGTCTCCAAAACAGTAATACTTTTATTTTAAAGGAGTGTTAAATTTTAAAAGATACAGACATTGGGTCAAAGACTACCCAAAAATCTCCAGGAAGATTTTTTTTTTCCTTATTAGAAAACAGCTATTTATTCACACTGCAATTTTTCTAGATTTATATTCTCAAATCATTTCAACTTCTTTGAAACTGTAAGACTTCATAACTCATTTTACTTGATCCATAAGCAACTAATACAGTTTTGTATGAAGAAGAGGACATCTTTGATTAAAAAAAAATCAGAATAGTTAAATGCTACCACCAATCAATTGGGAGATGAGAGATAAAATTAGCATTTCTACATAGGAACAAATACAATACACTGTAACAAAATTGCTGAGGTGCACGTATCCCAGAAAGATATTCTTAGCCTAAGCTGTGAAGATTGCAACACCTGGAACTAATTTGCAGTGATTAAATATCTGTGCTGTTACACAAAAGTGAAATCCAATTCCATGAACTTTTGCAAAAATTTTCAAAAAGCCTTAGATTTATTCTTGGAAAGACAAGGAAGCAGAGAGCTCAAAGACTTGGAGACTGAAAGCGATGAAAACATGAAAGGTAATCTCCAAGTTTTATTGCCAGATGTTTGTGAAATAAAGGGTTCCAGACAGTACACCAGACAAGGAGTTATAGAAATGAGAACAAGAATAGTGGAGTAGTTTGCCCCTATCCTTACAAAGTCTAAGCCTCAGTTTTCTCTCTGATCTTTGCCTTATTGTTTTGGTAGGTTGCTTGTTTAAATTTTAATGAGATGGGCTTCCAAACAACTCAGAAATTCTCCCTGAGGTCTCTCATGCACCTTCTGAGGGGCTTCTCTTCCAGTTTTCTCACTATTTAGTTTTTCTTCAGGTTTCAGAAAACTAAATAAACTTCATTGTGTACTCCAAAATTTGCTGGATGTTGCCTGCATTTCTGATTGAACCAACATGCATTCTAGTTCAAAGTCAGAAATAGGCTGGAATAAGTCATCACTACCAAAGAGTTAGTAAATGGAAGACCTAGGTCAAAGACATAGCATTGAGGTAAGACATTAAATTAGTCTAATGATTAACTCCCCCCCTCACCCCAGCAGTTATTTATCAACATATAACACCAAGGGTCCCGGCTTCATTTGATTCATGCTAGATGAATTTAACGTGTCTTTCCTATCTGTATTTAATAACCCCATTTGATCTGCCTTAACAGAAACTAGCTCCTTCGCTCAGCCAGTTAACATGTATTCCTATTCATGCTGTGTACCTAACCCATGGAGATGAAGGCTAGAGGGATAAAAAAAAGGGGGATTTGTCTCAGCTGAAATGCAAGGAAATTTTTTTCAAAACAAAGCCCTCAGAGTTCTTTAAATCTGTAAAACTGGAGACAAAATTAACAATTCACCAATACATAAGTTCCTAGACATCAATATCTGTCTTGAGACGTTGACAGAGGGGTATCATTTGATGATGATGAAGTTCACTAGACTCACTGTCTTGGATGGATCCAACTTCTATATGGATGGCAACTACTATTTCATGCATACAAACAAGCAAATAAAAATAGCTAATTGAGCTATTTCCTCCACAGAAGGGGAAGAAAGAATTATTGCTATTTTTATCTGCAGTAGCTGAGTACCTTCTGATTACTTACAAAAATTTGGGTCATGAAATTTGTCTAAAAAGAAGAACCCCATTACAGCAAATTACCTAAAAACATATTGAACTTTAAGAATGGTGATAGACCCATTGTCTTCAATGAAAGCATTCACATACTTAAATGCTCTTTTTAAATCATCTACCAAGCTACCATCTCCATAGCTAGCAACCAGCTTGCACTAATTTTAGCAAGCTGAGGAAATATTTAACATTTTATTTTAAGTATTTAAAAGAAAAGACAATCCCAACAAAGGGGAGTTTGCTCAAAAAGAAGCAGAATTTTCCACTCAGTGCAGACAAGTGACAAGGATACTGTCATGTCAGGACTGTTTCCAGAGTTCAAGAATCCACTGGAAATATCACCTATGAGGTCTGTATATTTAGAAGCTCACAAGTGAATCTTACACTTGTTAAGATTTGCAGTGTCAACTCTTGCCCTTAGACTGCTGCCGGTCTTTGGAATGTAATTGAATAACTCTACCCTTTTGCTACTCCAAGAGATCACTCAGGTTTTTCTAGATGTTCAGCAACTGCTAGGCGAAAGCTTTGAGCAACAGAATAGGTAAAAAGAACATAAACACAAGACTATGAAACTGCCATTATTTGGTGTCAGTTATTCTGCTGGAACATGTGTATGAAAGTATTTTGGCGCCTTCAAGACAGAACCAACGCTTTGGTCTCATTTTATTTCGTGAAACATTACCTGGAGTAGGTTTTGGTTTTTTTTTTTCCACCACAAAGATGAAGAACAAATTTCTGTAAATCAAAATATTATCTTTACAACTTATGTTTTAATGACATAAGACAGGGTATTATTTTTCAAGACATAGTATAGCCATACCTTATACAACACAAAAGCTTTACCTGCATAGTATAATTTGTTGACTGGAACCTGAGGTAACACAGGCTAGCCTGGTGCAAGAGCCCAACTGCAATGCCATATCCTGGTTCCTATATTGTCAGTGTCCCTGTGCTCACTCATGAACCTGGTGCATTCTGTGGTTCTCTGAGATAAGGCATTGTTGTATTCTTTCCCAGTCTCACATCAGTTACGTATATGTCCTTTTGGGGAGAACTAGAGAATCACTGGAGAATTCTCAGTGTTCAGAAAATTTAGACTGCATCCTACTACAAACTCAGGGCATTTAGACCATAGAAAAACTATTTTAACCTGTATCCCAGACAGCAAACTTTTAAACATTGAAATGCATAGATTTTAATGTTTAAAGCAAGTGGCAGCCTGAGTAAGCTGTTTTTCTGAGAGGGTGAGGAAGGTAAACATACAAACAAATAGGTAAATAAATTTGTGCCCAGATTCCAGTGACAGAAAAAAAAGTTATGGAGATAGTCAAAGATTACAATTCGACATGACAGGAGATGACACCATGACTGGAGGACTGCAATGGATGGATAACAGACCATTTCATAAAGAAGTGGACAAAGTCTTCTCAAAAAACCTGGAACAAGCCTTGTAACTGCAGGCCTTGGTTGTCAAGGAGGGCTTGAACCACACTGATATCTGCTGCAATGGGGACATCTCTGGACACAAAGAATCCACAAGATTTATGGAGTATGTCAGGAACAATTTTTTTCCACAGACAGTGAAGATGTAGGAAGGGTATGACTTCCTGGCATAGCTGTCACTCACAAATAAGAAAGAACCAGTTGGGAATGTGGAAGTCAAGGTTAACTTTGGATGAACTGAGCAGGAGACAGTAGAGTTTAAGATCCTGACAGACATGAGGAAGTCAAATAGTCAAGTCAAACTTGTAGGCAGAATCACATGGGCGACTGCTTTGAAGGACAAAGGGGCCCAGGATAGCTGGTTGACCTTCAATGACAGTCTCCTCAAAGTACAAGAATTGTCCATTCCAGCGTGCAAAAAGTCAAGTACAGGAAGCCAGCTTGGCTGAATGGGGAACTCCTGACTGAGCTCAAATGCTAAAAGGAATTGTACAGAAAGTGGAAGCAATGTTGGGCTACCCAAATTCAGTAGTAAAATTAGGAAAGCCCAAGCTCAGATGGTAGGACATGCAAAAAGCATTAAGAATCTTTTATCTTGGAAGAAAAAGAAAGACTAACTGTGGGTCCATTCCTGAATGGGGCAGAGAAGTTAATGACAGAAGACAAGAAAAGTATGAGGAACATGATGTCTTCTTTGCTTTAACTTGTAAAGGTTTCTTTCAGGTCTGCTTTCTAAGTCCTGGGGAACAACATTGGGAAATGTATTACTTGTGTTAAAATGAAGAGTGAAAGACACAAAACAAATTGGACATACAAATCCATGCGACCAGACTGAATTATCTCAGAGGCTGCTGAGGGAGCCAGCAAGTTTCATTGAGACACACTTTTCTGCAGTCTCTGAATGGATTAGCATACGTGGGAGCTCTCTGAGGACTGGAGACAAGCAGATGTCACACTTGTTTTCAGGAAGGGCAGATCTAGGGAACTACAGGCTGATCAGTTGCACCCATGGAGCAGAGAGGAGGCAATAGATATAATTTGCAGGAAGGGAATTTCCAGTTAGACAGTAGGAAGAGATCTCAAAGAAGATGGTCAGACACTGCAGTAGAGACACAGTAGAACCTCTATCCTCGGAGATATTAAAAACTCAGCTGGATGAGGCCTTGGTCTAACCACAGCGATGTTAGGCCTGCAGGCCTCTTTTAAGCAGGAGGCTAAGATCAGATGATCTCCAGAGGTATCTATCTAAATTATTTTGTGATTCTAATATGTGATTTTGTGCAAGAATATTTCATAAAAATTGGCAAAAACTACATTGCTAATAAAAATGAAAATGGAAGCTTCCTATGAAAGCTTTGCAATGAGCAGTTTCTTTTTGAGAAGATCAGAAATTCTAAAAATGTTAAGGGGGAAATCTTTTGAATAAATTTAAAAGAATTTAGGACAGGAAGTGATCGAACTACAGTCCTACTACCTTTTAAAAAAATTGTATGTATTCCCTGTGCTGCAGTATAATTCTCATGGTGTTTAGCATGTTGCTGAACTAGGCAAAAAACCTGTCAGTTAGTAAGAGTAACCCAAGCCTCTCAGAAACTAAGGACACCCTGCTCTTTTCCTTTAACAAGTCAGTTACTAATGGCTTTCAACAATTTGTGTATCTAGGAAAAATGTAAGTGGTGCTCTCATGCAATGGCACAAAGGAATTTGAGATTTGGATGCCAACTCATTTGGGTGCCTTTGAAAATGTGACTGGTTTTTTCAAGCTTTTTTTTTTTTTTTTTTTTTTTTTGCGGGGTGGGCGGGTGGGGGGAGGGGGTTGGTTTGGGATTTTTTTTTGCCAGTACCAAAGGGCATTTCACAATGGGGAAAAAAGTATCCCAAATTCTGTAGCCAAACTGTTGCAAGTGGCTGCTTCATCTGTCATTTGCTCTATCTGTTGGCATTCCTGCAGATAAAAGAAGTCTTAGTGCCATGAGATGAGTAAGAAATTGGGTCCAATATAGTATGCTAGCAGACTGATTTTTCTCTCTCACACGCCTTCATATTGAGTGGGATGCGACTGCCAAACCGAATCTAGAAGAAATAGTGGATTTGAACATTAGCAGAGATGGGGGGCGGGGGGTAGAATTAACATTATCATTAAGGTTGCCTGCAGTTCTAACCACATTTCAGATTATGAATATACAGCTCAAGGATTTTATTTTTTTTTTTTTTTTTTAAGGGGAATGCTTTGCATCCTTAGTTATGAAGACAGTATGAATATAGTAAAGATTGTTTTAAAGGGACAAAAAATTGGATATAAAGGCCAATCCCATAGTTCTATTCATTGAAACTGCACCCCTTAATTAGATGTTACATTTAACTTATAACTGCTACTTTTATAGCTGTCTTCAGTTCATAAATATGCATATAAATAGCTATATATAAATAATTTCATAAAATATTATTCTTTTGCTAAATGCTGTCAGCTGAGGTAAGGACCAGATTCAATAATCTGCAAATCTCTTGTGAAATGCTGACAAATAACTACTCATTTCAAAAGTTGAAGAAACTAAATGTTTTGCAAGCAATACTTCCCCACTTCACACACTGTGGCTTCTGTTATTAAACTAAGGTATTATGAAGGATAATGGCATCAAATACACTTGAGAAAACTTAGACTTTATCAATATCCACATCAAATATACTACTTAAGAATATCATTCTATGCACTAGGGTACTTTAGCTACAGCTGAGCACTTGCAACCTAAGTGCCCAATGTGCCACAGGCATTTTGCTCCTCTCCTGCACCTCTGTGCACTCTTGCTTGACCATCCTGGAGGGAATGGAGGCCCTGGGAGATGAGGCTGAGGGCTTGGTACAAGGCACCTTCTTAGCCTGCCACAAATATACTAAGTTCCTCATTTCTTCAGTTGTCAGTTACAACTTCAGTGAAACCCATCAATTCAGAGAGAAATCCAAGTCCTTGCCCTGAGGCATTTATTCTCCATGAAACAGACACTCTGATTACTAATTCCTTCCCCCAAAAACACACTCTAGGCTTGCTCCAAAGTATATTTAAAGTGCAACTTTGAAAGGAAAGGATACCCTCTGCCCCAGTATATCAGGCCTCATGATAGGGAGCTCTCGTGGAAACTGGAGCATGAGGGCACAAGTCCCTTCAGGCAGGCAGGGTTTGAGGCTGACTCTCGCCACGGAAGTGCCCTTAGTCCCATCCCATTTGATAGAAGAGTTGCACAGGCCCCCTGTCCTTACAGTTTAATTTACCAAAAATCTTGTCTTTTTCCTTCCCTCTCCCCTCCTCTAGTTGAGTTCTTTCTCCAACTTTGCAAATTGTTTCAGGCTTCAGAAAACGGACCACTTGCCAAATCACATAGACGTACAAAACCTCCACTCAGGCCCGTTTAAAAGGCCCACCCCATTTGTATTCACTGAGAATAGTGCATGTCCTTTCACAGGGCCTGGGACATTGTCGGTCTAGCACTAGCCTTTCAGCTGGTAATAAATCAACTCCACTGACTCCGAGGCAACTACTGCTATTTACCTCAGCTAAGAACCTGTCCCCAGTGCTGAAATGTCGATCTGATGAGTTAGTATCTATTTCCCTAAAATTCCTTCTGGGCATTGATTGTTTTCCCCTTCCCCCTTTACACTACCTTGTGACGTTGTTAGGCAACGTTAAACATTGGAGACTAATTTTAAAAGTGAATGTAGCAATCCTTTATATCAGCTTTAGTGGGCAAAGTAAATGTCAATCATTCAGAATGAAAAGACAGTGCATAAATAATGACAGATAATAAATATATTTGATTGATCAAGTTTTTCATAAGTCGGTGCAAGTAATGCTAAGACTATTTTGTTAGAATAAACCGAATATAGAGAGATCCTTAACAACACCTTCCCTCTCTTTACAAAAATTCTGCAGATATTTGATCATTTTTTCAATATTTGTTACTATAGTATCAAAATTATATAGAATTTCAAATATTAGAGATCATTTACAGATATAGCTTATATCTTATTTCAGCTAAATGTGATGTCCCTTAGAGTGATTGGTTTGGTCTATGTGTATGGGAAAGAATTTATCTTTTTACCAAAAATTGAGAGGTTGGGTTTGGTCTCCTTTAGCAAATCTTCTGATGAGGTCATCTATCTTGACAATTACTATACAGACATTAAGTTCAGTTTTTTAGGAGTAAATTTTCTATGTTGTTTTTGTAGTTTATGTTTTTGCTTTCTGCCCCCAAGGTTAACAGTTTGCTTTTTTGTTTTTCTTCTGCCTCCTTCTATGCCAGTAACATTTGGGATGTTTAGCTTCAAGAAGAACAAGGCATTAAAACATGTAAACCTTTATTTTATTGGTGGTGTAAGTGTTCACTAGTCAATGCTTCTAGAAGATCCCTTAACTTGGCTTAGACTATGCGACAGTAACAAGAACAGAAAGAGTTTAAATTCTATTTGCCTAGCTGCATATCAGTGACAAAACTTTTGATTTCTGTGGCATTTTTTTTTCTTTAAGTATTTGAGATTATGATTTCATTTTGGAAGTCATGTGTGCTACTTCTATCTGTTACAAGCAATTCACAGTATGTCCAACTAAAATGAAATCATTATTCTCTAGGATTAGCTTTCAGAGTTATTCCCACTGTGTGACTCCCCAAAGCAATAAAACAATGCACTTGCAGGATAACAAGTTTTGCATGTTAAGAGGTTAACCCTGGTGTCCTTAGTCAGGTAAAATCCTCTGTGCTTGGAGTTAGAATTTTATCATAGTAGGGACTGCAAGAGTGAACAACTAATATCTCTCCTTAAACTGCTGTTATAAAAGTACTTTTGCGTTTCTGTGCTAATCTAAAATCTCTTATTGCTCTATAGTTTAACAAAAAAGCTTTTTTTATGCTTTGTATTATGTTGTGGAAACATTAATGTGAATTTGGCTTTCTTGCACTTAGAAGTATTTACTTTGAACTGTAATTTACTTGTGATACTCAAAGACACACTTTGTAAATAATAGGAAAGCATCAGAAATCAAATGCAGATTGTGGTATTTAGTCTTGTCTTGCCATCATTAACCATTTCAATTCCACAACATGGTTCAATAAATCTTTTGGACATCTCTCCTAAAGGAATTAGAGATCAGCAGAAATAAATGAAGCTGTCTAGAAGTGACAGCTACAAAGGGAAACCCAGAGAAGGAGGGTAAAAAAAAAAACAAACCACCACCAAAGGTGCTCCTGTGAGCAGGTGATAAAGCAGATGCTGTAAAACAACAGGGGGATTGCACCATTTCTTCTCCAGAATTGACGATCGTTTGCTAAACAGCTAGTCATGCTCCTGGAAAACCCTGTCCATCAGTGCATATCAGTACAAATTAATGATGACATGTCCTGATTAAACTTGCTGTGCTGTGAAATGCAATGCATTATCTGCATGGCAGTAAATGAACAAATGCTCACAGGGAGTGAAAGAACAAGCAAAGCCACACATCTCAGGTTAGGTCTGGAGTCCTAGCTGCCTGTGGTGAAGTAGGTATTTAATTGGCAAAATCAGTCTTGTCTTGTGGGTTTTGCAGGCTATGGCTTTTTGTTCTGTTCATTAAAAAGATTTGTCTTGATAATGCCCTTTCTGTAAAACTAAAAGTCAAATTTTAAAATCTTCAGTCAAGTTTTTGTATCCCTTCCTCAAGCAAACCTTAAATAAGCTTGCAATCTGTGAAACATCAACAAGAAGTCCCTCTTTGAAATAAATTGCATACTACAAATGTAGTAGTGATGAGATCACAGTATCACCCAACAGGAACTTTGCCCAAGTAAGAGCTAAGCAATTTCTCAATGAGAATTTTAGAGGTGTCTCAAAAGTTCATTTTTCTAGAGTCAAAGGCAAACAATTTTATACTTTTAATGTAATTTTTAAAAATAAAAGAAAAAAGTTGCTTAAGTTTATTTTAAAGACCCTAATACCAGAAGTTTCATTTGACTTTTCTCTTCCCCAACACAGAGGATGAAAACACTTTTGTAAGAGCCAGCTTTTTTTTTTTATTTTAAAAAACACAAGTCATGTATTTAACACTGTTTCACTTTACTAAAGCATTTCTGACATAACTGATAAATAAATAATTCTCTATGGAGTTGAACAAGCACTGCTTCTCAAGGAAGACAGATCCGCTGAACAAAAGATCTCTTCTAAAACACGTAGGTTACCTTGGGGATGGGAGCCGGACTTTGCAACTCATACTACTCCTGAAAGGAAGGACCACTCAAGGCAGTAAGAACACCATGGCCAGTACAGCTAGTAGAATCTGGAATTTCTTCTCACATCTGCAAAACACATTGATGGCGGTAGACTCAATCCAGATGGCTAGATGAAGTCTGAAATATTTTTCAGAACAATTCTTTATCCTGATCTTACTTTACTTAACTAACATTCCAGGTCAGATTCCAATCTCATGTGAAATCTAGAACAATTTAGCTGATTGCTGTGGACTTGCATTACAACAAATGAGATTCCAGTCCAAATGTTGTAATTTCTGTAAAGGAAGTGCATAAGGCAGCAATAGTGACATTTCCTCTATACTTTCATTCAGGGAACAGACGGCAACAAATTAAAAATCATCTTGGGAATCTTAGGAGAAGTAAAATATTTAACCCTTTCTAGTACTTAGCTTCCCCTGTACATACTACCTGGCCAGTAAATGAGTGGAAGGTGAAACATGTCCATTTCCCTGCCCAAAAACATGTGGTAAAGAAATACTGTACAAGAAGTTCTTCTCTGAAGTTTTAGTTCCTATATTAAGAGGGTCTAGGAGGAGAAGAATTAGCTATGCAGGAAAACATAAAGAAGCAAGGACTGCAGCTACATACAGTGATGCAAAACACCCTGAAAGTCTTTGTCCAAGAAAGCATGAAATACCAAGAGCAACCTTTAAACTATTCTTAAGTACTTTTCCTAGGTTTTAATAAAAGGTGTCAGGGCAGGAGAACACTAATTAGAGAGGGAGTAATTAGTCCTATGTAGATTTAAGATAGTGTTTCCTTCATAAAGCAGGCTGAGAAAGTTGCAGAAACCCAGACTGTTACATAGGCAGCCAATTCAGGAGGCTATAGCAGGCTAGTGTTCCCTTCACCTGGCTGCACGGCCTGTGACATACCAGGCGCAGCCTGGCACAGAGAGTGCCTTCAGTTTGTAGGCAGTCTCTAAAACAGAAAAATGCAAGACAATGCAACTTTTTTTCCCCTCCTTTCTTCCATGTGGACTTCAACCTACTTCTTTTATTTCTGAAATAAAGGTTTTAATTAAAGCTACCTTCTATATAATGCACTGCACTTCAGCTCTGTTGCAAATAACACATTAATTTCCCCTGACTCCAAGTAAGCTTACTTTCTCTCTTTTATCCCTGAACACATCTTGCCTGGGCGAACACCAATGGGAAATAACAGGTGGGAGCAACAAAACTGAGGTAGCTTACTGGAAGTTATGACAAACTCTGCATTTTGTTATTTGTCTCTATTTTTAATATACATACTTCTTTATTCTTGCAGACTTCCCTCACTAAAGTTATGGAAAGAGCCTTAAAAATGCAGCTTCTCACTGCAGGAATGGAAACGAAGTAGTTGCAGAAGGTAAAACAGTGGGTAAAGCATATTGAAAGAGAGGTGTATATGCTCCGTTCCAGAAATCACCAGTACTGTGCCACCCTGTAGGCTACAAGGAGGCACCCTAAGGAATGAATCTTTCTTTGTGACCTCAGGTAGTCATATTTGGGCTTCAAGCTCCATTCTTGCATGCCCATATCACAGTTAGGGTAAAGGTCCTTGTGTATTTACATGAAAACTCAAGTCAAAATCGAGACTGTAAGATATTTTGCCTGCCTCTTTGCAATTCTGGATCAGGTCACTTGCAAATAATTAAATGTAAAGAAATTTCACAAGGCTGGCTTCCCTGAAATATACAGGAAAGAAAGGAAGGATTTGATCTTGGTCTATTCTGCATCTCTACAAAAAGCCTCCAAGGTTGCTGCGTTTGAGATTGTTTTTTTTGCCTTCCCCCTCCTTTTTTTGGGGGTGGGGGGCAAGGAGGATTAAGTGAAATCCCACTGTATGTCACAGTTGTCTTGGCCAACAGAAGAGGGAATGAATAAAAAAGTTTCAGAACAGGAAGATGAAACTGTGACAAAGTAAATCCTCTAGCTGGGTTCATTTTCCCTGGATATCATGTGCAGATAGGACATGCAGTGTAATCATCAGTGGGTTATAAATGCATCTGCCAACACAAAATTACATGGATAGATTTCTGTTGCTGTAACATTTAAATGATGTAGCTGTGGACCAGAACCCCTATTGTGCTAGATGCTTTAACACCACAGAACATGGAGCACCTTTCCCCCCACCCCTAAAGAAAGCTTGTAATTTAAAAACAATTATGTACAGATACGTGGGAACATGCAAGAAAACAGGTTCTGATTTCTGTGGTAACTGCTAAAACATGGCATTTTTGTAGATAGTTGAAGGAAAGATTTGAAAGAAGGTAACCGAGTAGCTTTGTAGATGTTTCCAGAGGATTTTTAATCAAATTAATAGCACAATGTGTTAAAACCCCCAAATCTTTGCTTCAAAATCTAAAACTACACATTACAGGATGTCACCATGGCTTGATTAGATATAGATCATATGAATAGGTACTTGCCTTTGTATCGAACAGATTATACAGAATGAGAGCTCTAAACACAGAATGATTTTAGGTATAGATATAAAAATACCTTTTGTTAAGGTAGGCTTAAGCCACTAAAGGCCTCAAAGTGAAGACAAATAGCCTGTGCCTAATGTAACCAGAAGGCAAGGGGGTGGGGCGGGGGGCAGGTGGAAGAAAGAAAGAAAAAAAGAAAAAAAAAAAGTCTGAGGATGGTTCCTGAGAGAAGATAAGATTGTGAACTGAGAGACCAGGAATCCTTTAGAGGTGAAATCCAAATGGATCTGAATAGCAAAGAAAATTTACAAGGGCTGTGACTAAGATCAAAATAACAAGTACTTTAATTAGAAGTGTATGAACAAAGCAAAGGAAGCAAACTAGCAGAGGGAAAACAAAGTGATGGAAAAACAAACAAAAACTTCAAAGATTGAGGAGAATGCAGACAATCAGTTATTATTTTATGACTGAAGGTAAAGATACAATAGTGATGAGCCAGAAGTCAAAGAAATACTAAGTAGCAGTCCAGCCTCATGACATGCATGGGAACAGCTGAATGAAACTAAGTGATAATGGAAGGCAAAGAAATAAGGCCAAGAACCTTGTACCTTCTCTACATTCAGTATGGCCATGTGACAATTAAAATGGTTACTTCAAATAAATATTCTCAGTCCTCCTTTACCACTGGATTAGAGCAATGAGTAAAATTTTCATAATTCTACATGCAACATTTTTCTAAGGAATAAGACTAGTAGTTTTGAGGATTTTTTTTTTTTTTTTTGGTCTCATGGCAGATAACCACTGTTCTTCCTCAGATTATAGTTCTGGAGAAAAAAATGCCACAAAATACATTTTGTTGCTATGTTTTACTATGTTGCTTTATGCTAACTGTTGATTAACAATCTAATAACACTGAAATGAATGAGCTATAAGATTGGCTTTATATCTTAGGACAACACAAGCTTGAAGGTACACAATGGCTGCTAGAAGTGACAAAACAGCAGTCAGAGTACACAGACATTAAACAATACTGCAAACAAAAAGCTGTATGTAAATGCAAGGGATTGGATATGTACACTTTGTACACAATTTGCATACCTCCTACAAATGACATGCTAATCAAGGTTTGCACACATGCATGCTTTTTAAAATTTTTTTCTTAAATGTTTTTATATAGCACCTAGCACTGGTTATTTAAGCACTGGCAAAGGCCTGACTCACTACTGTGTCACTGATGTTTTAAGCATAAAAGAAATCCAACAGCAGCAGCTACTCTAGGTAGAAAAAAATTAGGAGTGGGTTGTGTTATGCTGTACACGTTTTGCGGCCCTGTTTTGGGGCCTCTTAAGGCAACAGTACAGAATTTGATACGGAGTCAACATTCTGTTGAACACGCTAGTCCTAAAAGCTAGGTTTAAAGCAACTATTTATTCGTAGTCAAGTTTGGTGTTACATTACCCTAGCAGGGTGATTCAGAGCACTAAGGGTAGATTTCTAAGGCTCTAAATAGTGAGAGAAGAGGGACATTTACACATAGAATCCATAAAATTTACATGTGAATTGACAAATGCAAAATAAAACAGTGTGAATTCCACCTAGTTGGAGCTTCAACATTCCCAGGCCTTTGAGATTCAGAGGGTGGAGTCTAAGGGCAGGTCCTCAGCAAGCATGACTCACTTATAACATTGGTTATAGCAGTTACAGTGTTTTCTAAGTCTTTGACTTCTTCCTTAATCTAAGAAATTTCAAATTTGCTTTTCTCAGCATAATGCCTAACCACCAACCAATAGAACCATGTAGGTGAAAACATATTCCAATACAGCATGTTGAAGCCAAGGCTTCTGGAGACAGAAATACAAGATTGCTAAGGACACAGAAGAGTGAGAAGGAGGAAGACGTGAGTACGCTGCTGAAGGGAAGAAACCTGGTGAGCTGGTTTCCAGGCCAATAGTGTGGGGAAACTTTGCAGGTGCAAGCATTCAGTAGGTTTTTACAGATGTGTGAAGGCACAAAACTTCTCAATCTCTTTCCTGGACTTCTTTGCAGACATTTTACCTGAGGCACTAAAGTTGTTCTGAGCCCTACCACAAGATAGCAGGGATAAAACCCTGGCTCTGTGACTGCAATGGCAAACCAATGATTTCAGTGAAGTTGGGATTTCACTTCCACATCCCTACTTCACTTTTAATATTGTCTCAAACAAGGCTATATTTCAATCATAACCTCCAAAGCTATGACTTAGTGTCATATTCTACATTAGGACTTTAAATGCTTTAAGGGGATCCACATAGGTGTAGCAGAAGTACCATGACCCACAAATTATCTATATTGTATAGGAGATGGCAGCATACAAGTCATTCTTCAATGTTGATTATTCTTGCCAAAAAATATTTACAGTAGCCATTGCAAAGCTGTGCTTAAAAAAAAAAAAAAGCTTTAACACCTTAAAGGAACCAAGTAATTAAACAAAAAGTGACTACCTCTGTGTTTCTGTACCTTGCAAGTAGGCTGCTTCTAATGAAGGAAAATTTACAGAAAAGGTTCTGTATGTAAGGGGAAACAGATCTGGCAAAATACTCTCAATCATTCCTTACACACTAGTGGCTGCATATTCTGATGAGTTGCTATGATATGAACCTACAAATTCATTTATAAACAAGTTAATGAACCTCCAAATTCACTTTAAACAAGTTAGAATGAAAGAATAAATGAGGTTGTAATTTGGCCAGAAGCCCCCTCTTCTGCAAACTTTTACTGAAAAGAGGTGGAAATGGCATTATGTGATTTTTTTTCCTGCAAATGCCTTTGCTGTCCTGTGGTGTTGGACCAGAAGGTATCTCAGGTTCCTTAAAACATTATTTTGTTACACTTGTTAAAGTCTGCTTTCATATGTTATGCTATTGCACTGTATTTTGTGGAGGAAGGACACAGTCGAAACAGTTAAAAATTACCATTTGTGCTATACCCGAGATAAGAAAATAGCACAAATATTGCACAGACAAATGAGTGTTATCAGTGGTAAGTTAAAGATGTATTTATTACCTACTTGTACTCTTACATTTTTAGATAGACATCGCTCTAGAAATGAGGAAAAGAAGTTTAACTCTTTTCTGAACTTCTAACAGTTAGTTTTGACTTCTGCCTGTATGAGTCTGACCCCAGGAATTCTGCTCTGCTCTCAGTTGTCAACACAACTGTTCTGGTTGTATTTTAATGCTTTGACTAGCTCTTATGGTAGTACATATTTCTACACACAGATCAACTGGGAACAATTGGCATCTGCCATAAGATTTATTTTTTTGTCCAAGATTCAGCAGGCAAGCCAAGGAAAAACTATAAATCATTTCACACAGACTAATATCTCAAGTCTTTGGCAGAGAAAGCCGTTATAGCTGATAAAGTGACAGGATTCCCATCAGAAGAAGAGAACCTTATCTTGCACTGAAGGAACATAACATTTTCTTAAAGCCCCATTAACCTCATGCGAGTCCACTCACCTCTTGTCCCAAGACCATAAAAATAAGACTGATGATTGTCACAGAAAGGATTTTAACATATCAATTGGCTTAGACATTCTAACATTACTCAGTGATAAAGGTACAGTGACCAAAAGAGGAATAGCAAAACTTCAGACAGCATACACATTTTGGGTAACTGTGAGGTGAGAAGTGTTCACAGATTAGCTATCACACAGTATTAGTTGATAGTTCACCCAGAAGATTGACACACACATTAAGGACCATGAATTACAGTGACGCACAAATGCCTCATGAATGTGACTGAATTATTGTCAATTGAGTTACAGTGTATTCAGTAGCTTAGAGGAAACACAAACATTATATCTGCCTTGTCAATAATTTATTTTACAATACCTAGTCTAAAATATTCTTCTGTTATTCACTTATAACAATTAGCATAACTTAATAATGGGATTTCCCTTCTTTAACTGCCTGTCCATTCTATTTTTAGTGAAAACCAGAGTCCACTGCTGTTTTTTCTGAGAGAACTATCAAGATATTCACTGAACTTTTAGGCTATGTGAAATATTTTTTTGTTTAACATTATTCTGTTATCTCTTTTTTTCAGTGACAAGATAGACCTGTACTGGCAAATTAATCATCTGAAACAGGAGGAACTATGAATCAAAAATAAACTCCTTGAAGTTAACTCTTAAGAGTTGTGCAGCTATTGGAATAATAAAAATGCAGAGATGTTAAATAAAGAATAGAATTTGATGTGCAGGCTTTTAGTCTGGTGACAGTTGCAGCAGCACAAAGGTTGAATGTTTCATTTCAGGATCTTGAACAAATACGAAGAATGTTAAAATTCTCCTAAAGGAAATAAGAATTAGGTTCATCCTGAAATAAAGTAAGAGCATCATTTCATTCACTTTTTGCTTTTTAAAGTGAAAAGTCAGTTATACTACAATATTAGTTAATCAGTACATTAATGAAACAGAATTAATGAATGAAACAAATTAAAACCTTACATTTCCTTTTGACATTTGAGCACAAAATATTTTCACATTTAAAAAGGTAAATCTGATTTTGCTCTGAAATTGGAATCCAGTGAAAAAACAGAACGATCAGGGAAGGTAGGTTCCTCCTCACAATTATGTATATTTTGATAGAACAGAGGCTAAGGAATTTTTCACTAGCACTAGTGACAAAGTATGAAGGCCTGAATTTGCATCTCAGTGCAAGGCTTGACTTTGTAGAATAGACAGTTGGACAAAATCTTTCAAAACTTCTTCTTGTAAACTAATTACATTGAACCATTAAGAGATAGATTAAGCTGGCTAAAAAAAAAAAAAAAAAAAAAAAATTGCCAGCCACAGAAAACAGTGGTGAAGATTTCTTAATCTACCTGTATATATTGTAACAAGGTCATACAACTCAAGAGAAAAAACCAACACACCCATTTTTCCCCCAGATCCTCCCAAGCTACCTAAAATTAACAAGTTGTTGGTTTCTCCTTCAGTAATAGGACTGAATTTAAACAGATGGAAGTAAAGTTCAGCTCGAATGGAATAGATCTTCCGGCATTTACTTGCTTACTTATACGCACACCATAAACATATAAAATACATGTCTGAATCAAAGTTCTAGTCCTTATAATTCTGGGGTAAAAAGAGAGGTTTGGAACTCACTCATATTTACTATAAAAAACCCAACAATACAACAAGGCATCACACTCAAAAACCCCACACCACACCACTTGCAACAGCCAACCTCATGGTTTGGCAGAAATCACAGTGTTGATGCTCATTTTGCAAAGTCCAGTTGCCTCACTGAGGGATATACAAATCATCACTATCTTTCTGCAGATACAAATAGTTTAAAGAAGAATTGTTATTATGTGTTCGTTTTTTGCACATAAATAGACTGACAGGCCTGAAGATTGACAACTTGTATTTTCTTATTGGCAGGCAGAATATGGCCTATAAATACAAGTTTCACCAAAAGAGTAAGAAGTGTTCAGTTCCCTGTCCAGAAAAGCTACTTATTAATGCAAATTGCTGTGTTCCTTCACAGCATGTGAGTTTGACCCTAGTTAAAAAAAACCCAAACAAAGAAAAGTTTATTTCAAATAGGTCAGTCAGCAGCTAAGTATTTTCAGTCAACATCAAGGTTAGACTAAAAACTGTCCTGAAAATTCAAAATCTTTGCTTTTCATTCAGTTAAACGCCACAAATAATTTTCCACATTTATTAGAAATGGGCACCTCACTATGAAACTGCTGCTTTATCAACGCAGCTACCACCTTTCTATAAATAACAAAACCTGATGATTATCACTTACTCTTTGTATGAGTCATATTTAAAGAGAGCCCTGAGGTGCTTCTCAGGTAGTCTCTTTGAACAATGAATCAGAAAGGAAAAAAAGCAGCCTCTGAAATATCACCATGCCAGATTCTAGATACCTAGAACATATTGTTGCCTATTTATAGTTTCAAGCTGTTGGGCAGTTTCACATAATGGAAGTCAATGGTCATAGATAAGCTTCCCTGCTTCAGCTATATTTGTAAAAGTAAGAGAACCTGGTAATGGGAAAGCTCCACCCGTGTCTATGCCACGGACACACAAATCAGAACAGTAAAGGTCAAACATCTTTATTTCGAAATCAACTGAAAATCCATAGTCCGAGTGTAAATGGGCTGTAAGAGCCAGAAGGCTCCCCATGGCACAAGCCCAGGTTGGGCGGACACCAGCAAATCTTGACAGACCTGAAGAGACTTTGTACCATCAGTCATTGTTGCACAGCACAGCCTCAGATCCTTGCGTGCCGCAGATTTTTACCTATTACTTTATATCTCATTAACAGATTTAGCTTCCAGATCTTGCCTATGTTTTATTTATTTTCCAGCCAGGGCTACAGTAAGGCTTTTACTCACCTCAGCAGGACCACAAGAATTTTCTTTCCTTATGGACAGAAGAGAGAAAACAAAATGCTTTCAGACCTGACGGAGCTAGAGACAAGCAGCAATTATATGACAAGAGGTTGACACATTCTTCACCGCTCTTGCATAAAACATTGAACAGTGTTTCTCAGGCTCACCTCTCTTTCTAAATTTTTTTTTTTTTTTTTCATGCAAGCTGCTTAGCAGTTTGCCAAACTGCTTTTTAACAGCATAGGCAAATGTCTTTTTTTCAGGGTATGAACATACTCAGAAGTAAACAAAGCCCTGGCAAGTCTTTTATCTTCCTTTGCCCGCTCTTCGGTTCTCCTGTGCTCGCAAGCCCTTCTCCCTTCACATGAAGGGCTCAGTTATTCCTCTTCTTGGGCCTAACTCCTCCCAGACAATCCTTCTCCCTATGAAGGAAAGAAACACTACCCACCTCCTACAGCTCTAAATGGAGGGGTTCTCTAAATCAATCAAATTAATCTGCTTCCTTGGCACGTGACTGCTCGTTAGCCCTGAGCACCTTCATCTGGCCTCCCAGGCCTCACACCGCCATTCCTGTGGGCTGCCTTGGAGCGACCCACCCCTTTCACACATCACTTTGAACATCTGTTTTGTCATTGCTTAGCAGAGTTCTCTGATCTCCTGCTTTCTTGTCTAGAGATAATTCTTTCTCTTTTTTTTTCCAGTTTTGTAGCCATTCTCTCTAGTCGCTCTTCCAGAGAGGTGAGGGACATCAGTTCTCTGAAGTGAGAGCTTCCCAGAAAGTCTTGGTCTTGCTATGATCCATCCACCTCAGAATTACAAGCCCCAGAAGCCAGTTGGGGTTGAAGGAAGTAAGTTACAGAATAGTGCTAGTACCCTAAATCGCTAATAATCACTGAATAGCTATAGTCTCAGCAAACAAATATTAACCTAGAGGTTAAAAAAAAAAAAAAAAAGGTATTTTTCTCCCTTTCTTACAATAATTATATCTAACCCACACATTCTTTGACTGTATTACTTCTTACACTGGTATTTTGAAACACGTTGAAGTCTGTGACTTTATTTGCATTAAGTAATTTTGGATATTAGCTAATCATTGTTGCAATTTACATGCAATACTACAGAGTTGATAAGAGTGAGGAAATGTTACAGAACATCTACTTCTGCTTCAGAAACTAAGTGCTTCCCAGCTCATCAAAGCCCTAAGCATATCAGCGCATTACCTGATCTAACATGCACGTATACGTACACACACCAATAAGCCTAAATCACGATGTCTAACCCCCTAGCTTTAAATAATCATGATGATATGCATACAAATATCTTGCAAGTACTGGAAACAGTAACTCTGTATTTGTCTCTGCAAGAAATTCTGCTTCCACCTCCTTTTAACAGGAACTCATGTGAAGTGAGAGCGATGCTAACCAGTTTCAGAAGTTAAGGTTTCTTCCAGAGACATCACGTTCTTTCCTCAGCACATTGCCCAGCTGCAATGCTCTAGTAGGGAGATGAAAAATTCGCAAATCCAGTGTCAGATATAATTCCTACATAGTTGTAATTTCCATTTATATTGCAAACATCATTAATGAGGCCTTAAAGAATGCTTCATTGTAAACAGTGGAGGGTTTACAGCTACTACTCTTCAGTCAATGTAAGAAAAGTGCATCTATTTCAGCTATATGAAGATATATGCATATATTCTTTGTTTCACTTCATACACTGGTGTATAATTTCATGAAGTTAATTCTGTGCATACTGAAATAAAAAAAAAGGAACCCCCTCTGAAGTTCTCTGTCATTAAATCAAGCATTTTCCTTTCATCCAATGTTTTATGTACTCTTAAGATTTTCTCTTCATCAATACTTTCAACCTGAGCATGGTTTTAAATTATTAGAGATCATGTTAAAAAAAACAACCAAACAAGATTAATAGAAAAACAGACTGTCACTGCTATGGTAAGTGCCAATACAGTAAAATGGCTGCTCCATTATATTTTGCTACAGAGAGAATTTGATACATACTGACCAACAGGTCTGATTTACCTTTTATAGGTCATCAGAATTGTATGTAACCGTGATTACATGAACCCATATATCCCTCTTTATATGAAAAAGTATGTTGTGAACAATTTGCTATTACAGACTGGCACATTTAAAATTGCATACATTATTAAATAATAGCTTATGTATAATTTTATTTGTTTTCCGAGTTACAATGTTCATGAGATAATCATAGAGCACATTATATATTATTGTTAAACACATTTTTGCCACAAAAAGTTGAGAGCATTAGTAGAAAATCCTATGTCAAGTTATGTGAAAATATTTATCACCTGTAACCATAATTTCATAAAACCAATGTACACTTTAGGTAATATTATGTCAGCAAGTTCATTCTTTTTGCAAATATCTTTTGCTCTATACTTACGTATGCTTGCATTTAAGAAGTGCATCAAATGCTTCTCTGGGTGTGTGTTTGCAATGCACAGGAAAAAATATGTTTACTTCTATGGCAACTGTGATTGTCAACACCACTGGACCCAATAATGGGGAATTACAAGATCTTAATTTTAGCAATTAATTGCCCTCGTATTTCTCCACCTAATGCTGAACATAACATTAATTGGTATTTACCTCCTAATGTTTACAGAACACATTCTGTATATTTCAAAGACATAATCCTTACCAACTATATACTGACTTTTATTTCAGTGTCTATTATATAAATTAGGACTCTGATGATTTCTTATACTGAGGAACAAATGATAGTAACTTTATTTAAACACATGCACAGTACCGTGCACTACAGAATGATGAAGTACTATTTTTTTAATGGATGAATGAATCAATAGAAAAATAGATTTAATAAATCATTAACATTTTAAAGTCTAGATAAAAATGGGAAATCATGCATTTCAAGCAAAGTTTTATTTTTTTCCTTGTTTGTTTTTTGATGAAATCTCTGAGAACTTAAGACATGCAGAGCTGAGAAGGAGATCACTCTGAACAATGTTAAGACTGCACAAGAAGTTTTGATTGAGACTGTTAATATGCAAGACTGAAAAAAGTTGCCATTCTTGGACTTCCCTTCAACATTAGACAGTGCTGTGCAAACCTCAGACAAATCCCTGTATTATGATTTCTAAGCTGTTAGGAAGTCTCTCAGAGGGCTAAGAAAGTAAAAACCTGAGCAACTGCCTCCCCAAAATTTATGATAAGAAATGTTTTGATTCCAGACAGCAGACTACAAAAGGGGAATAGATAACAGTTTATGCTTTCCTTAAGAGATTAATTTAGGGGCTGAGTAAATTATGGATGGCATAAATTTATAAATAATAATGACAACAAAATTAGATATAAGTTTAATTTTCCAATATTTAGAGTATGTGTCTATGTCTCAATATTTAGAGTATGTGTCTATACCTATCAATTTATGAAACAAACGAAAAGTGAGTATTTACTCACAATTAATTTAATGTTTTTTCCTACCCCAACATTTGTCTGGACATTGCCAACATAATCAAAAGAACTGTAAATTTTCAGAAGTGAGTCTACTCCAGTGAACTTGATTAATTATGCATTAACCAATTTCTCTGAAGCATCCTTCACTAAATCTTTGGTGGGAAATGCACTTTATTAGGCATGAACTTTGGTTATTTGTGTGCATATGCACTATGCTATTGGTCAATATGCAGAATGATTTAAAGTTTGCCATGTTACAGAGATGTATTGCTCATTAAAAAATTCTAGTGTTTCAACAGACAACACTGATGGCTAGTTTTGCAAGTATTATCTTCACTCTGAGCACGATCTCCTTAGCCTTATAGTTTTTGCTCAAACTTGCACTGACTTCCAATCATACAAAAACTTATACAAAGGTAATCATGATCACTTGAATACTGCACACGTTGTTAGATGTTTTCAGCAGGTACAGTTACTCACATATATACGAGTTATCAGAATAAGATATAAGATTTTAATGCTTAGCTGAATTAAAATACTCTCAGGGTAGAAAGAAATGATAAACTAAAAGTACAGGTTAATGAGACCTGTAATAAACTTTACTCTGAAACAGGTCTAATTGGCTATTGATGTGAAGATGTTTGATTCAAGAGATACTATTGAACCTATGGCATATGATCATTCTAGTTGAAAAAGTTGAGATGGAAAAGAGAAAAAAATCAAATTACCTATGGCATTCTCTTCCCATATTCCACGGCAGAACTAGCCCATAGATTAGTAAATGGTAACGCATGCAACAAAAAATATGCTGTATCACTTTATGTAAACATCTGCTTTCATCATGCAAAATGCCTACAAAACTGTGACAATATTTTTTTCTAGTAGCATAGTTTTACATTAGCTCAGTTACAGAAACTGTTAAACCAAAATCCATGATTTTGCAAGTAAAAGATATTCTAAAATTCTTGAAAGATTTCCAGCATAAATATTCCAAAGCCCAACAAAGCTAATTGGTTTTCTAAAAACTAAACTACATAGGCTTATTCCTTGCTGTGGTTCCTTGTTCTTTTGATGATGGAAGAGAAAAGACCAGTTTTTGGAGGAGGTCCCATCAACATGGGGGCTTGGTTCTTGTGAGTGATTTTTATCTGGGGGAAGAAAGAAGAAAAACAGAGTTAACCCTTGAGTTAGTTCAATTCCAAGTATCTGAGATGCCTGAATTATCTTTGTATGCAACTTCCAAACCTTCTTCATTTAATCAAAAATGAAAGGAAAATAGCTGTATTTTTTATAAATGATGTTACATATGTGGTAAACCAATCTATGTGTAATCATTGTTTCCACAGATACTTTAAATTATACAAGCAATCAATATTAAAAATTATATGCAATAAAATACATGCTAATATGTGATTTTACTTTTTGAGTGAGGGATTTATTGCTTGCTGTTGAATATTTTACATTTTACAAGATGAATAAGAATTTAAAAGTTGGAAAGGACATACATGCTGACAGACCAAGCTGTTGCCGATTAAGATACGAGCTATGTCTTTGTATGCTTTATTTATACATCAATTCAAGTTGTACTTCTCTTTTAACACAGGCCACTGCTTAATTTCAAAATAACCATTATGAATGAAAGTCAAAAGTTAATACACAAAAAAGGTCAAAAAAGATGAACTAGCACTCTAATTTGTTAATTAACTGTTAATAGAATACACTCAAATATTGAAAAGACTATTTAAAACACTTTGTAAGACTGCTCTAAAGCCACCCGTTTTGATTTCTTTGATATAAAACTACGAATCACCTTAAATGAGACAACCTTAAAGTAGATTATGTCTGCAATTTTCTCTAATTCAAGTCTAAATTAGAGAAGACATTTTATGAATGTATGCTATGCTCAAAGCTAATTGAAAGCAATTATCAAAGTGGCATTTTGTCTGTGACTTTAAGATACATTGTAAGATAATAAATGATTCTCATTATGTAATAAAAAGGTCACATCTTGCCTTTGGGCTAGTGACGCTAAGAGTTTTTCAAAAGCAATCCGAGACATTTTCTTTAGTGAACTACGACTAATACAAGAACCATCACTTATTAAATATCAGTTGTCACCTGCATAGTACCCACATCAGAGATGGGTATTTCTTTCAAAAAGAAACACCACCTCATTAAAAACTGGAAAAATATATCTCTTGAAGTGCATACCTGACATTTTCAAGTTAAAATGAATATCCTTCACTTGTCATTCACTAATAGTAATGAAACAAAAAATGTATGTCACGTGCAGAGGCTCATTAAAATATAGATCAGGACATTTCTTGGGGTGGAAATTTACTTTACAATATGAGGAGACAGAAACATAAAAATCTCAACAGAATGAGTGGGTTGGTTTAACTCTGTTAGAGCCTTTACTTTACTCTCCAAATGCTCATTTCCATGCCACCTTAGTTCATCAGTCTCAAATTTCATCCATGACCTCTTTTTGTCAACATTGTTCATTAGTATCAAATTTAGCATACAGGGTTTTTTTGGCAACCTAGATTAATTTCACACAGATAATAACTCTCACTTTCAAAGACTGGTATCAACTTATTTTCTCATGAGAAATTCTGCTTCAGGCACCACTTTGGAAGCCAAATCTGTAGTTGGGGTAAATTGGCATTATTCCATTGATGTCACTTCATATCAGCTGATGATCTGGTCCTGGAAAATTGCCTCAAGGATTTTTGTAACTTTAACATGCTTCATAAGACATATTTTGGGACTTAGGAACAGTGATGACATCAACCTGATCCTGAGGATCAATATATGAAGTAATCTGCAGCTGCTGTGAGTGAATTTTTTGAGAGTCATAAGGGTTCAGCTTATTGCAAGATTTGGCCATGATGTGGCAGTAGGAATGGCCTCAGAGTTTCCTTTCAGAGATAAATCATAGTAATTCCATCTTAAAATGAATGAAAGAGCAAAGCTCAAAAGATGGCTCTAGTATGAAGAGGTGAGGTAATCCTGAGACCCCATACAGATTGCGTGTTGGACTGGGGCTGTTCAATGCTGCTGAAGATGAATGCAATTACATATTGAGAAAATGTTTATCATTTGTAATGTTCTTCTTTGGCTTGAGCCATCTGTTTCAGAGACCATGACCTCTTCAGTATGTTGTATCCTATAAGCTGAGATCAGCTAAGGTGCCTGAACATGATTAACCACTCAAGCGCATGGGGATGGAGTCCTATATGCATTTCTCCAAGACATATTTTCAACTGTTATAAATTGGCATGATTCCAGTGGAGTAAAATATATTTTACACTCTGAAAATACAAAAATAAAGTGTAAACTTAAGGTATATTTTTTTACTTATGCATGGTTGTGGATGTTAACATTGCATTGGTTAACAATGATAACCATTTATTCCTTATTCTCCTGGTGAAAAAAAAAAAGATTAAAAAATCTTATCTTTGGGTGATAAAAAGAGATCAGTATGTTTGTAATAGACACTGGACCATTGCACTGTCTTGCCTGAAACAGGCTAATTCTGTCTTTCTCAAGTGTCGTGGTTTAACACCAGCCAGCAACCAAGCACCATGCAGCCGCCCAGCCCCCCTCCCCACCCAGTGGGATGGGGGAGAAAATCGGGGAAAAAGAAGCAAAACTCGTGGGTTGAGATAAGAATGTCCCAACAGAACAGAAAAGAAGAAACCAACAATGACAACACTAATAAAATGAAAACAGCAGTAATAAAAGGATTGGAATGTACAAATGATGCGCAGGGCAATTGCTCACCACCCGCCGACCAACACCCAAGCAGTCCCTGAGCGGCGATTCCCCGCCCCCACTTCCCAGTTCCTATACTAAAATGGGACATCCCATGGTAGGGAATACCCTGTTGGCCAGTTTGGGTCAGGTGCCCTGGCTGTGTCCTGTGCCAACTTCTTGTGCCCCTCCAGCTTTCTCACTGGCTGGGCATGAGAAGCTGAAAAATCCTTGACTTTAGTCTAAACACTACTGAGCAACAACTGAAAACATCAGTGTTATCAACATTCTTCATATACTGAACTCAAAACATAGCACTGTACCAGCTACTAGGAAGACAGTTCACTCTATCCCAGCTGAAACCAGGACATCAAGACTTTCAGGCAATGCGTTTCTGCCCTGGACTCTCAGTTCTGTTTTCATACTGGCAGTGCTGCCAGAGTTGGTGCTGTAAGTTTGGGTGACAAGTGACAGTACACACTTTGAGATGGGAAGCAGCACTAAGTGTCTCAGAAAGAGAAATAGTGTTCTAGATGAAAGTAGGACTGAACACTGAAAGTGCTGTGTGGGAGACTGAAATGGACAAAAAAAAAAAAAGAGAGAAAAATCTTTAATTACAAGCAACCAAGATTTAGCTTAGTTAAAAATAAAGAAATCACTACTTATAGCTGTATATAGATTCTGTGTGTGTGCACATGGAGTGTCTAAAGACTAATTTTTACCTTTCAGTTTCTCTTTCATTCAGCAAGCAACCTCATGTCTTTTTTAGTAGAAGCACAATTATAAAAGCTTTAAATAATACATATTAAATTTTTGTTTTTCATTTTTCCTAGGTGAATCTGTGATTTACACATGAGAAAAAGAGACTGCTTAGACAAAAATCCCAAAAGCTGAAACCCTAGCTTAACACATTTTTAGGAACTGATGATACTCTGACAAACATACTCATACAAATTACTATGGAATTCTGGAAAATAATTTTTTATTTTCCAGAATAAAAATTCAGTTTTATTGAAAATATATAATAATTTACAGAAAATATGGAGGACATTCTAAACATAAATTAGGGGAGTGGCTGAAGGGCTGCTGGGGAAAAAAACCCTTCTATTTGGCATATTTGGCACAAATTTATAGTTAAAAATAGGCAAAATGAGGAAATAACACAATTCCATTTAGGGGGAAAGTATATAGCCATATGAATTGCTAAGATATCATGGATTTTTTCTGTAAGCACGATACACAACATTATAGGCTAAACTCAAACTGTTGAAGCCAATGGCAAAACTCTCATTCACTAACTGACGCCAAGATTTTATCCTATGGGTTCATGATCACAGAAATTTAAAGGGCTGGTGTACCTAGTAAATAGGTTTAGCAGAAAAATACTGCATTTTCAATTTCAAAATCACCTTTCCAGTGTTAGAAAGTGTGTCCAATGATGTATTCCTGGGAAGGAACACCAGATCTAATTAAAAAAGAGCATAATTCTTAAAAGAAGAGATGGTAATTGCTCCCTATTTGTTGATAGCAAATTTTCTGATAAAGGAGAAACCTGAATTTGTGATACTAAAGACATTTATAAATGCATAAACCAGACATTTATTTGTTTCAGGAGCAGGACGGAGTTTCAAAATATGCCTTGAAGGCACATTAGTACAATGCACCCACTAAATGAAATGCAGTGAGCATGAGTAATTTTAGTGTGATAACTGTATCTTTTAGGTTAATCAGTTTTCCTTTCATACTCCTTTTTCTGCAGTATGTGCTGGTTACCTCCGTGTTCCTGACTTCACAGAATGCCTAAATATTTACTACTAAGACAGAACATGGTGCTGTAAGTACAGATACTAACTACAATGCTGAATGAGAATAGAAAACTGGAAACAGAGATAATCAACTCTGCTTATAATATTTCAATTAATGTTAAAGAAAGAAACCCTGTACTTTAAGGACAGAGAGGAGAAACTGACAGAAAAAACTTAGTAGGTTAGAGCTATTAGTTTACAGTCACTTTGTTCCATGCTATCAGTGGGGTTTGGATGTTGGTAGTTTTGAGGGTATGAGCATTTTCCCACAGTCTAGATGCCCATACGCTGCTCCTCTTACAGGAAATGGAGGGATGCAATACCTCTATATCACAGGAGTACCAAAACCTTTTATCTTCCCATAGGTGATCAAGAGCTACACTGGGTATCATGATATGAGTAAGACCTATAGAATGTAGGCAGTACTAAACAAAATTAACCTGTGACTTGCATTATGTGGTATTTTGGCCGAAATCTCTTCAGATCTAGACCAGTTGTTTTAAATATAGCATTACACAACACATCTTTTAAATAAATTTCTTAACAATATTATTGTGCAAAGCGCAATCAAATCTAATCAGTTTGGCATTAATTAAGCTCTAATAATATACTCTAGTCTCTCTCCTAAGTAGTGTGATCCGTTTCCCCTTCACACAGGTAGATTGGAAAACATTATGGTGTCATCATAATTTTTAAACATACCGAGAAAATGACAGAGCTGCAAAATTAAAATAAATGATTAATGGCATTTTTTTCATGTTTTGTACTAATAGGTATCACTGAGGTTTTAAATTAATAGAGCTGTCAAGCTCAGGGTTGTTACAGATCCAGTGCAGAACTAAAATGGAAATTATGTATTCCACAGACACCTAAAGATGACACTTCGGAATATTTTAAATTTTAATTAGTAGGTGCAATTGTTTTTCCCCCCTCATCCCTAAAACCACTGCAAATTAATTGGCAATTAGTCACAACTAATTCTTTTCTTAACAATCTGAACTGGAAAGAAAGGTGCATTACATGTTAGAGCATTTGTGTGGGGTGCAGAAAGCACACATGCAGTAAATTGCTTTGTCAATTACAAAAACTACTGTTGTGAATTTAAGAAAAAATATGCATAGGTAAACAAAACTAATTAACATGCAGTGTACCTGTGAGCACAAAAAATAATGCCCAGCTGCAAAATAAACTGTTAGAAACTCAATAAATCACTCTGGCCTCGAAACAGAAATGCGTGCACATTGTTGCTCATAAGTGAAAAAAATGCAGCATTTTAGTATAACACCAAAACCTTTTTCTAGCGATTGACTTCCGTTTATGGGTTAACTATGTGCTAATTGTCTAATATTCTACTAAAGTCAGCCACCATATCTAGGACCCAGTTCCTCTTTGCTTTAAAGAGGCAGACACAAAAGTTTAAATTCTCCCATTATAAACAACTGATAAGAAAATACTACATTCAGTGACATGGAAAGAAGATACTTTACAGACGGAGTCTAGAATACAGCTGCAGCTTCTTCATGTGGATCTACATAAAAGCAAATCTGTGACTCTTAGTTTTCTTACCCAGCCCTGGTGTATAGTGATTATTAGTAAAAGGGTTTTTTTTTGTTTTTAGTTCTTGTTTCTCTCTGGATTTAACTACAAAGGTAGGACTTCACTAGGACCTCTGTGCTCAGGCTCAGCACATCTCTAGGGACTAAAGGAAAGGCTACAAAGGAACCATTCATTCATTCAAAACTTATTTTTAAGGTGCATTCAAATGATAATATTTTTAAATATTATTTCTGAGTGCCATGATTAAATGGCTTACTACAAGTATTCCTATCAGTAAATAATTCTAAAAATACTATGTGTTTCAGATGTCTACGAAATTATATTTCTGGCCGTCCATTAGGTGGGCTCTGGCTATGGATTTTCATTTTTGTTCCTCCATTTCGGCAATATTCTTGCATCTTCTATAGCTCTGTCTTCTACTTTTAATTTAATGTTGCTAGCAGCTTGACACTCTTTCAGATATGACGCCAACCAAGTCAGGAATAGATGAAAGAATTGAAATCACAGTTATTTCTAATTAAGATGGAATATTCTTATGGATTTTTTCAAAACAATGCTAATAATTTATGTAGCTAAATTGAAAGATTACGTTTCTTTAAAAAAAATCCTGATGGCTAAAGCTAGAAGTTTATCGAATTAGCTTGAGAGTCTTTGAAGTTTCATTACTATTAATGACCTGTTTGGAGATCAGGTGAAACCATAGATACCTTTCATGTTGCTATATTTGTCTGGGAGAGCTCTGATAGAATTTCCTCTTCAGCTAATCAGACGAGATGTTTAACATAATATTAACATTATCATCTTTCCTCCTCTCAAAGACTCTTCTATAAAAAACAGTGAAAACAATAGAATTTGATGTTCAGATTCTGCATCTTATTATACCAGAGCAGAGTGACTTTGTCAGACACTGCAGCCTGCATGTGTTCAACATAGTGAATAATTCTGGATGACGGATCTTTAGACCAAGCCACTCACATTTCTAAGTATGCACAGGACCTACAGGAACACATTCCTGCTCTCATCTAGGGAGGCTATGTGTGTGTGCAATAGGAGATCATAACAGAAGTTAAAAATAAGCACATGACAATTTCTTAAGTACTAAAACTGATAGCAGGAATGAAAACTCACAGATCACAGCTTCTGGGGAATCACTGCATTGTCTATTGCATCCCACAGTGTTTTCTTATAGTCCACACTGTCATTTTGGGGGAACATGATCTCTATATGCATAAGAGGGGACAGCTGTCAGCAACTCATGCTACTTGTATAAAACTTTTTTCCAGTCAGAAAGGAGAAGTAGCAAAGATAAACTTGTTGATTCCCTCAACAGGAAATAAACTTCCAAGCCTGCATGTGCAGCCTGCATCCCACACATAACAGGGATTTGATGCAGAACTTGTTTTCCTTAATATGCATAACAGAATAGCAGGAGAATTTTGATCAGGTTGATTTCTTGAAAAATCGCTTGAAAAATACTCTCATTTGTATCAAAATCTGAAGCAGAAACAGAGGAGGATATCTGAGCTTAACCACTTGCACCTTGGGCCAGGGTTGATTCAATACCTGCCAATTGTATGAATTTATTTCTCACTTAGTCTCTGTAATTTTTATAGGTCAGTCCATAAAACTACTGAACTTCGATGACACTGAAGTTCCTGAGATGATCACACCAAAATAAAACATGTGTTATTTCAACCTTCTAAAAGACAGCTAGAGAAGGAGGAATAGCAATCTTTTTTAACAATAGCTTTCTGGTTGGAGTACCAAAGAATCAAAAACTTGAGACTCAGCTGCTGTGTCTAACTGATGCACGCAACCTGTGCAACATGACAAGGTGCAGGGGTCTCTCCCCTAGAACTAGTGAGATGGTATATCCAAGCAAGCCAGTACTGTGTGGAGACAGTAGCTTCTGTCCTTAAAGCCATATAGCTAGTAAACTAGTAAGCACCTTCCCTCAGCAACCTGACGTGAAACAAGAGGTAGCACGGGAATGTCCCCCCATGTCTCGATGCATGATGTAGGAGTGCCAGCATCTCTGTATATGAGCCTCAGTTCCTTGTAAGAGCTAGGGAAAGAAATTTCCTAAGAGGGGAAATAGAAGAAAAATCAAACTCTCATACGTTTCCTAAGGAACTAAACTCATCGATTTCTTTATCTGATCATCACACTTTTTTAGATTTAAAAACTGGTCATTAATCATTTGCTTTCAGGTAATTTTGGGAGAAAGCTGCAGTTTTGCCTCCAGAGAAGACAAAAGCTCATGATTCTTATATTTGTCTCCTCTTTGTTTTTTTCTGAAATTTGAGTTATTGCAGGTTCAAATAATTGGCTACACAGTTGGCTACACATAAGAATTTATTTTTATTTTATGATTTTTTTCGGACTCTGGTTTTGGATACACATCACTGAGGTATCATCCTAGTACTTTTGTAATCAAATACATTTTGGCTTCCAAACAAAGACCTCTCTGAAGCACACACTTAGAAATCCAGTCTTAAACTTTGGTTGAGAGAAAGCTAATATCCACTTTTGTCATTGTCTCAGGAGGAATTCCTAGCTACTTTGCAGAGAACTTCAAGGAAAAACTGTAGTGTAGTTAGAATTAGTGGGGAGGGAAGAGGTTGGACCATACATGTTTTTTCCTTTCCAAGATGTAGAAAATAGAGCAGGGTAGATATACTATAATTCAAGGAGCAATTACAATAAATACATTAAGCTCCCCAGCAGAGAAAAAACGCTTCCTGAAAAAATGGATAATATAACATAAAATAATAATTCTGTATCTAAATTCATAGAGGCGCAGTAGTCTAGACAAATAGTTCATCTATTTTCTTCTCAAAGGAAATAAATACATTCAACAGTATGCTTTTCCTGTGTAACAAAAAGTCTGTTCTCTTAACAATGGTACAGCAAAAAGGATGGGTTCCACAGAATAGTATATGCCATTTCTATCCCCTTTAAAACGGTACTTCAACTGGACAGCAGTAATTATCAGTAATAATTTACTGTTTCCTCAAGGCAGTAATTGAAATGTAAGAACTGTCTCTTTTTCCAGGTCTGTCCTCAATCGTGCAGGCAGCCTCTGCTAGCATTATCAATCAGATAGCAGGGATTTTGCACAGAGCAAGCAATCAAGACAAAAAAAGCACATGTTATTGCCAGCATCCTTCCATAAGTTCTCTTCTGTAATCTGGCAACTGAAAAATTACATGTCTTTTTTTTGAACACGTAACTGCTGGGTTCAGTACTATTGCTCTGCACTGAGCCATAGCTGTAGAAGAGGTAAAGATAATGATATCTCTTAACTCCAAAAGGTTTCCTGGAATAAATCTCATAAAAGCCCCACTGTTCTGCCTTCACACAGGGTGTGTTCACATGGTTCTCCTCTTATTGCAGCATCTGAGCACTTAACAGAGAATTTGAGTTCAGGCACTCTCCCTGCTGTTCAGCTGTACACTATGGTGTATCTGGCAAACATGAACTATCACAACCCTTTTATTTCATCCTAACCTACACATTATCAGCTGCCACACCTTAGTGAAGGTGCTCCCTTTTACTTCTTTGTGTAGCCTTTAATTTTATTACTGACATAAAGTTCATGAAAGTGATCCAGTAGCCTGGTTTGGAGAATTACTCCCATCTGTAGTGGGATTTCTTCCTTGTCACATTACTGTTTTGTCATACTTACAAGCTGCAAGGCTACAGCAATTCACCTACTTAAAAACATGGGTCTTATTTAGGAAAACAAAATTAGTAAAATTGTATATTAAAACATGCTACTAAGACTACATTCAACAATAAAGAGCTTAAATTTCTTCAGTATCTTCTCCAAATGCTCGGTTAGCCTCTACAATTTATCAGAGAGATGAAAACGGAGAGTTCTTAGAGCCACACCTTTCTTGTGTTGTCTGTGAACAGTTACTCAAAGAACCTCCTGTGAGCAAGCTCATCCCTATCCTATCCTATCCTATCCCATCCCATCCCATCCCATCCCATCCCATCCCATTTAATTGCTGTTTACCTGCCCTCACTTCATATGCGTGGGCACTGAAACAAGAAACTAAATTTCCTTCATTTCTCCTTTAAACTGTAAGGATTTTTTAAGTATTAGTTGTATTGTATAATTCAATCAGCACAGTCAAGACTTCAGCTTTCAATAAAACATCCTTGATATGAACTCTCAAAAGCACAATGGAAAATCTTCCTAAATTTTTAAAGAATAATTGGTTGCTTTATACACTTTAGCATCAAAACTAACATTGGCTCTTCCTCAGCAATATGGACTATATATCTGATACATCATTATAAATAAATGATCACATTGGGTAAAGGGATGCTGGGACTGCACCCTTTGAGTATTTTCCAAACTTTTGAAATAAATGTCTTTTTATTCCATCCTAACCTGTGGGAAAAAACCAGCATGATAAATTCAAAATGCAGTGGGTGTTGAACCATATAATAGTGTGTGAAGATGTTACTTAAGTAAATTGAATTAAAGCTGATGACAATGGTTGTCTTTTAAACTGAAAGTTTCTGTTTCTATCATTGAAGAAGTGAAAGTAAATAAATCAGTTAATATTTCTGACTACTGTAATTTTTGTTACTAGTTTAAAAAGTTCCTAAATTTTTTGTTCAGCACTCTTCCCAGAGTATCCCAGTATCCCCGGTATTCCCAGTATCCTTACCGTGCAAGGGGTTTGCATCCAAGGTTCCCCATCTATCTGCATAGGCAGAGACTTGCTGGTCCTAAAGTGATATATTTCATAGTATAAGTAGGAGTAACTAGACAGAATTGATAAATGTATTGTTAAGGAGAGATATATGTGATAGCGCACACATATAATCCTGATTTACCCCTAAGCTTCTATGTAGCCTCCAGTATGACCCAACATGCTTACAAAAGTAACCTAGTCACTTAGTAGGCTTAGTCTGATTTTCAACACACAAAGCAAAACCCCTGCAAACATTCACACATCTTGCTAGTAATACACAACTCTCACATGGGAGAATAGTCTGTAATTTGCGAAATAAAGAGTGAATTATTCAAGAACTTCAGGAATAAATCTTATTAACTGAAAAGACAAAAGAACCTCTGCTATTTGTTATAATTTAGACTGACTACTATAAAGGAAATAAGAAATTAATTTTAGCTCTGTCATCACCGTTTATTAGAACCATAAAAGATGTGTTTAGGCTTGTGTCTAACTCTGGGTTAGACAGAGCACTCATATAACATGAGAGTTGTACTATATTCAGAGGCTTTAACATACCATGTTATAAATCTAAATTGTATAAAGGGGCACTGATAAAGCTATAGCCAGTGTTCCCTGTCTAGTTTTGGATACCACATTAAGAAAAGTATAGATAAATGAGAAAATAAATAATAATAATAATAATAGTAATAATAATAATAATAATAATAAATCTTTCTGGGTCTTTTCCAAACCTGTATTTCTGCATTATAATAGTTTGCATACAAGACTATTAGAAATAACGTGGAGTAGATAAATCTAACAATGGAAAAATGAATCAACTGAGCGCTCACGTTGGTCAATGGAAATTCTGGTTTGGACATTATTTGAAAATGACTAACAGTTCATGGGATTATCCAATGTCATCTATGGCCATAAGTGGAGGAAGGGAAGAATGTTCAATGAGCGCTCACTTTATAGGTTTGGAAGGGTTCTGAATCTTTTTAGTAGTGGTCCTGCTGATGTGGGATTATAAAAATTATCTCTTGGTATCCAGAGAAAGTTGGAATGTCTCTGTGATCTTATTTCTCTGCCTCATCCACATGAGAAAGTACTTTTGAAGTCAACATCACCCAGTCATTGAGAAGAGTCTCAAAAATATGCCAGCCACTTTGGCAAATCCCACTTATTTCCTTGAAGTTTTTATTGATGATCTTCTGGTTTATGCTCATTTTAGGCTTTTGGGAGTTTATAATTGTAAAGCTTATGATTTTATTAAAATTTTGGAAAATTCTTCCTGTGAAATTCTTCACTGAGGAAAAGTTGACCATCTCTCTCTTTTCCAGTCCTTATCTAATCCGAAAGTTAGAATAATTATTTTCTCCTTGAGTTCTAATCCAAGTTTCCTCTATTGTGAATGTTCTGGTCACTATTAGCATAGTAAGCAATAAAATACAACTAAATTAGCATGCTCCACCATTAGCAGCTTACACATTGTAACACATTTATTAATAGTGACTTGTCAGTGTTCAGTAAATAACAAATAAATTAAAAACAGAGCACTTTGACTTCTACAGATCAAAAAAATGCTTTACAAATACTAATTACATGCTACTATTCCCTGGTGAGGCATGCATTATAAATGGGTTAAAATGTGTCAAAGTAATGTTAAATGACTTTTTGCTCAAAATTGCACGGACTGTATGTCAATAACAAACCCCAAGATGTTCATGCCTTACTCCTTCTGCTCCAACTGCTTGACAACGTTTCTTCATAGGATGAAATGACAGTTGAATACAACATGTGAAGACTGAATATAAACACCCTTTTTCTTGTTTTTGACATATTTAAAGAAAGGAAGATGTATGGGCATAGAACATGGATGGAATAGATATATTTCATATACAAAAATTATACTTTCACAAAAAATAAGTACAGTAGAAAGAAAGTGAACTGATAATATATAAAACTTTACTGTTTCACTACAACAATGCAGTGCAAATTAAAGCTGCCGATACCTGATGACAACAGATGAGCACTGGGCAAGCCGTCTTCCAGCACTTTTCAGACCTGTGTATATCTGTCCCATCTCCATGGCTCCTTCCAGACCAACCACTTCCATAAGCTGGTCACTTAGATCTGAAAATTTGAAAAAAACACATTTTATCTGGACAGCATTTTGACAAATCCTGACCAGCAAGAATTGTCAGAAGACCAGCTGAAAATAAAAGATGTTGAGAACAGAACTGGCAAAGATGATGATTCCTAAGAAGTGATTGCAGCTTTAAGGCTGGACACATCTGGGCCTGTTGTCACACCATTCTAAAATATCCTGACCAAAATGATTCTAAAATACAACACTAATCTCCATGGATTATTTTAATACATACATACTGAACAAATAATCTTATTATATGAGAAAATAGGAGAAACTCCTTCATTTAGGTTATCTGACACTCATAGAATGAGAAGTTTGCACTTTAAAAATTTATGCTGACCATTGTTTCAACAGATGTAAAATCTGGTAAAGTCAGTGCTCCAGACCCTATTGGATTCTCTTCTGTACAATTCTGTCCAGACAACATGTAGAACTCTAATTCAGCCTTTGTGTGCATGCATTACGATAGTCTTTAATTATGAGACCACGTATTATTTTTTGTATTGGATCTTTGTCTCAATCAGTGCATAAATTTAATGCAAAAAGGGCAGGACCCCCCCCCTTATATCAGCAACTATTTCTCTAGCTTTCCTGAACTTTGTAGTACTAGTTTGCACCCAGTTATAGATTTTTGTTTTACTGTTTTTTGATTACATAGCATTTTGGCATTATACTTTAAAAATATTTAAATAAATAATGTCTCTGGCAAAATAAATATTAGTTTGCTTGACTTCAAGGTGCAAGGACTAATTCTGTCTAGAATTTCAGATACAGAGATACAACCAGAAACCTAAACAGTAATATAACAGTCTGACTTGAGAAGCAACCAAGCAAGGTAATGAAATATTATCCAGAATCAACTAGTATTATGTCTACTGAGATTCTTTTGACTCCCCTTGTCTCACTAGGGTGTTTTGTATGAAATGTTTTATATGCTCCTGTTTAAATACATGTTGCCAAGACCAGATGGACAAGAAAAAGAAACATTTTTTTTAGCTGTATATTATGTATGTTTTCTAGACTGGCTGCTAATATCCATGTTTCCAAAAGGTACACTATTTGGTGAAGCACAGCAATGAGCTAAAATGTTAGAGTCTATCATCACATGGAATAAACGAAGAAAGAGCACACTACTCTTTGTATATTTTAAACCTTCAACCTTTAATGAAGGTAAAATTTCATGGTAATTATCATATCTATGAGACTAGTCCAAAGTTTCAAAGGGAGTCTTTTCAGTTCACTTCTTTGGGCTTTGAATGAAGGTAATTAACTGAAAGAAGTACTGTGATAGGAGGGGAAAAAAAGAGTATTAAAAGCAAATAGGATTTATGGTCTGGATTATTCTGCTTCCAACCAGAAAATCTGATACTATCCAAAGCCTTCATTTTTCTTCTTATACTTTCTTAATATTCTTTGCTATTTTCATTTTCTCGTCACAGTGAAATCAGTTCCATGTAATATAAATGAAGCAAAAATAAACCCTATTCTTTCCTATTAAGGAAAAACAATAAGATGGACAAAATATTAAAATATACAATATGATTAATTTTAACTATACATTTTTATAGTTTGCATACCTGTACACATGTAAACCCAATTTTGTATGTCTTGCTTTCTGCTGAATTGTTCTCTTAAAATGTTTTCCTTAAGTTACTCACTTTTAAACTTAACTCAGTTTTAAACAAATTCAGCTTTTCTTCATAGCCATAGGGATTTAAATGGGAAAACCCTACTCATTTGCAAAAGCTATTATATCATAAAAGCACACAGAACTTTATAGATGTACGGAATCATTAAAATGTTTCCAGCCAAAGAAAACATCAAACTCCTATTCACTGGTTTGTTAGAAAATTATTATTTTTAAAATGGGAGAATAATTAAGAACAGATTTTTATTACTGACAGCTCAGGCAACATATGCAAGATTCAGAATAGTGACATTTGCAGTGATATAAATTTGATGCATCATTTTTCAATAGCTGTGAGATTAGTGCCAGTAACAGCAGGTAACTAAGGACCAAATCCTGCCCTTTGATCTATATCACACATCTTGAAAAATGTGGTATATTAAACATTGGAAGATAGAACTGAACAATATTCTTATCTACCAAAAAAGTGAAGCCTTTTCAAAAACTTCACATTTGCAGTGGCACTTTCCCAAAGTGGGGTTATTTTAGGCCAAATATGAGTATTTTTAGAATCAAGCTTAAATTAGACATAACCTTCCTTCAGAAGCAGTAAAAACTAAAGCAAATGTAACATGCAATTATCGACTTAGGGTTAGTTTGCGCTCCTGCCCTTGCTAATATATGACCTGATGCTTTTGCATAGTTACATCCATTTCAACAAATCCTTGAGCTATATTGACTTTGACAAGAACTCAGAGTGAGCAAAAGTGGAAAAGGGAGTGTGTATATATTAGTCCCATTCTTCAAAGATGTTACATGGCTATAGGTACACTGGTTGAATATAAAGGGTCAAGACATCAATGAATGGATTACATTTGTTCTTAAAAGGTCCCCACCAAAGACTCCGAAAGAGACTAAGCTCTATTAAAAAACATCAGGTCTTCTATTAAATTAAAAGATAGGAAAGGGGAAGTAATTCTTCATTCTGGTGGAAGGTTATCACTGCTTTCTCAGAAAGATCTCTGCTGGCCTCTGTACTGCTCAACATACACCCCTAAATAATCTGGAAATTGAAGTAGACAGTGAGTTACTGAGGATGCAATGAAGTAAAGACAAAAGCCAATTAGAAAAAATGTTTAGGAATTTTACAGTACTGAGTAATGGGGCTATACAAAGGCAGAAAATTCAATACATATAACTTAATTCCCATGAGGGGAAACAGAGCTAACTACATATAATGAGCTAACTACAGATATATAGACTGTTATATGCATATATATTACATTTGAAAATAAATATAGGGGGTGTGTGTCTGTGTGTATATGTCCGTATATACAAGCATATTTATTTTGCTGGGCTACAATTAATACTGTCATGCAGGAATTAAGATTATAGAGTTACTGTTGCTACTTCTATGAAAATACTAGCTCAATGCTTAATAGTGATCAAATATCATCAAATATTATGATCAGTACATCCATACAGTATGGAGTTTGTAGTTCCGGTCCACTCAGCAATGCACAGGAAGATATAAAATAACTGGAAAAGACAGAGTAACAAACATGGTAACAAATATGGACCAGCTTCTGTATGAAAATAAATTAGACTAGGACCCTTCAGGAATTAAAAAGAGATGAATGGAGGAAAGATGTGAAAAATAATAAGTGCCATGGAGTAGGTGAAGACAGTACTGTAATTAAGTATTTCTCAAAATGCAAGAACTAAGGAGTTTCATAGCACATCTAGAACAAGCAGGAAATCCTTTTTACATAATACTTTGCTATATTGTGATACCATACTAGACTTTGGAATTCCCTAAATCACAAATTATTACGTATTTGGTAGGGTATCTTAATGGAAGAATCACTGTAAGTTTGCTCTCTTATGCTTTATTTCTAATCATGCAATACAGGTTGGTGTTAGAGGTCAGATACTGAGCCACACAAACTTGTGGGTTGACCTAGTATCACTGCTTGTGTTGTCTTCTTATACATCTTATAAATTGTAGACCAGAATAATGAATGCTGCTGTTCACTAAACATCATTCATCATGTAAAACAGCTTATAATGTGGACTTTTCCACGACATGTATTTCAACTGTGTTTGAGACCTAATTCAGAAAGTCACTTCTTTTCGATCCTCAAATTATATTCTAAAGTTACACACTCACGTGTGCATCTGTGTATGGCTCTACCAACTATAAAGCAAAACGCGTATCTCTTTTTAAGCATGTTGTATTTACCCTGCATTCTACAGATTTTATTTTAAAGAGAAAATAATCAACTGGTGACTGTACCGATAAAATTTTCCAATGCATGCTTCACCTATTATAACCAGTTTTAGGAGGTTTAGGTTTAGGAAACTAAAGGTTAGATTTTCAAAAAGAACTTAGCAGCTAACAGCGAACAACAGCAGCTACCAGATACTGAGCAGCTTTTCGATCTAGCCAGGTCATTTAGTTGCCTAAATGAGTGCTGAAGCCTCATAGGTAAGCTGTCATGGAGAGCATCTCAGTATTAGTGCATTAGGAAAGTGTTTTTTGACTGGTGCCTTGGGGTTCTTGAGTCTGTTTGTTCTACTTTGAGCTCTGTGAAAGAGCTGAAGGCTCTCGCTTGTTTTCTATGTGAATGAGCCATTAGAGTGTGTGGGAATGTTTTCACAGCACCATGCCTCTCCTGCCCTCTTCCACAAACCAAAGTACTTCACGTGTCTCCTCATATTAGCCCTGTCAGTAAATAAAGCCAGCTCTCCCAGGAGAGCGCTGCTGTCAGCAGATGGTGACTAGCACGCAGAGGGGCATCTGACCCCTTGCACTCATTCCTGATGGGGAGATAAAGTCACTAGGGAGATGACTGTCCATTTCTTCCCATCAGGCAGCAGGAGAATGAGAAGTCCAAACAGAAACTCGTACAAGTGGCAGACAAAACACTGTACGCGAATATAAGCCCTTTACAGCACTTCCCCAAGGCATGAAGAAACACACTCGGAGACTTTAAAGTTCTGTAGTGAGGCGTTTACGTTATCCATTAGCTTGGCGCTAGCTGAATGCTTCAATATTCAAAGTGAACACACAAGAGAAAAACACATTTGGAATTCATCTATGAAGATGTAGCAAGGAAAGCAAACTGGGGTAGGGGGTGGGAAGAAGCACGGTGTGATTAGAAATACTGATTTACATAGAGAACTTTCCCTCTGTAATGGAACTGGTTTTGATATCCAATTTATCTTTGCAATATATATATATTGCTGTCCTGGCAAGAGATTGAATGACTCTATTATAACTTGGGGTTACTGCACTCACTCAGGCACATTTGCATAAAAACACTGTTGGTCAGTGGTAAATCTGTCTCTGGCAGCAGTTTGTCTTTGAAAAGAAGGAGCTCCATGGCTTACTAAATGTAATCAAACCCTAGTAATCATCACACTGGAAATTTTTTTGGTTCCAGTTAAAATACTGGATAAGAATTTGAAAACTGGTATGATGCCAGAGGATCCTTGAAAAACTCCTGAGCTCAATGCTTTGCACCACATGAATGCTTCAGAATCTTCCTAGAACACGGTATGTATTAAATCTACAGTTACCTATTATGCAGGAATGCGGGGTCACTTCCATATGCAGGGATAGGAACTGCTGTTGTATAAAATGCTAAAAATGTCACAGTATTCTCCTGATTTCAAATGAACGGCTTTTTCTAGATTCCTGGTTATGAGAAATCAGTAAATCAAAAGCAATCTCTACATCCTGGTTTTTGTTATGTTTTGCTTTAGAGAAGCTACCTGAAGTAACATGTGCTTCAACATTTATATTTTTTTATTTAAGAGTTGTACCTGGAGGTCCAGATGATGTCAAGGCTCTCTTTTGTTACTGATTCACAGACAAAAGACAGCTTGTCTCCAAGAATTTATAATACAAATAAAACAGACAAAGCATTGGGGAAAAATAGTATTATTATGTCCATTTTATAAAGTGAAAATTGTATACAGCTAAGTTTAGGTCCTGCAGAAGGTTTGTTCTCATATTCAGCTGGATTTATTGTCTGTAGACTCACAAGAGTCATAATATTATTTCTACCATGTAAAGTTAAGCACATGAGTTTGCAGAAGTGACCTGGCCAAGATCACATGTGAAGTTTGTGGCAGAGACAGGAAATAAATCAGCAACTCCTGAATTTCAACTTTCTGCTTTTAAAAATTTATCCTCCCTCTTGATATTGACTTTGAGGATATATATATCCAAGTCCTACATCATACTATTTGACCCAGTTTTGAATATTTTGCATTGCTCAGTTTGCTTGTAAACATTAAAAATCTCAGGTGGCTCCATACATCTATTTCATGCCAGTACTGATTCTCAACTCAAGTCTTTACTCATCTTCATATTTTTTTCCTGTTTTTAAAACAAAACAAGCTAAGCCTGCCTCTTAGTGTGAAGAAAGGAAGATATATCACTGCTGTAATTTTCACCCTGGTGAGATAATCAGATACGGTGATAATAAATTAAGAAGATATTTTATATATATAAACACACACAAAAATGCACACACATTTTATACCTATGTGGACATACACACATATGATGTATACCCATATTTATGCACATGTGAGAAATTCAGTACATTTTTGCTCCACCATCTGAATTGATGATGCACTAAATAGCTTTAATGGGGTAAGAATGCAAGGGTGCTATTTTTGACGCTTAAAATGAATGCAATCAATAAAATCCTCTCTCTGCCGAATTCAGTGGCAAAACTCTTACTGACTTCAGTGGAGCCCAGATTTCATCCAGCATCTTGTGTCTTGCATCAGTCTAGCACAGAGACTGTCCTCAGATGGAATCACTTAACAGATACAGCTCAGCCTACTACTGTGCAGTGGATTTTTTTTGTGTATATAATCATCTCCTGACTCTCATTACTCATTGAATGACAAGTTTCCAAAAAAATAGGAGGGCAAACAAAGAAGAATCAGTCCTTATAATTAAATATTTTATGAAACTTTTTAATGTGCACAGAAGGCCCTTGTAAAACTTTTCCTTAAGTGAACTTTTTTTTTTCCCCAGCTTACCAGGGGGAAGGAGAGGGGAGTTCTTCATAGAAACTTTTTTGATTAATAGTAAAAGAAGAAAATTAATAATAATAAAAAACCCCACCCCACCCCAGAGCATTCAAATTAAATCACTTCCACCCAAAACCTACTCCCAAATACCAATGTTCAGATGTTCAACATTTGAAACAAGAGTTTCATCTTCCAGTTCGGGAGATCATTATGGCTAAGTCTTTTATGGTAAAGCTTGGCAGACAAAATGTATTCTTTTTTTTTTTTTTAATAGATTTATTCTTTTAATAGTTTGAGGTACAATTGCATTGAACATGCTGCTGCACCAAAAAGCCCCCTATTATTTTAATCTGTATTCTTTTAAAAGTTATTTGTTCGAAAGGATTTCACTGTGTTACTCTTATACCCTCTTCATCCAACAGAACAAAAGCTGTTCTATGAAAGGAGTCTAAACTTGGACAAACCATAAAAAAAAAAAAAGCAAAGTTCCTCTCTGTTTTTATCAAATTTGATTGCTGCAGCTGTTCCCAGTTTCTGTATTTTAAAAATAGCCTTATTCAGTGCCTTGTTGGCTAAAGGCCAGAGTACCATTAGAACATGCTGTACGGAAAACCTCTATTCAGTTACAGATACAGAAATATATTTAAGATCAGTGGGGGTCATCTGCAGCAAACACTTGTATGGGGGAAAATGGAATTTTAATGTGCTTGGACTGCTCACCACTTTTAACAGATATTTAAGAACTTCAAACCGGATATCTTTCTATTTGTATTGGTACTATCATATTACTGAGTATCAGGTACAATACAATATGAGCAAGTCAAGATCATTTCAACTAACAAAAATAGATCTAATTCTCAAATTACTCCTTAGTAGTTCTGGCATTCACTTTAAATGGCTCCTAGTAATATTGGATATTTGATTAGCCTATAAAAATGCCACAGCCTAGAAAAGAAAAATACAGTAATATTGATGGAAATGTAGAAATCTGATCAATGAAAACCAGCTTTGATTTGTACATTTCTAAGAGGACTAGTACTAACAGGGGATAAATGTTCCCTTTCTGCAGGGTAGCAAACTCTAATAATGGCATTATCCCTATATTTATCTATGACAGAGTTTTTTAGTTATCTGCCAGAAAGAAATCTTCATTCCATTTATATGAGTATTAAAACTCCTTTTGATTAAAGTGGTAGCAATTTTGGTCCAGGAGCTCAGAAACCCCCAAAGATGATCTTCATTCCTCTTTCTCTTCATGAAAACCAATTCCATTTGCTTCCTCTACCTTACTAGTATTCCATGGTGTTTGGAGATCACTGTATGCAGAATGGATACTGGTTTGAACAACAGCAATTTTCACTTATTAACCAAGAGCCTAAGCCCAGGAAAGTATTCAAAAATCACTGAGATGTATCATAGATCACTTTTAGACATTTCTGATGGTCTATAATGCCTGCATTAAAGTATTCAAGGTTATGTATTTCTACTGCAGCTGGGGGACAAGTCTTCAGCATGGTAGAGATATCCAAGTTCATTATTTGGATAGGTACTAACAGAAAGAAAACATAGCAGTGATGGCATCGATATAGTCTGTATGAGGTTGCTGAGTCTCCAAGTTCTCAGTGGCTGGTTGTTCTCCTAAGTTTCTGTGCCTTCATTCTCTCAGTACCTGGGTTAATTTAATTAAAGAAACGCTACAATCACACTTTGGCTTGCAGTTCCAATTACAAACATTGTCCACACCTTCTATTTGTACAGAAGGAGCATATAGGCAATTGAATAAAGTCAAATCCAGTAAACTCTGGGGCAGGCATTTGTATCATCTAAGTAAATCAGACAATCTTCCTAAAGTTCCTGCAGTCAGTGAAAGTACAGAAGCTTTGATGTAGCTTCCCACTAAACTAAATGTGTTTGGTGTTGTCTGAGGTGGCGTAGGATTTCCAGGACATTCACAGAAGGCTGACAAGCCTGACACAGGAGCAACAGCAGAAGCAGATGAAAGGATGGTATCTTGAGAGGAACTCTAATGGTGTTAGGAACTTGTACATGGAGAACCGAAGGAAGCTCAGTCTTCTCCAGACAGTGAATTAGAGGAAGAGTCTAAGAGGTCTGGTTTTCTGGAGGAGCATGTTTTTCTCTGTTGTCACCAGGAGAAATCTTGGAAGACAAGCGAGCTACCCCAACGTTACCACATGCGTTGGCTCCTTTGTGGAGGCTAAGGCCTGCAGAAGTGATACACCCTCTACTTACTCATTGTTTGATGGGACACAAGTGTGCTTGCTACCTCCAGAACTGAGCTCCAAGTATGCAAGCAGATTTTCCCAATGATTACTGTCCGTGAATTTGTTCTGTTCTCATAATTTGTCATTGTAGGTTTTGGTCTCTGCTATCTAATCTAGTTACATACAAGTGATTGCATATATTTTTCTTCCTATCTGAACTAAAATCAGTATTTTTGCTAAAAAATCAGTATTTTTTGTAGTATTACTGCTTTACAAGACAACAGCTCTGGGATACGCTGAAACCTTTGTTACTGGAGAAACCAAAGGGGAAAGTTACCTCTAATAGTGCTGCAAGAAAAATAAATGTCTGCTTTGATGCGCTTTACACGGAAAGACATTTCGAAGGATCACAAAGAAAGCAAAAATAAATTTCTTATTATACCTTTCAATATTTTAACTATTAATAACTGACATCGAGCTATTTTTCAATAGCTTTTCTCAACAGCTACTTACAACACACATAGGAAGAAAAGGTATTTCCATAATCACAATCAAGACAACTACAGAACAGTTCCAAATTTCTTCTCAAGGACAAAAAGACCAGAGTCAGCTACAAGTATCACAGTAGTAAGACTCAAGTTATTTTTAGTGCTCTGGTCCTGAACAGTATCAAACAGTAAAAACAAACTTTATTTCATTCCAAACAAGAAAAGACAACTTAAAACCAAAACTGAATCTGGTTATAATTTATTTGGTTATGATGTTCTGCCACAAAATGAAAGCCACAACCTTTTATTAAAAGATGATCAGCTGTAACACCACTCACGATGTTTCAGGTATCGGAGAGATGCAGAAGCAAAGTCCTTACCCAGAGCTAACTCATCCTGAGATCCTGAACTGAAAATCAATACTGAAATGTGGAGCCTTACTGAATTTGTCTTTAGAGAGATTTGACATGGTAGGAAAAACATATCCTTATGGAGTTTAATGCAAAATAGGAGACCTAGAAAACTAAGGGGATGATTCTCATCTTATTTTCATTCTCATTTTCTCTCTCATTTTTGTTCTGAATGATGGATATTAAGAGAAAGTGCATGAGGAACAGGTAAGGACATCAGAGTTGCATGAATACACGTGCATTTGAGTTGTTTTCAGACTGGACTATGCTAAACCTAAATATGGCAACCCTACTCTGAATAGTAGTCATCGCATCTGGAGCTCCTGAAAGAAGTTCTGCTGTAATTTCTGACCAACTACATTCAGACAGTTCCCAGAGGGTAGACAAGCCTCCTGATTGCTTACTGGCGTTGTGATAGGACAGCCCTTCAGGAAAGGTTTTTTACTTTCCAACTTCACTAATTCGTCTTCATTATGTATCTTTGTTTAAATTCCTTTTCTAGGCATCAGGGCCAAAACTGAAATAGTACATATGTAGGATTATTCTTTTTCAGTTCAGACACATATGAACTTGAGAAGTTCCTCGGAATAATTTAGTGCTTGGGGTTCTAGCTGGGCCATGATGGGACATGCTGTTTTGTTGTTTATGTTAGTTCTGTTGTATGGGCTATTTGCACAGTATACGCCGTATATTGTTTGGCAATACTTGTAGGGAGATTTAATATCCTTCATCATGCCAACTGATACAGAAGGAAAAGATACCATTCAGGTTGACAAGTCCTGCCTCCAGTCCAAAACAGAAGAAGCAAACCTCAAATTGATTTTGAGTTTGGAACAATCATTCTGGGTTTGTTTTCATTTTACTAATCAAATACACATTGTAAAGTACAGATGGAAGGGTTGCTTTTTAGTTACATATTGAAATTAATCTGGAAAGACAGAATAGTGTTCATGAATATTTTGGCATTTGCACCTTCCAGGTTACTTTCAACAAATGGCTATGAGACAAATTTTTAAAGGACCTTAATTTTGGTCTCTGCCAAACAAATCATTTAAGCATGGATATTCAGTGATATCAAATGGACTACATGCATGTTTCAAGCATGACTGTTAAATGCTCTGTTTATTCAGGCCTGTTTCTATGGTAACTACTTTATGGTACATGATTTCAGAATACTAATTATAAAGCAATATAAATAAGGTTGCATACAACAGACAGGTTTGCATTTACATATTCGAGGCACCTGAAAATTCAGCCTTACTTTTATAATATAATGTGTGATTGATTTCAAAAAATAATTTTCATCATTGTAATTCATGCATGGTAATAGTAGCTGAATTTTCTTTTCCATAGCAATGCTTTGCACTAGGATCAGCAGCACAAGGGGACAGCAAAATACTAAGGGAATTAAAGAAAGTAGAAGATGCAGGTGCACTAATAAATGGGTGGCCTTTGGATTACAGTATTTATGCGTGCTATGCCGAGCTAAACAGAAACCTAAATGTTACACATAAGAAGTGGTACAACAAGAACATCTGTGTTGGGGGACCGAACTGGCATGGCTAACACCTCCAGTGCCAGGTGCAAAGGAAATTTCAGTACAGCTTGAGTAATTTTGACTGCTAGCATCTGTATATATCAGATTATCTCTCCTCTTTCGTCCATATTCCACTAGAGTATCTGTATTATACATCTGGCTTTAAAATGAAAGCTGAAGCTGTTCCCAAGAAAGGATTGAGAAGAGAAGGGGGGGGTGTGGGGAGAAGAAAAAGGAAAAAAAAATATGGAAATAGAAGAATAGTGCTTGCATTCTGAGACAACAAAATCTACTCACGTTGGTGCACTGTTAATGTGTCTGAACCACAGCTCTCCATGTTTTATTTGTCCAGCACTTTTAAACAAGACCTACATTTCTATTCAAGACAGGAACAAAATGTCAGCAATACTACACCTGGACATACTGAGCTTTGAAGGAATTTCTTCAGAAATGTTTGTGGGAAATGATTTCTTTCTCTTGACAATTTCAAATCACCTTTTCCATCCCCAGCCACTGATTAAACCTCTTGAATACATCTAATAAATAATCTAAAAATAGGAAAGGACAAATTATTTTAAGTCTATACTTCTCTGGGAATTGGGAGTTTGTTTCACCACTTTGTAAATTATCTCTGCTAACTTCTAACAAGGTGCGACCAAAAGGCAATAAATATAAATAAATCCACAGAGAAGAGACTCAAAAAACATTACAAAAGCTTGATTTTAGAAAAAAAAACAACTTGCTATAACAAATTTGCAATCCCTAGTTACTCATCTTTTCTTGTTACTTCAGTTCTAACACCAAATTCCTTCATTACATTTTGACCTGATACGAAACACCATCTGGCAAAAGCATGTTGCAATTCTACATAAATGAAATAATTGGATGGTTGCTTTAAAATATATTTCATAAATAAGTATTATTGTACATTAGCAAAACTCCATCCTTATTTTCTGAGCTCTATTGCTGAGCTATGACTTTTTATGTGCCTAGAGGACCTGGGATTCCCAGGCAGTCTTGCATCTAGTGCTAGGCAGTCATGAGCCTGATGAGCTTCCACAGTCATACAGTATCAGATGCATATGTCCATGTGTTTCGCTTGTATTTATTGTATGCAGTATTATTATTATTGCTACTACTGTTAGACAAGGATAGCACCACAGACTCATCACAATCACTGCCCTGTAGGAAGTGATCACAGCCTAAGGGTCCCAACGGATCTGCGGCAACAGATTACAAACCATAAGGCTGATGTGGTTATCTATAACAGACCAAATGGCTGTGGTTATTCAGAAGGCATTTCAAAAGTGGATCAGGTGTCCCTGTCATGAGATATCCCAGTCACACTTCAAAACTTCTTTATAATAATTTTGGCCTGCCAGCTACTTTCAATCTACTACCACAAAGCTGTCAAGGTCTGAGGAGATCATCCTATCGCTGGAGTCCTACGGGTAGACTTTTGTGTCTGCACAGTCTCATTTGCTAGTCTGGGGGATCTTCTGCAGCGTGCACACCTCCCTAGGCATACATCATGGGAGGAATCAGGCCAGAAGAGACAAAGAAGTCATTGATTAATTGTATATATGTTACAACGTTGCTCCTCGACAAGTTATGACAAGCGCAGAGTAATAGTGAAAAACAAAATATTTGCTAGTGATGAAAAGTGGTATACAAACCAGCAGTTGGTCGTGAGCAAACATTTTGCAGCTATAAAGACCCAGCTGCTTTGGCTGACTGAAATGAAAAGGAACAATGCTTTAGGGGTTGTGAAAGAAGATCTCACAACTGATGGATTACATGGAAAAAAAGACTTCCTTATAAAGCATGAATACTCATAGTCCTCTTTTCATCCTTTTATAACGTATCTAATTTCTTTGAGTCAAGAGTCCTAGGTAAGTGTGCCATGCACTAAATGAAAACCTGTTCACAGCTGTTGAAACCAGTTTATTCTGTATGCCTGTTTTTGTCTTTCATTAAATATTCATTTATTGATATTAGACTTATGAAAAATTTAGCATAATTTTAACCCTCCCCTATATGAATAGGAGAAATTAAAGGAAAAGGAATTTCATCCAGGTTTATAGGTATGTGTGATACAGCTTGTGATATTTCCAGAAAATGACAAGAGTATCAGGAATCGATGAGAAAAAATGTCTTGTGCATCACCTAAATATTTAACTACAATATCAGCTTATATTAATCATATTTCAAGAGTTGGGTTGAACATGCTGTAATTGTGCCATCAACCCACATGAATCAAACCTTTATTTAATAACTGTAAAGGCTGCCATTTGCTACTTTTAAAATATCTAATTTCTCACGGCCTTTACTCAATAATGGTCACTAGAGTTACAAAATGCTAAAAATATCAATGTTCTTGAAAATCTTATTTGAGTTCTTACTGCAGAAGCTGGAACATCTGTAACAGTGTACAGCAGTTATCAGCTTCTTGTAATTTCTAACAAGGTTCAGTTAAAAAAGCTTTAAAAAGCGCAAGTAAAAACATTAGTGTTTTGACTACTTGTAAGAAATTGGTTTGCATACAATTAATATAAAGGGAACGGCCAAGTCAATCTGAACTTAAAATTCAGGGCTTTGTGTTATTTTTATTTTATTTATTTTTGAATTTGTAAAAAAACAGAAACAAAACCCCAAACTGTTGCAAAACCTAATACCAATCAAATATTCCAGGTATTTTATTTTAATTAAAATAGAAACATATTGTTAAATTCAACAGATACACAAAATAATAAACAAGCAAGAGCAGAAACATCCCTATACAGTTAATATCTGAAAAACCCAACTAAGATTCCTCATCCTGATTTATGCAAGGAAAAAATCAAAATGAAACTCTAAGAACAAGTGTTCTCTCAATAGCAAGCAAAGAGAAAGTTCAACAAAAGTTTGACTCAACTTGTATTCAGATATAATGAGAACTGGATCCTGTCCTAAATCTGTTGAATAAATGGAAAAGTATCCTTTCAGAATAAAATAAAATTAATCAATGCTATTTTGTTTATAGCATGAAAAACAATCAAACAAAAACAAAGAGGAAGATAAAAGGAGAGCAGTGAGGGAAAACAGAGTTAATTGCTAAGTTTTGAGATATTTTTTTCCATCATATGTTTTCTTCCAAAATAACCTGGAATACGACATTGCCAATGCTAATTCCCAGTGCTTAAACAGTTCTTTATATCATCAAAGCAGAGTATACACACTGAAGTTCATGGCACTTACCATGGAAAACACAATGTACAACACTACATGGAGTCCAGAAAACTGTGGTCTTCACAAGAGGACTGAATTAAGGTCAGACTGTCTAAATATCACCACTTTCTGTGTTTTGAGTTCTAACTCTGTAGCCTTAAGATTGTTCTTTTAACTTACTTCTTATGTTCAGTGTGCATAAAACACTTCATAAGGTAAATTTATAGAATTTTCCACATGCATATACAAAAACATTTTATAAAAATTTTATGTTTATCTAATCCTACTACTTGTCATTTCTTTTCAATTACATTTTTAATCTTTTAATTGGCAAAAGCTGTTGGTTAAAAATTTAATTAAAGCTTTATCAAACTGAAATTACTTTTTTGCTTAGATTCCATCACACACAGATTTTCTTGCTGCAACATTTCAGCTGTAAAGGCTAAGACAAAGACTGCTTCTGTTTTTCCTGTTTCACAAAACAGGACCATATTTAGAGGTTGTACCATAGGAATCATGACTACTGCTAATATGAAGTATAGATCTTTATTTGGGATCTGCTCCAAAGCCTGCCAGTTCTGTGGGAATAAAATAACCACCATGTGTTTGGTATCTTAACTTCCTAAATGGATGTAATATCAGATGAGTTGCGTAAGAAATTACCACTTAAACACTTTCATTTTATTTTTATCTAAATAATAATCAGAGTGACAAAGACACAGGGAGAGAAGTCAAGGGGTTCGAATTCCATTCAGCTCAACCGTATAACTGCCATGTAACTTCAGGAAAGCCACCATATCCCATTTACAACCCTGGTCCAGTTGTACCTATTGAATTAATAGAACTGTTCAGAGTTGCTATAGGTCTGGATTCTTCTGGATCTCATGGGAATGGGGAATCCTTAATTTATGTACATTCCCACAAAATTTTCCAACAGCTCTGGTTTCACATGTGAAATCAATGATCAGCCCTAATCATCAATGAAGCACTGAGCAGACTGCGAGCTCTCCAGGGCATGGATTGCTTTTTTTGTTTGTGCACTACTCTGTTCCCTGCAACTCTGCTATCTGATTAGGCTCTTTAGGAGGTACTGGAATGTACATAAATAATAAGCAAGAGGAGACAATTAAAAAAATAATAATTGCTACTATTAATCTAAGAGATTAAGATGTAAACTACCCACTTTGTATTGCACTGCTGACTTCCAAGGGAGGTTTGTCAAAGACAACATACACACATGTGCACACTAGGCAGTGCCACTGAACAGTGCTTCCTCCCCAGTTCAGCAGAAATTCCACCCCAGTGCAGACTGATGATTTACTTTGTATTTTCCTTGGCTGACTTGTGAAGTGTTCCTCACTTCAGCTCAGTCACTCAGCCTTCTTGCAAATGCCAGCTTATTTTTCACAACTATTTTTTCCATCCACAGGGATTTTAATAGGCATGAATGAGTGAATGAGGACAGTTATGAAAGAAATGCATAGTATAAAGGAAAACCCTGAAATTCAGTTATTAATTGGGCACCCAGGCTTCACATCTTTTTCAAGCTGACTAGTCCTTGCTCATTTGGACAATGCCAATGATCTCTTTCTAGGGTGACCATCATAAAGCCACTTGTATACAGTAGCATGACTTTTCATTGAGCTTGTGAGTGTGCCTGCAGCTCAATAGGACTATTCACATGAACAGATGTTACTCAATGTGAATACTGGTTGCAGAATTAAGCCTGTCCTTGCTCTTCCTCTTGCTACAAACATCAGCTGCTCAGACGTCCAGGCTCTTTTTTTTTAATATGGCTTTTTGCCATACACAAAGCATGTAGATGACAGCTCTGTAATTTAAAAAAAAAAATTAAAAAAATCTTCCTATCTTTCATTAGCACTTATATGAACTAATGTTTATATACTCCTCCATGTAGTTTCTTATATGGGTGAAGATAAAAAAACCCCTGAAGTCCAGTTAGCTCTTTGGCATGGTATTTTGCAGCTTTCACAGATAAACAGAAACCTCTATCTGGTCATTTTAAAGTATATACTTGAATGGATATGGAAGCATGTTGGACCAACATTAATTATTTATTTTCATACCACATAACAAAAGCTAAGAAATCTACAGATTTTGTTTGGCTTGATACTTTTTATTTTCATTCCAACACAATTTTTGTCCATACCAAAATGTCCAAATTAAATCTATCATTTAGAATTATGTAAACCAGTCTTAACCATTGAAAAAACCCTAAGAATTATTAGACACTTAACTGTAATATTTATCAAATTTTAATATTAAATATCTCATAATAGTTCCTTATCTAACTATCCTCAGTTTTAACCAAATAGTGACTGTTACAATCTAAATTCACATTTGGTGTAAGACACTCCATCTTAAGGCCTGAAATTATGAGTGTTAATGCTTGCTTTTAGAAATAAATTGAATATTGTGTTTGAAAAGGAACAGTAATAATAATACTTCCCACACTTACTGACCTCTTATTTAAAAACTGAAGGCATTTTATTCAGCATTTTACTTGGCCAAAACCGATCATTGGTATTAGTATCTTTTTGGCCATTTATATTTTTAAATCTCTCCAACTTGATTTTGTGCTGAAAGCACAGCTGAGGCTCACAAATAAGTTAGAAAAGGTATAAAAAGATCCTTTGAAAATGAAAAAGAAAAATACCTGAAGAGAGTGAGCTTCACAAGTAGCAACTGTACAACCAGGTTTAAAGACCAAATCAGGCTTGTGGGGCTTGTTTTTGTTTGTTCCTTTTCTGTGTTATATAAAAATCTTCCGTTATTTCTCTTTGTTACACACTGTGAACCCAGTAGCCTAGGAATAGAGATCTGGGAGGAAATCTTTAAGGGAAATACATTTCAGATACAGCTGGACCAGGTGGTCCAATCTGCCAGTTTACAACTAATTGGCAAACCATTTGCTCTTCTTCAGACCCCTGGTACATCACCTGTTCTTAATGACTTGTCAGAATTACAGTGAGTGGATCCACAATTTATTCTGACAGTTCTTTAAGAACCCTTGCCTGAACATCATCTGGCCCCACTGATTTATGTATATATTTAGTTTTTCTAGGTATTCTTTTACTTCTTTATCACTCATTTGAAATGATCCTTACAAAATTTTAACTCACTGTTCTGCTATGTTTTCATATTGAAAAAGAAAACAAACCTGAACACAGGGTGAGGAAGGAGGAGAAGAAAAAAAAACCCTGCAAAACCTTCAAAACAAATCTTGATGAATGTTTCCAAAAAACTGAAAATTCCCTGCTGCTTCTTGGTTAGTACCAAAACATGCTAAATCTATGCAGATGCATGGGTGCCATGCCACCTAACAGAGAAAAGTGACTATTCCTGTTTAGCAGGTACAGCCACACTTGCCAACAAATGAAGGAAACTGGAGCACTCACTATCCCCTTCCTTTCTCCTTCCATGCCCACAAATTGCTCTCAAGGGAAATAATCTGGAAATAGTATGGATAGTTACTTAAGTACCAGACATGGAACTCTAGCCATAATTTACACAGCAAAAAACAGGGTAAGAAGATTCAGAATGACCAACCAACTTCTCCCAACCCAAACCCTTAATAACAATGACCATTTCCTATGGTAAAGCATGCATTGCCTTTTTTTACAGTCTATTATTTATGTCAGATTTCTTCTATCACTGTCTTTCGCTTCCTCAGGCAAGTACCAGTATTTTCTGGCCTAGTATTTTCTGTTAGCAAAATTCATAATACTTTACTTACTGGTCTTTTCCTTATTTTCTTATTTCATGTTAATTCCTTCATTCTCTCAGCTTATGGAGAACCATGCTGGTACTCCTAGTACCAGAACTGCCATCTGCTCTGCCTTTATTATTGTATCATTCATTCTATGCCGTCTTCCATGTCCTGTCACCTCTTACTAACACTGCTTACTGGATCCTGGCACACTGATTCTTTTAATGTCACAGTATCTCCTTTTAAAATGCAGTATTTTTTCATTTTGTTTAAACTTAACTGGTTTATTCACCATTACAAGAGATTGCAATCCATTGCATCTAAATTCTTGCACCTTGTTCAGGGGGCACTGGAGGGCTGGAGGAGGAAGAAGCTGAGGAGACAAGCATATCCAACCCTTCTACAAACACACACCTAAGTTCCCTGTCTCAACAGAAAGAGATCTACCTCAATTAAGTCTCAATAAGATGCCCAAGCTAGGTTGGTCTCTCTCTTCATTGGCTGCATAGGGAGAAATTAAAAGTGCTGGATCTTTGTTTGTGCTTTAGATGGATTTTAGGCACCACAGTCACAAGTTAAGTTGTATTTAGATTCATGGGATCCAATCTATCTATTAATACTGATATTTTGATATTAAAATTTATTTCACAGAATTGATTGGATGACTTCCTCCTGCAGATCTTATCAAATGCTGTGATGCATAGTGAAACATTATGCTATATACTAATTTGAATGCCCCATGCCCAAGAATTATGCCTTTAACTTCTTGAAAGTCAAAGTTTATCCTGAAAATGAAACAGTTCCTAAATTAATACAATCAAACTATCAAAGTTTGATATGTCCTTATTATAGTTTTAGAAATTGAACACTAGGATGAGATTTAAAATATGTTGTTTGCCCTTGAAAGTCCCTGAATGTCATGTTTTGGCCTGGGGAATTTCTGTAGCTGGATTATAAACTCTTGGTAGAGTGACGAAAACACTGAATTATTGTGTAATAGACAGTGACAGTATAATACTCTACTGATCTGAAAGAACACTGCACCTTATGGTGGAAACAAAAGCACTCCTTCAGCAAATACTGAATGAAAACAGTAAAAGATATTGATCCAAGGGACATGGAGAATCATGCTGGAAAACAGTATCCCATGGTAGTGGGCACAAACCAATTTTTAGCCAATTTCAAAGTAGTAACAAAAATGACATGTTTTATTCTGCTCCTCTGTATAATATGTACTAATACTGTGCTTTGGGCCCAATAAGGACTAAAGAAGTTCTACCTCAGTACATGCTATGCTAGTATCAAATTTTTATCTCCCCAAATTGATCTGCATCACGTGTTCAGAAGAAAAAGCATGTGTAAATCCATGTACAGAATGCCTATCAAAAATAAATAAATACATAAAATCAATAATATACATAGTAACATGTTCCTAACTACAGTATACAGACCTCTATTTTTATAAAGCAGACATCTTATAGTGATTGAAACCTGATCGAAGGAAGCTTTTGCAGTAGAGTGTATCGTTTCACAGGGGAAAGAATTGGAGACATTTTCCCCCAAAGAAAAGTAATGTAAAAGAGGGACAGAAAGGAAGTAAATGCATAAATACTTGTATTACACTTGCATAAAGAAAAGCATTTGAGAAAAATAAATAAACAAGCTCTGATTTCTTGACTGAACCGGGAAACAATTCAATTAAAATAATCAACATGCCAGATCTCCCTTCCTGATTTGCTTAAGTAAGCTTGCATTTGCAATTGTAGAATTAGATTGTGTGTGTGTGTATTTATATATATATATTTTTTTATATATATATATATATGAGTGCTTCCCTCCACCTCTTTTCCCCCAGGGAAAATCAAACTTACAAGAGGTCATTTAGCAAATGTCATGGGGGATTAAAGGACCTCAGGTTCCCAGAAATTTGGCTACATTAACTATAGGATTTGTATGCAACAAAAGACAAACCTGACTCAGATTTAACTCAGCTATCTACTAGCTCAGCTAACCAAATTTCAGTTGGGTCATGTGTGGTTTTGGTCAGGAACTCTGCATTTGCTCTACAGTGGCCATAATTTTTATTAGTTTCTATTCTACTCAAACTAAAAAGTTGTAACATGCATTTCATTGTATCACCTTTTGAAATATCTGCACAAATCAGATGCATATAACTTAAAAAAAAAAATCTAAAATAACTAACCTGGCTAGGAGAATGAAATATGGTATGATGTTATCTTTACCCCTTTGAAACATAAAACCCTGACCCCAGTCAAACATTTCTTAAAGCCTGATAAAGTGTTAAAGGTCTGTAACATAACCAAAGGTTATATTCATGGTAAAAGACACATTTCCAGTCAGACAGAGTAGATTATGTCTTTAGAAATGGGAAAAGAACCTGTTTCTTAGCACTGCAACAAAAGAAGATACAGGAATAGCCGTGATGGCTATAGCAGACCACATTGATAATGACGAGAGTGTTCTCTGATGCTCTCTAAGACAGAGCACACACAGAGTACTGTGCTTTGCTGAACAGACCTACACACAGTCCATAAAGCCAGCAGGAATAAAGTACCAGTAATATTGTTGTAAGCTACATTAAATTCATAAGATAGTGTAATGACGTCTCTCAAGGAATAACATACAAAAGGCTAAAAGGACTTAGATACCGATAAGCACACAAGGGACGGTAACCCCCAGATTTCTGGATTATGTAGTTTTTCTGTTTCACAGGGTTCACACTGCTTGTATTTATAACTTTCCTACACAACAGTATTTTTTGGTAGTTAACACTTTTCTGAAAGCATTATGAAAATTGTTTGTCTTCACATTTATCAAAACTTAATCTTTGAAATAATTTCCCTCAATTCGCTAGTTTTCACAATAACATAATTTCTATAAAGTTTTCAGTCGATTATTTGATAACTATTAATTTGTAATTACATTTTCACTCCCCTCTTCCCACCCAAAGAAAAAGATCTTTTCCACAAGACTTATTAATTTTAAAGAAACACAATTTGAACTAAAAAAAATTGTAAGTATTTTAACAATAGCTACTTATTTACATTTTTCTATCCCATTTTTCACACACCACTAACATTCAGAACTATTTGGCCTTTATACTGATGATTTCTGACTTCAATATTTGAATCAAGATGAACTGAATCATGGTGAATCAAATCATGAACCTTCACAGAGTATTTTTTATTTTTAACAATTTATAATTTTAGATTTCTTCTAACATGACACTGAAACCATGCCGCCGGAAGGACAAGCAAAGATCAAGCCTTTAAAACTCAGTATGAGCCATATCAGTCAAAAATAAACTCCCAGTTTAGAAATGTACTGCCACAGTCATTTGCAATAGCAGTTGCGAATACTGTTAGTTCTACCTGGAAAAAAAAAAAAAAAATCACCGGATTTTCACTTTCAGATCACTGAAAATAATTTTCAAAAAGAGCTGAATGTTGCCATTTCATCTGCTTATCTCTTTATTTATGAATAAATATCTATTTAGTCAATAAAAAGAAACAGAAAACACCAGAGTTCCCATGATTTAACGTTATACCGGCATGGGCAGGATTCATAGCTCCCCACCTGGTATAGATCTGAGTTTCCCAAGTACCATTACAGAGCATTGCTAGGATATAGGAAGTGCATTCAGAGCAGCTATTATAGCATGGAGTTCTCTGTTCTATCTATCAGAGAAGAGTGGCATAAATGACTGTGAAAGCTGTTTTCTGAGCTCTGGCAGAGGAACAACAAGGCATGCACTACAGATTTCTTGGATTTGGGAATGCTATTGCTTTTAAAATACTATCCTAATTAAGGATCAAGTTTTTAATTTTAGAAGGCAATCTATCTCAGACAGAATTGCTTTGCAAAACAAATGAAATGGAAGAAAATTTATACTGAGCACATAGGGAATGAGCATACTCCCTCTCACGAAACTACTTTAATGAAGAGAGATAAGCCATCAGTTTACTTCTCCTTCAGTCTGCTGAACTTAACCATACTTTAACAGCTAGGGTATCCTGACTACCTCTTTGCCTCTATTGCAAGTTCTGCCAATCTCCATAAAAACCTATTCCAGTATTATTACCCTTAAGTATTATAACCAGGACAAAGTCCTTTTTATGACTATGCTCGTAAGAATAGCATTTTAACATCCAGGTGAGCAGCATAACATTAAAAGAAAAAAAAAAGTCTCAAAAATTAAGTTGAACGTATCAAAAGAAGGTAAGTGGTCCCAGGTTAGCATAATTAATATTGAGGTTACAGGACTGGCATTTCAAAATCCTTAGAACTATTTGTGTCTAACTAGAACAGGTGGATAAGTATCTGTATTCATATATGGTCTAAGTTACAGTGACTTAGTTCTATAATGGTCCACCATACGTATCCTGTCATGCAACTCTGGTTTGGAAGTCTATATCTAGAAGCCTATATTTGGAAGTCCAATATCCAAGTATTTCCCCTTTATATATCATCTACAGCTGTAGACATCCTTTTAAACCTGTAAAAAATAAAACAAACAAACAAAAAACCAACCAAAAAACCAAAAGAAAACAAAAAAGCCCACCCAAACAAACTTTCAATATTATGTACATTAGCTTGATAGAGCAAAAACATGTAAATATGGGGATGTGTATGCATATGTGGGTATATGTTCATTTGCATGAAGGGAGAAAGAAGGCAGAGAGGTATAAGGACTTACCTAGGTCTCATTGCAGAATTTCTAGTTTTAAAAGCTTAGAGACTGTATTATGTCATAAGTCTCTGGGCTTCACTAATTCCATGACTGCAGGCTTCTTTGTGATTTTGATTTTGCAATTGAAACCGATTGGCTGGCAGACAAAGGGACAGAAACAGCTGCAGCTGGTATTATTGATTATTTCCTCAATTTAAAGGAAGTAAAGCAGGAGGCTAACAACATTGGAGGACAAAGGCTAAGTTGTTGTTCTACATCTCTGGTAAAGCCAGTCACTGTCCAAGGCAGCATGCTCTGAATTAATTCATAAAATGTAGCTATTATAATTTTAATGCCACAGATTGCTGTAGAAGTCATAGGGACCTGCCTGTTATGATGGTGAGTTTTTAATCTCATTATTTTTTTAGTAAAACCTGAGATCTCAATATAGAAAGACAATAAATCCAGTATAAACATTCTGGAAATGGCTTTTGGGCTGTTATCAGTAACATGAATAACTTTCTAGCAATACACTGAGCTTGTGATAGTTAATGCCTACCCTGAGAGGTCCTGCCCTCTGAATGAGAATTGTGTCTTCCAAGAGAAAACAGAAGATAATTCTCGAAAACCAGAAGATATATTAGCGATCCATGATGGGGGGGGGGGAAGAAGACAAAATCAAATTAGGGCAGGAAATGTGTAAATTTAGAAAACAAACAATACAAGTGTTATTTGTTTTGCCCCTCTTCTTTACCCCCTTCAATGCATTGACTTGGCATTAGCCACTCTTTTCTTACATAGGGCTTCAATTTGAAGGAAATAAAGCAGAAGTATTGAATAGAGCCTATCTCCATTAAGGAAACGTATGTTAATGTAGATGCATGGTATAAACAGCAGCATGGATACACCCCCTTGGTGTAAAATGAGGTTTGTACTCGCAGTTTCCACTGGTGAGCTACTGGATGGAGACCTCTCAGGCTACAGAACTCTACCAATTTACCTTAGGTAGTGGGCATAGCACTGTTTTAAGATGCAGTTTTTGAGCAACAACAGCAGGAGGAATCAGATGCTCCCTTGCAAACAATACTTTTACAATAAATCTTAAAAATGACTAATACAGATATTTGTAAAGACCCCCACACAAAAAAAGTAGAGGCTTGCAGGAGCCCCTTACCTATGCCACTCAGCCATTCTCACAGCCTTGCTGTGACAAAAACTCCCCCTGCCTCCCCAGGCAGCTTATTCCAGTTCCTTGCTCTCATTACCATTACAAAGTTTTTCTAGTTTAGCTGAATCTCTTGACAGAATTTAAGCCCGTTACTTGTTGTTCTGTTCTCCATGTACATACAGAACAGATGATCCCCTTCTGCTTGAAGGAGTTGGAGGCCGTCCTCATGTTCACTCTCAGGCTTTCCAAACTGTGCAGGGATCGTTTGAAGAAACGCCCTCTAGGATCTGAGATGGTGCTTAGGTGATCATAAAGACTGGATCTGTGCATTACTGGATCATCTGAGAATAAATATCATCTGTACAAGCAGATCTCAACATTTCTGTTGAGAACACCCAGTATGATGCCTCCTCCTACACCCACAGATCGACCGCCTGTGTTCTCCATCTGCATTTTTTCTTACCCTCCTCTTGCCTTCCAGTCAAAGTATTCTGTCTGTAATACTAAACTAAACAAGGTCAGGTTTTCTGACCCAGAGGCTAACTGGCACAGAATGGCTTCCTTCCATACAGCTAAACACTCTCGTCCCAGATAACAGTATAGCTTTGTCAGTACTGCCTATTGGGAACAGTCCCTGGCCTGCACCCAGGCATTATCTAGGAAAGTTAGTTTCCACTGGGGAGTCATCTTGCTAATGAGCATGTGCCAGGGCTTGAGGCTTTTCCCTGTTTAATTTACAGCCAGAAATGTAGCCAAGGATGTTGACCCTATCATGTTAGAGGAAAAGTTTATGGCCACTAACCCTTTGGGATATGGTGTTCAGTTCCTGAGATTAGCTATCACCTTAAAAAAAGCCCCCATTAAAAGTACTTATGCCACTTCCAGACTGCTAGTTTTACTTCATAAGTACTACAATACCAGGCTGTTTACATCTCCCCACTTCCAAGGTATCATTTTTAGGCTAGCCTAAGTAGCAAGCTGAATGTGGGTCTATATCCATGCAAAGTCCCCTTGTTAGACACACCATGACAGAATGTGAAGCCTTTGTTCAGATGCTGAGAAGCCTTCATAAACCACAGCCGAGGAGCTGGTGGTTCCTGTTCTCCACTGTTAGAAAGTTCTTGGAATCTGTGGATGGCTAACGGAGAAAGTTAAGGTAGGCTCTGCTGATGTGGATCTTCTAAATGCATCAGGATTTTCTAACTACATCAGAAGTGCTTTGACTTTTCTGGCATCTCCCAGTTCCTCAGAGGTAGAAAGGTGTACTTCTCAAACGTGCTGAGGCTGTTGTGGAAGTTGGTGTTATCCAAAGAATATGCTGTAAAGACTGGACATGCAGGAGCTGAACAGCTCCAGGTACTGAGGAAGCTGCAACTTGCGGTTATCTCTTGACTCTAGAAACTACTGTCAGCATCAAGCGCAAGGCACCTCCTGTACCTGCCCTACCACATCCATGTGGTACAACTGTAGTACAATTTAGTAAGACATTTGCATTAAAGAGTTCTTCAGCCAGCTAAGCTGTAATTGTTTACACTGTCTTGTACTTGTGGCTATTCCTACTGCTTTGATTTCTTATACTAATACTTGTCACCTATCAACATTACCAGAGATTCAACTCTTGACCAGTGCTCATCTTAGGCATTTCACTTGATACTCTATTCGTATTAAAAGCAAACTGGTCAATGATCTTGGCTTGAACTTATGTTCTTAAAATTGCCTCCATCAGGTTCAAGTGTGACCTTCCTTTGGTAAGGAGTTCCACAAGTTTCCTAACTGTTGTGTAAAAAACCCTTCCTTTGATATGTTTTCATTTCCCCCAGCTTTGTTTGACAGCTCCTTGTTTCTCTACAAGGAGAGAGAAGGAACAGGCAATTCTTATTCATCCTCTGCAAGAATCTTATGATCCTACAGGCTGCTATCATAATCTCTAAACCTTCTCTTTTGCAGACTCAAAAGGCCTATTCAGCTTTTTCTCAGACAACCCATTCCATACTGTGGCGTCCATTTTTTTTTTAATTATTATTATGTTTTAAATATTCTAAAATAAGATTTAACATTGTGTTTGATCACAATTTGTCATACTCCAAATGATTCTGATAATACTTTCTTGTAATATCCAGAAGTCAAATTCAGTTTTCAGTTAAACTTGTGCAACCATCCTGGTGGCTGGACTATACTGAATTTGGTAATTAAGTCAGCAAGGACACATTTCTTTAGTATATGTATCCACTAATACAGTATTTTATCACAATGTTCTAGTGAATTCATTCATTCATTTGTACAAAAGTGATTTTGGGAAGTGGATAAAGATAACTGTGAACATAGGGGAATATGGGATCACTGAAATGAACCTAGCACAGATTAGGCACAATAAAGGAAAAGGATATGATTAAATGTGGGCAGTAGGTAACTCTGTACAGGATAGGAAGCTTAGCTGTCACTTGTGAATATGATAGGTGCCTTTTTTTTAGATAGAAAATATGATTTTCAAATTGATATACTCTCTTAAGATATTATATTTTTCTTTCTGCTTCCTGAAAATATTGTTCTCTATTTGCTCTATCTGAAGTAACATAAATTACCTTCTTTTTCTTATACACCTTCTTATAATGCTGAAGTTTGAAGTTATGACTGCTCTAAGTAGAAGCGCAGACTACGCAGTTAAACAATACATTTTAGAAGTGGAAAGCAAGCTAAGAAAAACATCTATGCTTTCTTTAAGGAGGGGAATACTGAGACTTACTGAAACAAGAAATAATTTCCTTTTCAGCTTTTCTAGATTTTGGTGGAAAACTACCAGGGATTCTGCCTGCCATCAGAAACAAATAAACAAAATTACCTCATGAAGTTCAACAGGCAAAGTGCAAAGTCCTGCACCTGGGGAGGAACAACCCCAGGCACCAGTACATGTGGGGGCCACCTAGCTGGAAAGCAGGTTGGCAGAAAAGGACCTGGGGGTCCTGGTGGACACCAGGTTGAAGATGAGCCAGTGATGTGCCCCTGCTGCAAAGGTGGCCAATGGTATCCTGGGCTGCATGAGACAAAACAACGCCAGCTGGTGGAGAGAGGTGATCCTTCTCCTGTACTCAGCCCTGGTGTGGCCATACCTGGAGTGCTGGGTCCAGTTCTGGGCTCCTCAGTGCAAGAGACACATGGACACACTGGAGAGAGTCCAGTGCAGGGCCATGAAGATGATTAAGCAACTGGAGCATCTCTCCTATGAGGAAAGGCTGACAGAGCTGAGACTTTTTAGCCTGGGGAAGAGAAGGCTCAGGGGGCTCTTATTCATGCATAATAAATACCTGAAGGGATAGTGCAAAGAGGACAGAGCCAGGCTCTTTTCAGAGACTGTATATGTGTCTTAGCCCAATTTTTTTTCCCCAACACACAAGACGAAATCATACTGTCAAACTGTGAGTCCAGAAAACATTAATTATTTAGCTACTGTGAACTGATCCATTTGCTATTCTTTTGTTCTCACTCGGGGGGAAAATTTTGAGAAATACATGAAAAACTTGAGAATGCAAATCTTTTTTTCTTTCAAGTTGAAAAATTCTCAGAAAGTCAGATCACAAAGCTGGATTCTGAATAGGGTATCCCCTGTCTGTCTCTGCACAGTTCATATTATAACAGTACTTTGCTTTTCTGTTTCATGCCACAACATTTCAGAATTTTTATGCCATTGTAAAAGAACTGTACAATTTCCATAATCAGTCAAATTGTGATAATTACCAGAAAATACTGAGAAAGCATAAGACACTTGGGGAATTTCTGATTCAGATTTTGCATTTTTTTTGTAAACTTAAGAGAGGTTTTTTTATGTTTAAGAAAAATAATCAAAGGAAAGCCACTGTCTGAATGAGAACACATAACTGCTGGTCAGCTATCAGGAAAGGAAAAAAGGCACTAAACTCACCTCTGTAACAAAATACGGCATGTTGGGAATGCTCCCAGGTAGCTGAAACCCCAGTGGTGTCTTCTAACTCCTCTGAATGGCATATCTCTTAGCAGCATGCTCAAGTTGGAATGGGAAGCAGGATGCACGTTGCATAAGGATGCAGGATGCATAAACTTGTAGTTAATAACTTATGTACTGTCCCATTAAGAAAGGCAAAGAAAATTAGTGAAAGGTATAGGCAACTCAGTCATTCTATTCATGGGCAGAGCCAAGATGCTAAAAATCAGAGTGTGCCTGAAAACAGATTTAATATTAGCCTGCTTAGTTTATCCCAGTTCTGTGAATCTCCACTGCTGAAATGTCAAAACTGAAGGCAGCACAAGGCTGAGCTTCCCTGTGCTCTGTTAGTCTGGGGTTGTATGTGATCACATAGGAATCACGCAGCTAGGCTAAGCTAGGTCAGCTAGCAACGCAAGTTCTACTAATTTCTGTTGAGGAGAAAACAGTGATCCCAAAGACAATGTAATTCAAAATCCTAGCAAAAATCTGTGAAGATTTGTGAGGGCTGTGCCATAAAAGTAGCAAGGGACATGCCATGCTAGCCCAGAATGACCATGCAAATGGAGGAAAAATGGCAAGAGATTGTTGCAGAGATGTGATCAGATGGAGAACTGCAAAGAGGCACCAAGTGGTACCCAGAAGCAATTGACAACCTGGTTACTGCAGAGCCCACTCCCCAAATTTTTCCAGATAGGCAAGTTTCGTATCCAAAGAGTAGAAAGATTTAGATAAATCCTAATGTTGCGTTAAGCAGCAGCAGTAGTAATGGTGTCCTTGCACTTCTGTTTACAAAAGTACGTGCTGTGTTCATGCAAACTTGCATACTGCCAGAACCACTCCTCTAAGACACAGGAAGTGATCCAGGCTTATTGAAAATTACTTTTGGTCATTTGTTTAGTAGAAATGCTATGAGATAATGGTATTTGAAAACACTACAAAACTCTGTACGGCTTACACCATCCTGTACGAAACTGTTACTACGAACAGTCTAAACTAAAAGGCACACAAGCCATATTTATGCCATCAGTTCTCACAAGTGTGTATAAACCTTTGAAAGCACATGTAATGGTGTAATAGGACAGACCACAGAGGATGTTCTCCCAGCTCATACAGAGACTAAAGGAGACACCAGAAGATAAAACTGGATGACTGAAGAATTTATATAGTCAGCACCTACTTTGGACAACAGCAAAATCTCCACTGGTTAAACTGGAACAGGATGGGAAGAATATGTGCATGTGTGACTGTAGATTCCTTTGTATAATGCTGCTCTCACCTCTCTTGAAAAGACCTAATCTATTCTTGCATACTTAAAGAGGTATTTATTAATGTTTAGCTTCCTGTAGATAATTTGGCTGCTCTATGCAGCCATAAAATTTTATGACAGTAAACATGAGAGATGTGCCTAAATTGCACAGAAATGTTTCTAGACTGCCTGTTTTATTTTTCTTTTAGTGTCAGTCCCATTAAATTTACATTGGTGCTAATTTTACAAAAACTTTGTGTCAAAATTATTAAGGTGACAAATATGCTGAGTCGATTAATTTTAGCTATGGCCCCAGAATGACTGCACATAGTAATCTTCAGTCTGAAACACACATATGTGGAAACTCTACAGCAAATGCTGCTATGCCTATCCAACTCCTGCAGTTGTGAGAGGGACCAGTGATGACAGCAAAAGATCATTAAAATGGGATTTTAATTGTTTAAATCTCAACATGACCGTCAGAGCACAATGCCTTTCAAAATAAATAATTAAAAAAGATGCTTATTTCTTAACATTTTGAAAAATCTACAGTGAGAGCAGAAGAAAATTATACAGTTATTTAATAATATAACTCACTACAAAAAATAGCTGAATATTATGCTGCTGAGGTCAGATGATACATCAGCTGCTAGACCTTCCCAGGTACAAAAGCAGAGCACTCATGTGATTTACAGAAAGAGCTACAAGCCATTCCAGAATTAACACAGCACAGATTTCTATAAAGATTGTGGAGAGGAGATTAAGATTATGAAGAACAGATACAGAACAGTATATCTTTTCATGAGGGAACATTTCTGCAGAATCATGCTTAGTGCCTACTTAGATGAACCTTCCCAGCCTGGAAGTCCTCAGCTGAAAGCAACAATATAAGGCTTAAAAGTTTGTGCAAGTCAAAGCACTTTTTCTTTACACTGAAATTACTTCAAGCAAGATATTTCTTCTTGCTCCACCTTATCCTTGTGTTAGGGGTTAGTATGACTTTCAATCCCCTCTGACTCAGATAGTCACAAAATGACATGCAGGTCAATAACTTAATCTCTCCTGAATCCTGTCTAACTCAAAACACTGCAAGTGAGCCCTATCAGTTTGTTTATAGTCAATACTAACAAAACTAGCATGATTGAAATAACACACCTCAGTTCTTCGATAGTGGAACGTTATTTTTCTGCATATTTTCTCTGTAAGTATCTTCTCTTTGCCTGCCTTCCCTTTCCATGTCTTCCCTCTCTTTTGCTTCATTTTTGGTGATGGTACTAAATTTGAGTTAAATGAAGTTTTAGTTATAAAATCATAAGATAATGGTTTTCATTGTCGCTACAGACGTGATTCTTGTAAGATATTTTTATTTGAGTTCACAAAGCAGAACCTTGTTTGGTCTAGTAATAACCTAGAACTTTGTATCTGATCAATAGCTCACTTTGAACCCTGGCAAAAAAATGTTCAGCAAGGACACATGTAGATTTTCTCCTGTTTTTTTCAAAATGTATACCCAAAGCAGACAGGTACTTCTGAAATTCTGATTATACCACAGTGAAAAGACAGACCTGCCATGCCACTGGCATGGTATTTTCCCAGGAAAAGGATTACGTATTGCCAAATCATATTCTCCTAACTCCTCTTCCTGTTTGCTTCCCCTCATTCATTTTGCATTCATCTTTGGCTTGCATCTTTTTACACACTAGTCTATTATTCAGCTACAGTGTAATGGTGCAGCAGCCACTGCATCCTTTTCATATCATTTTTGCAGCTTTTGTTTCCAACTTGCTGTTTTTTTAAACTGATATAAGCAATCAAGCCAAGAAAGGGTATGAACACATAAAACAAAGTGTAGTTTCAACATCAGGCTTTTACAACTTAGCCAAGGTTATTGCTGATTCCAGAGAAGAGTAATGTTAAAAATTGTCTGCCAGAAAGTTTAAGGCTCAAAGGCATGATAAATGAGAAATGCTAGGGATCCAAGATGTAGGAATCATAACAGATTTCTGATGTCAAGGAATATGAAATACTTTATAGGCTATCTGGCTTTGCTCTGTAAAGGCAACAAAACAGAGCTCCTCCAAACAGGACAAGAAACTCTTTGAGCATTACCTTACAGAGACTGTTCCTCTTTACCTACAATTTTCCATGGGAAATGGTGATTGAAGAGAAGTTTATGTAAGTATCATTAAGCCAAAAAGAGATCCTTCAGTCTCTCCACTATAAATCTGTTTTGTATGAACATCAGCATCCTTTTGTCCTATTTTCTCTGTCATAATCAGTTCTGATCTTAGCTTTCTTCTAAATCCAGGGCTTCACGGCTTCCTAACTAGGCCGACATACTGTTTTATAATGCAGGAAAATGGAAACACTCAAAGACAACTAAAAGGAAGCAAAATTAAAAAATAAAAAAAAGGACCAGCTTTCTTTTGAAATAAACTATTGAACCCACAGCAGAAAATACTACTGGGGGAGTGAATAATGGAGGGTTCTGAAACAAATTTAAATAAATAAAATAAATAGAAATATTAATTGAGCTATGATTACAGTTTCAGGGGGAATAGAGACTTTGTGCCTCAAGACATAAAGCAATCATAATTTGCTTGAGGTAAGAAAGTAACTTCCTTTTCAGGTATTCATACTTATCTGTTGTGGGAATTCTTTCCAGCTCTTTTAAGCAGCCAGCATAGGTATTCAGAGAAAGATGAACTGGATCAAGGAGTCAGTGACATAGTTTGATTACATAGCAGTTACTCTTCTAAGATTGTTGTGCTTTCCATGTATAAAAAAAATAAAATAAGCCACTACATTTGTGCTAAAAAGCTCTTAGAAAAAATATTTTTGAGCTGTATGTGCATAAATTTATTTATTGAATTTGAAACCCTATTCCATAAGCCAGTTCTCTAGCCTCAGAAAATGTTAAAGGGAAAATAAACTCTGTAATTGTCTGAGAGAACTCACAACCACATGGCACTGCACATACAAAACTTACAAAGGATGAGAAGTCTAAAGCATATATTTGAGAAAAAGCGTGTCACATGCTCTTCTTCACGAGCACTATAAAAAGTAAGGAAAAAAATGAAATAAAAGAAAAATACTGTGCAGCAGTGTATTTTACTAGCAGCAGCTGTAATATAACTAGACAGAAAAATATAACAAATTGCAGTGGATTATTGAACAGTTGTAATTTGTACATTTCCACACACATTTGCATAAAAGCCCAAGTGTGAAGCAAATCTACATTCTTCAGTTCATAGTACGCAAGAAACTAAATAGATTTAGTTTAACTCAGTCAATGACCTGCCTGCAGGTGGACATAATTTTCCTTCACTATTACTAGTCTCTGGTGGATACCAATTTTGACTTCATCTTCTACAAAATGATGTTTCTGTAAATTACTGAGCAATCCAGATTTGGACATTAGGCCAAATAAATCATCCAAGCCAAAACAGTTGTAAGAAACAGTCCTTACACTGCCGTAGCAGTGATCTCCACACCGACTATGTTAGAGGAGAGAGAATTCAGGCTACATGCTCAGTATGTTCATCCTTCCACGGTACAGATTATTGGCCACAACGTCTGGCTCCATTTGTGGAGTTGGTTGCTGTCCTTACAGAGCCAATGGTAGAATCTACAGTGGCCAGGTTTTCTGTTTAGGTATGAGTTATTACTTCAAACAAGGCAGAGACCTATCAAGCTTTCATCCTGGGCAATCCAGGTCAGGCTTTCACCAAAATCCCAGACCCATCAATGTCTTAAAACGTGAAATGAACGTTTAAGAAATAACTTATGACTATTCATAACTTACATTACTAACAGAACGGAAAACTGTTCTCCATAAAATGTAACTGGTGACCTCAGAAGAGTGCTAATACCTAAAATATAACTACCCCCCTTATGACTTCCCAAATCAATAATAATAATGTTTGAATATGAAGTTAGGCCTTCTAAATTCAATAGAAATGTCAGTGACAGTAAATTTTAAGGAGACCTCATACCCAAAGACATGAAAGCTCTTCAATAAACAGAAGAAAAAGAAAACGTCTTCTGGCTCTATCCCAAGCACACCTAATGTATCTTGAGTGTAGAACAGGCATCCTCAGTTGTTCAAGAAATCATCCGTCTGCCCTCTCAGAAGGAGAGTATCTTAAAAACACAAACATACAGCTTGGAGGAAGAGTCCTTTTATTCAGGTTTAGGTGCTGATAAAAAAAATATTTCCAAGTGTTCATTTGTGCTTATAGAGGCTAAAAATGTTGTTTTATGTTTCCGGGCTCTTTTTCTTGTTTTGGGTTGGTTTTTTTTTTTTTTTGTTAATAAAATGAAAGATATTCTTACTGTGTTACGTGATTCCATGATCTGGGGACTGAAGAAAAACACCAAATGTCTTGAGAGCTGGCAGCTCTGAGAGTGTTACAAAACAAGCCCCTGAGCCAACTAGACTGAGAGATGTTGGCCTCACACAGTTGCTATAGCGTAACGATAAATGTTTAAATTAAATGTCTATAGCACAAGGAAGCTGCCTCTGACTTCAAATGTTTATGTAGAAACTCAATTAGGATAATAGCAGATGCCACAGTATACAGAGCTCTCATGAGACAACACACTCCACGGTTCCCCTGAAGGGAACACGGCAGAGCTCTGGCTCTGCTGGCCCACAGCCCTCTGTGTCAACCAGCGGCGTATCCGGACAAGCAGGAAGGTGAAGGCAGAAGACATGTGTTATCCTTACAAATATGCAGCAACCCGGGCAAACTAAGCGCCGTCACTATCTCAGGAGAGTGCACTTGAATCTGGTTGGGGCAGAATAGCTCTTTTCCCATCTAAATGATGAATTGAACTGAACCGGTGCAACTGTGCTGCATGTTGCACTGAATTTCGTTTCAGTGGTTGCTATATATTTGACATGGAATCATTCCTTAAAATTCAAATTGCAATTCTCTTCCCCCACTGACTTTTTTTCTCCTCCAGAGGAAAGAGCAGGAGAATGGAAACACAAAGGAAGATCAAAATTGCTTAAATAAAAGCTATTTAATTCCTGTGCTTGCTGGCTTGTCTTTGTTACTCGTTGAACAATTGTACTGAAATAAGTAAAACTACTAATGCCAATTAACAGAACAGAATTTGGGTCATTCTCTCATTTACTTTGATCTAGAAGATTGCTCTGCTGTGAAAATGTGGTCTCAAAGCATGCTAGCAAAGATAAGAAACACGTAACTGTCAGCTGGAAGAAATGCAAATTTTACCTGTGTTGAGTCCAAATCCAAAATGAGAAGAGACTGAAAAGCAAGTAGCCAGCCAATAATCCCATTGTGTAGGAAAGAATGTTTTCAGCACTTTTGGAATAAAAATTTCAAAATGCTGAAATTTTCTTAAAATTCTTACAAAACTGGTTCTAACCAAATGGAAATATTTTGCTTTAATAACATTGAAACATTTTATTTTGATACTGGCAAATCTGTTTTATTATATAAACAATAAATATAATCCATGATGCATTTTTTTAAAAAATATTGTAGTATAAATACCATAAATAAATTTCAACATTATCAAAACATTGTAAGAGAGTCAAAATTATTATATTGATTTTTTTCATTGAAAATCTTATTTAATTCATCTTCATAATACGTATTTTAAATGGAATTTCAGGTGAAAAAGATACTGCAGAGAAGTTTTTAAAGTGCTACTATTTCCCTGTACTATTATTAATTCATTGCTTTTACTAACAAAGGTAGTAGATTTGCTAGTGATGCAGGGAAGAAGCAGCAAACACATTACTGTCTTGCTGATAATCTTGAGCTTTTTCTTGCCTTACTTCGTGTGCTGAGATCTGTCAGTGCATTTAGTGGAGTCCTAACACTGGTGAGATAGGTTCGTGTTCTTACTCGAATGAGGATGATGATAATGGGCTTACCTGTCAAAGTACATATTCTCTCACAAAAAATGTCTTTTTGCTATTTTTTTGTGTGAACTTGGTCTACCTCTGGTGTTCATTATATTTCATAGAGAAGTGGGCAGGCAGTCAAGCGAGCCAGCTCTGGACTGAAAGGCTTGGAAAACCTGCAAAAAAGTGAGTGAGCAAGCCCCTACTACACCTTTGTGTTCTTCCCTGTGATCCCAACTTTTTTTTGTAAAGAGACAGATCAATAATAAGAGTTAATTTCTATTACTTCAGATACAGTGTACTATCAAACGATTCAGTTGACATTAATGGTTTCCTTCCTTTTTTTTCTTACTGTGACAAAGAGGGATCAACCACTGAGTCACACATTTAAGGGACTTTTAAGGGTGTGTGTTTTCTATAAATGTGTACATATATAAATTCACATTTTATGTCAATAATGGATCTCCTGAACTATAAAGCTTATTCAAGATTTAAATTACATTAATGAATTGATAGGGGTCTCACAGCCTGAGAAACTGATGCAAGTATTTATGAGAACATTTAGTACCTGTGTAAATCCAGTGAACATAAATTGAAAATAATGCAACAGGAGAGTGTTTTTAAAGCTAAGGGCACACACAACTATTCAACCAAATCAAGATCTACATAGGGTTGAATTTGGTTTGAAATTGAAATGAGATCACAAAAGCTTTTACTTAAAAAAATGTATTCAGTTGGAGAATACAATTTGGAATGTACTTTAAGAACTTAGAGGACAACAGCTCTGAGTAATTATGTAATATGACATATAGACGTGATTTCAGGAAATTAAACCTGCTAAAGTATGGGGCGTGGAGAGGGGGCAGGTGGGGAGGAGAAAGGGCACCTTCATTCCAGTCACTTTTAGGCACTTAAACCTGAAGTCAGTTTGTTTGTCACTCCAGGTCCTCTCTACAACAAATGGAGAGAAATGGGCAGTTCCAAATGGTGACCCTGTGTGAGCCTCAAAGTGCTTAAATACTTAAGAGTACCACCTTCCTAAGCCTTCCCTTAATGATCCTGAAAACACAAGGTGTCTGCAGACACATAGGAAACTCATCCCACCATATAAGGAAATATTCAATCAGTAAAAGACACTGCTCATCACACCTCAGTTCAACTTTTATACTCATACAAAACAGGAAAGAAATGAGAAGAAAAATGACTCCTGATACTAATTTAAAGAAGATTTATGAAGAAACCACTGCTGAGGGGCACCACAGATGTTGGAAGCCGGTGATGAACAAACACAGACTTTCAATCCAAAAGGAATTTTTATTGATTGATGTTTCCAGGATAACCCCTCCTCCCTTTGCATGCTGCAATTAACAGCATCATAACACCTACAGGACAGTAACCACTTCACATTAATCTAGCAAAAGAATGGCAAAATATTAGCAACCGAGAGACTAATTTTAGTGAAGACAAGAAATGGTTGGAGACTGAATGTGAAAGGCCACTGAATGACAGATGCAAAGCTCTAATGGAAATAAGGTGTGCAACAATGATGATTTTAAAAAGCACTTATAACATTGCCCGTGAGTGCCAACTGTGCTGTGATAAAATTCGTTTATATTTGATAATGTGGTCATTGCTGCTACCAAAGTAGCCTTTGCAGGTCTCGTCGCAATAAATGCCAATTGCTAGCAAAAGAAGCAGTCTTTCAGGGCCCATAGAAAAGACAGATGAGGCTAACATACCATTCGTTCACAGGATCAAGGAACAGTTGACTATCAAATAGAGAAAATGTTTGTTGATTCATGATTCAAAGGCAAAATTGAACCTATGCAGATGGAGGTCACTGGGAATTGTTCTAATTAGCAAAGTGCAACAAGATAGATCATCTGTTTCTGCTTCCTCTCCCAAGTGTCCAAATATATCTCATCAAGAACAGCTGTCAGGAAATAAATAAATAAATAAATAAACAAACCACGTGAGAGAGAAAAGTGTCATGAAAACTAGCAAGCACCAGCCACAGCTTCTTTTGAATCTGGAGCTGTGCCTTACTATGAATTCCTACCAAAGACAGAGTCACAAACATATCTCTGCACCAAGGTTTCAACATAAATGCATATTGGAACTGTATTCCTACCTATTTAATCTAGCTGTTGTTAAATTAATGAAATAATCTATATGTAATGAATACTAAACTGGCATATACTGATCTACGTTCTCATTAAACCAGTAGAAACTTATGTAACATACTTCTCCAAGGCACTGTGATAGATCTACAATAGCAACTCCACCACTGCCTTACTCTTTTCCTGAAATTGATGCTACTTGAAGCCAAAATGCCTATATAAAACAGTATAATTTGACATGTTACAAAATACGCTTCCACAGAAAAAATTGGAACTACTCTCCACTATCTCTATGATGTAAACGTAATTCAAAATGTCTCACATGGTGTATAAGTTGCTGTTACGAATGTGTTGATTTTGAAACTTCACATCACGCAGAAACATGATTTTTATGGAAGAGAGAAAAAAAGAAAACCTAGAGTTTACTTCGGAGAAAAATCCTAAATAAATAATTCATACTTGGATGAACTGAATTCTAGTCTTTTAGAAGGTGCCAACAGATGGTTTACATTTATAGAAAGTGCACTTGCTGACTTTGAAACAGAAATTAAAATTCATAAAGTATATCATTAGTTCTCCTTTGAAGCACCATTATGTTTATGATGAGGATTTGGATTTTCCCAGGTGACTAGTCTTTAATCATAATTTTACTAAGGAAAAAGTGCAACATGTTACTTTTTAACTACTGTTTTACGCTTGTAGGTTTAAAGTTAAACTAATCTAATGATCAGTCAAAGGACAAACTGAGAAACATGGAAGCTGGACTAGGCTGATGTTTCCAGCTACTATAAATTTCAAAGCAATTTTAGAGTTTTCCCATTGCTTAAATGAAGGACACTGTACCATCAGTCCCCATGTTAGGGGTTCATAAACTGTGACTTCAGTTTATAATATCCTTACTTGCACTGAACACTGTAACCACTACAACAAGCAGTGAGGTTGCACCTCATGTAAAAGTGGGCAAGTAGTTCTTCTCAGTTAATTTTAGTAACTCCCTAGTGGAAGCACAGCGAATATAATAGCCTGGTATTATTGCAACACTTCATTTTTTAGCTAGACTAAATGTTAGCACCTAACAGGGTAATGATTAAGGCTTACTTTACACCTATAAAATAAAGAGCGATTAGCTTTCATTAAGTATTGTAGTACATCTTTTTCCTTGCTCCATAGCAGATTTACTGTTTAATATCTATTTTTTGATATAGAGAGTAATACTAAAAGGATGGAAGAATCCCAGTAGATAGGAGATGAGTTTGCTATTGCAGGGTCAGGCACAGGACAGAGGAATCCTCTTTTTCAGTAGAAGACTTGACTTTAAAAACTAATTTAATAAGTGAGTTTTGTAAAAGAAAGTTGACAAAGTAGAACCATCAAGGAAAGATTGTCTGCATATTTGTCCACAGGTCACATGCCTTTTTACATTTGGTAGCGTTATATTTCACTCCATGGTGATGCACCAGTTGAAACCAACAGTCACTTAGGAGTTGTGGGCAGATATGAACAGGCTTGCCACAGTTCAGTACCTAACTGAAATATCTAAATGAGGAGATATGACTCCCTAGGATCACCTTTTCCAAAAAGAAATTACATGCAGGAGGCAATAAGCAGTGCAGATCAGCCTAACATCAGCACCTAAGTTAGGCAGTGGAAATGCCCCTCGTTGTTCCTAGAGAAAAATCTCCAAAGACATCTGCAATCTATTAGGTTTGCATAGCACTTAGGTAGCTCTTAATTCTACCCTCAGGTGAACAAAGTTTAATATTCCTTACACCAAAATTTAGAAAGAATATTAATTGTGGTTATTTCTCATCTGAATTACCATAGTCACAGAACGCTATTCAGGGCCTGGGCAGGGGGTATGCTAGGCACTATATAAACAAAGAATAAAAGCTTATTCTTGCCACTTCCTCGTGTGGTCAGGTTGGGGTTTGTGTTTCATGAACGTGAACCTTGTTTATAAAGAAAATTTTAAAGGGCAGACAGTGTTTCTCATAGTCATTCCCACTGGTGATCCTGGCCTAGTCAGCCTAATGAAAGCATTTCTCATCAGCCAATATGTAAAGTGAAAACTCTTGATCTTCTTAACTAACTTCTTCATAACCATAAGCCATCAGTATGGTGTAACCCATGAGAAGACAAATGCAGCCCCAGGTGTCAAGGAAAAATGCGGAAGAATGAATACCTATGTCTCAGAAAGATTAAAATTAAAATTAATAATAAAGAAAGATCAATTAACTGGGAGAGAGTGGAATTCTTAGGATGATCTGAAAAGAAAAAAGGATTCTTGATTACTCTCTATGAAGACATCATGGGACTAGGAGAGTTTGCAAAGTTAAAAAAACCCAACACTATTGGCATAAGAACTAGGGATCTGGACACTCAGATGGAAAGGCTTAAGAGATAAGTTAGCAGCTTTAAATTAATGTATTAAGTAATTTCCACATAACAAAGCCCACCATACCACCTATAACACTGGGTAGATTCTCCTTCAAACGCCTACAGGATTTGGCTCAATCTCTAAAATCTTTCTTATTTTTTGCATAAGACAAGGGGGCAGCAAGTGCCAAAAAGAAAAAAAAACCATCAACCCACAAACAAACAAACAAAATCACCAAGCACCTGGAATTTGGGATTCAAAGACTTTAGTTTTCTCCACTGTGTGTAAGATCTACCAGCAAAACTCACATCCCTTTCACATGCAGTAGATCTTTATTATAGCTTTTTCTTTGCACTGCATCACTGGCAAACCGAGGTGACCTACACATTCACTTAAACTCAAACTTGCTAAAAATCTAACCGTTCTACCTATTCACTTCACTATTTGTGTTTGATACTGAAATAAAGACAGGGGAAAAGCCAAACCGATTGCTACTTAGGCAAGTTTCTTCCTGATATCCAACGAAGACACATAACATTCTTAAAACATCTCGTTTACTCTAAGTACCAATACGGAAGACTACTAGGGATGCAAAAACTAGAAGAGAGGCTGAATTGTTGAGAATTGTTAAGAATGGATAATAGAATCAAGTCTTATTTGAGGGGCTTTTCTTCTAAATTTCCTGATATTTTCCTTCTACACATTCTGCAAGACTCTCCCCACCCCAATCCCTATCAGGTATCCCATCATATTAAATCAGGTGGAAAATGTAGTTCAGAGAGGAAATGGCAGAGAGATTCCTGTGCAGCACACCAACAGAAACAGGGAATGGTCACCACCTCTAGATCACTAAATGTTATATTTTGAGAGATATCACACAAGGACTTAGGGTCAAAATTCTGTGAATTATTCAGATCATTTGGATAGATGAAGAATCATTCTGGTTACTGCATGACTCGATCCACTTAAAATCAGAGTGGCATGGAGATACAGTATGTAATACAGCACAAAAAGGTAAATAGATCATCAGTGTCTTATGAATTAATTTGAATGGAAAGGATGATCAGTGCTTTGTAACAGGACAGTTTTTCACCTTAGAGTATGAAACACAATTTATTCTGTCAAAGTGAAACCTGAATTTTGCTAATTCTTAGAGTCATGCTATATTTACCTTCAGTAACAAGCCCCAGGAGAGCACTATGTATTACATTCAGATCTGGATCAAGTCCTTCACTCTCCATCCATCCATGCACTATTCAAACAAACACATTTTCCCCAAAAGGCTTAGTCTTATTCTGGAGAAGGAACACAGCTTTTATGTATCATCTGAGAATTAGGGGGTCTATCATTTAAACAACAACAAAAGAGAAAAAATAACATCACTTTTACTGTAAATTGCTAAGATGTGAAAGCAAGCTACTTTATATGACCAGCTTAGAGACTGGTGAAAGTAAAATACAGCCTGGAGGAAAACAGTTTTCTTAACACTGTCTTTTGGTACCCAAAGACGAAGGCAATGTATTCAATTAGAGGAAATAATAGTTATTTCCGATATATTTTATAACTACTACTGGATTCAAGCCTGCTATCACTCTCTTGGGGTTTTATGCACTGGAGTCTTTGTAAAGTAATAAAAATGAGATGCTATCATGAAAATGAGAATGGGCTGTGGCCCTTGATGGAAAATAATGAAGTTCCCAATTCAAATAGTTTGACACAGAAGTTCATTCATAAGGCCTTCAGGACAACATAATTTTTTTTTTTTTGAGTCTATAAATACTTTCCATGACTAACAACATAAACAACACCAACAGTATATACAGTAGTGTTTCAGTTACCTGCTTAGTTTAGGCAGTTCTCAAGAATGTGTTTTGCATAGAAATGGTCCTTCTCACTTGTCCTTCCTCTTGGTCAGTGAGACACACTGGTCTGAAAACATCTGGAAAGTTATCTGCCTTGCCTTGTCCGCAGGACTCAGATGTGGAAACAGTTTACTTTGTGGGATACTTGAAAGATTAGGCTGCCATGTGCAGGCTGTCCTGGTCATAAGTGACTTAGCTGTACTGTTTGCATGGTGACATAAGCTATTTCTCTCCTATTGAGGTCAGAATATGAATGCTTCCAAAGCTCTGGAGTATTTCACTGGGTCAGATTCAGGTCCATCATTAATATCTAATTTCCTGACTAATATTAGGAGCCTCATTAATACTCTGAAATTTGACCATCAATAGCACATATTGGTTGTTAAACAACTGGAAGTTTCTGATCCTTAAAATGATATTTTTCCCTTAAAATTCAAGACATATATTTACATATCTGGATCTGAGTTTCCTGGAACTCAGAGAAAATTAGGTAAACTAAACAAAACAGCCTATTCATTCATTGCTTCATTGTACAGAGGCTGATCCAAAACAAGAGATAATATATTGATTAGGTTTCTTGAACAACACCTGTAAATACTGTGTTGGAAATCTGCCTGTTACTAAAAAGATTACAAATAGCATAAATAATTTCAGGTGCAACCTGCCTTATATAGCTGCTTATTATATGCTTTATACTTTTTCACTTAGTAAGGGGACAAAATAAAGAATGCTGTTAAATGATTCAATTTGCCATCACTCGGATACAACCTCTTTGTCTCTCCTAGTCCAAACACTTGAGGGCTCTTGGCCTGCTTGAATGAGTGAGTATAACTTTTCAGATGCAGACAGATAAACTTGCAAATATTTTATTTGCCAGGTAGTAATGATATTCACAAACATATTTCCACTGAAATAATAAATAGTCACTTAATGTTCTTTCTACTCTGAACTCATTTTTGAATGGTGAATGCTTCACAGGTATATTGGGTCTTATGTTTTTAAATATTTCATATGCTAGTTTGCACAAATTATATATTGCCACTGCTGTAGAGAAGAGAGGAAGAAACTCATGCCCTCTCCCACTTTCACATAATGCTGTTCTCATGACTACAATCAGTCCTAAGGCATATTTCTTTTCCTAAATCATATTAGCCATAGCTATATAGCCATACCTGTAGGAACAACAATCACAGTGACTTTGACTGGATATACCTTAGCCATACTTGCCAATTTCTATTAAAAAAAAAAAAAAAGTTTTCCGAAGGATCACAGAGAATTTGCTGCTTTTGGAAACAGAAGAGAATCTCTTGATCTTTCTGCAGGAGAAACAGATATCTTTAACAACACAGCCATCAAAACCTCGTAGTCATTACTGAGGAGCTCTGCAGCACATTGATCCCCTGTAAGGTGAAGGCGTGAGCAGATGTTCCACCCCGGTCTGGCTACCTCAGCTACAGTCCCTTTGGCCCCCACCTCCTCCTTGTGGCCTGTCTTCAATGTACAGGTGGGTACAAACAGCTGGGAGGGCAGAAATTTCTGAGAGAGACAGCTGCTGGAAAACTATGTATCTGTCATGGCCTGATTCAACCAAATCTCTCACCTGGTTTGCATCATATTGACTCCCCAGCACAGAAATAAGAACGATTTTAGCATGGGGAGACTTTATTAGCATTCCCTTCAGAGAACAGTCACACAAATGTAAATGAAATATTGACACATTAAGGAAACTGTTAGACAGTAGGAAGAAGGATTACTACAAGAAAGCCTTTCAGGCTTATCTTATGCCCCTTTTAGACTGTCCTGTCACAGCTGCATTGGTGGGTGGGCTATAGGGACATCTTTTGTTTCATCAACTACATCTTTGCAAATATTTCTGAAGGCAATATTCCTGTCAATAATTATTCCCAGTTATTCATGACCATACCTGACTCTCTGAATAAGAGACATGACTATAATCTGATTCATCTGATCTACTTCAAACATCTACATCAGGAGCACAAGAGGAACCATGCCCTGGTTAGGCAGGCAAGCTACTGTGCAACTACTGTTGAAAGGTAGGTGTGATGAACATCAGAGCCGATTTCTATGCCAAGGTTTGCAAGACCTAGACTGTGCAACTAAAAAAGTCTACTTCTCTTCTTCAGTTTCCACTGTTACTTTTTTTGGGGTCTTCCTCTACCTAGGTCTTACCCAGAATATGAAGTATAATTAGGAAGAGATCTTTGCTAAGGCAAGTACCCTTACAGTGTGGTAGGAAAGAACTGTCAATGACATATAACAAAATAGTCTAGGTATTTATTACTTGCTTTCTAAAAGAACTACAGGGCATTCACTGTAAAAATAAATGGAAAGAAATGTTTTTTGGATTTATTTCTAATAATAAAGTGTGCAGTAATAAGGAGTACCACCAGACCAAATTAGGAGCTGTTCTTTTTATGTAGGATCTTTAGAAGCAGAGATAATCCTATTTCCTTTTTATTTTCTCACTCATTTGTAAGATATTTTGATTTATACACATTTAAGTACATATATACAGAGGATGTTCTGCACATCAGTATCTATTTCTGTACAAAGAAGGGATGATTTCTGAGAAATTCCTAGCTAATGAATTCAAGAATTGTCTTAAGAGTTAAGTATTAACCTGACATTGTATCTTAATTTTGGGTCAAACTATTAAATGAATTTTGACCAAATCTTTCAAACCTCATTAACAGACTAATTCTAAGTGGACTATGCATGTGTTTAATCACACATGCAGTCAGTAATCCAACAGAAATTAAAGAGGCTACATAAGGCTGAGCAACTCTTTAGCCTTACTGTGGCGAAACTTAAAAAAGAAAGAATGGGAAAAAATAATTTCAACACTTAGTAGAAATCTCAAACAAGTTTATCCTTACTTTTTTCTAAATAAGAAATAATACAAGCAGCAGGATCTTGCCTGTATGAACAGATGTACTGTTCTGTACGCTGTTGGAAATGAAAGCCTATTGCAAGACTGCTGAAACATCTTGGAAATTTAAGTCAGATCTTTCTAACAAAAAAAGGTGGTTGCTTTTTTTTGTTTTGTTTTTTTTTTTTTAAAGCATTGTCTGTAAGCAGGTTGCAGATATTTCAGATATATATGCAGAGTTTTCTGAGGAAGCTGCATGTGTTTTCAAACAGTTGTTCAGAGACCTCTTTGCAGTTGCCAGCAAGATTGGCTCTTACCACTGTCATTCCCTTAACTATGTCTACTGACATTCCACTTTTGTCTTCAAACCAGATGTCATCCATTACAGAGAACATTCTCTCCACAGGTGCATTAGTGTCTCTGCATGCCAAAACAAATTCTGCAAGGACCAGGAGATTTTAGAATGTATGGTATTTTTTTTTTTAATTATTTACAATTTTCACCCATCTTTCAGTGAGCTTTCTGCACCCAAAATCCCATGACTGAGGCAAGGAGAGAAACGTCCAGCTGAAGGCAGACTTTAATTTCAGAATGTATAAAGGCTCCATTATTTAAAAATAAAATAAAAATGAATTTACCCTCCCTGTAGTTTTGGGATTATGTTCTGCACGCTATTAAGAAGATGGAGGACTTTGCTTTAAGAAAAAAACCTAAGATTTGAATACCAATGACCTAGTAAACAAATATTGCAGAGATATGTTTAGTACTGAAGGGGAAAAAAATACACTTTTGAAGAATAGGCTTGTGTAAATCTGTGCAAGTAAGTTAGTCTAAGTAACTTGTGATACTAAACTGGTAATATACTGTAATGTAGAGGATTTAAGCCTCCATTACAGTAAGTGAGGCTGCACTGCAAGTCAGAAATAAGTCCACTGAAGTGCTCTTGTATCAGTGCCTTAACACCAGGCTATCTCCTTAACAAGCATAAGCATGGTCATAACTGTATGAAAGTCAATGGGACTGGGACTGCAGTTTTCATGTCAAATGAAATGCGACCCTGCTCATGCTGCATTATACTGCTCATGTGTCTTTCACCTTCAGTTTTCCACTAACTTGGATCCTGCCTCCCTGCAAAGTAAGCTAGGATCTGTACTTAAACAGCAACTCCTTTTTAGACACTTGTAGTTTATACTAAAAATGCTGTTGTGTGGGATAGTGAAGGAGCACTTCCAGTGCTGTTAAATCATACATTCAGCAATTCTTCCTGAGTAGAGGCCTATATATTCAGTGCTAATTACCGCTGACACTGCATGGATGCAGTTGCTGATGGCTGTGATATTAGTATAAACACAGTCTGTAATTAAAGGACCATGGCTCTTCCTATACAAACATTTCTTCCTGAGTATCTCATGCAGTGATGCAGATTTCAAAATCTACTTGGTATGTCAGGGAAGAATTGAAGGAACACCTCAGGTGAAAGCACACAGTTTTCAGATGTTCTTAACTTTCTATTTACAACAGTATTTCTAACTTTTGAGTCTGGCAATTTTTAGTAGTAAATAATGTATTGCCTCTCTTTCAAAAATCCAGACAAATCCTTAAATTCTGCTTTTGCTATTCTTCCTTATAATGGGCTGCAAAAATTGATAGTGCCACCGGTTTCAGGCAGTTAGAACATATGAGTAATATCCCATAGCTATGAGATTTTTTTCCACCCCAAAGAAATAAAATTCTTTATTATTTTCCTTCTAGTTTTTGAGTCTTTTTCACTCAGATATTCTTCTGCAACCTGAGAAGCCAAAAACCAGCCCTTCCTTACTGAGTTTTTCAGAAGACCTAGAGATCTTGGTGCAGACTACATGTGGGACAATAGAAATTAGGAGATGCCTGGTCTTCTGTGAAGGGGAGAGGAGAGACAGCAGGTACCTCACCTACTAATTCTAGATGATTACTAAACCATTACATCAGTCTTCCTCTTGGTGTGAAAAGCGAAGTGCTCACCTTTTATTCTTGCTTCTGGGAGACTTAGAGATGACTTTCAAGCTTTTATTATTGTAGAGAAGAGTGACAATATTTTTGCATTATAAAGGGACACAAACTAATCTCCTGTTGTAAGGGGAGTTTATTACATGCCACTCAGATATGCAACTTGTATCCCTGGACTGGGGAAAAATAATGTAAGAATTTGCAGGAATGTACTTGGTTCTCAGTGGGGGGAAAAGGTGACAGTGCTCTGAGAGCCTTTCCTGCTCACAGTCTGTTAGGTTGGAGGGTTATTATTATTCTTAGAGCCAGGGGATGTGGACATCTGTCAGCTTGCTTCCCTCACATGTGCAGCAACTGTGTGTGGTCCTCTAAATGAAACTATTAGCTATGCAGTTCTGTATTCATGTACCAATTCTGAGCAGGCTGAACTCATGCCAATTAGAAAGTATTTTGTTATGGGTGGGTGAAATGGGGATACATAAATACTATAAGAAAATAAACAACTGCTTTAAAATAACTTTTTTTCTTCCTAACCTCTGCTCCAAATTTTAAATTTGTTCTTTTAAAATGAAAGTATACACTAAATTAACAGGTCTATTTTTAAAATGCAAGCTTGTTTTACAGCAGCATGCTCCACTGGTTGATAATCACTGTACGAACAGCTGCTGTGGGAGGTCAGGGAAGTCAAAGAAGAGGAAAAGTAGCCACTGACATGAGAAGATGGGTGATCTCAAGATGCAGTTGGTTTAATGCACAAGACCTACATTGCTAAGAAGATTGCATTAATAGACTACTGGGAACCAATGTTTACATACAAATGTTGTTACACAACTAAGGACAGGCTACTATATTCATTAGTAAGTATCCTGTGATTGCACAGGTGTTTATGAAATACTTGTTGGGAGGTTGTCAGCTGATGCACAACAAGCACAAATATCCTTCATAACACTGAATTAAGAGATTTACTTTGTTTACGTGTTTAATTAACTTTTCAGATTAGGGCAGCCTTCAAGATTACATTCAAAACACAGCAACTGTAAACACACATACTTTACAGCATAAATCTTGCAGCACCATGCAAAGCCATCACAACAGCAATGTCCAAGCTGTATGTAATGCCTTTTTGGGGTCATAACACACAGCGTGAAGCATTTTCTAATGAGGGGCAAAATCACACACTCATCTGACTTCCTATTCCTGCCAAGATAACCTAGCTATGCCACTTCACATGCTCTGCCACTTTTTTTTGTTGCTAGATATGTAACAGTGTCATCTACCATACTGTGCAAGTAATATGTGTTAGTTAAATGGATTTTTCTTTTTCAATTATCTAGCAACATTTTGTCAATTATCTAGCAGCTCACATTGCCAAGACTTGTCATAAACTTCATAGATCTGTCAGGTTCCTATAATGATGGAACATATGTTAAGAAGACCCCCAAATCCCTTAAAAAAAAAAAAAAAAGAAAAAAAAATCAAACATGTGGCCTAGACCAAAAGATATTTAATGCATGTACAATGAAAGGAATCCAGTGATTTTTTGAATTCACTGGTCACAATGTCACTCTCTCTTTCAAGTCGTTGCAAGTAGTTCCTCCACTTTTAAAGCTAAAAGGCCATCTTCTCTCCTATTAGCTTTTGTTTTAACACAGTTCTTTTATTTTCCCAGCAGAACAAATCTTTTTCCATGAGCCAACTGCCAAGTGAAATTTTCTTTAACTACCTATCTCTTAAATCTACCCAAAGCCTTGATAGCCAAGAACTTCTGACAATTTGGGGATTTTTTTCAGATTTTGAGAAGACATACTATTCAACACATTTTTAAAGTTATTCAAAATAGATTTTATAAAATCTTCTAGTTATCCTGTAAAGAAATAACTTTTGAACACCAACATACTAAACAGACATCCTACCAAATTGGTACAGGCAGTCTTAGCAGAGCTTTGGAGGATATTTTAAACAGATAATATGCCATTAAACATACTTTTTGCCCATTAGTTTAATAAAATCTCTTTTTCTTTTTTTTTTTTTAATAACAAAAATAAGTCATACTCTGAAATGTGATATACAGAAAGCCAAAGATACAGAATTCACAAATACAGTACTAGTTTTACACTAGTGATATCGTTTGACTCTGGCTGAGTCTAATTAATGTAAAATTGAACTTGAAGAAAACCCAGAACTTCTAATGATTCAAACAAGCAATCGCCATCCCACCCACAAAACCTGTGCTCCACAAGACCAAATGAAAACTTATCTAAATGAACATGGAGAAAGCCCATTTGATCTGTCTTTTCTGGTACTGCCAACAAATTGCCATGAATTTTCTGACGTATGACTACTTCATAATTCAACACAGAATACAAGGCACATGTTAAAACAATTTAGCAGAGCAGACAATATTTCATAAAGGTTCATTCACATGAGTAGGAAGTGATCTAAAAATTATCACGGGACCAATGCAGTTACGTATATGATGTCAAATTTTCATACTCAGAATATGTCTGAGGTAGTGAGAACACGTCTGAAGAAAGACCAGCAATGTTCTGGGTATCACACAGACCTCGGCAACCACCCTCAGCAGCTCAGAGCAGAAGGTCAATAGAAGCTGTTTTAGACTTCCTTCCCAGGAATTTTAGTGGGGCCAAAGAGATGCCCAGGTGACAAACCTTGTCAGTCACTTATCTGTACTGACTTCTCTTTTCTCCATAAGGATAATTTAAGTATGAGGGGAATAAAGTGCAAGAAATATAACTGCAGTTCTTTCCAGTTGGGATAAAATATTTGGGATTTTCATATACTGTACCACAATCATTTTTGTTCATTCTTTTTTACTAAACTGACTTTTTCATATATACAAGAATCATAACTCTGAGACAATCCTCTAGCAACACAATGAAATGCTTTAGTAGGGGTCACCATACAACACAGTTATCAGCAGACTGCCTTAATTTCAAACGCTATAAATACATATCTTTTAAAATGATTATGACAGAAAGCAATACTAGATTTGATGTTCAGTGTTCTTTCCTTCAAGAAGGAATAAATTATTTCATAGAGGTCTGATCAAAGTGACCTCTTCATTCTTTATATTCAAATAATTCTTTTGATACAATGTAAGCAGAAAATTCGTAAACTTGAAAACCCCAAAAGAACAGAGTAATTTTATTTTTTTTAAATATACATTGCAGGTACATATCATGATTTCTTCCCTCTCCAGTGGGCTTCTGTAACCTAGAATTTTTTTCCTTTACTTTTTATGTTAATATTAGATTGACTCTTACTTTAAAATACAAGTTACATTTCAAGATACAAGTTACTGCAAAATAATATAGTAATATGCTGTCTTACCTGATTAGTATTTACACCCAGATAGAGCTTAGGTACTCGGCAGAGAAAAGTTTTACAAACCTGGACACATATATAAACAGAGCAACTACATCACAGTGATATTCAAACTAAGTCTTTTTTCCTCACTACAGAAAAGGGCCTGTAGGCTGAGATTATTTAAAAATAATCATCATATATATCCCCATGACTTGATATATAAATAACTAGCTCTATACATTTTGATAATTGAGTGGCAATTTTGTAGCTGAAAAGCATTGTCAGTATACATGAGACTAACCATACAGATTTTCACCTGTAGAAAACGATTCACAAATTGCTTCAGACAGAGCTAGATTAATCAACTCCATCACCCCCAAATTAATTATACAGCAATTATTTTCTGATGTTTTAAATGTCTTTTGATTACGTCTTACTCAGTAATTCTCAAAGCGTCTACATCTTAATATGATTTCCGATGTTATAACAAAAATTGCTGATTGTTTCTTACTAACATAACTTTTTCATGCTCTAAAGACTTAATCATCCATTTTATCAGTTCTTAGGTAATGGTTCTAAACATCCCCAAACTGGCAAAGAATATTTTTAACTGAATAAATTTAAATACTTGAGTCATGCGTAGTTTTTTTCCACACAGACTAGAGAAAATGGCCACCTATGAGAATCATTTGACTGTCTGTAGAAGGTCATCTAAATTTGAGGCCCTTTGCACTCCAGGGAGCTTATTGCCATTATTTTTACAGGTCTGTAAGCCTTTTGGGATGCAGAAGTCCTAAACTTTCAGACACTTTCTCAGACCAAAATAAAATTGAAATTAAAAGAGACATGAAGTAGGTCAATAGAAGAAATTGGAAGACTTTAGAAGGAAAATAATATTTTTGAGTATATCTAGAGCCCAGATAAATGGAGGGGAGGCCTTCTAGAAGATATTATGGGTGGGTACACAAAGAGGCCCTTTCCAGAAGGCAAGTCCCCAGCAGAGAACTCTTATTTCTAAGAAAGCAGTAGGAGCCTCTGGGATAAGACTGTTGGGTCAGCTAAGTCTATGATCGAGTGAGTAAGAAAGATGAAAATAAAACAAAAGACATACTGACTGCCTGAATTAGGGTCACATACGCACAGTATGAGATTGGACTTCTTAACCTTGCATTCAAGAACCAAGCCCTTAGATTTTAGCCAATGAGGTTTAGATCATAAATTCTTAGACTCTTTAAGTTCTAGACAAGCCTCTGAGCAACCTGATCTAATTAGACCTGCTTTGAGCAGAAAGGGTTGGTCTAGACGACCTTCGGATGTCCCTTTCAACCTAGATTATCCTTTGGTTCTGTGATTCTTCCAGCAGAAAACATCCATTTCATCTGTGTTTATGAAGCATCTAGTGTCTGACACCTTCAGGTGTTACCACAGAACAAATAAATAATAATCACTAACTGCCAATTTGTTCATACAGTTCATATAAAGTAATACAAGGAATGGTTTGGTCAGCCTCAGGTTATCTATTGGGCTTTAAAAAGGTTATTTTTTCTTAAGCATATCACTTCTTTTCATGTACTCAATAGCACATTAGACCCACCAAAAAAAAAAAACCCCCAAAAGTACACAGACATCGTCTGTGATTTATTACAAATCCATGGCTGTTTTAGTCCATATTGTAAAGAAGCTTTCTTACTAGTCGGCAGCTGAAGCCACTGAAAAACATAAGCAAGCCCTTCTGTTAAGATGAAAAGAAATTATTTAACTAGTAATCAGACTCTTAGTTATAATATAACGCACATAGAAGGTATTTAGAAGTTCCACTGAGGATGTGCAAACCAGAAGAAGAAAATTCAGCTCAAACCCATAATTTTACCATCTCTGCAGTGCTAACAACTATTAAAAGTTATTGTAAGTGTGAAGACATGTGTCTGAATACTGATAAGGAGGATGATAGGACAACTCCTGAGACTTGCACAATGGACCTTTAAAATTGTTCAGTTAGCCTCTTGCAGATTTCTGCAGTGTAAAGCACATTGCCAGGGGGACAACAAAGCCAACGCAGTAGCTTTGAGTTGTGCCTTCTCAGTATCAGGGAAAGAAGCACAGCCAGAAAATGTATTGCCTACAGGAACCACCCACTGGGGCTATAGATAGGTAGTATGATTTAGTGCTATCAGAAATCACAACATATACAATAAATGGCAAAATCTGTACCTACTTGGATTTTACAATTAAATATATACCTCTGCTTTACTCCTATTTTTCTTATGTCCAATTTCAAGGACTTCCGATGATAATAAAAAACCCTCCCATGGACACGTATGAAAGATAAGCAGTGTGTTTGTAACCCTGTTGCCTGGAAATAGTAGGTCCAGAAATAGTTGGTGCTAAACTTTAAATAAAATTATAGAACTCTTTCAACCTTTCTACTCTCACTGTGTAAATGTGAAAGTATTGTAAATCTTCTTGACAGTTATTGCCATATCTATTGGCACACAGTCAGCAGCAGTTTGAAAAGTGTTGTGCAGCATAGCTAGTGCCCATTACCTGTCTCCCTATATTTTCTTACAATTTATTTTCACCCCAGCAGGCAGCACCTCACAATGCCATTAATTTGTTGGGCAGCTCATACTTTCCAATACAACCTACTTTACAATGTGCTCTTATAAACAACCTGGTGGTTTACTGGCAATGCTTAACGGTGTCAGGAGGGAGGCTACAATTTAAAGGCAGCAAGTAAAAATGGAGCAGGTCACGGAGATGACATGGTCCGACTGAACCTCCTCTTCTTTAATTTGACTTACCGTCAGCACAAGTGCACAAAATCACCAGGCTTATACTTGGTCTTCATAAATATGTGATTGAAAAAACACTACTACCAGACAGTGCTTTTTGTTGGTGTGGTTGGACACATGCTTTTGCTACACAGTATTCTGTTAATAGCATATTTGCTAGCAGATCACGGGTACTTATATGAAGAAAGCAAATAGAAAAAGAGGAAAAAACCCCCCAACTTTAAATTGATCATAACAGCAAGTATGACCGCCCCCCCCTCCCCAAAACAACCAAACCTCTCTCCTTGCAGAGTAATCAGGCACTAGTAAAATACTTGCATGGTTCCAATACATATTTATAGCTACACATATTTGAATGCTTTGGTTAAAACAAGTCTTTGCAGAGTGAGAAAAAAAACCTCCAAATCAACAGAACAAATTCAGCTTTTTTAATACAACAGAATGAACTTGACATTTTTGCTTTAATATATACTTTTTCCACACCTCTCTTTCTGTCTCATACACAAACACTAATTTTCTCCTGTAAATTCCCCTTCTATCTCTAGTGAGTAATGCAAGTGTATATACACCCAGCCCGTGGTCTTACTGGGTTCTTCATGTCACCAATATTTTTAGAATATTTTACTTATTTTTTTACTAGTAATACTACTGTGTACATTAACTGAAGCTGTCTCTCCTGTTGTTACTCAAAATTAAATTGCTGTCAATCCCACACCTTTTGCAAACACTCAAGGAACTTGAAATTTTCTATTAACAAGTAATAGAAAACTAGAACGGATCAGAGGATATGATTATGTATTACAGCAGCCAAAAATGATCTGCTAGGTTATTTTACTCTTATTTCTGTATCTTTCATCTAAAGATTCAGGCACCTGGGGCAGGGTTAAATGAGCAAACAATCTGAGTAATACGGTATCATACATTCCTAGGGAATACTCATCTGCCATTAAACAAATTGAATATTGCAGAATGGCTGTTACAGCTTTTTGTACAAAGGTCATGATACAAAAACATATGTTTAACATCAGAAAACATTACTGTAAATCTAAACCATATATACACATACCAAGTGACATTTAGGATCTTGGGTGGGGGGGTGGCATTCACTTACAACATTCACATGTAAAGAGAGCCTGAAAGGGTTAAAACAGTCTCAGTCTTAAATTCATCCAACCTTTCTACTTCATTTTCATCATTTTCCATGTGCTTGCTACATTTTCTAATAACAGGCCAATTCCTTAACTCACATAGGAATCTAAATTACAATAATCATATGCATTCCTTTCCCCAAGAAAGGAAACACCTGTTGTAGTTAGTTAATTGCTGACTTTTTGTAAGCTTTTGGAAGAAAAGTAACATTTACAAATAATTTATATCTGAAAAACTTCAGAAGCAGAGAAACACATGAATTATAAAACTGGTATGAAACTCAAAAAATATGTTGAGACAGTAACAGATGTTTTCACTTTTTTAATTAAAGAAAAACTCTGTATCAAAGTACCATAATAGGATATGGTTATTTTATAACTAAGATGGGGCTACCTTCCCTTCTCAGATGGGTTTAACATTTCTGCAATAATTGTTACTCATGCCATATAGCAGTAGAAGATAAAAAATAAGCCCCTTAAAATTATTAAAATATTGCTTCTGTAAAAAGAATAAAAATATGTAAGTATGTGTACATAAATCAATATACAATGTAGAAGATATATCCAACAAGGATTTTTTAAAAATTATTCACTAGTTTGTTATGGAATTTTTGCTGAAGTAGAGGAAAAGGCACATATTTATGTGATTACAAAACCCAAAATGTCAATTAAAAGTATCTTTTTTTAAATATATACACACAATCTCACACTGGGTTTTTCCTGCATCTGAAACTTGTTAATTTTTTCTCATCCACATTTCAATATATAGAAAATGTGATATTCTGCCCTGAGCTATGGTACTTTACTGTTCACTTATATAGATCTGATAATTTTAGTGGAATTACCCCAAAGAGGAGTTATGCCCTGTGCTAATGCTCTTGTACAAATACCCACATGTGATGCATGGCACAATAAATTTTAAATAATACTACTCATCTGCTATATTAGCAAACTCTTGAGTCTTAAACTGACCACATGATACTGTTGCACTATGCTGGATGAGCTGCTCAAACATGGCAGCAAAGTTAGAGCAAAGACCAACACGGAGGAAAGACTCAAGGAAAGAGTTCAGGAAAGGCAAACTTTACCTTCTCCCACCATGTAAAAAAGACCTAATTATTATAGAGCTTTACATCCTCCAAGGTGTATTTTCAAGTGAAAGTCAAATCTTTACACAGATAAATACCAGCAAAGCTACTGCATACAATACTAGTAGAAACAGAATAAGAAAACTCAAAAAGCCTGGGTAAGCAGGCCAGTTTTGGTACAATGAAAAATGGTACTTGTTACTAATTCTGCAGCGAGGAGGGGGAAAAAAAAATCAAAAACTTTGGCTATTCCATTCACATCCCTTATCATTTACCACATCTTAACTAATGGCTGTCATACAGGTAAGTACTTATTTACCTGGGTTAATAAGGTGCAAGAGTCATGAAGCGCTCCCAGCAATGCAGAGTTAAGCACTGGGGGTACCGTGGAACAGGTTATATGAGCCTTCTGCAGGCATCTGTGTTGAGGTATGCCACAAGACCTGCACAAGGTGTACCTAAGGGCATATCCCTTGTTCCAGGTCAGACAGACCCAGGCTAAACTTACCTTGAACCCTGTAGAGGAGCCTGAGCTACTCTAAGCAGCTGGCTGAATACAAGAAGCTTAGCCACATCAGCAAGGTGATGACGGTTCCACTACTTAGCCGCCGAAGTGAGTCCCAGCAGAACACTGCATTAATGCTGCCGGCACAGAACTTGGTTTGATTATTTGCATGCTACTTTGTAGGTGTACCCTAAAACAATCCTTCTGCCTTGCTACTTAACGTGCCATCCCTCCCACCCTCATCTTGTTCTCTGTACAAACCAATTTACTGGGGCTTTTTTTATACAATAGCTAGAGTTAATTTCACCTACTGCATTTAATGTCATAGGAGTTATACGTGTAAATCCCTGTACTTAGAGATAAGATAGTCCTTTATGCCATTTTAATCAATCTTTGTCATGGGTATGTTACTTAATAGCTCTGTCTTCCTATAGAAAATGAGCAACTTAAGGGAAATGAAACTTTTCAAAGATACATTTTCCTTCTGGCAGTCTGTGAAATACACCATAATTATCCTCTTTTGATGAATACCGTTTGAAAGAAAATGAACATTCTGTGCACCAAAAGGTATAATACAATGACAATCTCAACTGCCTTGTAAATAAAAGGAAATTGTTTTTCTACTATGATCTATATTGCACAGAAACATATATACATGCTTTATAAATATAAAACCAAATCAGACTATCAAGCCATTTTTCAAGATCCTACTACTTCCTAATAACAATAAAATCAGTATTTCACAGCAACAAGGAATTATATTTATATTTCTTAAAGATTCAAACTGTGTTACGAATTATGGACTCCATCCTCCAGGCTGATGGGCCTACTTGTATGAGTAAGGCTCTTGCTGAACACAGCACCTCTTGAGTAATAAAGGTATCTAGAGGAAAACAGTGCACCCTAAAGATTTGCTGCTGGGGCGGGGCAAAGAGGGGAAAAGACTTTTTTAATAGCATAATCAAATCATGACTTTCCAGCCCACATTCTCTTACTAGGAAAACTCTGCTATCTTTAGCAGCTTGCAAAATGAACATTTGCCTTTCAGATCTTACAAACTAATGGCTGCAATGCACAATTTAACTAAGTGGCTAGGACAGAGTGCCATTTATCCCTGTCATACCAGTAAATGTGCACATGCAGTAAAAATAAGGAGCCAAAGCCACACAATCTTCAGTAGCTAATATGGGACAAAGGCATTTGAATCCCGACCCATCCCTTATAAAGTCATTCAAAATCCAGGTTCTGAGTTAGGGAAATTAGCAGTGCCATCACTTTGTCACGTTGAGTACCTCAGCACCTTGCTCACCTCTTCACTGTGTCTAAACTCACAACCCATTGCTTAAAGTAAAACAAAAGAGGTGGGAATTTGTTAATGTGGAAAAACTGTGACATTCATTTCTTCCTTCCTTTTGCCCTCCTGAAATCACTGCCTCAACAGAGATAAGACACTGCTGATTAGTGGTAACACATCACAGTACTAACCACACTGCTCCACAGCTTCTAGAGAAACGACCGAAAACTGGGAACTACTACATCAGTAGAAGGAACTTCTCAGTTGCATCCTGCCTTAGGCAGGTCCTAGATTTGCAGGAAGAGGTGCTTCCACAGGGACAAACTGGCAAGGGTTTCTTGTCCTTGTTGAATTTGCAACCTCTCCAAAGCCAGAGATCAACACATCGCACAGTAATGAGATGCACCATGCAGCTGCCCTCAGTGAGACAGCAGCTCCCGTTGCCTATTGAGCTCTTGCTTGAGAAGTGGAACAAAATGCCCGGCATGGTGGCCAATTACTGCTGTTCAGCGGATAGAAGAACCAATGCACAATGGCCGAGTGCTGCAACACAAATGCACACAAAGCGAACGAGATATTCAGCACACCATGAAGATTTTTGAAAGGTGACAAAATAATGCAGTCCAAACTAAAGACGGGGCAGTATATAGCTCCACCGAATGCTACCCTATTTCCCAATTCTGCTTATACTATAAGCCCCCTAAACAGACGTTCCCCTGCTAGAGTCCCCAACATCTGGAAGCTATATTCGAAGCAGGGTTTGCACACACTGGAAAGACAGATCTTCTGCCATGGTCCTTTCTGCTCAGTAGATTAGGGACTACAGTGTTCATGAAAGATGTGGGACACATCAGCACCAGATCTGTAGAAGAGAGCATGGCTCAGCTCAACAAGGCTTATCTGGTAGAGCAGTACCTGGTTCCCATTCCTGCTCCAAGGACTGTGTTCATGTATTTAATGAGCTGTTGCCACAGGTAGCACATAGAGAAATTCATCTCACCACCTAGTCAGCTGGAAGTGAGGTGTCTAACCTGGCCTATTAGTTAGGCTCCACTTTCAATAAATGGGGAGAGAGTCACCTCCAGCAAGCATTTTATTCTGCCTACCTTAGACCGTTATTTGAGCATGGGATAAACACCTTTCTTGAGGTGACTCTATCTACTAGCTATAGGGTTGATTTTTAGCCACTGAAGTTAATGTCACCCTAAATTTAACAGGCCTCACAAGGGTTTCATTTACATTTCAACAACACACACTCACATAATTGTAACAAGAAATTCCACACTGAAATATGTGAATTTTAGGTTAAGGCTTCAATTTATGCTTTAAGATGTTCAGAATAGCTATGGTGCATGCTTGGACAGGAAAAAAAAAAAAAAAATAGTTGTTTGAATAAATTTAGGATTTTTTTTTCTAGTGTTTAACCTTTGAAGAAGTATCTGGATTAGAAGAGCTAACTTTGCTATTTATTTAGGGGATTTCTCTGCCTTCCTTGTTTCAATCCAGGACAGAAAATAAAGTGCCAAAACCCATGAAAAATGCTGTTATTTTCAGAGCAATTACACAAAATTTAGGAAAGAAATTAAAATTTCATACAAGGATAATTTTGCATTATTTTCCAAGCAAAGAAATTCGGGTATATAACTAAATGAAGTGGATTTGTGAGTGAAACAGTCAAAGCATTTTAGGTTTATGTAACACCTTCACTCATCATATGTATGCTTCCTAAATTTACACCCTAGAAATAAGTTCCACATAAGTTTTATAGTAGTTTACATTGAAATAATAATGGAACTTTTCTGAACTTCATACACTTAATGCTTTGACATATATCATCAGTGACTAGTCCTATTTAAATAGGCAGACAAGCATGCATAAGGATCCTCCTTCCTTTTTACTTTTTTTGGGGAACTGAGAGACATGATCTGCCATAACCCCCTTAAATTTAACTTATTTTACTGCTTTTTAAGAAAACTTGGTTTCTTACTTTTTCTGATCTGTGTGTTAGACAAGTTGCAGGTCTTCTTGGGCTGTTTTCATTCGGAAAAGAACACCACTGTTAGATTTCTATTCTCCATACTTCCTCCTTACCTTTACAGACAAAAGGTCTTTTTCCTTTAAAAGTAGGAAGACTTGAACAGAAGGCAGTCTCTTTGCTTATCTAACAGTTTTATAGTCAGAATTTGGCTGAGAAAGCTGTCCTTCACTTTTTCTAAGAAATGCATCAACAGATTTTCTATTACTGTGTTTGGTGCTTCCTCTTTTCTCAGGTTCACTGTTCTTTTTCTGTTATTTTTCACAGAAATATAAACGTTTATGTATATTACCCAGTGAGGTATTTCCAACATATATGCCCTGCTTGGATCTTTGTTTTGGATAGAGATATATACCTCCATTTGTGCAGACAGTTCCTGAGAAGGGACCATAAATGGTTTGCAAGCTCTCTCAAATGCAAGAAGGCGTTTATACATCCCTGTTACCTATTCTAGTGAGTTTGAGCCTAACTCAGAATAGTGTGTAATTATTATTTCCTTTGAAGTTTAACTGATTTAGTCATTGGTTTTCATTAGTTACACATATTTCTGCTTCCTTGAATTCTGAATACCACATGTATACCTCAAGTTCTTAAACAGATATTATGATCAACTTTATTTACCTTTTTCTTTCTTTCTTTCTCTGAAGTAACATAAATAACCTACAACACTGATTACTAAAATTGGTAGAACTTGATTATACCACTACTACTTGCTTTCATCAAACTATATATGTATGTGCACAAAAATACCTGGTTAGGATTGTCGAGGCAGCAATTAAATGATTTTATTTAGATACTCTGTCTAAACAACATTGTTTCTATAAGTTCAATGTCTTAACATAGTCCAGCTATGAAATAGCTATAATTAGTTATTTTTCTCTGTGGTACTGTCTTAATGGCTATGTTGCCCCAAACTGTCTAAACAAGATACAAAATAACGGCAATTACCTTATGTAGCCATTACATTATCCATAGCATTTAATGAAAATATTATTATAGAGAGTTCATTGTACATGCCTTGTACCATGTCATAAGTAACCTGAAGTTTACCAATACTGAATATACACTGTGTATACTCAGTGTACATATTATCCGTACTCTGTATATAGGACACAGTTTCTAACTTTTTCAACTTATAAAATTAATTCATATTTAGAGATCTCAAAATTCATAATGTATCAAGATTTTAAATTTAGACAATCAGAAACAGCAAGGGGAAGTCACCCGGCCGAAGTGCAGTTTATGAAAGACCTCCATAAAATAAATTAGTCTGCTAGCCCACAAAGTTTATAAGTTGTTTAGAGAACTCTTGTCAGGAACCCCCTGGCTATAGGGAGGCTTGGGATAAGATTCTCCCCCTCCCCTGTAGAGTGTGATTTGATACCTAGTAAGAAAGGTATTTTCTCCTCTCTTACTATGTATCGATATTTTGAAGTGTTTTAAGGCCTTCACAGTCTCTGCAGGTCCCCTGCTTTTAACTGTAGTGAACTGTCTGTATACACATTATTCTATTTCCCAAACTTCTGCATTTCCATTCAGAAAGTCATAATGCAGTTATTAACAGAGATTTCCACATGGAGTTATTGAATCATATTGGTAAGCTTGGTTTATGCCTAGGTGCTGTGACATGAATACACATTGTCTTGAATTAGTCATGTAGTCTGGCATGTTGCTGAGTAATAGCTCATTGCAGCTCTTGACAAGCTGCACAGATCTACTTGGTAAGTGCCTGGTTAAGTATCAGCGTGCCTGGCAATGTACAAAATAAATAGGAAGAAAGTATTGCACTGAAATATTTACAGTCTAAAGGTTTCACCCTTCATACACACTGTCTTCAGGAATGAGTCCATTGAGGTGACTGGAACTACTTGTGCAAAAACAAGTTACGTGTATGTTTGCAATAAAGTCTTAAGAGACTTTAAAAGAGATTCCATTTCAGGACAGGGCTCTAACTGAACTTCAGCAGTGAAAGCAAATCAGAGCATAAAAATATCCACCCCAAAGGAATCCTACTCCAGTTAGCAAAAAGTTTACTGGAGTGATTTTCAAAAGAATTATTTCTTTCTTGTCACAAAACGTTTGAAATTTTATTTAGTATCTCTGTGAGGAAGAAAATTTTGCTGTTTAACACTTAACATAAGTGGTATATACATTTCATCTAAGAAATGTTGCCATGATTCAACTTATGTTTTGGATGTAATTTTCAAACAAGTAGCTCAGTTATTTACATTTATGTTTCTCAACTCATACTTCAGTTTCTATGCAGTATGTTCATCTTTTTAAAGCACTGATTTTTGGCATTTATCAATATCTGTGTATATCCAAACAAAAATCCTGTCCAAATAATGTTGCGGGATAGTTCACAGCTATATCTAAAATCTGTACTTAGAAAAAAACCTGACTGTGGATAGATATATCATAGATATGTACATACTAGAAGATTTTAAAACAAAACAACAAAATGGGAACATTGCAAGTGTCAGATTCAGAAAGTCAAAATTCTAATTAAATCATCTACTTTCACGAATTGTCACATATATCTGTAGTTGTATTTTTTCCTAATACATTGATTTTGTACAACAGAAATTATAATGATAAATTAGAAATTCAAATGAAATTAAATTAGAAATAAATATATCAGATTTTTACCCTAATAACATTTGTTAAAAGACTTCTGCACAGGAGCTGAAATGAAAACTGTAGTATTCTTCCCATTAACAAAGATTAGGATAATATTAAGTACATTACAGCTAAATAAGGTTTTCTTTCCAATAAGTTAATCAGACAAATATATTTTCATATAAGTTTTATATGAAAATATTAAAGACAGTTACTAGTTAGACAGAAATATGATACACACACAGACACACACCTATTTGTTATCAGTGCCAAATTTTGCTCTTTAGCATACAGGCACAACTCCTAATGAGATAAGCAGGGAATGTATTTAAATAGTGCACGTTTTAAATCACTGCATTTCAATATATTGTTTTGCAGACTATGTGCATACAATCAGATTGTTTTCCAAGCAGATGTCCATTTGATTACTTAAAGTCCAAACCGTGGTCTGGCTATTGAGTATGCAGATGTGGATAATGGGAAGGGCAAAGAAAATACAAGCCTTTGTGCATCAACAGGTGACAACTGCAAATAAGGGAAAAAAAAGAGGGGAGTAGGCTTAGAGGAATATACCTTCCCTGAATCAGAGAGATATGTAAGAAAGAAAAAAGATTTGGCAGAACTTTGACCCTTTTTCCTGCAGCAATGATTATGTTGCACATACATGGATCATGTTAGGTAATACACACAAGAGCAGGGGGAGGACAGCAGCAGGACCTCACAGAGGTTTCTTCTTTGGAAGTTTGCAAAGTTCTCCTGGGGCTGTTGTGAGAGGAGCAATGCAACGTGCTCGGGGCAACAAACTACCCAGTGTGAGTGGAGAGCTTTCACTAGTCCATGCAAATATTCCATTTAAGGGCTCAGACTTTGAATACTAAAAACTTCAAGTCTTGTATTTACGGTCAAGTTATAAAACCATAAAAGCAGAGAGACAACAAGAATACAGATTGATATGAAGTTAAAAAACCCTACAGTTGCACTGCAATTGAAAAATACTAAAACTAAATGTGCATGCCTCTCAGAAGTCCCATACAAGAGGACTAGATTTAAAAGAAACCCAAACCCGACGCCAAAACCTGGTATATATATCCATATGAAAACATGAGGATATTTGATTACTGTCTCTTAGAAAGTGCTGTGTTCAGTTGTCAAGTGACTGGATGCTTTATTTGGACATAAAATGAACTGAAAGGATATTTATTCTGAGTAAGTAAATACACAAACCGAAGTTAACAAGCAGGTATGTATTTACCATAGTTATCAATACAGCAATACCTATTTCTGCACCAGGCATTAGCATTTTGTAAAATGTTTTCTTTGAACTAAAAAGTACAATCCAAATGTGCCTAAGAAAACAATCGGCTAGACAATATCAGGCTCTCAGATTTGCTTGTACAGAGCTAGTGAAGGAATCACAGTGCTTTAGAAGTGCCAGGAAGTCAGTTATTTCCACAGTAGGTAGATTTATATTTATCAAAACTATTTGAGAAGCCTAGACATAAAATTGATGGAATTCCATTATTCAGCAATAATCTTGAACACTGAGATGAAGCAGCACATTCTAACCTGCGTTTAGCTAGCAGAATTAAGTGACTATTCTTTGCAGTATAAAATAGGAGTGGATCCATACAGCAAATCAGTTGGTTCTCAAATGTTCACACCGCATCCATTTTGGAGTTTAGCTCCCAGTTGTTTTAACCTGGTTCCATGGACTGAACACCCATTTGCAGTCAGAGCACGCGCCTTGCCCCTGCCATGTAAAAGGAATCCAGTGTGCATGCTCAAGACTGCTCAGTGTTGAAAAATGGAATGCAATAAGCATGGACAACTCCGAAATCCAAGAAGTGTACTCCTGTTAAGCACTAAAATGCTACTGTAGATGCAACCAATAATACTATCCCTGTACTCATAGGGATAGTATTATTACTCACCTGACAAGATAGAGGTGCTCTAGCTTCTGATGTTGAGAAGTCAATCTCTGCTTTGAATTTGCCTTTTGGTTGAAGCTACTTCCATCCACAGTGCATATAAAGTGATTAGAAACTAAGTCATGAGACTAGGTTTTATGAAATAAGGTGCTTAAAGTCTTAATTATGAACAATTCGACAGATAATGTAGGATCTTCTGTTCAGTTTTTAATATTTTTATTTTATTTTCTCCTGTCCAGGAAAATGGAAATGGAGCGTAGCAATGCTGTTCTGGTACACCAAGAATAGTCAGTAGTTTGAAATCGCTGTTACGTATGTATCAAATACATACATAACTTCAATAATTAAAGAGGATATAACATCTTGTTTCACACTATCAAGACTGAAATGTCCTGTTTCCCTATGTTCAAAAGCAATACAAAAGGAAAAATTTTGGTGAGTCCATTATCGAATAGCCTGCCTCCATCTCTTGAACATCAAGACATAATACAGAAACCACAGTGTATGCAGAAGCTTAGCAGCTGGTAAAGACTTCAGCTGACAGAGTATATTGGCAAGTTACTTTGACATACTGAGAACTATATCAAATTGCTAAAACACACAGAAATTTTGAGCCCTAGTACCTATTGCAACCTCCAAGCCATAGAAAACTACTTTATTCCTAAACTTTTGTCATCCACATAAGTTAGCTGGATTAAAACTACAACACATATTAATTAAGATATAACTAGTGACTTAAAAATTATTGCTGATAAAATGTAAAAACCAGGATATCCAAAACTAGTAAAAGGATCATAATAACAGCAGACAGTTAAAGTCCTGATCTTTATTCAGTCTGAATAAGGAGGAGAAATAGGAAGATACTCTGAAACAAGTGATATTCTTTTCCATAGTATAAAAAGAGAAAAAAAACCCCAATATTTTCAAAGTCTGGTCTGTTCATCCCTTGGTGTGAACAGAACGACGTTTTATAATCACTAGAACTTGTGATACGCAGCTATGTGTTGCTATGCATAGTATTCAGATTCTACAAAGTAGAACAGAGATTACCATTTAATGTAGGTTTTGTCAAGAGTTATGATCAATAATAAAACTTATGGAGCAAATGCGTCTAATCACCAGGAAAGAATATGAGCCCTGAAAGGATGGATCACACCCACGCAAGCAAGCCACAGCATATGCATTCAAAGATTGCATACAGCATCACAGTATAGTAACACAAAATGTATAGACAGCTTGCTCTTATTACTCTGAAGTAATTTTCCACAGCCTCTGGCCAAAGTTTGTTAGAAACAGGGCATGATTATCCTCAAGTTTTATGCGCACTGACTTTAAGAAGCATTACAAACGCTCAGTAAGCATTTTCTGACTCCAAAACCTCCAGGTGCTTCTATAGTGAATATTGTAGTAGCAAACAGTGCCACATGGTGTGCTTAGTCTGCTTAACAGGTAACATCTGAGGCAGGTTTGCAAGTATATAGACTGTAATTGTCAGCATGTCTTTGTTTATGCTTTTGCTCCAGTGTTCCCCACCAGAAAAGCTAAATGAACAAGAAAAGAAATAGCTAAGAACTGTCTATCCTTTTTTTTGACAAGAGGCAATACAAAGGCAATTATACAACTGAGTTGACTGTATGGAGCCAGATAGCCTATATTAACCTGTAAGCTTACCTTGGCATGCAAACTTCAATTCCTTGGCATCTGTGACAGTGGTTCTTTTATCTGACCTCTTCTTTTCTGTCCGACGGTGGCTACGTCTTTTCTTTGTCTCTCCCCAAAGATTCGATCCACCATGCATGCTTGGGATGTTCAGAATGGCAATTCCTTCCAGAGAAATATTGATTAAGTCTAGCTGAATTCCGTCACACTGATTAGCAAGGAGAAAAAGGAAAGAGGGAAAAAAAAGTGTAAGAGCGAAAGCAATAAAAGATAAAGAAAAACCAGAATGTTCTACCTATCAGATATTTTTCTTCAACAATTCATCATTCTTAACACTGTTAATGGTTTATTCAATGTTTACACCTAAGATATATACTTATATTGGGAAAGGAGATATGAGATAGGAACAGATACTCATTCAGAAAGCAAAACATGATTCCCATTCAGCTCTTGATTGCTTAAGTGTGGGACCATGTGGTAGAGTCTCGTTATCTGATACCTATTAATTGACCCAAGTGAAATGTATTTGTAACTTCACTACAGCTACTAGCAGAAAAACGTCTATACTACAAAAATTTCTATAGCAATAACTGGAGTTTTTTTGTTGCCTGTTCCAGCTAAATTGTCTGTCTTATGATTTTGCAATGATACTTGTCATTATAACACCTAAACCCCTTCTGCATGAAACTGAATATAAAAGTCCCTGTATACAGCATATACACAGCTTCATGGAAAAGGGTCTAAGCAGGCCCCAAGAGCACGGAACACCACACAGATATTAGTTTCAATCCAAAGGCACAACTGGCACTTTAGTGTATGCCCGACTAATAACTCCTACTGAGACATAAGATTAGTAAGCCTGGGTAGAGCAAAGTGCTCATGCAGATACATAATTTCTTATCCCAGAACCTCCATCAGCCAGTTCTCTGTAACATGCACCACTGCCAAAGGAAAACATAGGACATGGTGCTAAAGAAGAGGTATCAGTGCTCCAAAAGCCTTCCAAGACTTACTGGACACACAGAAGAAATCTTACTCTGTGGGACAGTCCCTTCAGTGATGGAATCGTTACTGTAGGGCATCTTGTGTCACTACTGTGTATTTCTCCTGCTTCCTGCAGCAAAACTGGACATTAAGGCATTTTAGAGATGTATATTCCTTTGCTAAATCTGGCTTCAAATTATAACTTACAAAGGGACCATAATTTTCACTTCAGGAGAATGGTTCGGGGACCTTAACTTATCAGCCTGTTCAGCAACAAACTGGAGCATATTCTCAGGTGGCAGAAGCCTACAACACTTGCAAACACAGTTCACCTGACACAGATTGGATGAGATGCACCTAGCTTGATAGGACACACCTGGCCTTCGCTGACTATAATTTACTCAGGCTCAGTCCTCCTCCCTACCCACACTGTTTTAGGATCAGGGGAAGTTCATACTCCATGTAAAACACAGCAAAATACTGAAGAACCCCCACAGAAGAAAAAAAAGACCGAACTTCAGATTACTACAGTTGAACATGCAGGTGGAACGCAAAGCATCCAGCTCTTATTAGTTCACTGAACCAGGCAAAGTTCCCAGGATTCATATACTTGTACCTTGGCTAGAGGTAGATTAGATTATTTCCTCACCACATAGCTAGAGTATATAGATATCCTGGCAAGTCACATGCACCTTACAGTGTATAGCAGCATATTTTTTAAACATTAGATCCTATTCCTGCAATGTTCTGCAAGCCAGTAGGGGGTCCAGTCATGCATTTAAAACTGATTAAGGGTCTTATTTTGTAATTCCAATAGACAATAATCAGGAAGAAAACTGGAAAAATAATTAACCACGCTTCACCAATAGTCCAGTGACATCTTGCAGCTTGCTGCTCTGTGGGTCACTGGCACTTTTTCCTCTCTGCCTAAACCTTTATCAGAGCTTTGAAGAAGAAAAGCAAAGTAAAACTCAAAATAAACTGTGCATAATTATTTGTTTACCCTGAAACTTTCTGAGATCACAAAACAGAACTGTATTATAATGCAAACTCTGCATCTGCTTAATTCTTCGAAGAGTGTAAATCTGGAAAGAGAACAATTTCAACATTAAGATTTCCATTTTGTATTTGCTCTTCAAGAATTAAATTTTGAACCCATGGATTATATTCATATAGGGAAACCTTTGAAGTCAAAAGATATATCTGGAAGTGAGTTGGCAGTTGTGGCAACTACTGTAACTGAAAGTGTAACTTTCAAATCACACTTTTCTTACACAAAAAAAGGCATGGGTCTTCACTGTTATTTTGGAAGCAAATTTGTGGTTCCCCCCTATATTTTATATGTATTAAATATTAAGATGATTTATTTTACTAAAAATTCTGCTCATGTGTATGCTCACTTACTGCTATACATTCTAGATAAACAGATATTAATTTCATAATTAAAAGTAATCTTGTGTAAATACCCTGCAGGCCTCAATGAATCAAACACATACTGTGTGTCAGGCCTCCCACTGTCTTCAAGTGGAATGTACTGGCTGGATAATTAGATAGTACATATTTTTTAACCTTATTTGCATGCATATTATATCTTTTGCACACTGACAAGCAGCAGTAACAACAAAAGTCAGATTACCACAGGGAATTCCCACAAAGAAGTCTTCATTTCTTATAATTTGCAGCCTAAATTAAAATAATTTGATCTTTGACAAGGATGAAATGTCAAGCAGAAGGGGGTCCTCTACAAGCCACGGCCTGTGGCTTCTGAAATCTGCCTAATTTATGTCAGTCACTTCTTAATACATATTTAAGTATTACACGAGAAAGATGATAAATATGCAATCTGACACCTTTGGTATTTCCCTGCTGTTAATTTATAAAGGTCTGGCGTCCCCCAAACTGACTGGAATTATTTAAATAAAAGAAGAATTGTGAAATAGGATGGTGCAGGGTCTGGCTTCCATTTTCACTCAATATTGAACACAGCAGGTAGTACACTAAGACAATTATTTGACTAGGCCTCAGAATCCCACAGTGATGAGGAACTTTCTGAATTAGTAAAGGAGGATTTCTTTTGTTCATACACAGACAAGAAGTTTGCACTACAGGTAGCTCTGTGTTGTCCTAACACATTCATATGCTACAACAAAACACAGATGTGTTCTGCTCCTTTTTTTAAATTTTTTTTTTAATTTCAAACAATGCAATGATGCTGCTAAAAATAAAAGCATGCTTTTAAAATGCAGAGCATGCCTACCTAGATTAGAAATAAACACTAGTTCTTCTAGTTCTTTTTTGTGCCTTCTTTCCAGGCCTCAGTCCCTTTTCGAGCATTATCTTTTACACTTCATTCATTATATCAAATATTTTCAGGTCACCTCTAAGCTGAGAACATACATATCCATGCCTGAAAACAGCTGAGATTAAGGCTTTGCTGTGTAACTGAGTGTGATATGATGCAAGACTGACTATGTGATCGTTTAAACTCCTCTCCCCCACCCATTAATACCAGGTAGCATAGGAAGTTTCCCCTGGTCCCATGATGCTTTTACAGCATTGCAGATATGGACCATGCCATCCCCACTTACACTGCACCTATGCCTACTCTCATTAAAAACCCTTCACACACCTTTCTTTTTTTCTGAAGTGGAAATAAAGTGTAAGTGCTCTAAACTGTAAAATCTTTAGCCTCATTTACCGACACATTATTTTTAAAAATAAATCCTTAATTTTGCCCTGGGTTTTTTTCCCTTTAGAACCTATGTTTCTCTCCTCAACTTCCTGGATTCCAATTTGGAAATAAAACCACATCTCATTCTGGAGAACATAAGAATTTAGTGTCCAAACTTTGTTCTGCATCTCACACACAAAAAAATACACAGAACATAAGAGACATGAATGTATATCAGGTAAGCCAAGCTTAATTAGGTTAGAAATCAAATATAGGGTTGAATAAATATTTGCCCACAGAATGTTTGATTGCTGTCTCCCAGCTCAGAGATACAGATCCTTAATCTTCATGGGCTTTGTTCATTCAAAATTTGGCTGTAGAGCAAACACATTCCTTGTGCATTTTATTCGGAGTGAAATGTAGTATCATACATCAAGCTCTCATTTACAGCAACATCCCCAAGCAAGGGGCAGCAGGTTAAAAATCAGATGAAAACAGTGCTACTCCCAAGTGTTTATAATGTTCAAACAAGAAACATTAGATACAAGCATATTGGCAAGCATTGTTCATTTAAATGTTGTAAATAAATCTGTAAATAACAACCTCCTAACACTGTGTGCAAACATTTTGGAAACTATTTCCCCTATGTCTTTTGTTCCTAATTGCAGGACTAATGATAATGACCAGGATAGATGAAGTGAATATTAACAAACATGTCTCATACTGGCAAAGTAATACTTTATTGGTAATAACAGTGATATTGATATGAATTGGTAATAAGCATACAACTGGTATCAGCAGCATCACAAACTTTTATGCACACTTGTTTGCTTTGGGATGTTAACCTTTCATCACCCTTTCAGTGGTTACAATTAGATGGCTTAAAATCACATCTTAATATGTATGAGGCTATGTAAGATTTTTGCCGGATAGAAATATTTTATTGGGAAAGCCTGCTCTTCAATTTGTATTTAATCAAAAGGTACATTTAACTTCCAGTAAATTCAAATCAAATCAAACCAGGTAAGCATTTCTTCCAATAACTAATCAAATATTTTTCAGGGTACATGTACTTAAACACATCTGTGTGAAGCACCATCTTGGAAAGCAAGGGGGCTTTGGGTTTTTTTCTTTCTGTTGTTTGCTTGGCTTTTTTTTAATTTATTTTTTAATCTAACATGTGGAACATGTTTCCACTTTAAAAAGAAACATAACAGCATAACAGGCAAGTCTGGCACCACAGGTCTTACAGTTTCAGTCTCAGTATTCTTTCCTACTGTTCTACTACCAGATCCATGGTCCCTTCAGATCATCTCAGACTTCGCCTTTCAGGAGGCTTTGACCAGACTCTTACAGCTCTCACCACACCTTTCCAAGTGCCTCATGCTACTATACAAATACTTCATGGATACGTGCAGTTTCTCATTACTATTGGAAAGAAAAAGCACTATAATCCTCTTGAGAAATGATTTCATTATTTAACTTAAATTCTCAGGTTTGTACCTTCAGTCATTTCACATCTTTCATTTACTTATTTATGAATATCAGCCCCCCAAACAGTTTATGTAATGTAGCCACTTATTCTATCAGCCATCAAAGTAGCAGTGGCACATTATTTTAAATTCCTATTTTGTCTGTAACTATCCTGTGTCTTTTCAGTTAATGTTCAACGTATAATGGAAAGATGACCCCTTGTGCAGAGAGAAAAGCTATTTAATGAAGGGGAATGATTCCAAAAAATATATATTCTTTAACCTTTATTCAGGAAAGTAAGTACAATTTTAAGGAATTGAGTTTTAAAGGTTATAAAAACTTGGGACCTAGAAATAATAAGATTTTTTTTTTATTTTAATCCTGCAGCAGCTCTCACTCCCTCCAACAGTCTTTCATTTTTCCATCTGACCTAGTCACACTCCCTATTGATTTCTAATGTTATATTTCACCCCTGACCTCGTCTACTGTATTAAGACTTCACTAATCATCAAACTGAACTTTGTTCTAGTGTGCAGGGCTACACTACAAATAGACACGATAAAAATAATATTTTGGAATAGAGGGTCGAAAGGATGTGCACTGCTTTGCCTTGTTGGATTCAGGCACTCTGCACCCTTGCTCCCTGCATTTCAGCCAAACTAGTGACATTTCAAGGATAAAGGCAACAATTAGTTTCTTACTTCTATTTCTACAGATTCATGCAGCTTCTTACAGGTGGCTGAGAAAGTTTCCGAAGTGCCAAATTCAAAATACCAAAATTTGTTCTTCATTCTGAAACAAGAAAAAAAGAAAAGAAAAAAGAAAGATCTTATTCACTATCAATATGTGACAAAAGTGATCATCCTGTCTTCCATTATAAGTAATGGCAAAGGCTTGGGAACATGTGACATCCCATTTGAAATAGATGAGCTCATAATTTTCAAAGCTTAAATGTTGGTGTCAAGTTGTATGATATCCCCTAAAGGGATAACAGGAATGTGTTGAACTGACAGGTTCAAATGTACCTTTGACTTTTCTTTTTCAGTGACTATCAGAATATTTTTTGTCACTTAACCAGTGACATGCCTCAGAAAAATGTATCGATTTCTTGTCTTACACCTACTATACAGTATCTGATTCATGGTTAAAATCTCTATCCCGCAGAGTACTAGAATGTGCAAGCAGGGCACTCCCATCATGAAGAAGAGCCAAGACCAAAATGTAGCTTGCCTTAAGTTAGCTAAAGGTAAAGGTAAATGCTTATTGTTCATGATGACAGATGAGATAGTCACAGAAAATAAAAATTCCAGATCTAACAGTCTGTAGATATTTTGCAGTAGGAGAGCTGTATTACCAGGTAATTAACTCATAGACACATTTTAAATGGGTGATGGGACCTGCATCTTGAAGTTCATTAACAGATTCTACAGAAAAATAAAACCGGATATAATGCTAGTAAATTGCTTAGTTTAACATGACAGCAGGCAGAGATTACACTTTTTTCTTCTTAAATACATAAAGACTGCACTTCTGTTTTACCAGATTTATTGCATACTGTTAAATACAATCATGACAGCAGCAGTACTATTTCAAATAAGTATGTGCAGTTTTGTTGAACTCTCATGAGTAATTATTATTCTGTAACAAAACAAGAAGCTAAACTGAAAAAAAAAAGACACTGAATTAGAATTCATTATTCACACTTGGAATCAGATATGAACACAGTTCATCCACTTGTATAAACTGTTCTCTGACACAGACACAGCACAGTGTGCTTGGAACTTGAAAATGACTGAGTTTGCATGAGCTAGAAGTGGAGAAGAGTGAAACACAGATGTAGATGACTGTCAAACATGTCAGCAAAAGTACAAATCCTACCCTTGAGTACTTATTCCAAATTACACATAAAAGTCTGCTTAGAGGCTCTTAAAGTCGACTTAATGGCTCTTAAAGTCACAAAGGGAGAAGGGACAGTACTGGACATTCCCAGAAACCTGCTGGCGTGAGAGCCAACAATTCCTGGTGCAGTACTAGAGGTGTGTGAGGATGTCCAACCTGGCAGTCTGCACGGAGTGGGGAACAGAAGAATAATAAGAAAGTGACACATTTCTGATGAAAAAGTTACAGGCATTTCCAAAGGTTATTTTCACAGAAAATCTGAAAATGTTTGGAAACAAATGTTGAGAACCTGCTCTGGGATAAACAGCATATTCTCAAAACAGCTCCAACAGCCAGAAGGGCTCAGACCAGATTCAGCTTCCAGACTCCAAGTCTGAGTGGAAGTGATGTGATGCATGTTCCTTCTATACCTGCAGATTAGGTAGCACACTGACATGCTGACCTGGGATCAACTGCTCTATTTATGCCAATGTATACAAAGAAATGTAGAGTCCTTTAATTTCCAAACAAATGTGAAAAAAGTCCTGAATTCCTATTGGGTCCCTTCGGAAAATCTGGATGCAGCTATTTTCCTGCTACTTTCTACACAGGGATTATGAATAATGAAAAAAACCCAAAAACAAAACCTGATGTAAGTATTCAGAAAAATACTTTGTCATTGCTTTTGATCCTATTACTGAGTAAGATCAACAAGCCTTTGCATCTTCTCCTTTGAGAGCCCTTCCTCTTGCTATTCAGTTATTTTTACCCCAAATGAAGCATCTTTTCTTTTCCTTTATTGAAAAGCCTGCTTTAAATTGACTTACTAGCACTGTATATAATAAACTCTTTGACTTGCACAAAGATAAAATAGATATATTTTAGAGTAATTCAGAATATATTGTGTCAAATTCATGTATTTTGAGTTCAGCCAAACAAAACCCAGCATTGTCAGTGCATTCAAGGTTTACTAGAAAATTTCGATCTATAAATCAAAACCTTGTAGAATTTTATGACAGAAGATTAAGTACATTTATCAGGTGAAGTTTTGATGGTAGATATATTTCTTGTCATTGTATTATACCTTATAAGATTCTATTAGGCCAAAAAATGGAGTCTTGTGAGCCTGTTCTCCTTTGTCTAGTTGACTATATCTCTGTTTTTAAGGATAGAAGGACAACCTACCTGATAGCTTTTCCAGCACAAAGATAGATGTAGACACAAATAATATTCATTTTCAAAAGGATTTACTAACTCCCTTTACCAGCCATGAAATAGATTAGATTGCATGTTCTTACTCAAATGCACTATATTTTTTATTGAACAGAATATTGTATTACGACTTTTCTTATACATACAAAACAAAGTTAAATGTAAAGAAATCAAGACAAATTATACTAAAATTTCCATAAGCAAGACCAGTCTTATAGTAAATATTCTAACTTTTCTAATATTAAAAAAAATCTCTAAATTCATATCTTCCACTTGCATTCCTCCTTCAAACAGGTGAAGCTTATCTGCTTATCAAGACAGCAGCAAATAGTAGAAGAGTCCATTTAGAAGATTAATAAAATACTCTCATGGCTATTCTAATTTCTTTCACAATGGTGTAAGTAAATTTTAGATTGGTAAACAAATACATATTTAATGACAATTTTTCAGCATTGAAACCGTAAGAAACTGAATCACGGGCTTCTGTTATGTCTATTTTCTCCCTCTCCTAGAGGAGCTGATAATTTACACTTGTTCCCACATTTAATAAGAGATGACTGAAATAAAGATGAAGTCTGTTTCAGTAAGAAAAAAAAGTGCTATACAGTAGCACTTTTCTTTACAACACTGGTTTTGTTGGAATAGGAATAGATTATTTTACAGGAAAGTGTTTTTGCATATGCTTCAAAGTGCATAGTTAAACTCTTAAACAACTTTGTGTTTGAAAATACAATATAAATAAAACATCAATCATGATTAAAGGCTGACCTATCTAATCCTGCTATTGGATTACAGAACGTCAAAATGTATACTGCCTATGGATGTAGGAACAACAAAACAAAACTATACTTCCAAGAGCCTAAACACCTTTTACGCTGGCGGTGTTCCACACCCTCAAGTATTGGTCAATTTTCTGATAAGTGAGTAAAACGATCTTCTTAAACAGGGATGAAACAAATTGGCAAGTCAGTATGGGAAGGCTAATACCGCCATTTCTTACAGCGTTTCTATACTGTGGATAAATGTCAGACTTAGAAACTTGGATATGTTTCTTGGAAAAGTTCAGGCTAATATTTGGTAATCAAGGCAAAATGATCAAAATAGTCTGTGATATGGGTTTGCTCCATTATCAGTTAATCAGAAACCCCCCTACTGCTAAAACTATTTTATATAACCTTTCTGATTAAGCAATTACAAGGCATGTCACTGAAAAATTGTCCTGTATCTAAATATGGAAATAGTAACTACTTTATTCTACACCTGAAGAGCATCTATACTTCATTGCAGTATGCACACTCTGTCGGAACGTTCATAACAATAGACCAGCTATAGGCTGCTAATAAAAGGTCATGACAATAAAACAGGAGTATCTTTAAATTTAAGAAACAAATTAATATTCTGGTGTTAAGGGTCTACAGTTGGGACAAGAGCTTATTGCTACATTTGTAAGTTTGTCACACTTTCTACCACATTCTATCTATACTTCTTATATTTACTATTTATATTTATTATATTTATTTCTACTTTATTTTAATGATGCAGTGTCAAGCTTCAATGACTTGAGCTAAAAAATTCTACATCAGAAAATTTCTGACTGCAATTTTTATAAAATTTCAGCTGAAATACTTTGACCATTTTTGAAAATGACTGGAGAAAAACATGTATATTTGCTTATATTAAGTGTGTTTGATAACATACACTTTGAACTGTTTTAATACAGCTACACTTTCAGAGCAGAGATTTTAAATTTAGCACAATGATGGCCTTGCATCAAGAATATTCCTCCGGCCATCTGCATGAAAATACATACAGAATTTAACTATATTATGACCATTTGGAAATTCTGGGAAAGCTTTATTTTCAATATTCTCATATAGCACAGAAAGAACAAATTTTTGTCTCTAATTCTGTCATCTTTTAACCTTTAACCTATACAAAATATAGATTTTTACCCATGAAACTAGTTGAATTCTTAATTTTTCCAAGGTAAATTCCTTTAAAATTCCACTGCCAGGCAGCACTTGATTTCCTCCATAAACTATACTGTTCCTCAAAATACAATTCCTAAGCACTGCCTTCTGAAAACATTTTTTTTTAAAGTATTCCAATTATGTTGCAGAAATACTGTTTGTTTGTCAGTGAGTGTCAAGAGTTGGTGTCAGTCTGTATCATAAACTCACACAGTTTCCAGCATAAAGCTCCCATTCTAAGAGTAGTATTGATGAACAGCAGTGTACAGAATGTAATGAATTTAAAAAAAAGTCCCATGGGAGGTGGGGGGAAGGAAAAGTAGGAAAGAAGCCATATAGAGTGGATGCTTATCATCTCATTCACAACATTTCTGGAAGGTCCTCAGAGCCACAGATTCAGGGTAAGTATATAAAAGGAACAGGTTTCTCTGGCTCCCTTTTCCCTCCTGTTCACTCTTTTCTCCTCTGTTCCAAGGAAATGTGGAATAAGGTGTAGAACCACCTCTGCAGGGAATCAAAAATACCAGAGAAGAGCACAGAAAAGGTAGTGTGAGACAGACAGAGGTGTATTTTCACAGAGGAGAAACTGTGAAGAGTCCAAACGGAGAAAGTGGTTGACAAATATATGTGGAAAAAAAAGGAGAACATAATCAGGGAAAATAGAGGAATCAAGAAAGAGAAGAATGAGAAAAAGACAGGAACCTAATTTCAAAATGCATTGAAGTTCTGCAATGCTGAAAGAAGAATGATGATAAAATGAAGAAGGGAAGAAAAAAATAATCCTAAAGGAGACCCAAGTAAAATCACATATTTCTGAAGTCTGAAAATACGGATAATAAGGTCTAAAAATGAAATTGGGAGTATAGGAAACTCCATGCTGGGAAAAGAGGATGAACATCTGTTCCAATATTCTGTCACTGACAGTGGTTAGTACCAGAGACTTCGGAGAACAGTGTAAAACTCCATGTTGTATACAGCTGGGAATAATCTAGCTTTAAGGAAGGTTTATTATTATTTATGATTCTATCAAATTGAAAGAGGGTACATTTAGACTAGACATAAGGAAGAATTCTTTTACAATGAGGGTGGTGAGGCACTGGTACAAGTTGCCCAGAGAGGTTGTGGATGCCCCATCCCTGAAGTGTTCAAGGTCAGGCTGGGTGGGGCTTTGAGCAACCTGGTCTAGTGGAAGGTGTTCCTGCCCATGGCAGAAGGGTTGGAGCTAGATGATCTTTAAAGGTCCCTTCCAACTGAAACCATTCTATGATTCTATGATTTTAATTCAGTTTGTGGCCATTTACACCATGAAGCAATATGGGGGGGGAGGGACGAGCAAAAATTAGCCAAATTTATGAGGACAAATTACCCCTTTTTAAAAAAAAAAAAAAAGGAAAATGTTGTTTATGTTAATACATGGCTGTGTCTATTAGAGGTTGGAATTTTGTATTGCATTAAAAAACGCCAGCAACACAGAAGCCCTAGTGCTGGTTCCCAATGTATGGGGGAAAAAGTCTGTATGGGAAAAAAAGGTTTCTAAGGTGTCTCTGAAGTTGCTGCTTTTGGTTTACTGAGTCCCAGCCTGTGAGACATACATTCAAGAGCAAGTGAAGGAAAATTTACAGCAGCTTGTATGTCATAGTGATTGTACTTTGTATTTCTCATAATAAAATGTGCTGATACATTGGATTTTATCTAATTAAATAAATACTTAATATCTGATAAAATAAATAAAACTTCAGTTGCTAAAAAATATTTTAATACTTCTTACAATTCAATATAAAGAATATTTTTATCAAGTCCTATCCCTCTCACAGAAATTTTCAACAGACAACATATTTTCCATCTTTTCTTACTGTTCATAGATCTATTATCTAGGTAATTTTATACTTTGGTAAAAATGATTTCATTGCAGCACATAATATATATTAATAAGAATGTATGACTTTTTCTAATGTTCTTCTTTTCTTTCCACTTCTGTCTTAACAATCATATAATTCCTGTTCTGCTTTATAATGAATCATACGCAAAGGTAAGGAAATAGCCAGTGGAGATGCACATCCATAAGAGATTTATGTGTGACTGGCATGATTTTAATAGAGACATCTTTGTCAATTTTTTCTTTTTCCATTACCAACTGTACTTGTGGCAAATCTAAGTTTTAATCTCCTATGGCACATAGCATAAGCAGAGATTGTATAGATCAGTGCAGAAAAGTTAAAATCCTAAACAGTTCCAGTTTTACACAGCAAATAAAATTTTCACATTATCATACAATGATACCACCTGTAGTTGGAAAGCTACCCCATAAAAGCTTATACCATTAAGTAACACTGAGATCATTCTTCCTGACATTTATTAGTTATACTGCTGCAAAGCTGCATTTGACTCCATTTTCTCTCACGCTTTATAACACAGTTTTGCCCTGTAGCTCGCACTTCTGCATGCAGCTGGTCTGCAATCTCTGCTGTCCACCTGCCTGTCCCACTTCTCCAGCTCTCTGCCTGATTTTCTCCAAACTGTCTGCAGTTTGGTACAGCTGTAACTACCATCCCTCCCCCTTGCCTGTTCAGTTCTAGTCCTGCCTTCAGCTGTGCTCTCACATCTGTCCAAGAGCCCACTCCTGGACACTTTGTTCACTCCGACCACTTTCAGTAATAAACACAAATCGGCAAGAGTTGAAAAGGGCCTCACAGTACTGACTGGGGTATAAAAAACATAGACGACATTTAATGTGGATAAATGTAAAGTGATGTATAGAGGAAAATAAAAAACAATCCTAGTTTTACAAACAATGATAAGTTCTCAGGGACAAAGAGTTGGGCTTACAATAGCTGAATGAAGTGTTGGAGCAGTGCTTAATAGCATTTGCATGAATTGTGTTATGATGCTGAATACTATATGCTGTTTTCCTTTCCCCAAAGGGGAAATGGGGATGGGGAAGAGAGGGGAAAAAAAAAAAAAAAAAGAGAGAAGAGTATAATAGAACTGGAAAAATTACAGAGAAAGAAAGTGGGGACAATCAAAATATTGAACACCTTTTGAAGTCTTCAGCCTAGAAAGATGATAAAAGAGAGATATAACAGAGTTCTCTCAAATCATGTATGCCATAGGGAGGATGAACAGGGCATGACTATTCAGCATCTTTCCCAAGAAAAAGCTAAGACAGATGAGAAGGACCTGGGAGGCAGTTGATACAACAAACAAAAGGTTTCTTGACACAGCATGCAATTAAGATGCTAAACTCTTTGCAACAGGATGCTAGAAGTTTACATCAGTTCAAAAAGTATTGGAGGGATTCATGGAAGAAGTAGCCACTGAAGTCCACATAACAAAAGCAACACAAATAAAGAAATATATTCCATGTTACTCAGTTCTTCTCTCTTTAGACTTATTGGCTAGATAACCTTTTGGCTGACACTGGTTAGGTATTTTTATGTTCTTATGTCTCTGGTCCCAAGCAGATTTCCTCTTTTCTCTTACTTTCTTTGCTGGATTATCTATTTCTCCTAATAAATGTCTTGCCACCCTTTAGCACTTCTTATCTTAGGCTCTAACTATGCATTTGGATTGAAATATTTGTACAGACAGTTCAGCCATGAGTACCAGTCAGTTCACACACTCCAGACAGGTACTGATGTTCCCGAACATCATCTATTATCTGTATATTTGCAGACAAAAGAAGCAACAAATGCACCGGAGGTCTGTGCACTGTTTCCTGATTTTGTAGGGCTTGTTATCAGAATGTAAATTGTCTAGGTTTTTGAGAGAAATAGTAGCCATATTGGAAGCACTCCCTCTGCTAGGGCTACCAGAAAAAACATGAGCAAAACCAGGATGATAATCGTATCCATAACCCACATTCTTCACTTATTAGCTATGAAACCTGTTCTCATTAGATTAACTGTGATGCCTTTCTCACATACCCTCCTTACACTACAGATTCCAGCTGAGAGAAGCCTACTACCAACATCTATACAGAAGAGAATCTTATCCTAAAATATAAGTAAAAATGCCCATATTGAAATATAAACAACACACTCCAATAATTTTAAGAGCCTCAGAGTATATGCTAGGTGCTATAATGCAGGAGGAACTCAGTGACTTTTGAGCTGTGCCTCAGGCTGCATCTGTTTTGTGCCAATATGCAACAGGATGTTCATGAGAAAAAAAGATAATGTATTTCTCTTAGAGTTATAGAAAAGTGGTACACTCAACTGAGACAAATTACAGGAGGTTAACCTACAGCACCTGGTATAAAAACCAGCTATTATAAAACAGTGTGATACCTGACTGATACAGTTTACAAGATATTCCTCCATGTAAGAGGGTACGGTTTCTAATCTGTGATAGAAATATCTGTTTTAAATAAGGAATTCTGACACTTGCTTTTGAATAGATTCTGTTTTAACAACAGTTATTAGTAAGACAAAAAAACCCCACAGTTTAGTTTCTCAAAATATTTACTTAAAATTATCTTCATTGTATCTGTGATTTATCTGTCATTTTGCTCCATTAAATGAACGTTCCTGTAACACTTCTTAAATTCTTTGTGACCATTCCCCGTCATGAAGATTCCTGCTTTTAACATTTTACTTATTTTTATCCTCATATTTCTCCTCAGTTTCTTTCTCAAATTCTCCAGTCTTGGGAGCAGATGCTGAGGCACCAATGACTCATTAATCTGAAGAGGTTTTTTATCATGAACAAAAATAAAGCCTATAAAAAGTTCCACATTTACCAGCCTTGGTCATACTAGAGAACCAACAAAGCTCTTTTTTTGGAAAAAAAAAAAAAAAACCACACAAAAAAGCCCTCTCTGTATCTGTTATAATAGACCTACTATCTCAGAGCAAGGTCATAGACCTTCACATTTTATCTTTAAATTATGTCAGACAAATAAAACTATTTTCCTTCCCCTTACCCACTAATATAGATATGTAAAAGCAGATATGACACTGAGTAGTACTTAAATTAATGAGATCATTGTTAAGGCAGTTCAGAGGTTCAGGGACAGGTTTGCAAGGAGCAACTCCTCATTGGCTGCCTCACATGCACAATTGTAGTTCTGTTTTAGAAAACAAATAAACATCTAAACCAGTTTTGTTTCCCTGTAATGCAGGTGATTATATGTACTCAAATAATCTTTTTCTCTACCCAATATTTTAACTCCTTCTGAAAAACTGAAGTATCTCAATCCTGCTATTCAATTCTTGCCAAAAAATCCTTCCATTCCCTTGAAATACTTGAAACACCATGCTTTATAACATTCCCCAAGTAGGACACAATGAGGAGATTAAGGGGGGGAAAAAAAAAAAGTAAGCAATCAAATGCTGTAAGGGAAACAACAAGCAGCTCCACTGTGAACACACAGGAAAAACATCAGAGTCTGTGTAGGAAAAAAATCTTTGACAAAATCTTTTCTCCTTAGGATCCCTCCAGAAATATTTAAACCTGACAGGATTGGGGACAGAGTCTGCCTGTCTGACTGGGATTCACAGGACTTTAAACTTTCTTTTTTTACTGATAGAGCAGGTCTATGACTTTAGGAAGTCTCACCCTTTTCAAGCTTCACTGCCTCCCGATTCCACCCTTATGAGAAGACCACTTCTAAGTATGGGATGGCTTGCCTGGGATTCAGTTTAACACCATACTTAGGCATGTCAATGCATTTGTCTACCTGTGAAGTAGACAGTCGTATTCCCATTGAAGACAAAAGACATCTACTCAATGGAACTGAAGGTGTGATTCACCAGGCCTGAGTAAGCAGAATTGCTCTCCAGGCTTCAATGAGAGAAATAACTGCCTCTCCACTGACTACAGTGAGAGCATTGACAACTAGTTCATGTGTACATAGACACTTTTTGAGTCCTATATTGAGTTGTCTAATCTCAAACTGAAAACCTGTCTTGTTTCAAAACACTTACAGCTAGACAGAAGGAAAGATCCCCTTCCCCCAAACCCTACAAGATAAATATAATATCATTATTCCCCATTTTACTTGCTAGAAGAGAATTTAAACCCCATACCTTTACAAGTATTTAGGTGGGACAAGGCATCTAAGCACCCTTATACCTAAGGCTTTTAGTGACTTGCCACAGAAGAGCCCAAGATCTGAACCCAGTCCACCACCTATGTTCCCTGTAGCACCTTAAATGAAAAAGGCAACATAAGCTGTCCCTTCTCTCTAGTCTCATCTTCTAGGAATTTTCGAATAGGCATATAACCTGTCTTTCTCTCCAGGAAACGCATGGACACTATGCTACTTCATCTCCTACAGAAAGGTTACAGCAGAGCTGCCAGCTCTCAGGTACAGACCATTCAGGAGAGGACAGGCACGCAAAACACATGGGCCAAGCTTCATTCTCTTTGTGAAACGGTTCACAGTTACTAAATAAGAGTACATTCCTTTCTATTTTGTAGGGTAGGATGGGATGACTTTTGTTTTTAAGAGGCCGCTGATTTTTTAGAAACCTGAAAATATTACAATTAATGCTATATTTGTGAGTCTATATTTTTAGGCAATGTTTTTTTCTCGTGAAAACTGAACGCAGTCATCAGCTGTGGTTAAAAATGCTGTTCTGTAAATGTGCAGAGACTTCAGAATGCATTTTTAGAGTGACAGAAGGTCTTTACTTAGTAGAAATCAGGACTTAGCATTGAAAATGCACATGGTAGCTGTATAAATAATAAATTCTACTACTATAACTACTTACCACCTTACCCTTCAAAATATAAATTTAGAAAACTTTCTACACTGAACAGCACCTAAAAGGATGAGGCAGGCTGCCAGGCAGAGAGTAAAGCTAAGAACAGTGTAGTGGTTTTGCTCCTCTGTACAAAGCTATGTGACCAAGAGTCATTCCACCAAAAATCTTGTTGGATTATTAGCAAATAACTCCTAAGTACCCAGCATGTCATTGTTTCATTTATTAGAATGTTGTAGTGAGAACAAGTTTTTTAATCCCTGTGCTCAATTACAATTTAAAATACATGCAATCAAGAAGAAATTGATTAATTTTCAAAAGCATACTTAAAATAAATCTGTAAAATGGTTCCCTATGTGCCTTCTATGGAATGTGCTGGTGATTATATACATTCCACTCTGGGGAAGTCCATAGACAGAGACCCTTTTCACAGGGATATACACAAAGATCACTTCAAGAAATCTCTGCCTTTCTAATTTTTGGATAATCATATGCTACAGGAATGGTAAATTTACCACCAATGTCTAGCAGGGAGAGAATTGATGAGGAATCAACCTTTATGGGTGGTGATTCTAAGCTATCAAGTAAGCCTTGTAATTAGACCTGTGCTTCTGCCTAAATTATATTTGTCTTATACTACAGCTCCATATTGCATTTCTAATCACTACTTCACCCCAGCTTTTAAAAATCTCTCACAGCTCCATGCTACCAGCTGTTGTTTTCTTTCCTAATGCACTTCACTTGCAAGGAAAAAAAAAACAACACCCCCCCCATTTAGATTTCTTTGAACTTCATCCTTACTCACTGCTTTTCAGCTCCTGAGACAAATGGAAGCAATCATTCTTTGCTTTAAAGTCAGTAATACTTTAGGACTTAAACTTGTTAAGGTAATCAAACATGGTCAATGAGGATACTGTCATCTGGAAGCACTGATCTGATTTCTTCAAATTTGCAGGATTCCAAAGACTGGTTGAATTGAAAATTGCACCAGTTTAATTGGTTTTCTAAACTTAAACACACAAGTACAGATTGGTGTATGCTATTAAATTAAGAAATGGAAATCAAAGTAGCTACTCCTATATACAGAGATAAAATGAAGCACTTCAATGCTTGCAGAATTGGGACTCTATTTTAGTATGAAACTTTGTAATTTTAGGTTAGTTAATAATTTTCTAATTGATCTAAACTAAGCCAAATTAAGCCACTCTTAAATGAAAGTTCATATATAACTACTCTAGCATTTGTTCCAGTTCAATCATTGTATAGATTGAATTAAAAATGTAACAAGAAAAAGACAAAACCAACAGACAAACCTTATATTAGACTAGCACAATATTTTTATCTAGACATGTTATTTGACATACATAAAACGTCAGCTGCACATGTTTTGTTAACATACATGCATAGCTTTTCCTGAACTGTGAACATATCACTAAGGAAATACAAATCATCAGCACATAAAGTGCTGCTTCACAGAGTTCACTGTAGTTACATGAGAAGTGCAGGTAACACTTCCACTGACACTTGTCATTGTATAAAGCTCACAGAATTTACCTTGAAGGCTTGGCTTTCTTTCAAAAACCAAATCTTAAGAGTATATTAAAGTATAAAAGCCTAGCATCTAAAACAGGTCTTCAAAATGTATTCTGCCATAAAGTTTTTAGGGCTGAAGAAAAGTAATAAAAACCATAAAATATAGTTCTACAATATTACATCCGAGAAAGGGCAAGTGAACTTTTCCAAATCTTAACAAACAAAAAATCTCAGAGAAACCATGTATGAAACAGTCTGTAGAATCTTCTGCTTGGGACTTCACAACAGCATATACTAAATTCTTAAGTAAAAGCTTAGCATGCCGACTACAAAAGACATGCTTTAAAAAAAATAGGGTGTACCAAAATTTTTCAGCTTTTCAACTGAGAGCGCACAGCTACCCATCATTTTTCATTTTAATGTTGAGTGAAGAACTAGGATGAAGTATACGGTGAAATTCTTAGCTTTTCTGTAGTTCCTCTGCATCAGTCTACAAGTACAAAGGGGCAGTAAAAATTATTATCATACAATATATAACAAAGTCCTGATGACTCTTACCTCACAGTAATGCAATTTTTCTGTTGTTTAGAGGCTTGGCCAGAGAAAGGGAAGATACTAGAATATTTCTTCTTCCCATCAGTTTTCAGCTATGTATCATGGTGCTGAGGCTGAATCAAATGTCAGCATAGGATTAATGATTTAGCTGGTAGGAGAGGTGGCATAAGGCACACGTAGGATTTGAAATACAACTTTCAGATTTAAAAGATCCATATTTGTGCATTCTTGTGTAAGCCCTAGAGCTGACTGAAATTATAGTTTTCAGGTAAGAGGTACATGTTTGTGTGTTAAGATATAAGCAGCACATTAACCAAGTATAACTCCCTTCAGAGAAGGGGGTGGAGAGGAGGGAAAAAGCCAAGCCTACTTAGTGAAAACAGCGCTGTTTTCAGTAGACAACAGAGGCTATTATGTTACAGCAGAACTATAAAATGCTTTCTGAAAAAAAAGTCTTATCTTTGCAAGTGGACTTCAATAAAATGTTCCTGCAGAATTTTCCTAAGTAGTAGAGTATGTGTTTGTAATTAATATAAAAACGTGGCTTTATCTCTAAGTAGGAATATTATTAACATACCAGCTCTACTTTTGTAAGTTCCATGAGAACATGCCAAAGAATGATTTTGGTGACCCATCTTTTACATTCACAGCCCTAATACGCCTGACAGTCTTTTGTATAAACCTAAGTCATTTTCCAGACAGGTTACCTCTAGGAAATAATGAACATATTACATTTTCTTTAGCTGTGTCTCTACATGCGGCAGTATGCTCAGGAGCATTTCTTAAAGTTTGTCTCATTTTGAAAATACTTCATTCCAGCATCTTAGCCTGCCTTTTCTCTGAGTTGTTCCTTAGAGCTAGATATTTGCTGTGAGTACGAAGTATCACGGGCAATTGTCACGTGATAAATTACTGTTTTCATCCATTAAATATTAAAGCTGCTCACTACTGACCTTGAGTACCACTTATGCTCCCACAGCCGTGGCCCTTTTCTAAGTCAGCAGGGTACAGCTGGCACAAATTCAGCCAAGCAACGAGATTCATACCCGTTCACAAAAGTTAGGACTTTTAAAAGTGCTGTGTCTCATGTACTACAACCGGAGGCTTGACCACTCTTGAGAAAGGTGTCCAACACCTGACTACTCCTAGTGAGGAGTATTACCTGCTCACATTGATTTGCAGCAAAGTATTTCTCAGTAAGTATTTCCACTTAACATTTACTCTTAGGGAACCTGTGTAGTGGGAGATATTTACGAGTTGCTTTCAGCTTCAGAATAAATCACCTCTAATTCCTCTAAGTGAAATCAATCAAAAGTCTGTAAAAAATGGACTGGTTGTTTGGTCGATTCTGGCAGAAAAGTAAACAGCACTTCAGCTTTTCTCCACCATTAAGGTCTAAATGGCCTAGAAAGTAAATCAATATCTCCAGTCAGCCTTCTGGCTATTGTTTAGCCAGTAGATATGGATTTTCTCTACCTTACTGCGCTCCTTTGGGACTAACCTGTAATCCTTAGAGAGTAATAATAAGTTCGTTATCTAGTTCAGCTCTCTGTTGTACATTTAAATGGACCACATCCATCAGCAGCACTTGTTAAAGGACAATGACATCCCATTCAACCTATCTCACAGTGAAAATACTTGCAATACCTATGGAGAAAATTATTATAAAAAATCTTATTTGTTGTCAGGTTATTAAAAATGAAATATCACAAATGAGGTAAACAGTAAATAAGGATTTTTCTTATATGTGTAACATTGTTTCTTTGTTAATGAGTTAAATTGTGGTGAAGTTTATTTCTGTCATACATCATGCAATCTTTCATTATTCATATCAATCTGTTTCAAATATTTCTGGTTAAATACCGCTGCAAAGCAGGCAGCTGTCAGAACCAATCAGCACTTATTTTTCATTTCTGAGCTACCAGATGTTTGCTGGACTAAAATGATTTTCCCTCCCTCTACCTAGGAGTGCACAAGAAAGCTCTCTCATTTTTAAACACTGAAGTTTTAAAAGGTTGTACTCTGGGATCACGGAATCTGTGCTGTGCTCTCAGCCAGGGATAGTTACAGTCTCTGATCTGAGCACTCCATTTTATTGTGTACACACATTTTCTCTGATAAAGGTATAGAGTCCATCACAACATGACAAACAAAACATTAGTTTTACAGCTTTTACACTGAACATTTAAAAAACCGCCAAACTAGTAACTGTTCTCTAGATGCTCTGAGTATTTAAAAAACCAAACACTTACTACTTACTAGTTGCTGTGACTAGATCCATACTGTAAATTATGCACATGAAGACTGCTGTCTGCTGGGGAATGTGCTTCATTTTATCTACAGCCTCATAGTCAGCCCTCAGAGGGGTTACACAAATATACATAAGAGTCACAGCCACAACTGCCACACTGCCACAGGTTCTTTTCTCTAATTCAAAAATTATTAGGGAGAATGAAACAGGAAAAGGATGGGGGCTATGGCTCTATTCAGGCAAGTGGTTTGAAGAGCAATAGTTTCTATATTAAGTAACCTTTCTTTTTTTCTTTCAGAATTGCCCATCCGGATTGCAACCACATTTAGGTGAATGACAGTCTTCAAATCAAAAGGAGAGTTGAGAGAGTCCTAAATAAAGATTAAGGAATTGATCCTTGAAATGGATCATCTAAATTCAGAGGTTAAGTCCAAGCAGCAATGCTGTACGGAAGGACAAATGGAACTTTATGACCGTGGCAATTCCCAAAATGCAGCTTTAGTCTCTGGTGAGCTGCTGTTGGTACTGGGATCACCACTAGGTGACAGCTAGAGAGCACCCAGAGTTCCCCTGATGTTCTAACAACTTTGTTCTGGTCCTAAAGCAATTCACTTGGTTTGGTGAAGTTTTTTAGATCATTCCACACAGCACTGTAATGAAAAACAACAGAACTTAAATTCCTACGTACATGTCACTTTGAAAATATCCATTAACGTTGTGTGAAATAATGCTTATAGATCTTACAAATGGAGCTGTAAAGTCTTCTGAATGTCACTGATCTTTGGCAAAGAATGAGGTCTAGAAAAAAGACAATTCAAAGAAATCAAAGCCACAGAATGGTGTGCCTGAAAAAGCATCTCAAAAGGTGTCCTTCAAAAATGCTTCGCAAAAAATGGTTCTTGTCCTTTCTCTTTTGGTATGCAAGATGTAAATTAAAAATAAATCTCTCCTCTACTTTTCCACAGGACTTGGGGGTTCACATCACTGTAAGAAACCAGTGACGAGATTGATATTCTAGGTATTTGTTTGCTTTTGGTATTCTTATTGTGGGATCCTGTTCCTCTTGTTATGTTTGTTCTCAGGGAACTGTAGTGGCAATGACTTGTGAGACAATTCTTTCACTCATTCATTATGCCTACTGATAAGCATTTCTATTCTTCATTCCTACATCAAATCTACCTACTTGCAGCTTCTGTGCCTTGTAATAATACCTTCATCTACTAAACCAAATAACCTTTTGCAATTAAATGACAGATCATGCAGATACTTGCTATGTTCATCTCATAATTTAATCTTCTCCTTTTTATGATGAATGATTAAGATTCAACTGTTTGGTGGCTTTTTCCCAACTTTTAACAATTTTTGCAGCTTTTTTTCAGGAACCTTTTCAATTTTCAGTGTTCTTTTTAAAGACTGGACACTAGGATTGCATACACCACAGCAATGGTCTCATGACCACCACATGAAGTTTAAAGAATCACCTTCCTACATATAAGCTTCATTCCCCTGCTCATAAAGCCAAAGATCTTATCTGCTCTCCAAGCCACAGAATCACCCTCAGAAGCTCCTATTCAGCTCATTACCAGCCATGACCATTTAGTCCTTTCCAGAGTCAATGTTCTCTAAAATAAGGCTCTTCATTCCCCACACATGACCTACATTTGTTATTTCCAGATGTTTGACCTCCATTTAGCTATTTTAAAACCACACATATTTCAATTCATGCAGACAACTGTGTTATTGACCTTTCTTAATTATTATTTACCACTCTTCTGATTTTTATAAGATGAAAACTTTGCTAGCAATGTTTTCTTACAGCTCTCTGACAAAGACATTACGTTACACTGTAAGAAATACTACTTAATTCTGTATAAATATTTTGGGCAGAAAATATGTGATAGTAATTATAACTATGGATTAGCCTGTGTAGGCTGTACACTTTTAGTTTGCATAACATGCTTATAAGAAACTACTAGAAACAAAATATACATAAAATGAGTTTTGGCTTTCATGTAGCATATTATAGGCTCCTTCCGATCAATCTACTTTTAATCTCCTGTTACACTGAAAAATGCTGAAACCTAAATGCTGTTAAAGAAACGAAAACCTTTAGATATTCCTTTGAAATAATGGTATCTTCTGTGTTCAGTTTTGTATCCTTATCTCACTCCTATTTAACAACAGTTTTGTGCAGGAACTAAATGGTCTTCACAAACTGCATAATTTGATAATTATTTTAGACACTTGTAATACTCACATATCCTAATAGTTGGTAAGGGAACTTACAGCCTAACATCTTGTATCTAGAATGAAATCTGACCCTGCTAATTCAAAAGTAAAATTCACACCAATTTCAATAAGGTCAGGATCTCAGTCTTGATCTTTCAAGGCATTAACCTAATGCACTCTTGGAAGTCTGATTTTAGCAGTGTTCTTTACTTTGTATAATGCATATGTTTGTAAAACTTCTTTTCCTTTGGTTTCAGCCAGAGAGCAAGTAAAAAAATAAAAATCAATTTGGTTATTTTTAAATGTGATTATGTTAAGAAAATTAGCTCTATATAAACATTCTCTTATTTCTTCACTTATCTGCTCCTGCTGTCTCTCAGGTCTAAAGCAGAATGTTTTACCCAAATGCTGGGATACAGGAAAGCAAGTTCTCTTCAGAGCATTGCTGATGAGGTGTAACGAGATACCCAAAGTTACCCATAGTTGAGTTTAAGTAAATGATTGAATTTTCAGAACTGATCACCATTCTCAGTTGATCAATATATGAACAGAAGTTTTGTGTTACAGATAAAAGCAAAAATGAGCAGTCTCACCAATGTACATAAAGCACAAAACAGAAGCATTACAAGTGCTAACAATTATCAGAAGCAGTGGCAACAAATCCTCCTGATGGAAATGGTTTTAAAGTTGAGGTAAATAGACTTTCCCTAGTGCTGAGTGCCCAACTTCAAGACGCTCCTGATTTTCTTTGCTGTGCTTAGAGAATGCGAGAGAGTGGAATTTATTCTATGAGACAAGCAGTGTGCTCCGAGGGCAGGCGCTCTAGGTGCCAGCAGGAGAGTCACCCCTCCAGGTAGACTTGCACAATGCATCCTGACAGCCTTAAGGCACCATGGGAGATGTAGCCAGGATAGGTGATTTATCCATGGGGAAAATGGGACAACAGCACCTGAACTACAACTCCCTTGAGATATTCAGCACTTGGGAGCAGACAGACAGCTGTTGAACTTGAGAGACTTCTTAATTTTCTAACATTCCTCTTTTGAAAGAAATTCCCAAGCTTATGCCATGTAACTGAGAAAAAGGTGCTTGTGCAGGTCGTGTGGCAGACTTTTGCTTTCAAGTAACTAAAGAAGTTTTCATAGCCGGGAATATGACTTTTAGCATGGTTTCCTTTGGTAGTAAGGCCTCTGCTGAATGTAATGCATTGTCCTGCCTCATATGCCCTCTGGGACACTACGTGTCAAGCTCGATCGACCATGGGCTTCTGGCACAAGGAGTTCTGTTGTAGGTTATCTGACTGAAGGCTAATCAAAGTAAACATAAAGACCTGGTAAGGAGTAATGACAGGCAGAGGCACCAAGTAACCTCATCTGTGAAGAGCAGAGCACAGGCAATCCTACCATCAAAGGAGAAAAAGTTCAGCACGTCCAGCAGAGGCCACCAAGGTGGTCGTGGTGGTGCATTTGTCCTATGAGGAGAGTCTGAGGGAGCTGGGCTTAGTTCAGCCTGGAGAGGAGGCAGTTTTGGGAGGGGAACAAATAACAGCCTGCTGGTGCCTATAGGACTAAGCCAGACTCTTCCCAATGGTGTATGGTGGCAGAAAGAAACAGAGGGCATAAATTGAAATAGGAGAGGATCTGACAGGACATAGAATTTTTTTTCCTACCAAAGACACCTGAAGGCACCAGAAGAGTTTGCCTAGAGAGGTTGTGCAGTCTCCATCCTCTCAGATTTTCAAGGCCAGAATGCATAAAGTCCTGAGCAACCTGGTTGCCTCATAGCTGACCCTAGGATCTGGCCATGGACATGGGAGAGACCTGAAGTCCAGGATAATATTTGATGGCTCTGTGACTATGAGCAGGAGGGTAAGGATCTCTGTATATTCCACTAAAAAACATCAATCCTGATCAGCCAGAGAGAATGAACTGGACTGGGCCTTCTGTGTTCATCCTTGAGTGAGTGCTGATGATGTTTATCTAGGAGTTGGGTACGGCACTGTGGTCTGTGTTGGTAGGGTCACTGGCCCTGCAAACACCTCTGATGTCCTGGAGCTCCCGCTCCAGGCATATACTGAAAACTTTTGAAAATGATGTTGGAGAAAACAGCCTAAGGAAATTTTATTGAATTTAACATTGACATTAAAAGCTTAAGAATCTGACTGAAAAATGTCAGGAGTATCTAGATTTGCTTTTAAAGTCTATTCATTCAATGAAAAGTATGGATGCTTAATGCCTGTTTGAGACAGGAACAAATGTCTCAATATTGCCATTTCCTCCCTGATAGAATTGCTAGTCTCTCATTAACTAGAGCAGGTACTTAAGTCTACCTTCGATATTTAAGTATCCTACAGTATCTTATTGCCCTTCATCACCATTTTAACCAAGGCCCTTACAATCTGAATGTATCTTGACCTCCCTTATGTATGGCAATTATATTGCTCTTATTTATAAATGAGGAATTCAGACATAGAAGAATTAATAACACCTGGAAAGTCTGTTCTTAAGAAGGCTGAATCTACAACTCAAAGTCTTCTGTTTTTACCACCACACCACATGTTTTTCTAGAGATTGGCACAGTTTTTAGCCATGGCAACAGTGAAGTAAATCTCAGGGAACACTCAGAACCTAAGTTCTCTCCCATTAAAACCAAAACTATTTATTTCTGGCAAAATAGCTGACAAGCACCCCCAGAATCTCGTAATTTAAAAAATGTAGATTAAAAGACACATTAGCAAAATCTACACATATGCCTAAGTGAATCCATCAGTGTTAGACAATAGCAGAATCAACTATTCATGAAAAACAGCATTACCAGGAGGTATCAATGACCTTCAACCTCTGCAAGCCTTGCAACAAGAAAAACTAATGACAAGGGAAACATCCAATATTACAGAAAACAAACTGCTAAACAACATGTTATTGATCCCTTGTTTTTGTCAAGGTCATTTAGTGTTTTAAAAAATGATCTCACGCTAAATCTTTATAGAAAAAGTGGGCTAATTTGATTTACAAAGTAAAGTGCTATTAATTATGGAAGACAGTCAATAAAAAAGCTGATTCCTCTAAACACAAGGCAGATCTCATGGCCTATGATTTATGATGATGATTATGATGGCAAAATATTTGCAGTTCTCACTATCACCTAACTTGGGTTAGCTGGAACAAAAGATACAGGCAAGGTATAATCAAGTGTCAATACAAAGAGCATTAGGAGACAAACAACCTTTAGAGCAGTAAAGGTAAACATCTGGATTAAGAACACTATACAAAAAGAGTATTGTGGCCTATTGTTTCTTCTCCATTGTAGAGCATACCAACCTCTATTTTTTTAATATCAGAGCCAGACTTCTGTCTTGCTGATGTTTCCTTTTGTATTACAGTCCCTAAATGTCTAAGTTACATAACCAGACATCTCAAGGGCACACAACACTCATCTAAAAGGATGTACTCATTACAAAACTTCCCATTTGGGATTATTAGTATGTCAATAAAACCTGGCAGCTTCTCTCACAACTAAGGCAAGCCTTGGATTTTACTAAAAACGTCTTGCGGGACTTCAAAATATTCAAAGGCCTAATTCCCTTTTAACAAAGGAATATGATTAAACCCTTAAGTTAAAGACTTGAAACAAAACATCAGACATTTTAATTTAAAATGTTTGACATTAAGTAAAAAACTCATAAACCAGAAATAAAATTAAACAAGATAAGCCTAGAAAGAAGTATGGGAAAGCCAAAAATGATTTACAGAAGAAAATAAATTTTAGGTCAAAGAGTAAAAAAAATGAAGAAATTGGAAAATTCAAATACATCTATCACAATGTATGCAGGTTTCCTTTTGCATTGTTTTTGGTTTACAAAGTGAAAATGGGATAATTCACACTTCTTAGAATAATTGGTTCAAGCTGCCAACAGGCAAAGGCAGTAATAGTATTGCTTATGCCAGGTCATCTTTTCCAACTTTTTCTCATAACCACAAGATTTAAAGAATGTTTCTGTCACTGTAATCAAAGGGCTTAAAAATCCAACATCCATAGCTTGAGTTTTCAATACATGTGTCTTAACTGAGTCTGGATTTTACAGCCATTTCTTTAACACAAACAGTTATTCATCTTGCCTGGCTTAGAGAGAAGAAAAGCCATTTTTGAAAGAACTTACCAAATTTCAGCCTACCAAAATAATCTTTCTTTATGCACAAGGAGTCGTTTGAATAAAGTATCATTGATGTACAGTTGCAAGGTGCTGGCAAAACAGTCTTAACTAAACCTGTGCTTATCACTAAAAGCTTTAATCATGTTTGCTTTGTTTTCATGTAAACAACATGGCACTTAATTTTGACAATCTGTAATTTTTCTAGCATGTTCAGGGAGTGGTCAGGCAGAGCGGTACTTTTATATTTTTCATCAAAAGCCTTACGATGCAGAACTGCTTGTCTTCTATTAGAGTCCTTGTCAAGCTCAGTGAGCTGAGGGAGGACTGTGTCATATTGTTTCAAACTCACATGTCAGCAAAGAGAGATATAGATCTAGTGGTTTCTATCAGCATTAATGCTTGCTTGTGCATTCATATATGTCAGATATCTTTGTTTGCAAGATGCAGTTGGATAGTGCTGTAGTGCCAGCACAAGCAATCTGTAAAAGCCTCCATCTTTCAAGGTAGGAAGGGGCTGCATGGCACATCCTCCATGAGCCTGCTCTCCTGGAGTAGTTGTCTGCACCTGTGTAAAACCAGTGGCTACTTGGGGTAAAATACTGATGAGTCCAAACACTACAAGTTGATAAAGAGTTGACAAATCACTTATGGGATGTTATTTATCAGCTCTTATTTTTAAGTCTAATGGAAAGTTGTATTTTTCCATAGGTTCAATCTTTTTTCACTCTTATAAGAGTATCAGAGAATTTCTGAGAACTTTCCCGAAAATATATCTGTAGGTTGTTTCCAACTTTATAAAGTTTTAACCCTAAAATAATGTCTTCCCTTAGGGAAATTACTCTCTAAATCTCTCTCAAGGTCTTAATATTGTTTACAAAAGAAAAAAGTCCAAACAAAAAATACTCTTTCATTTTTTTGTAAGAAAAATATACATAAAAATCACTTGTTATAGCCTGCGCACAAGAGGGACCAAGGACGCCCCTGAATATTATCCTATCATTAGCAAGAAATCTAAAAGTATGTAATGATTTTGCATTATTTATCTAAATAAATAAGAAGAGTTATTTTCTGGCAAATATGCAACCTCTTCTGGCTTTCTACCAGAAATAACATTAGTTTGAAATTCATACATCATTCTTTCTGGTGTCAAACCTCTGCACTAATGACACTTTAAGCTAACTTAAAAACAGAAAGATGACATAACATCTCAACTTAAATCTTCGTGAACTAGAGCTCTGAAGTTACCTACCATTCTTTGATGTTGTCTTCTTTAAGTGCAAAATAATCAATTTAAATTAATTATACAAAATTACAGAAGACACCATGCTTAAAATTAATTGATGTAACTTACATCAATCAAACTGCCATATGTTCCTAAGATCTAAGTAACTTCTAGCTGCACAATAGTCTGTGGTTACATCAATAGCATCTCTTTTGTATGAGCTCAAGCCCATACTCAAGCCCAGACCTGCCTTGCTTCCAAACTGTTGTACAAGTACATCTGTGCGAGAGCTCAAGGGAACGCTGTGGTTGTTTCATGTTGCTGGACTCACAGATGAGTCACCTAGATGCCTTAGAAGGGTCAAGATTTGACTAAGACTATACTCGGACAATTTACAGGAGTATAGAGCTGTAGTACCATGTGTACAGGACACAGTATAATTAGCCCATGGCAGGATTGTGCTCTACAAAGTAGAACATGTATTACACAGTATAGTCTAAGATGGCAAGCTGTCACTGTCAGTGCACATTAGTTCTTAGGACTGGATGGTAAAGCTGTGCACACAGTGGGGTTGTCTGCTACATCTACTGGTCTGTTGCTTTATCCTCAAATTGTACCAGAAGTTTCAAGTCCTATTCAGACTGGAACTTTGCTCAGCTGTGCTCTGCATTCCACACGCTGGAAACATCTTCCTGACTATGTAAGCAATACACCTTCCAAACAAATGCCCTGACTTTGAAGAGAGCTGTATTACAGAGATCAGGTACTCCAGGTACTCTAAGCATTCAGGTAGGCTTATTTATTTATAAGCATAATTTTAAGAACTTATTTTCCAAAATCAAAGTGCAACTGACTAGATGGTCACAACAGCAAAAAATCTGTAATTTTTATGGGAAAATTTTTGTTGTCATTGTTATTATCCCTACAGCAATGAGAAACCTCTGTCATGGAACAGGACACAATTGTGTCAGAAACACAAAACAAAAAGATGGTCTGTGAATCAGAAACCCCTTACATTTAATGGAAATGTGGTGTTTTTTTCCACATTATTGATCAGATAAGAGGCTTCTGTTCTCTGGAAGGATAGAAGATTTCTGAGAGAATGCCAATGTTATTATTTCTTATATAATGGTGTTTTCCGATTTGGAACAGTGGTATTGCCAACTCTAATATTAAAAAATCATGCGTCAGGCCTCAAAAAGCATGTCACTTGGAAAAAAAATATAATTGGTTACTTTATATTTGTCCTTTCCTACTTTGCCTAAGGGAGTGTTCAAACCATAATTTTAAAATGTTCTCTACCACAATAAAGACAAATAAACACATTCGCAACCGAAAGCAAGCTTTTCTGATAATCAGGAATTTAGAATTGAGACCAGCAATATTCAAACACACCAATATTTTTAATAAAAAAATCAATACTATTTGCCAACACTTGAATCAAAAAGCCTGCACTCCATGAGTCACTTGTAACTCAAGGCCAGTCTCACACAGTCCTTGGATAAGACTTCCTATTTGCATAGGGAGCTTTTGAAAGGAGCAGGCCGAAGTTCATACAAAAAAAGGGAAGAACACTAAGGACTAAGGATGAGAACGATATTACTGTGTGTTACCCTGTCAGGTAACACTCTCATCCAATTTGCATTTCTTTCACATTTATTCCTCAGTTTATTTTTAAATGGTTGGAGTCTGTACGTCTGACTAAACATGTTGTTTAGAAAAGGAACATTTAGGAAGCCAAGGTGAAGGAGGCATGAGAGGATTAGAAAAGAAGTTAAGATGTGGCATCTCGACAGATTCAAACCACATTTGCAAGGAGACAATGCCAGTCAGGTAATACCTTGACAAAGAAAAGCCAAAGATGTGGTATTTCCCTTTACTATCTGAGATTAGGTGGTGACATAGCAAGTCAAGACAAAAGCCAGTATTAGTTTTCTGTGCCTCATGCCTAGGAACATAGTGGAATGTGTTTCATTATTTGCCTAAATTATCCATGAAAAACAACCTACAGTTCTTTAACGTTGATGCCAAAAGTCCCAGAGAGGGAACACATCTGGGCTGTCAGCCAAACATCCCAGCATTTTAGCAAAAAATTATCTATGGCCACTAACACCCATGTCTGAAGCGCCACTCATCCTAGTGGAAGGAAGGAAGGAAGGAAGGCAGGAGGGAAGGAAGGAAATGTTCCGAGGCCTTTTGCTATATTTAACATCTCAAGATTATTTTTTTCTTTTTTTACACCAGTTTTATCAGTAAAAAGATTATTTTGTAGATAGAGCTAAACTTCATTAACAATGATCTATTATTATATTATAACCACAGAATGAAGGAGAGAATTTTGAGTTGGTGAACCAGCTTCACAAAAGAGCCAGCTTTTGAAAGTATAATACATGAGATTCTGCTCCATTAGATATTTCTAAATATTATGATTTGAGCTACTGTTTCTTTGAGGGCAAAAATGAAGACCATCAGATTACAGCAAGGATCTGCAGTTGAAGATAAGAAGAGATCCAACAGCTACTACAGCAAATAAAAAAAGAAGCATGTTATGATGTTAGGCCACATGCACTGCCTGGCATTCATTCAGCTCACTGTAGCTGAAAAATAGCTGTAAGCGTCTGTGTTCCATTAACACTATGTTAATTATTATCATTGTCTCATCAGTAGTTTGTTTACGACAGCTCTGGGTGACGAGGATACTGAGATGCTCTGTCAAAGCCACCACCTGATGAGATTTTTACTGGTATAAGATCTTTCTTTCCCTTACTCAGCTACATTACAAAAATCACTGTTTCATTAAATGCAAATACTATTGCCTGCCTTTGGCTTTTTATAAGATTCATATGACTGATATAATAACCTTGATCTGGCATTGCATTAACCGGTTTCTTCTCTAAGTGAGGATAAGCTAATCTATATCTCTTCTGAAAAAATTCACGCTATAATAGTAAAACATCAAATGGACATGTTGAAGCTTGCTTAATAAATCTTTTATTTCTGATTCTCCCATGTATGAAAGATATAAAATGAACTGCTCTTGTCTAACTAAAAGTAAATTCCCTAGAAAGGTTAGTACTAAAAGGGAAAGATAGCAAATGCTTAATTATTCTTCATCAATACCATTTACTCACATTTGCGTTACTGAATCCTTAGGCATTCAGTTTAGATTACAGCTTTGCTAATGAAAATATTCTTCAGCTCTTTCCTAGTTTCCTTCCCTAACTGGCCATGCTAACAAGGATGTACCTTCCAAAATAAAGTATGTCCTAGCAAGGTAAATGGTCCAAAGCCAAATGAATACAGGGGACCAATCCTCTGGTTTTGCTAGATGTTTTGGTGAGTTCCATGGCTATTACTGAAACCTCTTACATTTACCTAGAATCTATTCAAGCAGATCTTAGACATGCTAATTTTAGAAGAATTCAGACAACCTCCCATGAATTACTGGGCACTATATACTTCTTAAGCTGTACTACAGTAGATAGTCTGAATCTACTTCTATCTTTAGCTTTAGTTCTCTGCTTTGGCAGACACAGACTAGGACAGATATAAAATAATTGCTCCTTCTTCCTTCTTCCCCCACCATTTTTTGAAGTGGGAAACTTGATACCTTTAGTAAAAATTAATTCAATTAGTATTTGAGGTTGTAAATAACAACATGAAACAAATGCTGCTTCAGTGAATTGTACTAACTACTGGGTTATTGCCACACTTCATCTTATTATCCTTCACATTTATCTAACAGTTTTTCTTCTGGCAATTTTAATTATCTTTGTTATTAAATAGTTACATTATGTTATGCTGAACTGGGAACTGGCATTACTATGGGAAAAACATCATCTAACTCTACTTAACAAACAACTCCTTTACCAAATGTTCCTCCAACCTGATGATTTTTGTTTCTCATTTGTTGTGTCCGTCTTCATAGAATCACAGAACCATTTGGGTTGGAAAAGACCTTTAAGATCATCAAGTCCAACCATAAATGTAACAGCCAATTTCACCACTAAACCATGTTCCTAAGCGCCACATCTACACATCTTTTAAATACTGCCAGGGATGGTGACTCAACCACTTCCCTGGGCAGCCTGTTCCAATACCTCACAACCCTTTCTGTAAAGAAATTTTTCCCAATATCTAATCTAAACCTCCCCTGCCGCAACTTGAGGCCATTTCCTCTTGTCCTATCTCCAGCCACCTGACAGAAGAGACCAGCACCCACCTCACTACAACCCCCCTTCAGGTAGTTGTAGAGAGTGATAAGGTCTCTCCTCGGCCTCCTCTTCTCCAGAGTAAACAACCCCAGTTCCCTCCTCATAAGACTTGTGCTCTAGACCCTTCACCAGCTTCGTTGCCCTTCTCTGGACACGCTCCAGCACCTCAATGTCTTTCCTGTAGTGAGGGGCCCAAAACTGAACACAGGACTCGAGGTGCGGCCTCGCCAGTGCCCGGTACAGGGGGACAATCCCTTCCCTAGTCCTGCTGGCCACACTATTTCTGATACAGGCCAGGATGCCGTTGGCCTTCTTGTCCACCTGGGCACGCTGCTGGCTCATATTCAGCCGGCTGCCAGCCCACACCCCCAGGTCCTTTTCCACCAGGCAGCTTTCCAGCCACTCTTCCCCGACCCTGTAGTGTTGCATGGGGTTGTTGTGACCCAAATGCAGAACCCAGCACTGAGCCTTGTCAAACCTCATACAGTTGGCCTCGGCCCATCGATCCAGCCTGTCCAGATCCCTCTGTAGAGCCTTCCTACCCTCAAGCAGATCAACACTCCTGCCCAACTTAGTGTTGTCTGCAAAATTTCTGAGGGTGCACTTGATCCCCTCATCCAGATCATTCTTTGCGAGATTCATCATCAGAGTTGTACAGGAAGGAAAAGCCACATTCTGATTCTGGTACGAACCTCATCTTAACAGTGCTTAGCTATGAATTTCAAATCATCATGTGTCATCGTTCATCCAAATATGCATTTCATTTCAGATCTCTTGGACTAGCGTTTCAAATGTGCATAATGCCAATCCAGTCTATCTGAAGCTATAGCTGATAGTCTTGCTTATCATCACCAAAAAGTTGGTCTTGGTAAGTCTTTCCATAGTGGAACTGCTTGAGAAACTACCTATGAGATTAAACAATAAAGTCCTTTGTAACAAACAGGAGTTTCCTTTGTACCTACCTTTCTAATGTTCATGCGTGATTCACCATCAGAGGAAGTTCTCATATGAAGTACTGCAAAAGCCTTATTTTTTTAAAATATATTGTGAATATCAGATCAGTCCTTACCACATAGTCACAAGCAGATCAGCCATGATAAACAAAAGGATCATAAAAGAAAGCTGAAATTACCAGCGTCTGTTTCACGCAACTGATTTTAATATGCCTTAATTGTAGAACATCCTTTAAGTCATCATGGACCATTAGCAATATACATGGAGGTTACTAAGAAACAGTAAGTAAAAACAATATACAAATTCAGAACAATACTTTAAAATCGTGAATGAATGAAGATAATGAGTAATTACACCTCAAAAAAATAAAATAAAAAAAAAAAAGACAGACATCCCAATGAAGCTGAATTTATAATAGAATTACTTGCCTTCTCCACATGCATATTTCCAGACACTGGACTTTGAGACTAACAGTACTCAGGTCAACCACTTACAAAGCAGGAGCCAGATAAGCACCTTATCTTCAGATTAGTCTTTTTGCTCACATTAGTGATGCTTCAACTTCAACTTTGTCATTTAGTTCTAAGTGATTTGTCTCCATTTATGATCTAAGTAGTTTGGCAACTGAATCTAAAATGATTCTAGACCATTGCCTCAAAGACTTTTGTCACAGCTTGCTTGGCTTATTTATGGCTAAACTTAATTATTTGGTTGTTGTTTGCTAGAATCATATCTGAAGAGTTAAAAGCAGCACCAGTGATGTGCTTTTGCACCTCTCTTCCACTGATTTTCAGTGAATGCAAGATCACACCTAAGGAAAACAGTCCATGTAAGAATAGCCAGTGATTTCTTAAAAGAACTCACAAATGCTTGAAAATAGCATGTATTATTTACTTTGGCATCCAGAACTAAAAGACAACCAAAGACAAATAAATTTTTGATATTGACATTCCAGGGAGCGTGGCCTATGCTGCCATTTTGCACGTAACAAAACTCACCGTCAGAAATTTTCTTGAGTGGGTTACAAGGCTTTTGTGTTGTGAACATGTATTTTTGCTTTGTTTACTTTTGCAAATCTGTATTTTACTGGCAAGGCAGATACTAAGACTCTAGATTTTCATGAAATTCATATGACTACAATTTTTAATGAGCTAGAACTAGGAAGGAAGCAAGAAGTGACATGCAATGTTTGAAGATACATTGGGCCAAGAATTTGGGCAAGAATTGATGAAGTTCTGGGAGAGGTCTTATGACCTCCAGGCTTCCTCTGCTGAAAGAGCCAGATCCTCATAGAAGTTCACTCCCCCTGAGTTTTCTCCTTTTACTTTGGGAAGGAATTGGAAAAGTATCTCCTGAATCCATAAGTACACTTTTCAAAGAAGAAATTCTGCTTAGCTTTGAACTATGATTAAAGGGTACCAGTCAAATGGACAATGGGGTGAGATTTTGTGTGTGTTTCGGTGTGCTTGTACTGAAAACATACCTTTCCATCATCCTTTCATCTATTTATTACTTACCCAAAGGACTTTCCTAGCCTTTTATGATGTCAAGTTTCAGCAAGGAATGACTTTTTATGACCCTATTATAAACCCATAAAAATGAAGGTTTACAATGGAAAAACTAACAGATGTTTATTTCTAGCTTTAAAAGAGGGAGCTTTGGACTCCAGAGTAAACATTGCTTTTATTTAAAAATAGTCACTCTTCACAGCTATTTGGCATTTTGTCCTGGAACTCTATATTCTGTTTCGTACAGTTTCTTCAGTTAGATCTATCACTCTTACAACAGTACTATTTGTCCAGATACACTACAGACTGCCTTTCCCTTATCAATAAATTCTTATTCCTAGCTCTTAAAAATATGTTCTACATTTAAACTTGCCACTAAAAGTTGGGCTAGGGATGAATTTGTTTACAAAATTTAATAATGAAAAATATGTATCTATTTTTGAGTTTTCAATAAAATGCAGGAATGAATGACTTAAAGCCTAAAAAATTGATTTTTAAATGGGTTTTAAGAGGCAAATAATTTGTAAATGGTACTAATGGATTTGTTATTTTGGAAAAAAAACCCAGAACAAGTCACTTCTTAAAAATTGGTCAGAGTGTTTTCAGTGACAATTTCATAAGTTAATCAGTAGGAATACTTAGTCCCTCAGTTGCATTAATAAGTTAGTGCCTGTAGAAACAAAGATTGAAATATCCTCTTACTGTGAAAGTGAGCAACATTACTGTTATCTAACATATCAAAACCTAAGCAACTGTTTCTACATATTACATTATTATTAACTCTGAACTATATTGTTAGCTTGGTTGAATTTCCAGGACTTTACAAGACATATTTTCCCCACAGTAAACAATGAACTTGGATTTTAAGCAGTGATAAATGAAACAATATACATAAACCTATAAAGTTAGTACTTTTCCTATTAAATCAAGTTCAAAACACATGCCTTGAATTCTGGTTATATGATGCTGTGATGCCTGGTAATAGAGGAGTACGTTTAAGACTGTAAAAAGATGACACACAAATGCACAATGTAGCATATCTGTAGCATGCAATACTAGGAAAATTGATGGGGTATTGCAACACAAGCCCAGCATTACTCATTTGCAGATGTATTTTAAACAGTCATTTCCTATAATCTCTCTGTATTTCCTCCCCTGCTTTTGCTGACTTTCCCTATAATGAGTAGATTAAAAAGAATGTACTTTGTCAACAGCAAAGAAAATGGGCCTAATTCATTCTCTACAAATGCAAAGGCTTCTCACAATTTTGCAAAAGCCTTTTTCTATAGGTTTTTTTGGATACACTGTAAAATGCCTCTGTAACAGGAATCTGAAATTATTATGGCTGCTCAAAACAGAATGATTAGGTCTAATCACAATTATGAAACTTCACACAGAAAACAATCGTAGTTTTACTATTGTACAACCATGAGGTACAATAACTGATGTGCTCTATTCTAGTTAAATTAGTATTATTCAGAATTTGGGTTCCCTTGTATAAGCTTTCTCAGAATGGAGTCTACCCAATTTTGGTGATACTCTCTTGAAAATTAGAAAGGTGACTCAAAATATACACTGTTGTAGGAAAGGAGGAGAACAAAGGATATTGCAAAACTACACAGAATTCTCATTTTGATAAACAATGCTATCCACATGCAGCTACTCAACTGTACTAAAGTAAAACATTATATAATGGAGTGTACACATAATGAGGAAAACAAAATATTACAAATTAAATTACGTGAAATACAACTGAAACAAAACTTTCTCATAGTCGTTATCAATGTCACCAGAATTTCCCTGAGTGCAGTGAATATCTGAATCTTCAAAGTACGAAACAGAATTTTAAGTTCTCTCACTGCACCAGTGCATGCACTCATACTCTTATATATATGTAATTCATATGCATTTCTATAGATTACATAAATAGCATAAACAAAACCAGAAATTTTTAAGGGCAGCCACACGGTTCATTCAGTTAGGTTTTATCAAACCAGTTGATGATGAGCTGGTAACTCCACAAGAACAGGTCCAATCAAAGAGAAAAGATGATACTGTTTACTCAGGTAGTTGCCCACAGAACACCAATCAAGTGTTCAAACACTTCTTGTTGTCTGGAAACAATTAATTTATAGGTGCTCCTTCACAGGAACATTATAACAAAAGTTGTTGCATCTGAACAAGTAGTACAGAGCTTATATTGAATTTCTTTAAGTAGGTGTAGTTTATTTTACTAAGCTTTAATTCCTGAATGTTGTTCCATAGCAGAATACAAAAAGGCCAAAGAACGAGGGAGACTGTTTCAGTACTAAAGAAGGTGCAGCAAAGCTGATTTATGACTGCTCACTTCGTATGACCTGTGATACTAGTTCTCCTCAGTATCTAACGCTGCTCATCATGAACTGTCAGTGGGCTGCACTGTATTAACATGGAGAAAAAGACTACTCCTGTCTAAAGAGAATAGATCACAAATGGATATGGACTGACAGAAACATGAAAAACCTACAACAAACAAATTGGAAATATGGGTCTATTAGGTAAATGGTAGTATCAGAACCAGCAAAACTACAGAATATTTTTGTAGACTTAGAGAGAAGCTGCAATGGTGGTATTATAAGAACTTAGCAATTAAAAATAGAATGATCTGAACTGGAGTTCATAACTGAAGTAAACTTAAGGCAGTTTATAGTTCCCTAGAATCATAGGAAGATTACAACTTACCTTGGCTGCTTTTGTTTTTTACCTTATATTGGCCAACTTAAATCTGGGGCACCGTCTTTTGATCAAAGGATAAAAGGGTACAAATTATTTATGATGACAGATGTCAAAGGAAACAAGAAATAACGGGAAATCACTGGAATCATTCAGTTAGGACATTAAATGTACTTAGGAGGAAAAGAGGCATGTCATAAAACAGTGTTTTATAAAATGGTTAGTAAATGAAATTAGGACTAAAAACAATCAAATTGACAGAAATACTATTTCATATCATAGGATGTTAAGATTATTTCTTCCTTCTCTTCCAGGCAATGATATTTCCTATTTAATGTACCCATGAATCTACTGATTTTATAAAAGTTTTAAGAGCTCCCACGTTCAGGAAAGTAGTTCAAGTTAAATGCACACTGTAGAGATGTCCTCATGTGCTCACATGCGAGGTTCAGTAGGTATGTTTGGTACAAGGAAGCATTACAGGGAACACACATTTCACAAGCAGATGTACATCGATATAGACATGTAGGACTATAACCATAGATACAAATGAGGGCTTAACAAGACCACAAACAAAATTTTAAGAGGTAGGAGATGTTGCTTGTCTATTTTTTTATTAAGCAATTACGACCCACTTTAGGTGAATGGTACATTGATTAAGTTTATTCCTTCAAATGATTCCTTAAAAACCTAAGAAACTTACAGAGCTTCCCCAAATGGACTTAAGCAGAGTAACACCAATAATTTCCTGTAGGGCTTGGCAAATAACATGCTTTGTGCCCTCTCCATCCTAGAGGTTATCCTGGGCATTTTTAGATGCTAGTTTCCTGGAAGGAACATGAACAGTAAGATAATATGCTGAGTCCTGGGCCAAGAGGAAAGGAGAGCCAGCAGAACTTTAGTAGGTGAGATGAGGAGGAGCATGGACAATACACTTAAGACATACTGAAAATGGTCGGTCCTGTGTCAGCATGCACATACAAGGTAGCTTAGTGAGAGGGATAGTGTCAGGAGTCAGAGACAAGACAACATTGGGATAGAGATGTCATGCATGTTAAGAGAAAGAGATCTGAAACATTAACATCCTGTTGGTTTTTTTTTTTCCTATACAATTATCAGTTGCAATTACACATCAAAAGAAACAAATCTACCCCCAGTTGTGATGGATGAACATCTGCACTTTCCAGACGTTCTTTTCCACAGGATTTCTTTGCAATAGCATAGAACAACCAATCAGTCATTTAATGACAGCATTATAACCCATTATGTTCAAGAGTCAATTACTCTAAGACCTTACAGTTTTATCACATACAATATGTCTAAATTGGATGCAATGCTGTGGATCAATCAAATTCCAAATTTTATCTGAATCTGACTGTATAAGGCTACAAATGATTTATATTGGGGAGTGGGGAGGAGGAAGAACAGTCAAAATCACAAAACACCAAATAGCTGATGAGCCCTTAAAGAATTAACTACTTCTTTCATTGATACATGGTCTATACACAAACAAGATAATTGCAGTTTAAAGAAAGTGTCTGGCATTTTTTCCATTTGTAACAAAGCCCAGAAATCAGCAAATACTGATTGGTTAATCGGAAACACACAGCACATCAGCATGTGGAACTAGACCATATGTGAAAATGGGATTGTCTCAGCAAGGACACTAAGGGTCACAGGACATACATCTGTAGGAAATCAGTCTTCATTAGTTCGGCTGCTCATGAAAGTTTGTTAGTGTTATGTTCATCCATGGATGTACAATCATTAATAAAATGGAGCTATAAGTTACTTTTCAGAAGCAGAATACAGTATATATGTAGTCTGCCTAAGGAATGAAGGAATCACTACAAATGCACGTCAGATGTATTATTTACAAATGTTATATTTTGCAGTATCTTGACATTTGCCTGTTTGTAAAGGTTATGGCTGATAAGTCTTAGTGGACAATAAAAGCATTTATTCCTATACCACTGGAAAAGAGGCTATGTTCCATCTGATGGTCAAAATAGTTGCAACTTCATTATTGGAAAATAAGATCTTCACTGGCTGTAAGTGAGCATTACTCCATCAATATCAATCCTGTTGATTGACTGTAACAGGGGAAGTGTCAGAAACATACATCAAAATTTCTTTATAATATCTGGAAGGAAAAGAATGGTGGGGTTTTTTTGTTTGTTTGTTTGTTTTATCATAAGCCACATACCCAACCACTCTTCACTGATAGTTCTGTGTGTCTTGAATGGGTAAATCTGGAATTTATTCAACTTAATGTAAGTAGGGGTTAATTCAAATACAAGCCAAAAGAGGGGCCAAGGTACAAGCATTTAGTTTTTCAGTTGCGGTAGATAGGTGCTGTAAGCAGCACCAGAGAATTGGAAAGGCTACTTGGATATTTAAACAGCATGAAAGAAGTTGACAATGACTGTCAGCTGAGTCTATGAACATTTTAGGGAAGTTAATAATATGACATCAAATATGTGGCAGTGTTAATGATTTCTACAAATTCAGAAACTACAGGCAATACTTCTGATCTATCATTAGGCTGGTTTGGATTCTAGATTCCTGAAGCTGACAAAATATTTTAAGAAATTAAATGGAATAGAATTCAGTTAAGGTTTTGTTTAATAGTATTTAATAAGTACATTAATAAGTATTAATAAGTACATTTGCCTTCTCTTATCAAGAAAGGTTGGCCACTGCCTTCAGTTTTGAGCATGTCATCATTTATAAAAATAAACTACTTCAATAAAAGCCTCTAATTTCTTCATGCAAACTCCACTTCCTTCTCCTACCATAACAGTGAAATGTCCACATTAGCACAAAGTAACAGGATAGATGGAACTTCTATTTGACTAATTTAGAAATTAAAATGTTAATTTTAAAATACAGAAATCTGTGATGTACACACAATATCTTTAAGGTATGTTTATAACAAACAACTAGGTCTTTTCTGAAGAATTTTTTTTCCCTTCTCAGGTGGAGAGCTGCTCCTTCCCTCTCTTTTTCTCACTATAGATTTGCCATAGCTAAATAAAGATTTAAGTTAGATATTTGCCAGCACTCCAGATGCCACTAAGTTACCTGAAGCAGCACTCCTGTTCACCTAATCCAAAGTTAAATCAATTGCTAACCTGGGAATTTTTACTCCAGGACAGAGGCCACCTGGGATTTTATTGCTACCGTAGCAGCATAGACCAGACCTGCCTTCTGGGTTCACCTGGAAGGATTTGGGGTTTTTATCCTTAGGGTTTGTTTTTTTGTGGTTTTTTTTTTTGTTTGTTTGTTGGGTTTTTTTTGGTTTTTTTTTTTAATTCCTCATATTGTAGGGATGTAGGGCTGCTGGTGCCTGTGATTGCATCTGTATTCTTTCCATTGCACAATACGATTTTGGGTCTGTCATTATTTATCTTAAATTTCTGGTAGCAGGTAGAGAAGCACGTAACAGTACTGCAGATCTGATGATCTGTGGACATTTTTGAGTAATTTTATTGCATTGTTGTCTGTGACAGCAATGGGTTGAATCTGATGTCCCAGATGTTTTCTTCAGTTCCTATCTTCATAAATAAGAAAAATAAAGAGCAACGCTCCACTTCTAGATTTTCACCTCTGGTTTCCGGCCATCAGCAGTTCTGACACTTTCTGTACTGGAAGTTGCAACTAGACTATAATGTTTAATAGCTCTTGATCTCCATCTTTCATCCGTTTGCTTAAATGCTATGTCATTCTGTGGATTGCCAATTCTAAGTCAGGAGGGTTTGAACTACTCCCTCAGGTTATTCTTTCTGCCTGTTTTATTAAAAATATGTTTTCATTGCTATAGTAAAATGAAATTGAAAACTAATAGATTTGACTCTCCTATCCACAATAAACCTTTGGATGGATACTTAATGAGAATGTGTATATCTGGGATAATCAAACAAAGCAGATCCCCTAACCAGCATAGGTTAGTGAGACAGGAAATCCTACATTTCTTACTCACAGTTTCCATAAAAACAAAAGAAGTTTTTGTTATCCTATAATCTAGTCAACTCACGTTCTCTATCAGATATTACAAGATATGCATTCCTTCTGACTCAATATGATCAACTCTCTGCCCCCCCACTTTCAATATCAAAGCCTGCACTGCAGCTTCAGCAGCTTCATTAGGATTCCTGTTCTATGTTTACAAGGAATTAGCTTTCTGTAGGCAAACCAGTAATAAATTCTGTTGATAATGTTATTAGAGAAGTAGGGCAACCCAGATTACAGATCTGTCTGTGACACCAAAATAGTGCATATTGTAAATTGCCATTTAAAGTAAATGGGATGAGATGGTCAATAAGAATATTTAAAAAAAATCACTTAAAACTCAAGTCACAAAGTATCATACTTGGGAAAAAAAAAAAAAAAAAAGAAGAAATAAGAAAATACCCCTCAAAGCAGGTCCTACAACAGAATATTCACTGTATTCACACAGGTTTTCTCGTACAGCTTAAAATATTTGCTGGGAAATTCATGACAAATGTGTTTTATTCATTATATTTTCAAATTCCTTTATGACTCCCCAGAAGGCATAAAGGGACAGACCGGCACCCATTTAGAAAGCAGAGAGTCACAGCATCACTGCCATACAGTGTGCAAATCTGAAGGAATGTTCCTCTTCCTGCGGCTGTCTGGGAGCCACTATGAAGACTTTTTGCCTGCTTTAGCTTCATCTGAACTGCTGTGGGGTTAATCACGATAATTATGTACTTTCTGCCTCACTAAGAAGCATTATTTGCTCTGCATCTCAGACCAGGGATTGTGAAGAACGAAGTTGAGCCTGTGCATCTGCTGTTTGCTGAGTGCTGACGTTATCCCCCCCCTATCCTGCTGTCCCACGTAATTATTTTGCAGAGTGTGGGTGAAGAGGAAGACCTGGATATAATGCATTGCTGTTTTTCTTCTCCAGACATGTAGTTTAGGCCATTTCTGGAATTGCTGAATTTTATCTCCTACTCTGCCACACAGAGGAGAAAAGCATCTACCTTTACAACAACATAAAACTGAAACTATGTACAACCTGAATTAAAAACTGCACTAAGCAAATCTTACCAAGTTTCTCATTACAAAATATTTTTTATTTATCAAATGTGATTGCATATGCACGCTTTAACTAGTTTATTATTTTGATTGCATACCTTCAAAATATGTTTTCAACTAACGTAATTGTGTTAATTTGCATCTTGAAAGGGCACCTTTGCAAAACTTAGCATTTTATCAAGGTTATTCCTGCTGAATCAAAAGAAATTCAAACGCAGAACTGTAATAATTACCTTCAATATTTAACATTGACTAGGAAAAAAAGAAAAACAAAAAAGCTCAAATCCTCTAACCCTAATACAATTAGAAAAATAGAATACAAAATGGATTTTCAGTAGAGAGAGATATAAAAATAAATTATTTCTGGTTTTCAGGGAATACTAAAAAACAAGACCTGAACCAACAGGATGTAGTAGAGGTAGAATCCCTTCCCTCAGTCCAGGGACAGAAAAAAACCAACTGTCTTAGTCAACAGTTGATCAAGCAGTGGCTGTTCACCAGAAAGTTTAACAATACATTGCACAGCTCTTGCCTTGATTTTACTGACAGGTGATTTTGCACCTTTTTACTTAAAGTAAAGTAGCCAAGTAGCCAAGCCTATATTTGTAGTATTTGTTCTAAGAAGGTTTTTTTTGCAAGTCAGTACATAAAGGCTTCTTTTGATTCAATGGAAATGCTCTCAATGCAATTGTAATCTTTTTTTCAATTAGGACAAACTACATCAAGGTAAACTGATTTTTAATCAGTAAAATTCAAATGTTACGGTTATATAACTTTAAATTAGTAGAAAATCAACTAAACAGTTAAATTCAAGTTGCTTTTGAACCTAGACAACTCTAAATGACTTCTGATCAGTGACTGCTGCCAGCGGAACCACTACCCACTAGCTTGTCCCCTCTGAAATTCATGCACCCATGAAAAGAGCAAATGTCACATAGTGTGTATAATCTCGTCTTGGGTCTTGTTCATACATATGCCTCTGTGCAAGAGAAGCACAGCACTGATGCTGCTTTTAGGGCCTCTAGACTCTGCAAAACTGAGGTAGGAGAAGAACGTGGTGTACGGAATCATACTGGTATATCACCATATTTGTTGGTCTCTACAAATGAAAGAGGAGGCTTATTTAATCTAGAAATAATATTGTATGCAATAATCCAATAATACACAGATTAAATATTTTGTTATACACAAAACTGGAACAAAAAATCCAGATTAGCAACATAAAAAGAGCCCTTTGGCTACATTCACAGGTGACTAGTTTAATTATGTGAAATCTCATAAATTAATTACATTATTTCAAATTTGATGAGTTGTGTTACAAGTAATGCTGATATAGCCAAGATTAAAAAAATGGGGATGTAACAGTCTGCCTTGTTATCAGTGTGTATGTTGTCACAGCCTCTCAGTGAACTGTGACTGAGATATGTATTAGCAGGTCAAAAGGCCAAAGCTCTTCAATTTTTTACAGTTCTAGAAAATGGATGACATTCGAAGAAAAGCTTAGTCTTAGCAGGGGACCAAAGAAAGTGATTTTTTTTCCTATATATAGTCTTAAAGAAGGAAAAAGAAAACAAACAAATGCAGGCTCTGTTATAAACGGTTCTACTTCATGCTAGGCTTCTTCTGTATGTTTATTGTGTCCAATTTACTGCTTAAACCCCCTATAAAGCTCACACAATGATTTGGATAAAACCAGAAAGAAAAGTGCTATGAATCTTGCTTCCTGGAGTGGCAGAGGTTGGGCCAGAGGTGAGATTTCAATGAATTACACTCATAAGTGCCCATCAATTATAGATAACAGTATAGTTAGATGCATTATTTTATCTCAAATTAGGGCCATGCAATTGGGTATTCACAGGAGCTCTCTCCAGCAGCTTTATGCAAGTGTTGGCAGCTAAAGGAGGTTGGACCTGACTATATCTTCTTTAAAGAAACAGGTAATTAAGTATCTCCCAATCATCTGGTCTCTTTTTTTTCCCTCCTTTTCAAAAGGTTAACACTTGAATGCTTTAAAATCTGCGTAATAATAAAAAGATGTGGTGACCTGCTAAACTTTCTAACCTTCATTACTCTCTAAGACATTTTTAACATCTAAAGTCCCACAATAATTTTGCTAATGCTTAATATTTTTCCATTTAGGAAATCACACTTTGCTTGCCCTCTGTAGCAAGATGAAGACTCAGGATAGCAATGTAATCAACTGAGGAAACACTGCAATAATTAGTAAGTCTGTTGCAAAGGGGGTCAAGGGAGAATGCTCACTATATATTTCTATTTCATCAACTCTTTTCTCAAATTACATCACATTCTTCACTCGTGCATGTGTTTCTAGCATAGATAAAAAGGATGAAACGTCCTTTGATAGTCATGCCTTGGGCTGAATTTCAGAGGACATCATTTCAGCCCCAGACTGCCTGGAAAATCATTTACATCTTTATGTATCTGTTTCACTATCCTTGAAGACCTCATCTAAGGTCTTACACGTTCATGGGCTGTGAGAGAGAAATTATAAATACACATAGAGCTAATGATGTAAATATCACTGAAATTTAAGCTCTCTTCCTTAGTAATTTTGCAATGATTTCTAGGGAGTTTAAGCATAAATTATTATTTGAAAGACAAAACCTGGCCTCTAAAGGCAACGTTAAAACTAGAGATGGTGCAGGACACCATGGATCCATAAACATTTTCTCTTTCAATTTCCTGCTGCCCAGAAATGCTTTGGAGTTGAAACTGGGTCTCTATAAACCATCTACTTGCAACATGGCAATATTTCCTATGTAAGGAAGGCCAATATAGGCTGTCCTACACAGAGCTGTAACAGGATTTCTTCACTTACTTGCACCTATAGGTCCTTCTTTTAAACTGTGGAGAGCTTACTATATATATAGAAAGGCTTGCAGCCCGCAAATTGATGGGACACAATTGTGCTTCTCCAGTAATGTTTCAGTTATGGTATTTTGCAGGTGGCTTGTGTTCAGAATCCATTAGACAGGATTTGACAGGATACTCCTGCTGTCCTTATGCTGTTTACATACTTATAAAAGTCAAAAGTTCCAAGAGGAAAGCTTGGCGTACACTTCACCAGGCTTTGGATTCTGGAGACCAAGGTTGAAAACTTACCCCTAGAACACCCTGCCTATATTACCTTTTCCCTCAACATGAACAAAGGACTTTCAGCTAATGACTGCTACCTTGAGGAATTATGTAGTTCAGAGATATTTTAAAAAATGCCATTTTTTGCATGCCTTATAAGCATATCTTGTCCAACCAAAAATATCTAGAATTAAATGTTACACAAAATGCCATTCAAAGTAGCTATTTACCATGATGATTGTTGTGAATGGTCTATTTAGAAAGGGAAAACTGTGGTCAATTGTTTCGAAATTGCTGACCTATAGGCTTATAGAGCCATTATTGATCAATTTCTGGGCAAGAGCACAGGGTAACCTTTGTCATATGATTTACTTTAAAAGATAAGAAAATTTGGTTAATATCCAACGATGATTAAAAAAAAGACTTAACAATATTAAAAATATATTTTATAAATCCCTTCATGACTGAATATATAATATTAATCCAGTGCTGTTAAATCAGTCAGCATTGCATCCCCTTCTGTAAATGACTGAACATTTGTCCTTTTCAGTATGTATATTTAGCACACTAGAAAAAATATTCCTCCACTTCTTCCATAATGGTAATAAAAAGAAACTAATTATTTTTTACTTGTCCATAAAATATGTCCCCACAGCAACCTGAATTTGATTAAGCTGCTATATCAAATATATATATGGAACTGTGCACACGAAGTAGGGCTTACAAGAACGTATGTACAAATTAGATGATTGCAATATTTAATAACTCAGTGAACCCTTGCTAATGTAACACTTTTTTTTTCTACATTCAGTTATTTGAAATTGAAATCACTTCTAACCAGCACATGCCGTTCTTTTTAGTGCTTAAATCAGCCCTCCTTTATCAACACACTGATCATAACTGCTGTAATGAAACATCTCAGACCCCGAAAGTTTGCAACGCACTGATCAAATACCAAGATATATTTGTGAAAAAAGTTTTTCTTCTTTAGTATAAGATTAATTTCATGTCTGTTGTAAACAAAAACAAAATAACAAACAATCCCATTCCCCTCTTCCCTAGAATATGACTTCATTGAACTATAAAAAAATAATTCTCAATCTTATTAAAAGTGATGGAATTGGAACACTTAAAGGCACTTTAAATGATCTTAGCCTGCACACTTCCCACCTTGGGCTTAGGCCAGGAAGTTAGTTTTAAGAAGCATTTAATACTGCACGAATCCCAAGCAAAGGAAATTGGTTTCAGTGTTTTAAAACTTAAGGTCAGTGGACATTGCACTGATCCAATGTGATAGACACAAGATCCAATTGTTTAGACGTGAACCACTCATTTCACATTCATTGTTGTTTTTCTGTTGCCTTTATTTGAGTCTAGAATCACCAAAACACCCAGTCTGTGTGCACTCTACCTCAATAGTAACTGCATTTAGTTTTGTTTAAAATAGAGAATTAATCACTGCCAGTATCTTTTTTTTTTCTCTGACAGTGCTTCAAGTTTGCAGTGGAATTAGAAAATGATTGTTAATTTACACATACAAGATAATTTTATGTGACTTAAGAAAGATTAAATGGAACAATCAGAAGTGACAGTGGAAGAAATTAAATCAGGATATGAATGAGCGCTGGTTTATACTGTAGGTGTTCCTCCAAAACCTAATGCTAATACTTAAACTCATCAGTTAATCACTTCCCATATTCTTTTTCAAATATTAACCTTTTAAAAAGTTGAATTAGCTTAAGAATAACTTGATATATTATTAGGATTCCTTTAAAAAGTCCATGCCGAAAAAGAATAGTTCTCTTTTTAAACAGTTTTTAATTATTATGAGGCTTATATGAAGAGGAAAATATATTTTAACAAGCATCCACACAAGTGGTCTGATTATGTTATTCTAATCTGCAAACCTAATTATCACCTTCTTATGGAGTACAAGGAACAGCTTTAGAAGAAAATTAATGTATCCTATCAGTGGGACAGTTTGTCACTTTATTAAATAATCATCTTCTTTGCAAATAAAATTGTTAGAAGCTTCATTGTATTAAGGAAAAAATAAAACCCCTCACACCATTACATATTAAAATTAACTTCCCACCGTTTCTTTAATGGTCTATTAAGCCTTCACTGTGGTGGATTATGAAGTACAAATGAGGATATCAACTGTTTCTAAAACTGTAAGAAACAAATATGTTCTATGTGCGTTTTTTTATTACTGTGAGCTATAATTTAGCAAACATTTAAACTATTTTCACTAGTTTCCAATGTAGAAAGTGTATATTAAATCCAAAGTAGATAATGTATTTTTTTCCCCTCTTTTAAATCTGAATCATAAGCTGTGGGGACAAAACTGACATCTCTCTAAGTCTATCCCTTTTTCTGTAAAATGGACAATTCACATTCTATATTTCAACCTAGAAGACAAACCCAACCCAAATGTCATCTGAAGAGCTGCCAATAATGCCCCTGGAATAAATCTTCAGACTGACCCACGGCATGAAAATTGGAATTCTTGACAGAAATATTTAATATATAATTATTTAAAATATCATTCTACCTAAGAACAAAATTTCCCCTCCAAATCTTCAAAGGCTTTCTGTACAGTAATTGCAGAATGTCACAGTTTGTGAATAGATACAGGAGTCCAGCTTGTAAGCAAGTACAGGGTCATACTTGTCTGGCCTATAATGAATAAATCCTATTGGGCTCACTAGTGACTAAGGTTTTCTTTCACTGGTCATTGCAGTAAAAAGCTGTGGTGCAGGTTGTTGCCTTTGTGTTTTTTTCCCTCTCAGGATACATATTATGACTTCCATGTAGAACTAACCTGGGTTATTTTTAGCTATTTTTGATTTGGCTATATTATTCAGTGAAACCAAAAACTACGTAAAATGAAGCCAATTTTAATGGAATTTTAATCTAGAAAGAGTTGTTAGCTAACAGATGGAATATCAGCTTAAAGCTACATATAAAAACAGACTTAGCTACCCATTATTAACTATCTCTGGTGAGTCAATGTACATCACCTGGAATTTAGGCGACACAGTTGTGTATACCATATTTGCACTAAAGGCTTGAACTTAATCTCCAACATCCAGGCAAGTGCTCTTACCTTTGCAATTCTAGCCACAGTTTTCAGTGTTACCTGCTGGAGTTTTCACCCTGGAAGCAGGATAGCAGAATGAAGAAGTCCCTTGGATGGACCTACACTGCAACCACCAGTTTCAAGCGGTCCAGGTGCTCTACTTCGTATAAATAAACATTCACCACTGCAGACTTAACAAACAAACAAACAAACAAACAAAACCCCCAGCCTTCTCTTATAAGGCAACTTGTACTTTAGTTAGAGCAGCACAGAGGGAGAAGGTGAGTCTTTACCAGGGTGTTGAAGCTGGGACTCTCTCATTTCAAGCAAGCACTGCAGCTCTTAGGAGAGCAGCAACTGTGTGAGAGGCAAAGCTCCCTTTCTGCTACTGAGGCAGATTCTGGTTTTTTTATACAAATTAGCTTTCTCACACAAGGGAAACTATTTCCTGCCCAGCACTATCATCTGAGGAAGCTTTACTAGCTACGTATTTTTTCCTTCTTTCAGAAAGCAGGATACTTTGCCTTCATAGGCAATCCAGAATTTCATAAGGTAAAGAATTATAAAGATACTGATTTTCCTTAAGTATTATCTAATACAGTTAAATGTTCACCTCCTGTGGCTTGTGGGTAAGGTATATCCAGCCATCAAAAATGTCCAATATTCTGTGATATTATACATGGGACATTACCAGTATTCTGTAAAACAAGATAATCAGTCTGAAATATTGGAAGATTACTTAATTTTAATGTATAAGACAGTACTTGAGCTAATGAAACAAACCATAAAGTCAACGTTTTTATGATAAACCTTAGCTCTCTGCATTTTTTTAACTTAGAGATGTGAAGATCAAAAGCATGCCTTGTAATATAAGGTGAAAAATATAAAAGTTCAGATAGATCAGGATTTCAGTGAAACACTGGCTGATCTACTAGAACTAATTTTTTTCCAACAAGTTTGGGCTTATTCCCAAATCTAAATTCTTGGAGAATAGAACAAGATAATATTCACAGTTACGTATTTCAAAGTCCTCTCAAAAAAGCATAAAAGTGATTAATTCTAGAAAAATAGTATAGCAGTTATTTAGTCTGCAGTGGCATTGATACTTTGCCTCATACTTCTGAACAGACTTAGTGTTGAAGGAACACTTCTCTAAACCTTAATGTCACTTTTCCATTTTTTACAGGATGCATTGAGCTTTCATTTCTATATGCTTTAAAAAAAGACTGCATCTCTAGAAGAGCTCTCAGACTTTGCACTGTATTGGCACAGAAACTGAGTAGGTCTTCTTCCAGGCTTACAGGTTTTAGAGTGCTGCCAGTTCAGGGCACTAAATGGGCATACTTATGGTTTGATTGCTTAACTTTACACTGTCAAAGAGTATTCTGCTAAAGCATACACCACATGCAGCTGCACACCATTTTATAATTTCATAGAGAAGAAAAATGTTATGAAAAACATGGACATGATATAATAAAGACATCAGAAAAAATAATAAATAGACCAAACAAAGCAACACTTAAGACTTGAAGAGACATGGCTGAAAAGCACTTCCCTCTTGCTCTGTCAGCTTCTCCGTTTCCCTTTTTATTAAAACACTAAACCACGAGCATTAAGCAGCTCTTAATTTAGCTTTATAATAAAAATTGAAATCCTTCTTAACCAAGAGTATAGTTTTGTTGAAATCTGTATCCTTGATTATTTTGTAAGGTGAAGGAACAAAGTAAAGTCAAGAAAGGCAAGGAAAAAAAGGAGTCAAAAGTGGAAAGAGAAACAAGAGAAGTCATAAGATGCCAGAGGAAGGAAAAAGTAGGCAAAAGATGAGTTTGCCTTTTAGCAAGAACAAATTTCTAAGTTAAGGTGTAATCTCAAAGACTTCCTTCACTTGAAACAGCTAAAAAACATTTGGTGAGGATCAAGAAGCTGGTATAATGTGGGAGACTAGTGACCACTAGCTGGTGATCCAGTGTACTCAACCACTGCACACATTTTATCCCATACTTCAGCCACATCTCCACTTTGTAATGGAGCACGCTTCCAGGACTGCAGAGCTAGCCTAACTGAGATGGCTCTGGAAGTACAAGCAAGACAGCCACAATGGTATCACCTTGTGCTTGTGGTAGTCTAAATCTACTCTAAACCCCAGAAGAACATGTGGTCTTGTGCTCCATGCAGACCTTGCAGTGCCATCTGGCTTAGAAGTAGACTTGCAGTTCATTACGCAGGTCAGTTGTGACTGTCCATGAACAATTTTCAGAAACTGGCAGAGTCAGAGAAGGTTCAGAGTAGCCCTAACAGGCATCTTCTTTCTGTAAGTCTAAGTATTTCTCTCTCTGGCCATGCTTGCTGTGTCTGACTGATATGTCTCTCCAAGAGGGACTGTTCTGCATCATGCCTATATACCTTTTTCCTACAATTTTACTGTCTTTGGGAATTGTAGGTGATGTCAAAAGAGCTTTGGTAGACAGAAGGAAGACTACTGTGTGCACTTATGAAATATGCCATATCGCAAATAGTTTAGATTAGTCTCTATGCTTTCCTATTCCAGATTTAACAAAAGCAGTTGAGAATCTCTCATTTGGGTATGCAGATACTAGTACACTACACATAAACCATCATCTTTGTAGCAGGTGTGTCCAGTTTCCATGATATATATTTTGCTCGTGTGAATAAAGTAGTGGATAAATATTGTTAGTAATTTAAGCAACATAATCAAAAACCTTAAGTCTTTCACTGGACTTTCAATAACACAAAAATGCCTCTTCACAGGGTTAACACTGTGGCAACCTGGTGAGAGAGCCAAATTCCCACCTGCTTACTTGTTTTCTGTGTTTCTGCCACAGTTGTCAACTACGGCATTTGTATTTGCATTGTAGTCCAGCTGCTATTTGGTTGTTTAGTGATTAAAACACTTTTCAAGTAAGAGAGTGCATTTGATTGCTCCTTGTCAGAAGGGGAAACTGAACCCCGGTCTCCCTCTTCCCGGCTGACTGCCCTCACTATGAAGCCAGTATAAAAATAGTCCCATGGCTGCAGTGGCATGGCTGCTGTGCAGCTTTGCTACTGCAAGTTTTTTTTTTGAAGCACAAGCCCTACTTAGTTAGGTCAATCCACTCAGGTTTAATTTCTAAAAGTCCACAACAATTTGACAATTAAATTTATGTTCCCAAATCACTTTGACAGAACATGTACACTGCAATTCTCTATAAAATCAAAGCAGCTAAACATATTGAAGATTTCATTCAGAGTGAGTTGTCAGCTGTCTCATACCAGCAAGAACATATTTCTTTGATTAACAGGCTTTTTTTCTTTCTTTGAACATCAACAAAATCTTGATAAAGAACTAGATTGACAGCTTAACACAGCCTTCAAGGCTTTACTATCAAACTCCAAATCACTTAAGAACCTTCTGCTACTTCTGCTGCTACTGTAGTTATTAATATATCACCATAACTAAAAGAAAAAAAAATCCAAGAATTATTTTAGCTCATAAAAAAATCAATGCTGCCCTTGTTTTTAATATATTGTGAGCACAAATACTCTAACCACAGAGAAAGTTCTTCAGTTGGCCATTATACTCCCAAATCACAAGCTACTATTCCAAAGAGCATTCGATGCCTTTAGACATCTTCATAATTGGCTCAGAAATAGCATGCCACAAGAAAGGTTAACAGACCTTGCTGTTCCTCATATGGACAAATCTTTATTAAAAACAGCATAACTGAAAGGTTCTCAAGAACCAGGAAACCATATTACTTGCAGCTGTTCCCTAAGTCTAATTTGAACAAAAATGGCAAATCTAACAGACAACCTCTTCCTCTAACTACTAAATCAAAATCTTAGGCAGCTTTTACCACATCTACCTATGTCATGTGGATTCAGACGATACCCTGGTCCTGAATTTTAGGCACATCATGAAAAAAATTTAATGTAAATTCAACCTGATGTTAAAATACTGTATTAATTTCTTAACCTGAGGAACAATATCAATTGTTGGCATATCTAAACACACTTTCAGGCATTGAAACTGGATATAATTTGAAAACTTTCCAAGCTTAGTAAATTCCAAGTAATTACTAGGTAACAGTTTTTATGTTCAATGAATTTCTGCTTTTTCTATTGTGATCCATCTTATTCCATGACATACAAACATACCACAAGCATCCAGCTCATCCTTGAAATCCCTGATCAGTAAATGAATTCAGAATTCTGTAATTACTGTTAATTGAAACTTTGAGAAACAATACCAAAATTATATTGTTCCCCATGTGTTTCTTTGCCTGTCTTGTGTCCTGTCTTGATAGTTTCCCTAGAGAGTCCTCCTGGGCCTCTTGAGCTGGAAGAGGGCGGGATCCTGATCCTTTAGCCAACAATCTGCCACATACCTTGTTGATCCAAACCCTTTTATCCAAACCAGAGGTGAACATTAGAGAGTACTCAACAGAGACAGGTAACATACATATAATGTGTGTTTTCTGAAGTGCAGAGTAGAGTCCTAAATAAACACGAACAATTTTTGTTGGAGCAGGCTAGCAACACTTTTCAAATTCCATCGATTTCTCTCTCTGACAAAGGAAAAAGTTGAAAGTAGGATACTAGTGCCCTGAGCAATGGTGAGGTGGCAAATGAACGTCCGTTAATCCTCTACTTCGGAAGCAGATTTAAATCAATAGTCGCCAATCATTCAGCAATAAAGTTACAAAAGAAGCCAGCGAGGTATTCTTTCAGTGCCATGCTAGTACATGGAAATATCCTAATACGAGTAAGCCTGTCTTAGGAAGGGCAAGAACATAAGAAATTATGTGATTTAGTCTCAAAATATGAAAATGACCAAAACAGTATTCCCAAAACACATTAGATCTCCTGTTAGGCAGACTCTGAAGTGCAGTGAGGGAAAGCCAGGCAATATCACTTTAAGCTACTTTTATCTTTTAGCTAAACTTGGCTTCAATAGTAGTAGTGCCACATATCAGAATAAGCAACAGCCATTCCCTTTAAATCACTAAGTCAGCCAATATATTTCTCTGGTGATGTTTTTTGTTTTGTACTTTTTTTTGATAATCTATTTAAAAATGTGTAGCAATTTCACAAACACACACACATATACATACACAAAGATATTGAAAAAATCCATATTTGGGGTATAAGTATATAATACAAAATATGAAAATAAAAATACATATAAAAAGAAAATGCAATTAAATATAAAAAAATAAAAATAGAAAATATCATTTGGGTACATCAATGCTAAAGAGATTCAATACTAAGATAAATAATTCTCAATTTTGATTATATACTTATGTTCTTAACAGGTGAAATAAAAAGAAGCAGCAGTTATTATTTTACTAGTAAAACTAAACCCCCAAATTACTCTGAAGGCAATGTTAGCAACATTGCAATTATAACAATAGGTACTATCATACAACTACATCTATCATACAATTTTGATACAAATGCATTACATGAATTGCTCTATGTTATTAAAAAAACTGTATTTTCAAAATATTTTCTTTGGAAGAATATATCCTATGTTAATAAAATGAAGATATACATCAGAAGTCAATAAGAACTTTACCTCAGGGATATCCACAGGATTGATCGTATTTTGTAAGATACACAAATTATACTTTATAATGTAGTGTAAGTTTGGAAATACTTCTAGCTTTGCACATTTCTTAGAAAGGACTATGCAACCCCTTGCAATAAAAATAAGAGACTTGAAATCAGATCAGAAAGCAGTCTGATCATTTACATGAAAATACACAGACATGAGCCAGGCAAGCTACATTCAAACAGAATAAAGAGGAAAATGGAAAATGTTATCTGAAGCGATGGAGATGGTGACACAGGCTCTTTATTAGATACATTAAGTACTTAAAATCACTTCAGTTATATAATTAGCAAAGATAAGAACTATAGGCTATTTAATCAGGGGCTGGCATATTCATTGAAAGGATTACTTTTCAGGTAATCTTAAAAATTAATTTTGAACAGTAGTACTAAAATAGGGTTAGGAGGATTGGCTAAATTTCCCCCCCACCTTCCACGTCCCAATTACCTAAGTGTCTCTAATATGACACAAACTAATTTCAAATTTCAGAGTGTAGAGTTGGAAGCCTGGTGTATATTAGTTGTAAGATTCTGGATCTGAAGCAAATCTAGGACCCAATTACTCGCGTCTTAAAGCACAAGGCAAGTAAAAGCACATGCTGTATATCGTGTCAGTCTATGCTGTACTAAAGGAGTATTTGGACTCTCCTCATTATCTATGGGTACTGTAGTATATGCCTGGATAACAACATTCTCTAAAAATAGGGGCTTAATTACTGGAATTAAAGGATTAAAAAAAAAGCCCCATAAAGCACCCACAGTGCAGAGTAAAGGTTTTCAAGTTGTGATTAAATTTTAATTTCTTTGTACTAAAGAATAATGTGTTTATGTTTATTAAATAGGAAGTGTAAAATTTATTCCTTAACAATTCATTTCATTGCTTTTAATGGCTTGGATATTGTCAATAATATTTTATGTAAGTGCGCTGTGGCCACTTAGCAACTTTGACTGCATTTTGAAAGAGGGTTTTGTTGGTTTTGTGATATATATTAAAAATTGCTGCTGCTTAACTGTTTATAAAGCCCAGCATCTGTTGTAAACATGAAATATATCCACATGAAACTTACATAAAGATTTGCCATGTACTTCAGAGATTTGAAGATTAATTGATCCAAAATGAAGTTTGAAAATCAGCTGCAAATTTACACTGCTAGTATTCACTAGTTCTGATTATAACTCCCCCTCCAAAAAAAGCAAGAAATATTTGATAAAAAACAATTGTATTATAATGCATTTTAATTAGTGTGTGCTCATGAAAATCAGGGAAAATAACCTTATTCACTTGTACAGAAATACTTGACTATACTTCATCAGCAAGCAACAAACAGCAAGCTGTAGTTTAGTAGTTTTGTTACAGTGTTTCTTGTACCTGTTATAGACTCCCTTCACATGTGAATTTACTCCAAATGAAAGTACTCAGAAACCTTTTTCTACCATTGTGTTATTTTTATTTCAAATGGTGTGACTAAACAGTGGAAGAGATTGAGATTTAATTCCTATATAGATAAGTTTGCCTTTAACGTACTGTAATAAAAGGCTGTAGTTTTAATTAACTAAAGAATGTGTAGAACATCCAAAAGGCACTTCAATCCATAGAGAAGGTTCGATGACCTACTCTGAGTGAAATGTCATCTACAATAAATTCCTTTATCAGCCTGACATCTGTTGAAGAAAATTAGATTTTATTGACCTTGGCCTATAGCATATGGATAGACCTGTTGTGAATCAACAGTTTGTTACTTGCACAATGCATGCTGGGCCAATCCCGCTATATGATTGTGCACCATGTTAAACAATCCTTTCTCCTAGACAAAGCAATGATTGTCACCCTTTGACATGGCTATACATTTTACTTGACAATTTCTAAAGCAACTGTTTCTTTAACTGGGTATCATTACATATCTTTAAAACACATCACTTTCCTTAAAGGAAAAAATATTCCCGTATCTTGTAAATATTAATAGTAAATATTTCAGTTACTTGCTTGTTTTTAAAAGTGTAGAATGGCAGGTGTTTTACAACAATCCCCTCCAATGGAAGTGCCCAATAAACAGATAGCCCTTACCATTATAATAGTACGAAACCTGACCCCATTTTAGTCCTGTAGTAGTGAATTTGACAGCTGAGGACCCTGAGAATACAAACATAAATTCAAATTCATTGCTCTGCTTAGGGTCTGATACAGCACACTGCTTTCAGACATGTACTTTGAAATCATAGGGGATGCTCAGGACTTAGGGACGTCTACTTAAAATATATTTTATATAGCACACTGCCTCTAGTCCTCATAAGTCTGAACCTAAGGTTCCCCAACCACACCAGCCTCCCAGACAGCCACTACAGAGCAATGTTTAAAAGAGCAAGAAGTCTCTCAAGCAGAGGGCTTCAGCCCATTAGCACTTTCTAGAGAAATGATAAAAATATGAAATTTTGTATCACAGAGAGATGCAGATACTGCAAATGCAGACTGCTGTCATTTTGCTCTGTAGACAACAGACATAGGTAGGCTGAATCAGCATTCTACTCCAACTGTCTCCTTTCACCCCAGCTCAGGAAACTCAAGCATGCATTATACACTTCAGGCATTTTTTCTAAAGATGAGCTATTACATGTTTGAAATCTGACAAAAGAACATGCTGATTTTTTGTTTTCTTTCTGTCTATAAATATTATAACCAAGAGCTAGGCAGAGTACGTTGTTTAACTGCAAGCCATCTCTTGCTCACGTGAAAATATTTCACATTCTATCATAAATATTTTTGCCTTGTGTTGCTTCTTCTCATGACTACAGTTGCAGTAACACTGCCTGAGTTCAGAGGTATTGTTCCCTGGAGTCTTATCCTTTTATGAAAAGAAACCTGTGGGTTCAATGGGACAGGTAACAGATGTCTGCAATCTGGTCTCTCTGTGGGGCCTGTGTCTTCTTTTTAAGCGTTTTCAGCTCAGTCACAACCAGGAAGGGAGGAGAGGTTGAAGGAAAGAAACTGAAACGTCTGCAATTCAGATTAGGAATTTTGTGTTGATGATTAGTATATTCACTGCAAATATGCAGTTATGATTCAACCCAAGAGACTCCAACACTTAAGCTGAAAAACTGGAAGAATAATGAAAATATCAAAATAGTTTTGTTCTATTCAAAATGAAACATTTTGACTTTTCAATTCAAAGCTAAAATGAGCCAACTTTAAAACAAAGGCTAAGCACATCTGAGAATGGAGCATTTCATTCAGCCTGTAACAAATGATTTTGCTTTTAAACTGAGGTTGCCGTATGCAAAAAAAAGGAGAAAGTTTACACTGATCTTTTTTAATCTCAGTCACCAAACTGGAACTAGTACTTGGCTTGCTTTCAACAGGAAGTGATTTGGGGAATCTCCAATATTCAACTGGAATAACTTTTTTCTGGTTTCTTTGCTGCCAGGCTGGATTAGAAATCTTTTATGATAAAGCTTTTGAATACAGTAACAATGTTTGCACGACAGGATTTTTTCTTTTTTTGTTGAGGTCAGCCAAGATATGATACTATGATAACTACATTGTATACTGCAGTACTTAAGTTGGGACACATTGAAGAACTTGCTAAAGATTCATTTACCTGCCATTTGTCCCACCTTTTCTTTCTGTGGCCTTTCCAGATTAAATCAGTGTCACATAACATGTAGGTCAAAACAAAAGCAAAACTTCCTTCACTCATATTCATTAGCAGAACACTTATTCTCCCGGAGATCACTTGCACAAAGTAAATCAGTACTTTCTACTACTAAAAACTTCCTTAGAGATTAAGTGCACAGATATTAGGCATAATTAAGCAAGCTGAGAGGGAATCTCAAAAGTACATGGTCAGGAACATGATACAAATTGAGTTACTAGGAATAGGAACTTTTTCTGCTTTAGGACTTCTTCTTCATAAAAGATGAAAATAGATTGATGGTTGAAAAATCTCAAAGGTGATGTACTTAAGACTGTAAATGCAATTTATAAATCCTAATTTAGTTTACTGAGACTAAGAAATATCTTTTATGCTACAGGGTGCCAGAGAGTCAAATTAGCATGCCTAATTTAACTGAATATTATTTTAGAATAGTTAATATCAACTTGAATTGTTTTTTCTTGAATGTATTCTTTGTTTCCCTGCGTATATTCCAGTCACATAACTCATACATCTGTTATTCCCAGCATTGAGTCTATGATGTTTACACAGATCTCCCTGCAGGGCATTTTGGCCTAACTGAATCGTTATTTCAACAGTATGTCCTAGTTTAATGATACTGTTACTTGAAATGCTGTCTTTTGCAAGTTTTCTCCCCCCCTGGGGCTAACTCAGCCCTTCCACACTGAAATCAGAAAATCTGACCCTAGTCTTAAGCAGGTGATGCTGGGAAGTGAACTCTGCTTTCTCAAGCACAGGGTTCTCAGCGCTTCAGACCTGTAGAATGGGTAATGTGACAACTGAGATTCTGGGTTTTATGAACACATTTAAATCTTAATGCAATGTCAGTACTGGTTTCTGATAACGTGTGCTAATGATCATACGAGACGATTACTTAAAATGGCATATTAGGATTCATTCTTTTGACAGAGGTGGGGATGCTACTGTGTTCTCACTTCCATTCTTTTCTATTTGACCATCACCAGAAGAAAAATTCTTCCCTTGCAGATCCATTTTTAGGAACAAGTAATGAATATTTTAAAATCAGTTAGACATTTATACTGAGCCTTATTTGGAAAACAATATGGAGCCATTCCATATTGCAGCTTACAAGTATAACATTTTCAAGTGACTAAGGCATGTATTAAGTGTCTTTGAGTAAGAAAATTTAAGCTTCTGAACACAGAAGACCTTTTTGACAAAGGGACTTGATTTCAATTTAATAAGAAACTGAAACAAACAGGTGCTTCATTGAAAGGAAATGTCACAAGGTAGCTGCAAAGTTATTTGAAGATTTAAGAAACAACAGGTAATTTGGATTTTTAATTCATGAGTATTTACACATACTTTATCTTAGATTTTCCAAAGACCTAAATGTCCAAGTATCTCTAGGCAGTTTAGAAATCCACACCTTAATTTATTTCTTTCTATTTTTATTAGGTCAGTAATACTAAGTCTTTGTGTCCAAAATCTATGAACACTGCACTGTTTCATAATGCATTGAGTTCCTAATAATTAGTCACCTACTTCCAAAGCATTCTACAATATTGGCTAGTAGTCATTAAAGTCCTTCTAAGCCTTGTCATATGCTCTCATCTTCATTTTGAGAAGGTAAATAAGTACAGAAAGGTTCTGCTTTCACACATAAGCACAACGCTTCAGGAGTTTCCCTATTGGTATGCTCTATTTACACATGAAACTTGGGATCAGTGTCAAGCAACGCCCTTAGGAATTTGAGGTTCATTACCAGGATTTAAAGCAAAAGATTCTCCAACCCCAAGTTTAACCTAACTTACTTCACTGAAGCAAATACAACACCCTTAGGTTTCAAAAGACCTCTGCACACAGTATAAACCTAAGGTTTCTCTTCAGTGAGGAAATTTTTTACATGTTTATTTTCAGACTAGAACCTCAGTGCAAGGACCTGCTTTACAAAACTGAATGATAGCTGTGGGAGCACAAAACCTTGGAAAATCAGGCAAGAGAAAACTAACATAAAACCACAAAAGAATTAATTTTTTAAATCACGAGAGATATTCACATGTGACAGTGTAGAATATTCAAATGAGTATTGTAGGATTTTCAAATGAGTAAGTGCTATTAACTATGAAGTCCACTATGAATCTGACTTCAGTTGGACTTGCTGACCCTAAATCATTTAGATTGCACAGAAAATTCCACACTCAGGTGAGTTAAGTCTTGTGGTTTAGCAGACATCTAAAAAAGGGTTTTATTTTCACACACTGCAGGAAAACACTGCTGCAACATATTATGGAGTGTTGCCACATGCAAGTAACTGTTAGTGGAACAAACTATTTGTGAACTAACATCATTTGGGAAATTCTGTTCAACAAAAATAGAAATTCACACTTTTTTCTCACTACACAAAAGAAGAAACATTTTAAAATATCAGTTGCTTTTACAATACTTCGCTCAAGTCTTCACATTCTTCTTTAGAAATGCATAATCTTTCTGAATAGTCTTTCAATACCCAGAGAATCATTGCTTTTTTGAAGTTCTTTCAATATCACAGTACCAAAGCACGTAGGGACTGGAACTATATATTTTTGTAATTAATTTCCTTAAGATAATGTTAGAAACATCAGGTTCCTTAAAATATAGATGAATTTCAAGGTGAGTCTGCTAGCAGATGTTATTAATGGCGTATGATTTATTGTGACATGAAATCTGATCTGAAACTCATGTTATTAGCTGAGCTTTTTATAAATTATAATTGCCAACTGCTGAAAATATGCAGAAAGACCACTGATAAACTAGCTTCATCTTCAGGGCTTAGAATACCGGCATTTGCTAAATGTCCAATATCTCTAGTCCTGCTGAATGAGTATAATACATTGGGATCCACAGATCAGGCTTGAGTTCAGATCTTTTCATAGTATAATTCTTTCAGAATGAGAAGCATCGGAAGTAGGAAGAGGAGGTCATAGAAAATAAATGTTTACTGTGGAACTTAAAAAGAAACATACACTTGGGTGCATAGTATGTCATTGCATAGGTGCTAAACAGAGTATTTAAGAAAAAAGCCTCCATCTCTGAAAGTTAAATCTAAAATTTGTACTTTCAACATGAAACCAGTAAGAAGTTAGATAATATTGAAACATATTCAAACATAATTCTGTACAGCTTTAGGGTGACAGCACAAACAGCATATTTTATCATCCAAAGGTCTATGCAGATTTGCATCTACGCAAGACTCTCCAGGTCACCCCCAAGGAAAACTAAACCAAGTCTATGGGTAGGCTCACAATGACAAAGCATTTGTGTTAATAATTATTTCTAGATATTCCCTGTTTATTCCCAATAACTTCATATCTTACTTTCCTCTCCCCATGTGCCTTTAAATGTCAAAGTTTCTGAGATGTTGCTATTACCTACCACAACTTACGTGCTAAATTACCTAAACAAGAGACAAACATAAGCATAGCATTATGAATATTATCTACTCAACAAACCAGATATTGAAAGGAGGTGAATTTATAGTAAGTGTTGTAAAACATTTTTAATCTCCAGAAAAGCTCTGAGATAGCATTGCAAATTCAAAAAGCAACACAAGGAACAGATGCAAAGTCTCATTTCTGACTTTTTTACGTATCCAAAGCTGTTTAATGATAAAAGCATTTATGTGTAAAATGGCATTCACTTGCCCTTACTAAGAGTATATATGGAAGAGCCCCCTGTCAATGTACCAGTGTGCATGTGGGAATGAAACATAAGGATCACCATCTGCAGCTGTCTAATAAGTGTTCTTCAGTGCCTAATGGCAAAGTGTCAATTCAGGGATCCTCAGCTACCACAATGCATCATCTTGTCCATGCTAGTCTTACAAGTCAAACACTTCGCATGTGAGAACAGTTTATTTGTAACGCTATTCATTTCAGTTGAAATACCAGATATAAAATAGTTACACTACAAGCAGTCTGGGAGCATACACTTAATATAAAATGCACCAATTTCCTCTCTTTTGTAAGAATCAATATTTTAAAGGATGTGCAAAATTTAACCCCTCACAGAACATACCTTAATAACATGGAAAGAATCTTCTCATATGCAAATATTTTTAGATTCTTACCTACTGTTGAACTTCTCTGGATGTTTTTCTCTCATGATGTGGAATCTGTGGGCGATTGAAGCATCCTAACAGGAAAAAGAAAACCGTAAATGTATCATGACAGAAAAATTGCAAAACAGAAGACCAAAACTGTAAACAAGGCATATCATTTGTAAGGTGTTTTGTGAACTGTCATTTTCAACAAGAGCAATACTCTTATCAATTAGAAAGCTTGCAGGTACACTGTTCCAAGAGTGGGATACATCTGAACTTAGTAATTTATTACACTTGTTACAGTCTCCATTATTCCTTTTTACAAATCAGACATGATAGTTGCGTTTACTGAAAGTGTCTTCAACTTCTGTACAGCAAGTATCATCCAGATCTGGTGTAGGTTTACAGTAAGACCATTCATACAGATCTTTCTTGTAGGAATACTGAATAAAGTCTATGGAATCTATTCCTTTAGTAAAGATGAGTGACAGATTCAGCAGAGTTACTTTATATGCATATAGGTTGATACTTGCATATGGCCATTCAATAGCTTTCTCCAAAATTCGGTAGAAAATGGGAATAAATGCCAGGAGATGCCCCATTTACTCGATGTCAGGGTGTGAAATCATGTGTGGGGGGAAATGGATTAATATCAAAAAGAAACTTGTGAATTAAACTAAATATATTTTATCAAAATATTTTAAAATTTAGTAAATGATGCTAATAATACATTTAAATAACATGTATGTGAAACGAAATAGCTGTATGAAATTTAAAAAAGAATCAAACCATTGTAGTGGTGGTAGTTGCTGAAAATACAGTGTTTAGAACTGATGTTCCAGAATCAGTTTTCACAGCACTTTTATATCTCCTTTGCAGGTATGAAAATAATGTTTTCCTCACTCCAGACCATGTAATATTTATTTCACATACTAATCATTAAAAATTTACAAACTGGGAATTAAGAATGTAAAAATTTTTTTCATCTTTCAATGTATGTATTAAATGAGGTGTGAGAGTATGAAATCTATCAACTCTTCAGTCTTGCAGGAGACAGTAAACACAGAGAAACCCATATGCAACGTGTTTTTAAAATTATGTCTTAAAATGCTGCATATATAAGAATATAAATACAAGAGTTAGTTCAGTTAGTAGGAAATTTAAATGAATTCCAGTTTCCATGTAAATAAAGTTTGACAAAAATTACAAATAAAACTATCACTGTAATCAACTATTGTATATATGAAAAAAAATACATTATTTACCAAATTAAAATATTATGGAAATACAAAACCTAAGAATTTTAGAGAAGTATTAAATTCAGTATGAAGTCTATATCTAGCAACATTTTAAAGGATTTTCAAACAATGAAAATTAGCATTTGGGGGAAAAAAAAATTAAATACTTCAATTTTATATTATTGTTGATTCCAAACATGGCTAAAATATTTTGTGTAAAATAATTTTTATTTAAACCAATCAATGTTAATATAAATCTCAAATAAGCAAGCAAGTATTTAGTGCAGATATATAGGTACCCACTAACATCAAACATAGCTGCAACGTTTTATGTCTAAAATAGTTTTTTATTTACTAAAATCTTAAGCAGGGCATGCTCCAGAGAACAGACTGGTCCAACCTTCAAGGTTTGGTTTACTAACTTGTGACTACTTTGAAAAAATAAATGTATGAACTTTAAAACCATGTCAAAGATAAAATTGTTTGGATAGATTGATAGTATTTAAATAAACTTTTAAGATTCTGAAGGAAAAAGCAATACGGAAGTCATAATATTTTACACACACTCTATGTACATAAGTATGTAATATAGTATAGAATTTTCAAGCAAACCTTTTGATCACTGATCAAATAAAATCAGTTAGTGGCATCACTAAATGTATTGACTTCATTGAAATACTCGCTTTTATTCATGATCTTGTTATGTAGTTCCTAAAGATGTACATAGTTTGTTGCTTTACGCACATCACATCATTATTTATTTTTCTGTTATCTTTAAGCACGGAATTGTCATTTAACATTTTGCTGTTCTACAAGGAAATGACAGCAAAAATCCCTAGTGAATGGACTGGTGTTAGTCATAAAATGCCTTCTTGTTCCGTCCTGTCATCCAAACTGTCATCTGAAACTTTCAGTGCTATTTTCTCAAACTGCACTCATCGTTACATTCCATTTATTTTTATGTGCAATTTTATAAGGCAAATATCCACAAGTATCCAGGTGATCCCATAGTTCTTGGAGATGGATGAAATAAAGCTGACAGTAAACCCTGAGACATCACACTTCTAAACAAAGCCTGCCAGCTGAACTAAAATAATAACTCTGTTAACTTTAGAAAGACCCATCATTCATATTTTATCCCACATTAGATGTGCCAACATTAGAAAAGTATATTTGTTAGCCAGTTCTATATGAAAAAGAAATAAAAGGACTACTGTTGTAGCTAACTGTTAATTGTCTACACACTGAAGCAAAAGACAGACCCAAGACAAAATGAATAAAGGAGTAGTAGCATATTTGACCGAAACTAGGAAACACTAATCAAGGACTAACTGTCTAATGAATGAAATGAAAAGGCTAATGTGCTTACTCACGCATAACAAATGCAAGGCACAAACAAGCTAGGGATCAATGCCCACTGCAGATGGCAAACAGGCAGTTGTTTTCATGCAAGGTTGATTTGATCAAAATTTTCCCCTGCTTGAACATTTTCTGACTCCAAAACTGATCAACTAACTTAATGAGCTGAGAGGTAAAAAAAGTAATACACAAAGCTAATTTTGATGGGCACAACACAAGAGAGGCACACGTCAGACCAATTTCCAAAAAAAAATGTTGAAAGGCTGATTTTATTAATGGAGACAGTAAACCAGGGTAGTAACTACATGCAGATAAGCTCATAAGTAAGGGACCTGCTAAGGCTTTCTTCAGTTTATACTGCCCAACTGTTCTTTTGAACCCTTAATGGAATCCAACGTAGAGAGTCCTTAGATTCGCTAGCACAGGGACCTCTTCCCAATCATAACTTCACACTATAGGAAAATGTGAAACCAGTCCATGCTGAATGCATGTTAGCAAAATAATTCTTTGCTTTAAGGTAAAAAAAAGAAAAGAGAGAAAAAAAAAAGGAAAACTACACTGAGTTTCCTGTTTTTCAAATGTCTGTAATCTTCTATTTGTTAAGATAGTAGCATACAGACAAGTATAAGTGAGTGAAAAACAAGTGGAAGAACTGAAAGTAACAGGAACTTGAGGGTGGGTAGGAATGCAAGTTCTGTCTCATAAGAGCTGCAGGAATTAACAGATGCCATCCCTGAATCCTGAGGAAGAACCATTAAAAGTTTTATATTTCTGGATGAGGAGAGCAGAGGGTCCTTCCTTGTGAGCTGTTTTGGCTACATGTGAGATAGAATTCATTTTAGCAGACTTAATTCAGCCATTTCAAAAAGAGGCATCTAGCTTAACCTGTTTAGAGCATACAACTGTTGGACCTAATTTCTTTTTTGTGTCACAAACTAAATTAAAATCATCTAATTAACTATACTGAGAAACAGAGCAATATCCACATGCATGGTAATTCAAATATTGTTTGCCTATTGTTGCCTTTATATGCCGACCTTTCATGGTACCTCATATTGTGGATGGCCACTAAAATATGAGAAATTGTTTTCGTATTTGATAATAAAACTGATGTAAAAGAGAAAACCCAATAAAGCAAACTCACATGCTTCATGATATTACCTAGCAAGTGAACAGGTTTTTTTCAGAAAAGTCATTTGACAGTCTATAATTAATATCACCTGTGGGCATTATTTATTAATTTTTATTAATAAATTGATATGTATGCTAGCTTGAAATTCAATTTTCCAGCACTATATCTGAATCTAAACATTTTCCATTTTTAAAAGTAACACACCATAAGTACACACAAACATGCCTAAAATTTGTAAGAGCTTTATTATTAATAATAATCTGAGGAGACACAATGCTGTCAGGCCTGTTGCAAGGTGAAAGGAGGAAGAAGGTCTTACAGGATGACTGTAATATGAAACTAGCACCTTTCACTACACTCGTTTTACACCTAAAGCATTGTAATATTTTTCAGCAAAGCATCTAAGAATGGAGATTTTTTTCAAGAACGCTTTTGCATCAAAATCAATGCTGGTGCATAAAGTAATGCTGAATACAGAGCATTTAAAGCAAAACTATGTAACTAACTAGACAATTTTGTGTGTCTAAGAATACTATATGAATTTTGAGTTGTATGCTACTCTTCTAGAATACTTCATTTCTTTTTTAAGATATACAACAGTTTTAGTCATTTACATGTCATATGCAATACATGACAATAGCCTAGATGATGGTAATTTCTCTGAACTTTCATTTCATAGTATCACCAATCTAATCTGAAAAAAACTACTACACCTTGTTCTGTTTTGTATGCCTCTCTAGTTTAGATGGTCTCCACTCATTACTGTAGCTTTTTAGAAAGTTGAGATGAAGGAACGGGTGTTTGAAGAACACAAAATGCAGTTTATCCCAGTTTAAGTTCTACAAAATCGTAAACAGATTCTTAAAAAATGTAGCTCTGTATCTTCCAAATATTCAACCTAGACATACGTGTGATGAATGTGCAGACATATACATGTATATACATCCTTAATTTGAACTTGTTCAGAGTCTGAAGTAGCTGAACTATACTTCTTATATCTCACTCAGGTTTGTTTTAAATCCTGACAGTGAAGATAAGATAGAGAACAGACAGAGCATATCTGAATCTACTCCTAGGAAATGGAAAAAATATTTTAATTGAACTAGGACATTTCTCAAAGTGACCTGCCAAGAAGAAAAGAAGCTTAAGTTGCTACACCTCTTTAATACCTTATGATTGACTTACACACATATATATTCATCTTTTTAATGGGTATTAGCATTACCGGAAAGCAATCTGAAGCAGTCTTTTCAGAGGAGTAACCTTATACATTGTGAATAACCTTATAGAAAGATTAATGCATTTAATATATGTCTATCTATAAGCTTACTGTGATTAAAATTTCCATTAAATAATAATTTTTATGCTGGTGAACAAACAAATGACCAATGTGCATCTTCTTTGGATATAAATGGTCTGATTATTTTTTTCTAAGATGCTTCTTTAATTAAGGCTTAATGGATCCACAAGGCTAGGAAGCTTAAGGGATAATTCAGCAACCTGTAATCTTTGGATCAGAATGCAAATCTAACCTGAACAACCAGTTAGCTCACATCAGTTATTAATGTGGAATAGTACAGATGTACAAAAAAAAATAATTGAAAATAGATTAAGAAAAGTTTGCTGTAGTGGCTTAAGACTAAAAATTTTTTTCTAGATAAACATCCTTACAATTATGCATTCCACTTTCTGCACATATACACAAAAAGCAAAACCCATAGATTCATCCTTTCTTCCAATATTTCTTACCCCATAATAATCAACAGTGTCAGATAAGCAAATAATATGGCTAGTACTGAACCATTCAATGACCAAGTCTAGAAAAAGGTATTCAAGAAGCTTCAGGTCCTGCCTTGGTTGAATGAAGCTGACATTTCATATTAGACTCCCAGGTATTTTTGATTAAATTTCATGCATTAACCCGAGAGACAAAGTAAGAGATCTTCTAAAAAAATTTCATTAATACATTAGGTTTTGGTGAAATACTAGTTACTATAGTTGGCTCAGTTTCTACTGCTGTTCTGAGCCAGTATATCTGAGAAAGGTGATAGCTTGAAAAGGTCAGAGCAAGAAGAGATTTCAAGCTTTTTTGATACAGCTATACTAAATGATAACGCACTTTCTTAAGAAAAAAATCTGAAAAAAAAAATAAAGTGAGAAACTTGTGTTCCTGGTTTAAACGCAGAAGTTGTCAAGATAAAGCTATTCATTTTGTCAGTGATATTCTTGACAGCCAGACCTCTGATGGTCATGTTTAAATACATTTCAGCTGTACATGTATTACTAAGTGACAATTCATATTTTAAATACTCACTTAAATAAGTAATATCTCTAAACCCAGGATGAAACATCAGTAACCACAGTATTTATAAATGATAGGGAAAAGACCAGAGGATGGTACACCTGGAAATTGTAACAAAATATTTGGAACAGGCATTCCAATGTAAGCATATTTCCTCTCCCTTTTCATATGAAGTCAGATCTCTGTTGAGTTTCTGACACTATATATACATAATTTGGTACTAGAAATGTTTCACACAGACACAAAGTGGAATCTACTTTGCACAAAAAGATGTGTTTGTGAAAAAAAAAAAAAAAAATCAAACCCACCCCTATGTTCTGCCCATGTGTAACTCTATAACATGTGGATACGTACACAAATTGACTCATCAGAACTTACTATCGACCAGTTCATATAGGGTGACCACATGTCCCAGCTGTGTATGGACCAGTCCTGTAAGACAAGCCTCTGTACCAGTATCTCAAGGACTTTCTTTGAGGAGCTATTTTGGTTTTTAGAACCTGACACTATATTTCTATGTATCTATATTTTTAAGTTGCTAATCAAATTCAAGGACCATTGAAGAAGACTGGGAGATAAGGCAGTTAGGTTATTAACAGACCAGATGACTAAAACAAACTGTGACCCATGACTCAATACAATGCAGAGGACATGTACCCTTGTAAGATGAGCTCTGCTGAGAATACACTGTGTTACTGAGCACATCTTCCTTTTTTTATATTTGGTCATCCTAAATTTACTGTAACTAGAGAAGGGTTCTTCTAGATCCATGCTGAGTGTTTATGTGGTCACTAAGAAGAAGAAAAGTGATCACATGGCAATTAGCCAACACAGCCATATAGACAGTGTATTAAATATATTGTATATTAAAAAGATCTCTGTGGTAAACCTTTAGTAGCATTTCTGATAACTGCTGATGGAGAACTATGTTGAAATTGTCCCAAATTATTCTGCACAATGAGCTTGAGCATAACACAATCAAGGACACAGCTCAGATTGAAAGTCAATATAAGCAATGCAATGCAATGAAATTGGCTGTTGCTTTAGCTGTTCTTCAGAAACACACGGCAATAGCTCACAGAAATCTTCAGTAAAAAGCACAAAAACAAAGTTTACATTAAGAGCCTGTCTAGCTTGAAATGAATGCCTAGTCTTTCATGCCCAGCAGTTTTGCAGTTCTGAGGAGAGAAAAGTGAGTAATTCTCCCCCAAAAATCAATTGCTAAGTGGTTTTTTTGTAAAATACTAATTATTGCCATCACACTAAAGACTTAAGATAAAGAAAAAGGTATATTTGGGATAAGGAACAATTGCTTGTGCACTATCTTGAAAAAGTAAACTCACTTATTTATGGTTTTCAAACACTGTCCTATTAAAAACACCAAAACACCTAAACAAAGAAACAAAAAACCCACCAAACAACTCCCTTTCGATATTTTCATTTTGAGCTTTGATTAAGTTGGCATTAGAGTAGAATTCTCAGGGGGTAAATTTAGGCCCTTGATTTAGGTGCCTAAACTTGCAGGATGATCTCTCTAACCTCCCAGTATGCTCAACAGTAAGAACAAAGCTCTTTGGAAGGGTTCTTCCAAAAGGCATGTAGACAAGTTTCTGTTCTGAATTGTCATTTGGAAATGTTTTGTTATTAATCATACAAGAAGCTGAGCACAACTAGCTTCTTAATTTTATGAATCTATGCCTGAAATGCAACAGTTTGAGCAGTCCTCAGAAATCTTCACTGGGGTTCAAGCCAAATCTTGTATCAGCACCCATTTTATATGCTCATTTGCTTGATAGGGATCAAATAATAAATGTTCACCTGACTGCTCCTTAGCAACTTCCCATAACTTGTTAGTCAAAGCCTTGGCAACAGAGCCTTACAATTTTAATACATATTTATGTTATTCATTTGTTTCCATAGCAGATATTTATTTTTATAAGTATGCAAACCACTGAAACATCTCTCATTGATTTACAGTCTGAAAGAGTATTTTTCTCTTAATTGAAAAAGGTCACTGTTTTCCTCATTCATTATGTTTTCAATTTGAAATTTAAATTTTTGCATTAGAATATTATTTATTATCTTCCCTATTGGACAAACAAATATTAATTTACTAAAAAAAAGCCCACATACTCATAAATTAGGGCTAGATGTTAGATTATTTAGCTACAGATGCTCACTCTCTCCATTGATTCATGACAAACTTTTTAAGATCCTTTCCCTCACATCTTTTATATAGCCTCTTTGCTCTTTCTTATAGGCCTAAAAGCAACTTTCTTGACTTTTGCTCAATATCTGCATTTGTTCTATCAATCGAAATATTTTCTGAATCCTTCTACTTTATTTTCTTGGTTTTGTCTTCACCTGTGTTATCCCGAACTAAGCAGACATACAGCTATCAGACACAGGTTTTCTTCATCTCCTCATAATTCAGACTTTCTTTTTAAAGTGTTTTTCATTTATGTCAAGCTTCCTCCTTGGAAAGATTTCAGGATTGCCCTGTTCACCTTTTCTGATTGCATTATCATTGATATTCTTCACCTTTACCATCTTCTCCATTTGACTTGTGGTAAATGAACCCAACTTCTGGGCTCTTCTGCCCTAAAAAAAAGGATAGTTAACTTGCACATTCCACATTATTTGATGAGCAGCTTTTTACCACTAACACCAATTCTCTCCCTTTCAGGAATTTCTCCCAGAATCTTCTTCCAGAACTTCCCTCTCTGACATTTTCCAGGATCAGTGTCAGCACCCTTTTCTTCTATTCCACGCCCCATTTTTTCTCTGAGCCTATAAATTCACCACAACTTGTCTGCCCTGCAGGAGAAGGAGAGCTCCTGCCAACACCACTGGCCTGCGTATTCCAAGTGAGTATCCCCAGTGATGAAGTGATGAGTTCAGAGACTCTGTGGATGACTAAGATATTTGTTCCTTGTAGTCAGCATAAGAGTTATGTCTAAAAAACCACCTTCCTCAGGCTTACTCTTTCCACTGTCTCCAAATGTACCTGGGTCATAAAGCTAGACATTCAGATGTGAGATCCGCCTATCAACAATGTACTGGCCTAGAGGCCTTTGTTTTTATTTGGGATTTCACCCCCCCCACCCCCCCCACCCCCCCCCGCCAAATACTGTTCAATCAATACTGCTTGTATGATTAGTATATTAATTTCCCCCCTTGCTTTTGCTGCTTAGTTTTTTCTACATATATTTTACTTCTGTACCCTGCTATTTAAACACTTGTTGGAAAATATGAATGGCAGAACAAGTTCTGTTTTCTCTCATGGAATTTAAGACTGCTTAGGCTCAAATGCTGTTGGTCCAGAAGCACAGTTAACTCAAGCATAGTCTTTATTCTTTTTGAGTTATAGCTCTCCACAATTTTAGGTTGCCAATCTTTCATGCAGTCTTAATCTTACCTACACCATAAGCTTCTTGTTAAGTGAGCACCTGTAGAATACTCCAATATGGAAAGAAAACCAAGTCCTCACTGCCAAATGCCTGATGTAACTTCTAAATGACTACACATCACGTCCATGGAATTGCCATGTACTGAGGGCAAACTTTTTTATCCACAGTTTATCACCTGTTTTATCCACAGGTGATGATTGCAAGGATCTTTTGTCCTTTGGCCTTCAGTTCTTGCCATCATTTGGTGCTCTGTCTTGGTTTGCAGTCTTCGAAAAGTGTATAAGCTTCCTAATTCCCACACAGGCTTTTACAGAGATTCCTTCAAGCTTCCTTCCTCCTTTCTCCTCTACCTATCTAGGCCACATCCTTGCACCAGGAAACACTTGGGATCCAGTTCAGACCTTAAGGGTCTGTCAAAGTATGACATAACTGTAGGAAGGCAACAGCAGCAACTGAAGAGCATGCTTATAGGCCCTGGGTAATGCTGCCTTCGTGGGGAAATATTGAGAGGTTTCCTACGCTTTTCAGGCATTTAAGCATATTAAATATTTGTACAGCCTTTGAGGGCTTTCAGGTTCTGAATAAGTAGCAGAAGAGCCTAATGGATGTACCTACACATGGCCTGGTTCTCCCGAGTACTCACAGCTAATGCAAAAGAGCCAGATTGCCTTACAGCAGAGTGAGTTGTGGGGAAAATGGCAGAAGAGTTTTGTATCAAACTGAGATCAACCTATTTAACAGGTAGTTTGAAAATAACTGAGCAACTCAGAACCCTCCAAGAGTTATGAGCTGGATTTACATGAGTTACTCATGCCAAGTCTACCCTCACCAGAGTGGTTTCTCTATCTAAAAAGGTACTGCAGAAATAGAATGAAATTAAACTGTTCATAAAGGTATTAGACTGACCAGATTAGAGCCTAGCACATCATCTTGATTACACACTGGTTTTACTGCTACTGTTACTCAAATTTGTAACTTTAAAGGTGAATGAATACTAGTCTTCATACACAGGGTAAGTAGTCACACTCCTTCCTGAAGTGCAAAACCCAATCACATAATACATGGCAATGACCATATTTCCACAAAAAATAGGGGGTTACTATTCTCTGAAATATGGCTGCTATCCCCAATACTTAATATAATTAGTTCATATAAACAGTGTCTGACATCAGTTGCTCTCAAGTTGAATAAAGCCTAGGCTCTGCAGTAATGCCTATCTGAAATACAAACGAGACTAAAAAATGGAACCAGATGTTATCTTACGAAGCATTCAGGAGCTGAAAAAGATACTCTGTATGAATAATAAGATCCCGTATTGCAAAAAATGGTAAAACATGCTATGGCTTATAGAATGAAAAGCCTTTTCTGAACTTAGTACCTGGTTATATGGAAAAGTGTTAAAATATGTCCAAATATGAATGTGTGTTTATGGTAGGTGTAGTCAAATTTTACAAAATTGATTCACATATATTTTCCTCCTGAAACATATCAAGCTTTCTCTATAGCTGTTTTGAATAAATAATTTAGGTAGGTAGAACATTTTACAGAGATGATCTGCCCAGCATACAGCACACAGAGGTTATACAGTACCTATTTTTGTAGCCTGTGAACATTAAAAGGATTTGAGGTTAAATATATTTATTTATTCCACAGAGAGGTTCTATTATGTGGTATAAAGGGAATAAGTCACAGGTTATTATCAGAATGTTGAATCTTAGGGACAACAAAAAATTGTTCTTTACTGTACTGAAGCCACTAATAATAAGAACCGTGAACTTTTTTTTTAACAAAAGTAACATGCAGTTAAAATTGGCTTCAGCTGAAAAGGAAAAAACACCCAGAAACTTTAGAAACTACCAATTCTATATTTCACTATTGGTTTAGGCAGTACTGTTTCACTATTAAGCAACCTCACAGCAAAATAGAAAATATGGGTTTGATGTGGTCAGAAACCCTGGAAACTGCACTAAAGCCCTTTGTTATGATTTCACACATACAGAATTTTGAACCTCAGAAATAAAAATGTCCAAATTGTTTTAGAAGTGCTGCATTGATCCCTCAGAGAGGGCTGAAGAAATGTTTTTGTTGACTTTCACATGCCATAGATCCAAGTTTGCAGAAGACTAGTGAAAAGGTCTAGAGAAGTATACGATGAGTGGAACTGAGAAATTCCTTAAATTTTCTAGCAAAAAAAATTCCCCCTCCCAAGTGTGCACTTGCATAATGCTTTTTGCCTAACCATCTGGACAGGCTCAGTGCGTCATGGTTGTTTAGCAACTTATGGCTTTCATGGTAGCTTTGAATATATTATACCAGTATCCTATTCTCAACCTCAAATTGTTTGGGAGGATTCTATATCTGCATAAAAACTCCTTGCATAAGTCCCATTTACTCAGGATTTCCAACACAGATGAGGTTTTCCAGAAGGCTAAGTTGTTTACACTAAATACTGGGGTACAATTCCCTAAATTAACTATCTAGTTTACAGAGTTATTCCCCAAATGATCAAACTAAGGGTGCAGCAAGCTGTAGTGCAGAGGCAGGAACAAGCAGAGAGAGAAAATAAATTCTTTAGTTTCTTTCTTCTCTGAAGCCAGTAGCCCTTAAAATAATGCTCTTAGTTTGAAATGAAACATGGAATATGGAACCATGTATATGCAAGAGAGGTATTGTAAGCAAGCAGAAATGGCAAACCATATTTTTATTTGCATGTATATCACAGTTTTAACACATGACTAGAGAGCTTTGTCATTTTGAAAATCTGCTGATATGGTGATTTCAGCTCCTGTAGATAATTCATGAGACAGCTAAAGCACATGGTCAAAGTCAGGTCCATAAAATTCCATTGCAAACAACTTCAATGGGGCAGTTTCTCTGAAGTCCAGGCCAGATACTTATGTCATAAATATAATTTACAGGTGGAGAACCACACTGGTTTTTGATAACAATAACTCAATTTGCTTCATGAGACAGAAATTCTAAATAAATCTTTGATCTAAATGAAAGCATAGTCAAATCACCCTTCAACTTTTAACCTTAGAAACCAACAGTGCAGTAGGCTGAAAGCTGCTCCTAGATTTTTATAAATTTGCAAATCAAAGAGCACCTGTTTGTAAAGTGCTGCTTTGCTCAGCTACTTAAATAACGTAATCAGTAGTAAATGACAAGCTAGTATTCCCAAATTTGCTGAAGAGTAAGCAGACACTTGTCTTGCCAATGTTTGTAATAAGTAATCCTTCTAATTATAGCTAAGACAAATGTAGTTAATATTAACTTTTACTCAAGCATACATACCGCATCCATATGACATCAGAAGTTATCTAGGATTAAGAACGTTTTAATGATTAGAAGTATTTTGTATAATACTAGCATTAATAAGGGCAATGTAAATCAGTTAAATCCTGCTTTCACTAGTAGTGTTTTAGTTTTGCTAATGAACAATCAAAACCTACAAAAATTTATGCAATTTAAAGATCAGTGCAAACAAAGCATTTCCAAACTTCTGGAAAACTCTGAAACCAGAATTTAATCTTTCTTTTAGTTTCAGTTATGTACACTGTATTCAAAGCCTTTCCTATCCAGATGCATGATATATATTATTGAGACACCCCTTTAAGGACAACTTGGAACATAACTGACATTTCTTTCTGACAAAATGGAAGTTGCAGTTCAAGCTGCCATGACTTTCCAAAGAAATGACTCCATGTCAACATTCCCCAGAGCGGCATTTCATAATGGCCTTCATTTATACATTATCTGTGACAAAACCACTGTTTCTGGAATAAGAAGCATTTTTTGCCCTTAGTTTTCTTTCAGTAAAAATACTTAACACTGTTCGAAATTACTAAAGTATCATCTACAGCAATTTCAGTGTTATTGCACAAATTGTAAATTATGCTTTCTGAATTATGGATGGAATTTTTAAAAGGCTTCCATTTTTATAGTCTTTTGAAAGGACAATGAAATCTATAAAAAACCAAGATTACAATTTCAGCATTTAAAATCTACACAAAGTAATTCAAACAAATGTTATGACATTTAAGATAATGAAACCCTTCATTTATGCCAATGTGTCCTACTTCACATATAAGAAGTCAGAACAGATGTCCAAATACTGTAATGCCAGAAGAAAGTTAGGGCATATCTTGATTAATACTCTCAGAGCAGTCCATAATGTCTCTTTAAAACTGGCATGCGTTACTTCAAAACATCTATTCAAAATCCATTCTAGGAAACACAGCTAGACAAAGTGTTCCCAAGACAAAAGGAAAACAATAAAGCTCTGTATAACCCTTTTAGCAATGTAAGCTGCATATTATCGACAGACCATTCATTGCAATCAACAAATGATTAATTGCAAATTTGTTGCTAAATTGACCACGAAAAAGACAAGCTTCAGGGTACTGTTAAAGAGGAAAAACTTATGTTAAAAATGATTGGAGACTTTTTGTAGTGAATTAATTCTAATCAATACTCTTGTTGACTACACAGTGGAATAATGACTTCCTTAAATAGCGTATGTACCCATCATTGTAGACATTCAAATTAATATTTATCCTAATGCCTTGCCTTTTTTTCTCCTTTTGAAACAGCATTTTTCTAATTTCACCTTTAAGAACTATAGTCTACTATCAGCTGCAACATAAACCAAATTTTTGTAATGTCTACTATCAATCATATTGGGAGGCATAACATGCAAGTAAAAAAAATTTCTAATATATAACTAATGATGTTTATTTAGACTATTTACATGAAAGTCTTCTTTTTAATCACTCTTAGCATGGATGAAATATTAGAAGTCTTTAAGCATATCTACCTTACAAACTTCTGACAACTATGCAATCATTCAGTTTTGTGCAAAGGTGCGATTTCAGATTTTCCTGGCTATGTCATTTTCCTCCTATTGTAGCTGCAGTCATAGAACTAAAAGTTAACTTTTTAATGATAAAGATAATTTCATTCCTGTGAAAGTCAGTGTACTGCTGCAAAGTAGATAGCATTTGTTGGTGGTTTGGGGGTTGTCGTGGTTTAACCCCAGCCAGCAACTAAGCACCACACAGCCGCTCACTCACTCCCCCCACACCCAGTGGGATGGGGGAGAAAATCAGGAAAAGAAGTAAAACTCCTGGGTTGAGATAAGAACGGTTTAATAGAACAGAAAAGAAGAAACTAATAATGATAATGATAACACTAATAAAATGACAGCAGTAGTAATAATAGGATTGAAATGTACAAATGATGCGCAGGGCAATTGCTCACCACCTGCCGACCGACATCCAGCCAGTCCCCGAGCGGCCAAATCCCTGCCCCCCCCTTCCCAGTTCCTAAACTAGATGGGACGTCACATGGTATGGAATACACTGTTGGCCAGTTTGGGTCAGGTGCCCTGGCTGGGCATGAGAAGCTGAAAAATCCTTGACTATAGTCTAAACACTACTGAGCAACAACTGAAAACATCAGTGTTATCAGCATTCTTCACATACTGAACTCAAAACATAGCACTGTACCAGCTACTAGGAAGACAGTTAATTCTATCCCAGCTGAAACCAGGACAGGGGTTTTTTTGGCATGCTGATGTTATGTTGAAAAGTGCTTTGCTTCTTGCATTTGACCAAGAGTCTGGTTCTCAAATTTTTGTTCAAGAAAGAAAATTCCCATTAATTTACAAACACTGCTATTGATAAAGAAATCATTTAACGATTTAAATATATTCACAACTAAGGCCCAACTTACAGTTTTGACTATGAATGGACTGATGCATATGTTTAAAAGTCTCTCATTAATGAAAACTTTTTAGGAAGCAAGTTTCTTACAAATGTCATTGTAATATTGCAGAAACTTTTTGTTAAAAGAATCTATTGGATAGCTTATACTATGGCTTGTAGGTTGGCTTTTGGGGGGGAGGCAAAAAAACGAAGTTTTTTTCCAGGCACTAGAAATCTTTTTCTTCTACTTCACAACTACTTCGGCAACGTATATTAAAAAAAAAACGAAAAAAAATATATAAACCAAAGAAACAGATTTGAAAAGATTCAAGTTTCTCTGACTCCAAAGCAAATGACAAATTTATCTAAAAAGTACAAACAGACAAGCTACAGCCACAGCTTAGAGCTGAAAGTCAAGCTGTTGACAAACTGATACCAGTTTTTAAATGTCTATGCAGGACAAATTTTGTCCTCATTAAGATTTCTGCTTTAAAGATCTCTGAAATATTGGAGTTTTTTGAGGAACGTAGACTACATATAGAATCCACAATACCTAGCCTTCAGATGCTTAGCCCAAGCGTAGAACCCAAAGCTGAGAATTATACCCAATGCTCTATATAACCAGGTACTTCAAAACTTGACTCAAAATCTAGTATGTTTTATGAATCAAATATATCTGGCCATACCACTATGTTGGCCATACCAACTCACTGGAGCCTTCAGCAAAGTTCTTCCACTCACTCAGTATCCAGAGATCTGCAAGGAGGTACTTAATGTCTATTCTTTAAAAGAGATTAGCAGAGCTTATAAAATAACTCCATCTAGTCTTGTGTCTTGTTTTCTGTTGGGGTTAAAGTGGATTATTGAAGCAAAATTTAGAAAGGCAAGCATGAAGTCATACTTACTCAGAATATTCTCTCAGCCTCCAAAAATTTTTTGGCTCAGAAACTGGGCTGACAGAAACTTCCTGAATTTCAACAAAAGAAATGCAAAGACTTGCATCTGGGGTGTAATAATGCAACAATGCAAGCTGGTGCTGACTGTCTGGTAAGCAGATCTGCAGAAAAGGATCCAGGGGTCCTTGTGAACAGTAGGTTGAACATGAGTCACCAGTGTGCCCTTGCAGCAAAGGCCAACAGCATTGTGGGCTCTATCAGCAAGAGTGTATCCACCATGCACACGGCAGTGACCCTTCCCCTCTGTTCAGCACTTGTGAAACCACTTTTGGAGTATGGTCCAGTCTTGGGCTTCCCATTACTAGAAAGACATGGACATAGTAGAACATGTCCAACAGAGGGCCATCAAGCTGCTCAGGGGCTGCAGCACATGCCCCTTGAGTAGAGGTTGAAGCAACTTTTCAGCCTCAAGGAAAGCTGCTAATGGGAGACCATTGCTGTCTACAGCTACCTGATCACAGGATGCAGAAAGCACAGCCAGACTCTTGTCAGAGGTACATCGTGATAGGATGAAAGGCAACGAGACACAAATCAAACACTGCCCAGACAGGTTGTGGAATCTCCATTCTTGGAGGTGTTCAAGATTCAATTACAGAAGTCCCAGAGGAAACTGATCTGATTAGATTTGCTTTGAGCAGGAGGTTTGTCTAGAGGATCTCCAGAGGATCCTTCTAATCTGAATTATTCTCCGAGAGCCAGAGGTCTCTGTTGAATAGTCCTTACTGAATGTCTCTTCCATGAATTTCATGGTCTCTTGAGCCCATGCATTGCAAGCATCTTTGGAGGAGTTCTGCAGTTTAATTACATGCTGTATAGAGAAATGATTCCTTTTGTCTGCCTTGAAGGTGGAACCTAGTAGCTTCATTTGATGCCTTTCAGTTTTTATACTGGAAGAAACAGCAAAGAAATTCACTACCCACCCTCTCCTTCTCACTCATGATTATACAGACCCTATTGCCTTTGCTGTGTTTTCTATACCAAAGAATTTTAACCTACATTAACTGTTCTCCTTATGGAAGCTATTCCGTATCTTTGATCATTCTTCTTGCCTTTTATTAAATCTTCTTCCATTTTGATAACAACATTTGTGAAATGAGAAGACCAAAACTGTACACACCAATTCAAGAGGTAACCACACCTCAGACATAATAGTAATCTCTTATTTTTCTTCCTTTATTGCTTTCCTAATAAGAGAATAGTGCTGTTGCTGCAACCTTTTATACAATAAACTAGAGCCTGAAACAGTCACCCAAGAAACAGAATACCCAGTTTCAGGAATATGCTCCGATAGTTATGGGTGAAACCCACATTCTTCTTGACTAAACAGAGCATATAATCAGCAGGCTAAATTGTTTCCTTTATTTTTACAGGGAAAGTCATGCTCTTATGAAGAATGGATAAAAGATTCGTTGAGAAGGAACACAGGAGAAAAGATGAGAGCAAGAAAGCAGACATGACTGCACACTTATATGATACAGGTACATGCAAGGAACAGAGCAGACTGATATAGTGGATTAATTATGAAGTAATTCATTCAGAAAGTCCTTCCTGTGTCCTGGTCCATTTTATGTGGACTACTTTCATAGCACATGGAAAAAGAATTTAAATATAAAGTAGCAATAATATTTCTTGACTAACAAGATGAGTACTTGTTCGGGTTCCACAGGGATATTTTCCCTAACATTCAAGCCCCTAATTATATCCTCTTCATTTGCTTGAATACAATAGAGTCAATAAAACTTTACTTTAGACACAAGCTTAGGAAGACAGTTCCTAGGACCATTAGAATAGAATAGAACAGAATTGTTCAGTTGGAAGGGACCTACAACATCACCTAGTCCAACTGCCTGACCACTTCAGGGTTGACCAAAAGTTAAAGCATATTATTATGGGCACTGTCCAAATGCCTCTTAAACACTGGCAGGCTTGGGGCATCGACCACGTCTCTAGGAAGCCTGTTCCAGGGTTTGACCACCCTCTCATTAAAGAAATGCTTCATAATGTCAAGTCTAGCCCTCCTCTGACTCCGCTTTGAACCATTCCCACGTGTCCTGTCGCTGGACACCAGGGAGAAGACATCTGCACCTCCCTCTCTACTTCCCCTCCTCAGGAAGCTGCAGAGAGCAATGAGGTTGCTCCTCAGCCTTTTTTCTCCAAACTAGACAAACCCAAAGTCCTTAGCCACTCCTCACAGGACATGCCTTCTAGCCCTTTCACCAGGTTTGCTGCCCTTCTCTGGATGCATTTGAGAACCTTCACGTCCTTCTTAAATTGTGGGGCCCAGAACTGCACACACTACTCAAGGTGAATCTGCACCAATGCTAAAAACAGGCCTGTAGTTGCCTGAGTCTTGCCTCATGCTCTACTTGTAAACTGGGATTTGCTTCCCTTGGTTTCTGGGGTTTTGTTTTGGCTTTTTTTTAAGCAGAAGATTATCGTGTGCTATACATACAAACCAGTACTAAGGCCTCTGTATTCACCATTCTCACTCTGTACTGTTCTACACTTTAAAAGTACCCATGGCCATAGGCAGAAATGTTCCTCAGGGATATCATCTCTAGCAGTTAAATACTTTTCATTAGAACAGTTATGGGTTGTTGTTTTTCGCAAACCTGTATTGTCAAAGAGCAGCAGTTCTTTTCCCCGCAAACGATAAGAGAAACTAATAATGTGCTCTCAAAACATTAATACAAAACACAACAAAATGTTGTTTTCTTAACTAAGAAATGAGGAATTATAAGTTAGGGCTGTGTTTGTAACCAAAAGTGCAAATGTTCTGTCTAGTTTTCATTAAAGAGATATAAACAGTTATAACATGGCACAAAATTATAAAACATCCATATGACAACGTAGCCTCCATTTGGTACAGTAATGATTTTAAACTTAGCCTTTAAACTATATCTTCATAAAAAATCTGGTTTGTAGTTTCTTTTTTTTTTTTTTTTTCCTAATACGAGTCCTTTGTAATTCTGAAATGTAAACAAAAAAAACCTGACATGCTATGTGAATTGAGTAGCCTCTTTGGATTCCAGCTGGCTTGGCTGTATGCCTTTCTAATGGTAATGAAGTCACACAGCTGCTAGGACAATCAGCTGGAGTTCAGATCATCACTAGCTAAATGGATATCCACTGACTGGCTTCTTATCAGGACTCATTAAAGTTCAGTCTTAACAAACTGTAGGGTTACATAGGTTTACATGGTTACAGCAAAGCACCTTTTAAAAATGAACTTGTTGGAGCTGAAAAAAATCTCTCCTTTTTCTGCCTATAAATGTTACTTTGTGCTGGTCAACTCAAGAAATGTCCAATCCCACACCCAGTGAAGTGAAAGGAAAATTCCCATTCATTTGCATGGAAGTAAAACAAATCAGTTCCCAATGTTTCAGGGATTTTTGAAGAATACTGCTATTCAGATTACTTCAGAATGTCTCAGCTAAAGGATCACTAAGTATTCAGCTATGTCCAATTTTCAGCTTAGAATGCAGTGCACACTAGACCTATGAGAATTTACCAGCTTTTACTTTGCCCATCAAATTACTAGTATGTTTATGCCACATAAAATGGTGAAGTTTCACCATTTCCACAAGAGGACAATTTCTGTTATGAAAATATAAGTAGATGTAAAATATTCTTTTTTAGCCTAATAGTACTGCACAAGCTTCAGTGCAAACAAAATAGATTTCAGTATTAACTCCCTTCCCTATAGATAAATGGAAAAGTACAAAATGTGTCAATTTTTTCAAAATCATTATTGGCATCTTTTTCACCTCTACAGTTTATGTCATCTGTTTCTACTGAACAAAATTTTAATTATTAAACCTTATTAGAACATGGAACATGCAATGGTGCTTGTGTGACATATTAAAATGGGATAAAAAGTTGTATCAGCTTGGTGTGAATGTGCAGTGACAGACCTTCTAAAGCATTCTCCACATTCTTCAAAACTGATACAGTCCTTAAACAAAATTTCGGCTGTAATGAGTAACGGAACCAAATGGTTTCAATCACGGGAACAAGTATCAACTGCTCTACTAGTGAAAATTTCAGTGAGAAATAACAGCAGTTGAACAACTGAGCCTCTTTTAAATTAATGAGAAATTTTTTTACAGATATTCACTTCATTGGGATTTTGGTCATCAGCTTTATGAGTCACCTCATAATATAGGAGCTGCACAATATAAAATTTATAACAGACATAAAAGGACCTTATAGTCATCGTATATAAGAACTTTATCTTATCTTTATAGTGATTTATGCAAACAAGAAAAAATCCACCCAAATTACAAGCAAACTACTTCCTGGGCTCCACACAATTCTGATCTTTTGAACTCTTTACTTTCCTTTTTAAGGCTTACCTAGCTCTTTCCCATTGGGTTTACTCTAAGAATCAAAAGCTAGTCAGTATTACTTATGTGAAACTCAGACAAAGGGCTTTGGCAACACCTCCAGATAATAATCAGCAAAATATCATAACTCCCACTAACCAATATATGGAAACTCACCCACATAAATGATATCATCCTGATTCAACCAAGCATGCTCAAACTGAGCAGTGACATTCATGCACAGAGAGAAGTCCATAGAAGGAAAATAACAACACTCCTACAGTTCATTACACTCAAAGAGAAACAGGCAAATAATTCCTTTACACTTGCACATACTCTGAATTCTACATTGTAGGTCTTGCTAGTAATAAAAATATTATTTTAGTTTTGATTTTAAAATTATTTTAGTGGTTATGAAAACTGGCAGGATGACAGCATTTTCTACATAAAGTCCTATATTTATCCACTGAGCTTAGGTTTCCTTGCCAATATCCTTTGGCTTTTACCTACAGGAGCTACTTCTGCTGGCAAGTAATAAGTTCACTTCCATGGTTCACAGTTGAGGCTGTCAACAAATGTGCCAACTGTATGATATGGATATCTATTCAATAGAGAAGACTCAGCAGAATTATTCTATAGGTTGTATAAATGTCACTTGGTGATAACTTTTGGTTACTGTATACCTCAGCTGAATTTAAGTAACTGATCTAGAAAGGAAAAGTTCTGTAACACATTACTTCTCTCAGAAACTTATCCCAGAAACCAATCAATCAACCAACCACATGTAGCAACTGTCAGTTGACCTGATTTTTTCCACTAGCAAGCACACAGCTTACTGTAATTTACAACTCCAACTCAAAACCCACTCATATCAGTGCAAATATTCTTATTAACTTCTGTGAGCTTTTGATTAGCTTTTACCGACTTAAATGGAATGAGTATTTTTCAGATAGAAAATAAGCAGAAATAGTTTCAACTCAAATGACACATACTTTGTTTTCCCCTGTTTGGATTTAGAAAAGGTAGCTTCAGTAGCAAAAAAGAGTTAGGATGAGCACATGATCTTTCTTCTATTTCCAGTCACTGTAGTATACAGGTATGTCTACAGGATATAACAAAGTGTTAAAGTGGTGTCCAAAAGAGAGAGACTTTGTACAAAATAGGAGCCACTTGCAGTGTTTTGCAGTGTAACCATCTAGAGCAATTGCTCTTGGCACAGGTCTAACCAATTTGTGAGCCGGCAAAATGCCATCTGAACAGATGGCATGAGGTACACAGCCAAATAGCCATGTATGTGCATCGGCTGTGGGTAGTAATGGCATGATTCCCAGCCATGAAGGTCTAAACAGTTGTCCATCCTGATCTTACAAGCTCATGTTTATAGAGAATTGTCATCAATAATCCAGCTTTGTACTAAATTATCTTTCAAATAAAAAAATGTTCCTGGAGCTGAAAATAGCAGATAGTTGAATTTCAAGAGAACTCCTGTGTTCGTTTCTTTATTACTTCATTTAACAACTAAAAAAAAAAAAAAGGGGGTACAGCTATGAAAACGGGCCCCAGTTTCCCAGACCCATTCTACTTGTTGCTTGCTGCCGTGGTAATACTGTACAGCCAAAGATCTTGATCTGAAGAGCACAGAATTAGCCTTTGGGTAAGGAAATGCTTGTGCTGCAAAACTGCACGTTGATTGTGTCAACATCCTCCTCTTTCTTCTTATTCCCAGATTATACAACTGTTCCCATGAAATAAAAGAACAAAATGTTCTTCTGCTCTGGGGGTTCACAGGAATTATTCAAAGCATTATGAACACACCCATGGCTGGGTACAATCAACTGTACCTGCACCTTTACAAACCTTACCCGTCCCCATAATCATGGAAATACAAAACAGCTCTAATTCAGCTCTGCCTGGCATCTTTACAGTGTGTCTCAGCTACCTCTGAAGACCCAAACCAGTGATTTTGCCCAGGCAAATTTCATTTAAATTCTGTAGTAATCTAGCACAGCTAATAACTATTAACCAGCTATTTTCCAACAGAATTAATTCCTTTTCTGCTTACAAACTGTCCCAAAACAGATTAAGATATCTTTGTGCTCATTAGTTACTTGAAGTTATTTTACATGTCATTTCAGTGATTCGTTCTATCCTTAAACCTCCACAGATTTTTGTTATGTATGTTTGGTAGTTAGAGCTTCAGTTGGTTTGTTGACTGTACACAAAGGTTACAATGACAAAGTTTTTGTCCTCGGTTTGGATGAACAGAAATTCTTACAATCAGGATTTTGATACAAACTTCTGTAATTTCAAGTTCCAAATGAAATCTTGCAAATAACTACATTTTGTTTTTCTTAAAAATGCTCCCTGCTAGTAAATGTACATCAATGCAGCACAAACATTTGATATTTATCATTTTTATCTTTCTGAATGTTGGGAAAAAAATCCACAAAAGACGGATCTCATTCTGTAAAAAGAATTGATTATCTGAAAAAATAAAAAATGCTCAGTTATTTTTTCAAACTAATCTTCTGATGCTTGCTAAACTTTATTTTCAAGCAACAATATTGGATTCTATATCAGCATCCATCCAATAGCACAAGATCTTTTTCCTTACATAACATGTAATAGTATAACCTTTTAGGGAAAACATTGCCAGCTGCAACTTAATTAGTTTTACTGAATGATCCATCCTTACAAATTCACCAGCATAGATAAGTTGACTCTGTGGAGATAACCTGGGCTGATTCAATAGTGTACCTACCAATGTTCAATACAGTGCACAAAAGACCATCAACTATAGTCTTTTAAGACATTTCTTGATGGATGCTGTTTGCATATGCCAAACAATCTGGCAAAGAAGACAAATTTGGTGCCCTTGAAACAACAACAACAAAAAGCCTACTACTGATTTCAACAGGATCAGGAAATGGCCTGTAAACATATTACAGATTCCAGATTATCAAGATTTATAAATAAGGAATCACAAAGAATTGTAGGAATATCTGTGGAGGAAAAGCTGTGTGATTATAGGTTACCTTAGCAGTTTTCTATTGTTTGACTTGTGCAAAGAGCTGACAAAGAGAACAGTTTGCTTGAAATAGACAACAAAATTCAGGGAAAAAAGCAGTGTAATCCCAAACAAAGCTATAATTGTCAAGAACCTGTTAAATTAGCTCTTGCTTTGCTTTTGCAGTATGTCTCGAACATACCGAACATTTTAACCTTACAGAGAGAACCTGTCTACTCTTAAAAAGATTTAACATTACAACTATATGTAAAATAGGCTAGCAGAGATGAAGCTTACATGACCAAAACATATTTCTGCCCACAGAGCTAAAGTTTCATGTAGCTTTCAGTAAACCACGTATGTACAGTTGGTTAAACCTCTTCTTCCCACTATAACTTGAAAAATAAGTTTGGCTCAGTAAGTGGCATCAGAAGCAGATTATTGCCTGGATTGTTAAACTGATCAAGCACATGAAAGAGAACAAGTTACATATAGATGCAGATGACAGGGATGTTGCGTGTTGGGCAGAGGGATAAATACTTGGTGATGGAATCCATCCCTCCACTATAATACTTACAGCTGTGAAAGTAAAAGCCTCTCAAATTTCCTGTTTGTATAGGGCAGCTGTAACAATAGCAGATTGTGTAATATGGTTCAGGAATCCAAAAGAAGGCACATTTCTCCTAAATTTGCCCTATTTAGTCCTGGAAGCCATGATGGATTTGACATTATGAGATGAAAATGGAAGGTTTGTCCTAGGTAGGAGGAGGGTGAAAAAAACAGATTAATGAATGACACCTATCTTTTCAGGCTCAGCAAGGAAGACCTGCAAACAACAGCACTGATTAAAATGGGAAAGAGAAAAATTCAGAATAGGGACCCATAAGAAACCTTCAAATGACAGCAACTTATATCTGAAGAAAAGATCAAAAGTTTAAGACAAAAAGCTAGGATTATTAAAAAAAACCACATTTTGGAGACCAAGTGTTGAAGAATGCGAACGAACTATGAAGATGTCAAGAAAGAACTTAAATAACCATTGCTACCCTATAGCTGGCAAGAGCTGGAAAGTTGAAGACATGAAGATAAAAATCAAAATCACTCTTTATATGAGCGTATTATGCCAATGATGTATTCAACAAACCAGATTAAAAAATGGTATAGTTGAATCAACTTTAAGAAACTGTTTTTCAAGCAGCAGAACTAATGAAATCTGGTTTCTTACTGATGTATGTCTGTTATGTTTACATACCTGTCTGTTATGCTTATGTACCTCTAATTCTCAAGACAACCCTTCTGGCGAAGAAACTGTGCCTTTTGTAGCTATTTCAAAACTATATGCACAATATTTAATGCGATATTGCTATGAATTAGATTGACAGATGAATTCTGTCCGCTTTTCTTTCAAAAGCAGCCCTCTCCTACACCAGCTACTGATTTTCACAAATTACTGAGATGTTCATATCTCTTTCACTTCACTGGAATCAGCCTGATCCTCACATCATGTACATTTTATTTCATTAGGGAACAACATGTTTAAAATCAATGAAGCTGCAAAGATGGCTGAGGACAGAAAACAGGGAAGGAATCAAGGAGTTGTATTCCAGTGGAATATCTCTTGAGCTTATCCAAGGGTAGAGAATGATGTTGGCCACTATTCCTTTTCCAGTGGTGAATCTAAATGTGGATAAAACGATAAGGAATTGGAACTGATAACCCAGGAAAAAATCCAAATACTACGTGTCTTCCTATAATAATAAGGAACCTATTTAACCCTCACATTTCAGTATGGCATTTGGCAAAACCATGTTCCTCCCAAGTCTTGAAACTACAGCAGTGGCTTCTACCAGAAGTGAATCATGAATTTCTATGCTGAAATCCAAGATGCACTTACAGTGAGGGGCAGGGTGTTTTATGGTCATTTAGCACCTTCTGGGAGTTAGAAAGTACTAGTGTGTCTTTGTGACCTTGCTCAAGTCACTTACAGGGAAACTGTCAACTAAAAAAAGTAATTCATACACTTCTGCCTCAAAATGACTTAGCTCCTGTTATTACGATTTGTCTGGTATTAGTATGCATAAATCTACTACCATTAAGACATATATGAAAAATAATGTTCTTCATTTTCCATTTTGCTGATATAGTGAACTTCAGAAGTCTTTTCCTGTATTTTAGTATTTACACATGTAATTTCTGTTCTTAGGTACGAGTGTGTTAAGACAGCAATGGAGGATAGTAAAATGAATAAATACCTGAAAAAATGAAAACCATTTATCTTCCACAATCCTTAAAAATTACTGTAGGAGATTTAAGTAGAGGTATAATGATTGAGACTACATTAACATCAGTGTTTCATATTGCCCAGATTTGGATTTAACTGCACACTTTTTCTATTCTGAATCTAACTTTATCCGTTCATAACAAGGGAACAACTGCATACTTACCTCACAGAGGTATAATAAGGTTTAATGTTAAATGATTTAACATCACCGAGGCAAAGGTAGGAAAAAAATACTATTCTGTTACAATCCCTACATACAGACAATAAGGTTTATATAGTTTGAAGAGCAGGACATCGTCTCAGCTCTATTGCATAGTGACTTATTTTACTTATGTCAACTGGGCAATTTTACATCATCTACTAGTTTTGTTCACATCAAGAAAGCAGTGTATCAACTCCAGTTCACCAATGGAAAATGTGGCAGTATGTTGAAACTCAATTCTCAAGGGACTGGAAAAACAATAAAAAAATACAGGATGTCTTGCAGGACTGCAAGTCATCACATTTCTAGGGACCTTGGCCAATGCTGGGCAGAATGTGCTTGTGAGATGGATCCAAACTGGAATCTACTATTTGAATCAACTTACAATATAATTAGAGAAGTCCTCCACACCATAGCCAAAGCATAACTTTTTTTTATAATATACCTCACTGACACTTCTCAGACTCCCTTTGGAAACACATGTGCAAAACATGGCAATAAAAGGGTTATTCAAGTATCTTAAGCATCTGCTTTTCTGATTAGTATTTGAAAGGAGATGAGTGCTTCTCTTGCAAGGCACAAAATGACATGGATTATAACAGGTACTGTTAATGACAGTATATTAATGTTTAATAATGCAGAGTGATTAAGACTGGGTCTGTACTTTATTATTCTCTCTTCTACATATGTCAGAATGGCTTGAATACCTTTTGGCATGATATTTAATTAAAAGTAAAAGTTAATTTTTCTCATTCATAGCAGGTATAAGAGTTATTACTTATGATTACGCTAGATTTCCTACAATGACTTTCTTTGTTTAATTGATTGCTTACAGGCAGAATTAATACAATTTTACTTTGAGTTCTTTGATTTTTCTACAAAAATGTACAAAAGTTTCAGGAAAATTACTCTAATACCATACTAATTGACTGAACATTGTTTAAAATAAATAAAGGAGGTCTTTTTCCCCCAACAGAGTTGCTCAGACAAAGAACAGGATTTGCAAAAATTCCCAAGTGATTTAAGAGCACATCACTCGTACATTTTCCAATGGATGTGGGCCATCTAAAATGACTTTAAGATCTTTCTTCCTGCAAACCTTGCTTTCAGCTTCTTTGAAAAATCTCAGCAGATGCATTTTATCCCTTTAATAAAAAACCAAACCACAAAAAACTCCAAACAAAAAACTTCCTGAAAGTAAATATTTTGTCCATGAATTTCATACCCAACAAAATTGACAGTAGCAAAGCTGCAAAGGGACTTTCTTAATACATTTTATATCAATTCACAGAATCTCACACTAATCCCATCCTAAAATGAACCTGTCATGTTCATACAATAGTCTTGCTAAATATACCAAATATGAGCAGAGAGAAAAAAAACAATTTGACTTCTTATCACTCTCTGAACTTAGAAAGACTGACACAGATTAGTACATCAGCCTTCTCTATCTCCATAACTCCCTGGTAGCACAGCAGTTTCTAAAGAGAGTACAACTAAATACATAACCTTAAATATCAAGTTTTTCTGCAGAATGCCAACATAACAACTAAAAATAAGAAAGTTTTTCTAGACCATCATCTAATGTTACCTGTGTTTCTTCAAACAAATTCACTACAGAAAGTGATTTCCTGAAGATTTAGGTGCTTTTAAATTCTTGTTGTCAGGCCCCGGATTCCGTAAAATGGGAATACTATTTTCTTATATCGGAACGCACTATGACATTATATTCATTTGTAACTGTTTCTACTGCAAAGAAAGCCACATCAATGTCTATAAATAAACAACACTGTAAATCCCATTTATTCAGTGAATACTTGCCCACACTAGATTGCAACTCTGCTTCAAAAAATATGTTTGGAAGCTTAAGGGATAAAAGCCCATATGTTTATCTCCTGTATAAGAACGTGCAGAGAGGAATAAATTAAAGACATTCAAAATGGTCCAAGGACTGATGCAGCTGATGTATAGTCCCCTGGTCTACATAGCTGAAGGTGATACAGCATGGGTAGATTCAGGTAAGGAAAAAACGAGCAATGAATCCTTGCCAGGTATGTGCAAAATTTTCATCTGATATGTGTCTGTGATTTACCTCCTGCCACCTTTGAGGCTTAAGCAAGATGTCTTTCCTAGGTATTGTGATATCCTATATCTGTGCTTTCATACCTTTTTTTAAAATGAACCTTCTTATGCCGCTCTGGTACTCTCTGCTCCCATCCACTCACTTGTTCCTGCTGTCTCCTCAAGCTCTCTCCCTGCACCCAGATTTCTCAGAGTGATGAGGTGGACAAGGTACTCAATTCTGCCTTTAGGAACACCATGCAGAAACAAAGGTGTGAAAAATCCCAGAGAACGAACAATAAAGCAAGAGAACTGAGGAAAGGTTCATCTGCCTTCCACCATTCATGACCTTGTTGCTTTTTGCAGGTCTGTTTCTAGCACCGAGTCCAGTCTCATGTGGCCCAGCAGAGATTATGAACCTGTGTTGAATGTCACTTTGCTTAGCTGAGTACTGCTACTGAAACTAAAAAGATATTGCTACTGATGTGTATTAACCATTTAGTTCTTCATTTGCTGTTTAAATAAACATGGCAGCTCAAAGCCATACCTGCTTGCGTTTTCCAGACCAGACCAAATCCCTACATCTCAAAAGTGTTTTCTGAAGGGAGCAAGAGAAGAATATGGGGGTTTCTATATACTGTGTAATTGCCTCTTGCCTTTGCTCTGCCTATCAGCGCTATTTTTCTTCACTAAGTTGCTAATTCTTAGGACTTTTCCTTTTCTCTAAAAATAAATTTACCATGATACCAATAGCTTTTGCTCATATTGTTTCAGCAAGACTTTAGTTTACACTTTTCAAGCATCAGGAAAAATAATGAAGAAGAGTTGAAGTTCTTATGGTCCTTCTTGCAACAGATTTAGATATGTAGATTATTATTTTGTGGATCCACTAGCAATTCATCCTCAGTTGAAGTTTTAAGGCAGCACAACATAGGACTATAAAGAAATGGAATCTTCCTACATTACTGTTTTCATAAAGAAACCAGTTGTTAAAGTTATCATTTTTGTTACAGTTTAACGTTGTTTCATCATTTGCCCACAACAGATGAATCAGATTCTGATCCCTGACCTCAGGCAAACCAATACAGCTAAACCATATCATGTCAATACTTCTACATTTTCATTAATTATATGTATCTACATCTGTATAGATATTTTTACAAAATTCATGGTACTGAAGACAGAAATATAAACTTCAAAGAGGAGGAGAAAGCTAGGTAGTTACATTTTCTTAAGGACTTGATAATACAAGAAAAGGTTTGTTTTTACCATAATATTTCCTTTCTACTTTAAAATCTGAAGCAGATGAAAAAAACCCCAGATCAATATGATTAAAATAATAACACTTAAAAAAAGCAGTACCCAGGCAGTCCCCAGGAGCACAGATTACTTTTCTTTCAACACTATTTCTCCAGACATGGTTAAACTCTTCTAGTAGACCTGTGCAAAATCAAACATTGATTTAGACTTCCTATTTGAACCAGATCACCAATCCTTATATCTACTTTCTACCCACTACCCTGAAAAAAAAACCCCAAACAAAAAAGCACCAAGGAACTATTCTTCCATGAATCTGAGTAGTCTCTACAAGCAGGACAGATTAATCTAAAACTTCAATAGTACATCTTTTAATTTAGATGTCACTTTATTTTCCCATTGTAGGAAATGAAGGCATAAGTGAAATAAGAAAGTGGATATGGATACATGCTTGTCATTTTAAATATCTGTCCAGTAGATGACCTCAAAAAAGTAAAGGTTCGATTCCTCTGGCATCTGCTGAAAAGAAGTGTGAATTACAAAGAATTTAATTTTTTTAAAACAAAATGCATTTTGTAAGTGCTAAACGCTTCAGAGAATATTTAGAAGAAATGAGTATACAGACATTAAACATAAATTTCAACTGAAAAATTAGGAAATCTAATGGTCATAAGTATAGTTGTCCAAAAATAAATGCAAAACTGCAGGCACTTGGACACTGCAGCACCATGAAGTTTATGCTTCTTTGGGCATCCATCAGATTACAACTACAGTGAATGCAAAGATCTTTTTTTCCTTGCTTTGCTCCTACTGTCTGTAACTCACACCTACCCTGGTTCTCAAGGTATCCTTATCTTGTGGAGCCTGATACAGTTATGCAGCTCTAAGCAGACAGTTATGCATTCAACTATTTTACCCAATCAGAACATTCCAATTTCCAAAAGCATTTTATAATCAGATTATACCATGCTGACATTTATATACAAATTATAGTGTTTCCATGTATCATAAACCTTATAATCGTGAACAGCTTTAGTAGAATTCTCTGTGGAAGACAGCTTTGATAGAAAATCGTTTCTGTCCTCCCAGTTAATTACTGATTTTTTTTCCACCAATTAGAAATTTGAACTCAATCCCACAGATTTATAATTTACAATCAGTAGCCAATGCATACAAATTACTCTTGCTTCTCTTTTAAACATGACTAAAAGTTCAATTTATTAAATGTTAAATCATATGAAATATCCACAGTAAAATGCTGTGTAGTAAAACCTTCTCTGGCTACTGGAGAATACAGAATAGTTATTTATTTTAACTAATCAATCTTAAAAGCTACTAAAGGCTTTTCTACACTCAGCATGTGTTTGCACTCTAACCTACTAGATTAGTATTGCCAATTTAGACTCTTAATCAATTTAAATATATATATATATATTTAAAAGGATTAGGATAAATAATCCAAGTAAAACAGAAAATGTAGATGGAAAAAGGATGATTAACCTGCTAAAAAAGCCCCAGCCAGCAAGGCAAAGAAAGAAACATTAATTTAGACTTCCTGCTCTAGTAATTCACCCACTGAATCATAGTAGAATGAGGTTTCAAAATTTACCTCAGTTCTAAGGAAACTGCATTTCTTTCCCTCCTTCACTCCCCTTCCCACCTGACTCTCCAGTTGTACAAGAGAGGGCTCCATATTGGATGATTTGAAAATAAGTAAATAGTGACAAACCCTCACTACTTGCAACTATGCTCACAGAGACAGACCACACGTATTTGAATGTTCCCAAAGTTCAACAGTGCTAATGAGTGTAGAATTCATGTATTTTCCTGAAAGCCTCTTCATCACAGGTTTTATGAAAGCCTACATCAGCATATGTTACAAACGTATCAAGGGAGTCTCTTTTCTGATTAATACATCAGAGAATACAGCTATACTGAAAAAAATCACTAGGCAATACCGACTTCATAACATCCAACTTAGGACAACTACATGTAGAGCATTTTAGCAGTTTGCTTATTTGCCAACTAAGGTACTATAAAATATAATTAATAAAGAACTGTTAAAAACTCTTGATTAGATTAATAGAGTGCTTTCAAGCAATTGCAAAGTGAAGAAACATGAGACAACATATACAGGAAGTATCTTATGTGTCACAGAAAAAATACTGCAAGAGATGATACAAATAAAATTAACTTTAGCTCTGCATTTTACATATTTGCCCTCAGTGCTATCAACAAATAGATGGTTATCTTACAGAAGTTAAAAAGAAACATCCAGTGCCATAACTTCAACCTATGTCACTTAGATTCAAACAGCTTTAGGGCTACTGATTAAATGAAAATTTCTAGCTGTTACAAATAAAAACTGGCTTTTTTGGCATTCTTTTCAGAATGAAGACCTTCCTAAAAATATCTGAGTAACAAATTCAGAGCAGCAATCTTTTCAATAATTAACTTACTGCAATGCTTTCCTCACCCTGCCTGGAGAAGAGCTGCTCACTTTTCTACTTCAGGCTATCACCAGTAATATGGCAGAAAGTGCTCTTGAGAATCAAATGAAGACTGTTACTAAAAATATTCATATCCAATTGATGACTTGATCAATTTTTCCGATCCTTACAGAGAAATTTCATCTCACGCAGCTTTCTACTTTCAATCGCACTACATTGTGATTGTAACAAAAGACATAAACACTTTACAGCTTAGTTTATCTCAATAACAACTTTAAGGAGAAAATTTCTTTACTTGTGAAGTAAAACAGCAGATTGTAAAAGCTTTCATAGTGGTAAAAGCACTGGGAGCACAACTACCCGTAGACTTCAGTAAAAATAAAGAATTGTGAAGCTACTGTAGTGAAAACCATCTTTATATATATCAGGTATGGGTCTGATATATATTTTCAGAACAATTCTTTTACTCCAAAACCTACACATTCAATCCTTATCAACAATACCAGTAAAGTTTAAGAAATCTCTCAAAAGCATTTTCTAATGATTTTACAGTATCTTTTTGACTACACAAATGTTGAAAGTGTGAGTGACTCATTTGAAGCCTACTCTGCTCTCTATATTTGGATATTTAAACACACAACATTCAATGCTGGTGGAATTAATGGTCAAAAATCCATATGCATTAAATGAATAGTACTTTTATCCCTACAACTGTAATGAAAATAAATCTTCATTCCACTGAAATACTGTTTTTGTCATGAATTAGTTATATAACACATCTCTTTTATGATACATTCATATTTATTTGTTTCTTAAACGTGTTTGAAATAAATATTTTTCACCCCATCATTAGAAAACAGAGGTCCAATCCTGAGAATGCACTGAATAAACAAACACATCATGGAACAGATAGCCATGTATTAACATGCTCAAACTTAATGTAGTAAGAATTCAGAAAAGTTATTTTGCGCACAATAATTTGTATATACAAACAAATGATCAGGATCATAAAACATATAAAATTAGAGTTGCTGTTTCTTTTTAAAGTGACTTCTTAAAGGCTTTATGCTCTTTGTTTTTTCCCCTGTATCAGGAATTCAGTGCCACAGGAAACCACCAGAAATATAAATGAGTCTGTAAGTAGTCAAAATACTACCTCAGATGTGTTTACTAAATGGTGCTGTTTGTTGTTTCAGTTTGGTTTTTATTTTTATTTTTTTAAATAAAACAGTAACAGTGGTAATGGGAACACTAATGGGTTCCTTGACCAATACTTTTACCTAAAATCTCAAAGGCTCTATGTGGACTCTATTAAAGTCTACAGGAACACTCTCTTTGATATTAATAGGGCTAAAGTGCATTACAAGACTTAGTAAGTATTAGCCTCCTAGTCTCGCAGGGGTACTTGGTACACTGAGCAGTGTCCTAAAGTTGTACAGTGTTTTTCTACATCATTCTGCTACCTTGAGCTCAGATTCCTCTCCATCTGCACAACCTGCCAGTTTGTTTGTTCTTTGGCCTGCTCCTGGTCTGAAGTGAAGAAAGCCGGTCCTGAATTTTAGGAGGCAGACAGGGGCTGGCTTGCATTTGAACACTTCTCCATAAGCATGACACAAAACTGGCTTGAGCTGGCTCAGTCCCAGTCTACCAAAAGTATCCCCAGTAACCAGACAGCTGCCCCCACAGTTTTGTTCTCTCTCACCTACGTTTATTCTCAGCTATCTGACATCATCCCACTGCAAAAATGGGGTCTGCAAGATACAGATATATCAAACAGGGGGAATCACATACACAGCAAATTTGATGAGCAGCATAGGTGTAGCTGAAGTGACCTACATGTGAAGCAGACAGCATGGGACAGTGGGATGGGGAGCAGACCTCTCGCTCACACTGGCAGGGCTACCAACACAGACGTACCTACTGAGACTCAAAAGCGGAACAAGCAAACGTACCTTGGACTCAACTCACAGCCAATTGCAGACTCTACAGGACAGTACTTTCTTTTTCTTCTCTGGGGGATGGAAAACGGAGTTTCATAAACCAAACCAACAAAACACCCTAACTGCATAAAGTAAAAAAAACCCCAACAACAAAACCAAACCTTCCTAACTCACACTGGCAGGTGATATACAACCTTCCTTAGTGAAACAAAATTTCTAATTCTTGAGCTATGGAAAACTGGAACTGTAGAGAGAGCCAAATTAATCACTGGTAAAAGCATACAGGGACGTTTCTCAGTAATTCAGAGTGTAGAAGGAACTTTAAGGGAAAGGAAAGTTTAAAATCACTTTTGCGCTGTTATTCTGCTTTCTTCCTTGCTCTGCAGAGGAAGTCAACACTAAAATTCATTGCTTAAAGAATACTTGAAGGTCAATTTTAGATTAAAACTAATAATTCTTTAAAAAAAAAACCAAAAACCTTTCTCATATCATCACACTGATTTTTTAATTTGATCTTCTGCGACACTGGTGTAAAGTTCCTAACACACACGTCTCCTTGAAACTAAGCAGAGCTCAGTTACCAACACACAATTACACAAGTTAAATTCAGAAGTTCAGAATCCCTGATCACAGATCAGAAGTAGTTCTAATAAGAGGTTTCAACAATAGTTAAAGAATTCTCTAATAAAACCTGTCTTTGCTTTATTAATCGTTATTAGTGTCACCCTGATACACAGTCATTTTCTCATTGACATTAGCATATCTTGCTGCCATGGTTTCTAAACGGCAAGGGTTTAGCTGCTAATGACAGAACCATAAAGTTTGCAGGTAAATGTTATTCCAAGCATAAAACCCTGAGCAAAGCAGTTTGACAAGGACACCCTGAGTCCCCAAGCTGCTGAACCTAATTGCATAGAGATTAATTCTAAAAGATTACTTCTATTTGGTTAGAAATTTTGATGTGAAGACAGAAAGCCTTATTCCTTGCCCTACAAAAATACTGCCTTCTGCAGCCAAAAATATTGTGATTGCCTCCGTGAAAGTTCTTCCTATTGCCCTGTGCCAGGACACGGTTATTTACTATTTGTATTAACACAGCATTTAAGAATTGTTGTCATGATTCCCAGTGCAAAGAAGAGCTATACAAACACAGAATAAAAGGTCAGTTCTTGTCATGACTGTCCTGAATTGGAGGCATGAAAAGCTTTATCTGAAACATCATTTCCTTTGCATTTATAAGTTCTGATTAAATCTGGCATTTGAAATTTATTTATGTCGCAGTTCACACTAAATACTAAATAAGTTTAAGTGTGAAAAAAACCCCCGTATTCTAGCAGAAAAGGAACAAGTTCTTGATTTTAAAATTCAAAAGTCATTACAGGAGTGGAATACAACATAATAAATAACAATAAAACACATTTCAAGACTAGTTTTGGTAATAAAGATCTTTCCTAACTGCTATACCATCTTGTCTTGCTTAGGAAAGATAAGGAAACTAGTCCACCCCTAACCCACATGAACGACTAAGCCTTGAGGGGTTTACTGGTTACATTCACCTTCTTTATTCCTTCGTTTAAGGGTCACTCACCCATTTTCCTCTCACTCTGGGTTATAGTACTATTCAATGTAGATGTGCCAAGAAAGGTATCTTCCACTTCGATCCTTTGACTAAGTCTATTTTTTCTGGCTTAAATAACATTCCAGCTCACCAAATAGTTTCAAGACTATTACAAGTCACAGAGCACAGGTCTACCATAGATGTATAAATCATGGACTGTAAGAAGTTATCACTAGTAATACATCTTCTCAAATTCACAAGCTTTAGTTTATCTTCATATCTTCATAAAGACCAGAGACAGCTTATTAATTACAGAGCTCCAAACTTGGCATTTAGAGTGCTCTCACCCTTCCCTCACAGCACTTGTCAGTTTTGGGCTCTTGCCATCACCACTATACTATAGAAAATGAGTAAATCAGAATTCATTAGAAGATTCAATCAGTTTTCCAAGTGCTTAATTTACCCAAGAAGAATTTCATGGCCTCTAAAATTATTTTCGTAATCCTTTTTAGCCCATGTTTTACTTTCTATGTGTTGTGTAATAAACCACAACCTTTGGAAACAAACCTAGAAATTTAGCTCAGATACATAAGGTGATCCCCAACCCTGCCAATAAAATACAAAACTTCTAATTTTATACCTGAAACCTTTAGTAACATTTACGGTCAGTGTTACTATGTAAGATCAGCTGTGATCATCTGTCTTGGCTTTCAGCATGGAATACTCCAAAAGACTACTGAAAATACACTTGTACTTTCATAAAGTGTATGAATATTTCTTCATATTTCATAACCTTGATTTTTATATTCTTCCCTTTACATCAGCAAGTACATCCTACAATTGAGAGTATATCACATGCAGATTCACTCAGCTGCTGTTCAATGCGCTTAACAAATAAGCAAACTCTTATTTAAAACAGTTGTATTGTATTTGGTGGTTGTCTTTTGTACTGTTTTTCCTAATAGCTAACACCAGCCAGTTCTACACTGATGTGACCCAGTGAGGCACCAGTTATGCACTCTGATAATTATCCTTTTCCACTTCACGATTGCTATGCATGTCCTTACTGCTAAAGTTCAGATTGGTGTCGAGCCACTGTATATAATATAGTCAAATCAGAAAAGCATGGAAATTTCTTGATCATTTGGGCTCTGTGTTGCCTGCCAGCATTAGTAGCTACAGAAATCCACTATGGTTAGTCTGAAATGTTAAACATATATACATCTATATAAATGGCCTAGTCATATGAGCTTTGATGCATATGGCTAAGACATTTTCTCCCATTGTTTGAACCTCCTGAGGTTATGGGAACTAACCTGACAGTGTTTAAAAGCAGCTCATGTCAGTCAATCAGTTTATCTCGAGAGACAGCTGTGAAACTTGATTTGGATTCAACAAATATTGTATGCCATGTGGATAGATGCCTAAAAATCAGCTAGAATAGGCTACTTAATTAAAGCCATATGTTCCCATCAGTTACGCACCGCACACGGAAGCAGCTGGTCACAAGTTATACAACTTACGTGCAAAATGCTAGTAAACCCTTTATGTGGGAAATTAATGTCTAGATGGCATACTGACAGTGTTGTTTGGTACTCTTTGATACCTGGATGTATTCCATCCAGGTTCAGTGTTGTATTGTACTTAGATGCTTGCAAAAATATTATTTAAAACTTGCAAGAAGAAAACAGTAAGTCTCGGAATATTTTGTAATGCAGTACAGATCATTCACAAATTAATATTAACATAGCACCAACAGCTAGAATTACCTGCAGTACTTTAATCGCTAGTTAGACTGATGACCAGAATAGCTGGAAATTAAACACATGATTCTTTAAGGATTCTGTGGGACCATGTGTTTTTATCAGACCTATGAAATCAGTAAGTCCTTGTTCATCTGCCTCAGAACCTCACAATCACATCCCTGTACCCAGAAAAAAACACTGACTGAGGGCTAACTACTTATGAGTTCGTAGTGACTGCTAATTAGTTAATGCTATAATTACTATTGGCAGATACCTGCCAATGGTAATGAAAAAAATGTAGACTATAGTTTTACTTGCAGTGAGGCTCTTTGTGATTCAGTCAGTATATAAAGATGTCTTATGTCAGTACATATTTAAAAGCAGAGTTAAAAGCACTTTGGCCAGGTGAAGGGACAAGCCATTAGTTCATTAGAAAGTCTGGGTGGAAAAAAGTTCCCCTGGCTTTTCTAGGAAACATTGACTTCATCTGGCTGACTTTGTAAGAGCTAAATATAGGTATACCACAGAAAACAGAACTGTGCTAATATGTTTTTTGGGTTTGTTTTCCTTTTTAACAAACAAAATACACACAATCTGGTTCAAACAAAGAATTGTTGTGAAAAACTCTTAAAAGCCCAGGCAAGTTATATATGCTCCTCAAAGGAACGTGTTTGCAAGGAATAGCTTATACAGAGCCTAAGACAACAGTGCAAATCCATGGGCAAGTTTCACGATGAAATTGTAAGGCATCCTACCCTTTGTGGCATAAAAGTACCGGTTTCCACAGAGGCTGGAGTTTAGCCCATACTTGAGAAAACAAACCCTCATTCTCCCTTCTATCAAGCTTTTGGGCCACTCACTTTCAAGGGTGGTAATGACTGGACAAAGCAGAACATAAGTTTTCAACCAACTGGCTAGAATATTGACTCTCTCCTCTATCTGACAGGGCCATAAGCAGAAGATATTCCAGTCCTTTAGCCTACAGATGATATAAATAACATTGCATAATCATGCTATCCTTGGCAAGTGTGATAATGATGTTATGTATTTATCTAGGAGAAGACAAACTTTCATTCCTGGTCTAAACCAGGACAAACTAATGTACAATTTCATCATCAGCTTTTACACATAAGAAGACTGTGCCTTCATAGCCAAATGTTTGTGATATTAAATCTGCTGAATACCAGAAAGGTTAAGATATGCATTGCTCTGGGCATAGCACTGGGAATAAAAGGGCTATAGCCCTATTAACCGTTTCACTAAATTTGCACTGACATAAGACATCTTTATATACTGACTGAATTACAAAGAGCCTCACTGCAAGTAAAACTATAGTCTATTTTTTTTTTCATTGCAGTTACCATGCCTTTTGCATCCATTTGAGACACTAGCTACCAGTTTGACCTTGGAGTCTTGTAGCTCTTACAGTACTTCGAATAACAATACCAATTTTTGCTTCTGCTACTGAGAGCTACATCAGGGATGGAAATGTAATAAAACTTTTCCAAAGATAAGAATCCTAAATCCACTTGGCATTTCTAACTGGTTAGCTGTTCTGTATATATGTGTGTATATAGCCAAGTTAGCAGAAAACGCAGCTTTTTGCAGCCACCCAGGGGGATTTTTTTATTCCACCCACAAGGAGTAAATGTCTATACATTTTCAAGAAGAATATAGGGCCCGGTATGCAATCTTCTAGCTTGATCTAACCAGCCAAGCTACGCAATACATCCTGGAGCTACAGATTCTTTAGCAGCACTTTCATAACTGTTTGCAGTCTGTATTTGAAATTTTATGCAAATTAATGGCAGGCAGGGGCTTCCAGAAAGTCACCTCTTGGGGGATTACCAATTGCCCAGTCTGCTTCTATCACCCAAATACAAGAAAACTGTGTTATTTTACATGTGTTTTACATTTAGAAACCTTATTTTTTTAGTCTAACTTGAAAAAAACATCTTTAACTGCAAGGCTTAGTTGTTCTTGGCAGCTGACCATAAATTATCAGAACAAGGCAATCAATAAATATACATGTTAAAACTCAATGACTGTAGCCATCAAAACAGTCATTGGAATATTTATACTCTGTGAAACAAGGGAATTATAGAAGCTGTCACTCTTCTTGACAGAAAAAGACACCATACGTGCTGTTTAACTTCAAATATAGTTAAAGAGAAATGGTACACAAAAAGACACAGCTCCACACAGTTTAAGCAGTGAGCCAAGGGTGAGGAAGAGCTTATAATTATTCTATGCTGCTTTTCAACTGAATTTCACGTATGTACATGCTCTTTTTCTGCAGCATTTTCAATTACTTTTTCTCTGAACCAAAAAATTATTCTTGCCATTAACCCCACTTCTAAATTGTCACATGAATCAATTGGGCCTTTTAAATTCAGTAGTCTTTAAATAGCTTCAGTGAAGCCCCACACGGCACACTTTTTCAGATTTCAAACAGAAGAGGGAGTAAAGGCTGAAGAGATTGACTGACATGATGTGATCAAGGAGGACATTGAAAGAAAATGTTTTTTAATTAAAGTTATTTGCTTTCACAATACTTTGGGAACATTATAAACCATCCCATGAAGAAATATGTAATAGGGTTCAAATCAAGTAGGCCAGCTTGTTAAACATCAAACCACTATCTATTTTAGCTTTGCAACAAATGGGAAATTTGCCTACTAGTTTTCCACACATTTTCCTTTACATAAAAAATTCCTTCTCATGATAACTGGCAGATAAAATAGAAACTCACAGTATTACGTATCAAAAAAAAGTTCCTTAATAAGTACTGTAGTCATTGTGACCCTATCAACATATTCTATCTTATTTTATACCATGATACACTTAAATGTTATTATACTTACTGCAGTATTTTTCAACTCTGTTGCTTTCAAAAGATTATGCCTCCTTTGAGTTGTATATCTTACCCTGCCATTGAAATTTCTTTTGCTATACATGCGCAGCAGTATAGCTGTATGTAGGCTGGAGCAGCAAACGACCGTAGGCAGGCAGAGGAACTGAGACGCCAGAAGAGCTCCAGCAGGCTAGAATGAGAAGGACTAGCTCCGGCAGCCCCAACAGCCCACCTGTGTGCTGCTGCTTCCCCTCCTTCTTTCCTTTGGAACAGGAATTCCTGGTACAATTGAAGTACGTGGGAAAGGTCCCACTGACCAAGGATTCACTGCTTACCCAGAGTTCGTTATGATTTCCTGCCTAAATAGGAAATAACATTCAACACTGCTGTTCCTAAATAAATAAATACCATTTCTTCCTGAGCTATATACTTTCTTTTTCCAGAAATGGTACTGCCTTGAATTGAAAGCTGAAGTGATGAAAGTAAGCAGATTGCCTCCCTGATTAATTTGCTTCATTTTTAAGTTTCAGTGACTCAAGTCCAACCTTGATTTGTCTAGTTTCAGCTTATATCCAGAGGATCTTTGCTATCTTAACAGACTGCTGACTACCGCAGATTTTCTTCCCATTAAGGTACATTTAGACTGATCAAGTTGTCTCTTCACTGTCTTTTGCAATAAAGCTCTTAAACCTTCTGAACCACTCTTGTCATACTTTTCTGAACTTCCTTGAATCTTTCAACATCCTTTTTGAAATATGGATGCTACAGCTGGACAAATTTACTAAGACTGCATCCAGAGCATGCTATGTTTACTGTCTTCCCCTCAGAAGACATTCAAGGATCATATTTGCCTTTCTAGCAACAACTTATATTCCAGTGATTACTGAACATGGCCAATTAGTGCTTCAGAGTTGCTGCTTGGGGGTATGCAGTCTTCTAACTGTAATTTCCATGCTTCATTTCTAGATATGTGACAGTGGTTAAACAGAAAACCCTTAATATTGGCTGATAAGAATAGCTATTACCACCCAAGAAAAAAAGAGGAAAGACTGAGGTTGGTCCAGATAACATGCTTGTTAATTAATTTATTCTTTGAGATTTGCCTCGGCAATTTCCAATAGCTGGTCTCTGAGAAGCCCTGCTAACCTTTCTGACAGATATCTACTATTGAGTTAATCAGTGTTGTGCAATGAGACAGAGTTCATCTGACACCATTTTCCATATTCCGAAATTTTGCATTTTGCAGTCTGTTCATCTGCAACAATTTTCAGGTATTACAGAATCAGCTTGGTCCAGAGATTAGAGTACTGGAACAAAAAGAGAATGTGTGGGACTCTGTGTTCTGATGAGAAAGAATGGGAAAAGAGATACTAAGGGTTTACAGAGGTGAAATGTGGTGATTTATCTAAATTAATTTAGACAAAATTGATGCACTCATTTGTGTGGTTGCTTTTAAAGTGGTTAAAGAGTGGTCAAAATTGATTTAGTTTAATTGGGTTAAGCTAAAACTGTTTTAGCCACTTTTAAACTGCTTCAATGTCCACACAAAGCAGTTGAACCTACTTAGCTAAATGGAATTAGAAACTGATTTTGTTAAGCAGGAACAATTCCTGTCACACAAAAGTGACAGATAAGTGACAGAGTTAAAAAGAGAGAGTGGTGAAGATGAGGTAATAATAAATGGGCATTATAGGATAAATGAATGAACCATGAAGAGGGAAAAAGAGTGAAGAGTTGAATACAAATGAAGATAGAATAGATAAATATATGGATAAAATAGAAAAGAAGGTCAAACACACAGTGGGGAAAGAAGAGAGGTTTGGCTTTCAACTTCCTACAGAATAAATAAGAACAGAAGTAGTAAAGACAAAATATGGATTTTATAAATCATGCTTCTAAGAACAACTATGTCTTGGTCTGGCAAAGCTGCTATTGATTTTTGCCTGAGTAGAGACTGAGCCTCTAATTTGGCTCTAAGAGTGGAAATTTGTTCATTCTTGCCATGTACCATCTCAATGAACTATTGTAAGAAAACATGCTTATTATGATCTTTTGCTAAGATGCCAGGTGGTAGCACTTAAAACCTCTTGCTATGGGAGTAGAAAGGGGATTTATTTTCATTATTCATGAGAGCCATTTTTAAGGGATAACTAGTAACATGAATGTAGCTGTGAATCAAGTGACATCAAGTGTACTTACTTCTGGGGTTACAAAATGAAACGAGGTGAGGTAGTTACTTAAATTTTTGACAACTGCTTGTGAAATGCAGGTATACTCTGGTGACAAAAGTTACAAGAACCCAAATTCATTAGCCCCATGATTTTTTTTGTTTTGTTTGTATATACACATGTGGGTGGCATATAGGCAAAACTGGTATCTAATATTGTGCACACAAGATTAAGTGCTGCTTTGCGTTGTAAGCTTCATTTTCAAATCTCATCCGACAACTCAGAAATACTGATCCTCCTGATTATTTGCTGTTCATGTCATTTTCTGGCATGGACATTTTTTCTCCCCTGAAATTCAGGGGGCGGGGAGGTGTGGAATCCCAAACCAATCAACCAAAAAAACCCCCTACAACACCATTAAATGAATTTGGCAGTGGTAGCATGAAATTTTCAGAATTAAATGTTAAAATTAGACAGATAAATCTCACTAGGCTGAAGTGGCCCAGAGCTTTTCAGAAGTCCTGAAAAGGAAAATTTCCTCGAGACATTGGTAGCCTCTCTCATCCAAAGAGATAAAGCTAGATTGAGTAAGAAGTCTGAAAATAGGGTTTCAAAAATACAACCACAACCCATTTACTATCTCTTCATTTTATCTCCAAAAGCTGTCTAGCCTAGAAATTGAAAAAATCCCAAATACAATATTCCTTCTTGCCTCATCAAGAAATATTTTAAGGAATTTATTTTCTTTGGATTTTGAAGACACTGTGAAAGTAGAAGGATTATATGGTTATATATTATATAACAAAGTAAATGAATTTTTAGGTCAAAATTTATAATTATAAAGCATCTTTTTTCAAATATCTGGACTTGGGATAGCTTAGCTAAAGAAAGAACTGGATTAAACCATATGTCAGTAAAGCTATAAACACAGAGAAAAAAGATGTAATGAAGAAAAAAAGTCAGTGATGCTGTGACTGTGCATCCCTAAGCTATCTCTGACCTGATCTGGTATGCACACACAGAACAGTGTTATATGAAGAAGGCCGCTCTGATTCTGGGCTCATGCTCAGACACCATGATGTATGTCTTTACCCATGTAATGGAAAATCCACAGCACAGATTACTTGCAAATGATCAAAAGTACAAGAATAACATCACTATTTTATCTGTACTAAATAGTATAAATTCAAAGCACGCAAAGACAGTTATGGCAGAAAAATAATGTTATTCCACATGTGGGGAATGGACTTAAGAGCTCAAGATGAAAGTACTCTGGAGGCAGCATTCCCTTCTAGATAAAATTTGTCTAAAACTCAACAGATCTGACTCTGTTCCCAGTTCCACCCATGGCTTCCTGAATGGCCTGTGAAAAGCCACTTTAGCTATGAATAAAACAGATAATGAAATCTGCCTCTTTCCCAAGTGCTCTGAGGTTGGGAATTTGCTGAAAAGTACTACTAGTAAGGGCTATTGTCTGTAGTGTCTAGAAACTAACAGACAAGTGACCCCCCCATCTTCCCTTTCTGCCACTGGTGTCACAACCCTTATAATTGGACTCAGGCATCAATATTGTCACAGGGTCAGATCACCCAGAATGTTATTTTGGTGTCTATGCTCTATCCCTTAAAAACAGCTTAAGTAACAGAGAGGGATTCTACCAGTCAAACTTTATTCTCTGTTAAAGCAGAGATGAAATGGCAGATCGTATGACTTTCCTGCCTTTCTCTTCAAGCAGTGAAGAAATTCACTGTGCTGATTTTTTAATATGTTTTTGCTCTCTGAAGCCACAACAAAATGCAAGACACTGTAATTTCAACTAGTAAAACAAAGCATTTCCTAACAAAAACCGTCAGTAAAAACAAAGGTCCGAAACAGGAATTTTAAGGATCTGTCTACCTGTCTGTACATTTTTTTGGTAGCTAACATACAGCTTACATCAATTTTGTTGATTTTTTTTTTCCAACTAACATGACCTTTTTTTTTTTTCATGAGAAGGGAAATCACCATAAACTCAAACATTAAGTAGATCATGTCTAACAAAGGAGAGATTTTCAATATCTTTTTCCATGCATTTGTCTGGGTGATGGATTAAGTTACATTGCAAGATTCAGCTTCAAACATTAACTCACACAATTAGCCAGACATAATTAGACAGTCAAGTGAGACAGTATTAGTCGTCATTCACTGAGCTTTTTCATCTTATGACCTTTTTCATCTTATGACCTGTACAGTTTTCCATAAGGTGAAGGCCAAAATGGACTACAGCATTTTTATTTGACTAGCATTTATGAATTCATGTATCATTATATAAATATTACCTTTGATTGAGATCTCATTAAAGGTCTCTCTGTCTAATATCAAAATGTCAATAACACTCCTAAGAAGGGAAATGTCATTTAACTAAGGCTGTGCTTATTAATCTAATAACTTCAAAAATGATCACAGAAAATTTCTTTTTTCTCATTAGAACCCCATTGTTTAGTTTTTTCCTTCAAAAAATGCTGAACTTACTTCAGAGATATTTTGCAATGAAAGCAGAAAATAGTCAATATTTGAACTGATAGTTATCCTCCTGAACTGAAGAACTATCAAAGAACCCTCCTGCCACCGTGTTTCTTTCTGGCTTTTTTCTAGACATTGGCAGAGCTTTTCCTCCTCTCAGTCTCACAGCATACTCAGTGTGAAAGTGACAGAACAAAAGAAATAGAATCCCCATAGTATAACTCCCACTGAAATCAAGAGAGGCAAGTGGAAACCCAAAGTCCAAAGGCAAATTATTTTTAATATTACCCAACTTCTGCCAAGGCTTCATTGCTTATGGCTGGGTATGTTCACTTCTCTGAAGATTCTTCAACCACTGCTGTTCAGGAAGTAGGTATGCTTCCTTCCCTGTAACCCTAGCAGAAATGAATGTGGTTGGATATTTCAGGTATGCAATAAATCAGTTGGATGTGTCAGGTCACAGGGTCACAGACAACCTTTTCAAACAGGGAAACATGTCGATGAACATCTGACATCATCCCCTTGACGTGGAGTTTGTCTAAGATGGAAGAATGGCAGAAAGGAGTTCTCTTAGTCACCAGCTATGGGATTTTACAGATGAAAGGCAGCAGAACTTTTCCCTTCTACTCTCTAAGGGAATCAAAATGCTGCAGCAATATAGACAAGCCCCACAGGGGTCAGAATTGACTTCCCAGGCTGTGGTTTACTGATTTTTTTTTTCCCTTTGGCCAAGATTGGCAAGGCTGAATCTATATAATCTGTGGTATCTTGCTATTCCTAACTACTAGTTGTATAAAAGTCCACAGAATCCCAGTTTGCATCTGCTTCTCCAGACAACACCAAGACTTCCACTATTTGTTGCCTTTAGCATTCTGGATTACCTGATTTGTATGAATGCCAAGGATACACCTAACAAAGAAGCAATGCAGTTACATGCAATACATATGGATTAATGACTTTTTAAACATGGGAAAAATCTGGCAAGGAATTTTTAGGGTAACAGCTCTAGACAGTGACTGTAAACAGCTAATACCATGATCAGCTCTGAAGTGACTGGTGTCAATTCTGATGCTTCTCTCGTATCCTGAGTTATAAAGTATAACATCATGAGTTATAAAGTATAGGGAAAAGGAAAACATAAAGGCATGTCCTAGACAGTCCAGCAGTTGAGGAGCTCTTCCTTCATCACTGTAGAGACTGGAATGGCTGCATGAACAGTCTTTCCACTGCAGCAGTACTGCATGTAATGCCAAGGACAGCCCTCTAGGCAGGAACCTCATTACCAGGATGGTACCACAGCCTGCCATGGAAAGGGTTCCCTGTCTGCATTACATGGTTATTGAAGAGTGTGTATCTGGCTTGGTGGTGCTAAGCTAAGGTGCAGGTGCAAATGGGTGCATACTCTACCATAGTGCACTGTGTAATATGTGTCGATGTGCTTGCATGGTTCTTGATAGGAGCATCCTCTATGGTGAGACTGCCTAGCAGGATGCACTGGAAAGCACTGACTAAAATGTGTGGTCCTATGACTTTTACTCTGGTGTGCCACATCAGCCCATTCAGCCTTGATGACACCACAAGTAGTTACATAAAATGACAGCATAAGGGCAACAATTTTGACCCATTCTTTGGTATGTTATAAGCCTAAGTACTTTTGGGATTGTCACAGAAACAAAGAATATGCTATGTATTACCCTCAGAACTACAGTTTAAATGAAGAAACTGTAAAATCACAAACAGTGAATAGAGAGTTCCTTGGCTATGTGTCTGTAGAGGCTCTTTAGTACAGATTGTTCCAGTAAGGACATGGAATAATTTATGTTCAGTAATTTGCCTCTAGTTCCACCTGGTTCGGATGGTAACATAAGTCTAAGTGTTTCTTGGCTAAATCCACCCACTTTCAGTTTAGTTAAATCATGTTCCTTTTGGGACTTTGCCATAAAATTTAGAAAACATGCAGATCTGGAGATACAAAGAATATTTTTGTACCACTGGAATCTCAATTAAGCTATCAACTCTCTAGATATGTAAATAATGCTAAATGGAAGACAACTCAGGTCTCTTGAGATTTTTAGATATTTCCACCATAATATTTCCCCCCTGTATAACATACACCATAAAATCAATAGTGCACATACTTTAAATGGCTGATATACCATTGTTATTTTTATATATTTTGTGACATGAACTCTTCTCAGATATATACAAGTCTCTCAGAAGTAAAAACTTCTTCCTAAATAGTGCTTGCTGGACTTTTTAAAGAAGAATCTGGACTCAAGATTGAGCACAGATATGTATTGTACATATGATTGTATGGTGGACACCGAAACAAAAATTCCCTGTGCCTATTTGACATCCAATTCACACATCAGATTTCTCTTTTAAATCTGTAGAGGTGTCCCCTTTAAATCTCAGAATTCTATGTTTGCTTATTTCTCCTCTTTATCCCTGTGTCTGTGGCCAGAATGCCTTTCTTACTCTTTTTTGATTTATCTTTCTCCCTCACAGCATTGAGAACACAACAGCTATGACTACATAACACACGCTAAAATAGCATCATGCTGTATTCATCATGCACCCAAAGGATCAATACCTCAGAAGAATTTTCTAGTTTTAACAGCAATTTTGAATGTAGTCAACAGGTGGACTGTTCTTCTAAACTAAGGCAATCTGAATTAGAAGGCAGAGGAAAAAATTTCCAATGGCTATCACACTGCTTATTTTCTAACCAATAAGTAATTCTAGGCAATTACTTAAGAATTTGTTTCTTAAATGTATATAATTAAACACCTATAAATTTAATTTGATATAAAATGCATATAAAATGGATGTCCCTCTTTATTATCTGTAACAGATTGGGTTTTATATTATGTTCTCAGAAATAACTGTACTTCCTGTCCTCAATGGACACTTGAGTCAGTATGATCATGATTTCTGTGGTCACTCTCAGCTACAGACAGGCAGTCTGAAAAGACCAGTAGGGCTCTGGTAGACCTGTGAAAGTAAAGTTCTGAGACAGGATCTTTAATGACATGGGAAAAAGGTAAATGATGTTGTCAGGGAGAAGCTGCTAAAGCAACTCATTTACATAAACTTGTTTACATATATCAGGATTAACTCTCACATGAAAACAGAATGATTACAATTTAAATCAGAGCTATTTTTCACGTAGTTTTACATGTGTACACAGAGACACATGCTTTATAGCTTAGCCAGGTTAAGGTATCAGTGTACACACAGCCTACCTTATGTTCTGTACAGCTTGCACATTTCATAAACCCCTTTTCCAGATGCAATTTACCTCCATTGCTAGCCTCACATGTCTTCCAAATCTCTGCCTTTTTTCTTCAAGTCATTTTCTCAGTCCTTGAAGCTTCTTCCTATTTTAAGCTCAGCATGAGTCTTATGACCGACCTCAAAGCTTATTCACCTTACTATTGACTTCAATACAAAGTATTGTTGGCTTCTACCTTTCCTCAATACATTCCTGTCATCACTAACAAGCAGAATTACAAAATCAAGACAAGGACTAAAATTTCAATTTCATTTGAATACAAATGCCTCTTAGTCTGTGTGCAAAAAACCACATCGTATTTTCCCAATATCCTTGACATTTCTTTTAAGAACAACTAAGAATAACATCATTAACAAGATGAACATACATCACAATTATATTATGATAATATGAATGAAATACTATAATGAACTCTTAATCATTACTTAGTATATTACAAATTTCATACGGAGAAAATAATAACTTACATATATAATGAATAATATTGTACTAGGACTAATATAGTTGTAAGTTAATTACACACTGTGTAGCTGATTTAGTTGCATTTAGTTAAGGAGCTGTTCCGAGCTCACTGCAGATTAATTATGTCTTTAGGCATATACTCTCATTTGTAACTGTCACTTGCAACAGTAGCTGTTGGTTAGGCTGCTTTGTACACCCTTCCTTTATGAAAAGAAACGCAAGCCCCCCCCGCCCCAAAACATCAAAACAAACAAAAGCAGAATCCCTGAACATACAAGACTCAAAATCTCTACTAGCTAAGGTAAGCAAAGGCAAAACACTAGAGGACTGCAGGTTTCATTTTACTGCACTTCCACCCACAAAATATCCTTTATAGTATGTGCTTAGTAAAGTTATAATGCCTCATTGTATTTTATTTAATATAACTGGCCTTCTCAATCATGAAATTTAACATACATCTCAATTCTATAAATTGTTCTACTTTCCAAATCCTTTATAGAGTAGAGAGAAGGATTTAGGTAACTGTCAAAGATTCTCCCAACGATCCTTAAAGTTTTTACTGACTATAGGAAAGAAGTCACTTTTTAGCCTTTGATTTTACACCAGAAGAATAATTTTACATGACAGGAATGGGTAATAAGTGACAGCAAGTGCCCGAGCTACTCATAAATCTAAAACAAGGGAGTCTTTCTTTGTTCAAGGTATTCAGCATTGTTCTAACCTCATCTTGAAAAGTTAAATGAAAGAGTGTCTCAAATACCTAAAATGCCAAAAGAAAAAAATCCATGTGGGAAAATAGGAGAGGAAGAAGGTAGGTCAAAGTTAGACACACTATACTCCTATATGACTTTTTCAGGATTATTGCAAAACTGTTGCAGCGGCAATGAAATTTTAAAGCAAATCTCTTCGTCATCCCCACTTCCTGCGATTCTGCTTGAAGTGAAGACTGGCGCATCTCAGCCCAGATACCAGAAGGAAACGCATTTAGTGTGGTCAGTGTGCTCCTCCCATAACAGGGGGACACACAGGCCAAACCAATGACCAGTCTTTTAGGTCACTTTAGGACAAGCATGTGCCAGGGGAGTTCATTGCAGGGGAACGCACTATATCCAGTTTGAATTAAGACTCCCAAACTGCATGTTTTGTAGACAGAAGGGACTCAGCATCAATTGCTATACTCCTACTGAGCCAAATTACTTGCTAATTTAAATATAGCCCACAGAACTGTATTTTCACTGAACCTGATAAAAACCTACAGTGATTTCAGCACAGACCTCAGCATTCTTGCTGCGCTATACGGGAAATGACACACGCAACTCTTAATCAAACTATATGATATACATAAATATTTTCAGAACGTTCCAGCACAGACTAGCATACATTCACATTTTAGCTTTACAATTTAAATAAATAAATAACCAAACAAAAAGTAGGAATAACCTAAATTCTTTGAATTTCTTTACACTTACATAAAACACAAGAAACGGTACCTTAGGAAAGTATCATTTTTTGCTGCAGTAAGATTCATTAAGTAGTAGAGTAAGCTATAAATCTTTGGTTTTCTGCCTGAATGTACCTTACACATTGCATGCAGTACAGTACAGCTCTCTTGCTAGGGTACCCTGGTACACCTTATCAATGGTAGAAGGTTATGATGGCAAGAGGGATTTACAAGTTATACTAAATCCACAGTGGCAGAAGTAAACTAGCTAGCAGGAAATACTACCAGCAGTGTTGCAATATAGATATTACCAACTCTAAGGCTAAGTATTTCTAGTTATGGAATTCACATGCTCCACGTCCAGGGAAATATCATCGCACAGCAGCAAGGGGAAACCTCCAGAGAGGCTCCTATCGCTCCTTACCTATGAATTATTCTACAGATCCAGCTTTTCGTGGCATGTAGTATATGTTTGTGGCTTTCTGCCCTATGAAAAAAATAACCACCTGCAACAAAAAAACCTGCATCACTCCTATTTGCCATACATTATGTCCAAAATTTCTGCAGAAGAATTTCAATAGCAACAAAAGCTGAAAAGATGGTTCAAATGTGCAAACAGAAAAAGCCTGTAAAAATAACTAATTTGTGAAAGATTAGCAATGTTTGGAGATTAAACAAGAAACCTATATGTCCTGGTTTTGGCTGGAATAAAGCTAATTTTCTTCCTAGTAGCTGGTATAGTGCTGTGTTTTGGATTTAGTGTGAGAATAATGTTGATAACACACTGATGTTTTAGTTGTTGCTAAGCAGTGTTTATACTAAGTCAAGGACTTTTCAGCTTCTCATACTGCCCTGCCAGCAGAGGTTGGGGGTGCACAAGAAGCTGGGAGGGGACACAGCTGACCCAAATGGGTATTCCATACCATATGACATCATGTCCAGTATATAAACTGGGGGGAGTTGACCATGGGTTGAGCTCAGGTATCGGCTGGGCATCGGTCAGCGGGTGGTGAGCAATTGTATTGTGCATCACTTGTTTTCTATATTCTCTTATTGTTATTATTTTCCCTTCCTTTTCTGTCCTATTAAACTGTCTTTATCTCAGCCCACGAGTTTTACTCCCCCTCCCCCCCCCCCCCCCCCGATTCTCTCCCCCATCCCACTGTTGGGGGTGGGCAGAGAGTGAGCAAATGGCTGTGTGGTACTTAATTGCCGGCTGGGGTTAAACCATGACACTATAGGTTGAACTACCAATAACTTCTGAATAAGACAGTATTTCAAATCTGGGACAGAAGCTATTCTGAACACACTCCTTCTGAAAGAGGGCAGAATTGTCTCCACAGATAGAGCAACCACTTCTACAATTTGGCTACAAGACTGAGGCTATTATATACCCAATATCAATATGGATCTTTTACATTTATATTTACATTCACACACAGATGAGTTGTTCATTCTCTTAACCCTTTTTGCAGAAAAAAAGTGATTTGGGATACAGAGCAATAATACTGTTTATTATGAAATGTTCTTTCCCTCACTAGCACAGAAATAATGCAATATATCACAGCATCCTATTAGCGCATTCAAAGTGATGATTAGGATTCACAAAATCACTTAAGCATGTGCTTATATTCATATTAGTTCAGCGAACCAATAAACATGATTTTTAGTTATGTATAGCCACAAATCTCGCTTGAATAATTAACTAGCTTACACCAATTGCCCACAATTCAACATGTGCATTTGTCCAGTCATATTAATGAAACTGCAGAAAATGGTTAAAAAATTAACCAAGTATTTAACTGCTTCACTAGAACAGGAAAGTTTAAACATATACTCAAATGCCACATTGAATTAGTATTAAGATCTGCATGTGCTTAAATTCTGCATTGAATCAGGGCCTAAATAGTAAATGTCCTTAGGATTTTTTCCTATAGAAAAAAAAAAAAAATTCCTTCTAACCAGCATGAACAGCAAAATGCTACGAGGCTTTGAAATTTCAAAATATGTGGCTACTGCAAAACTAAAATTCATTCCCTTTTGTAAATTACATAAACCATAATACACTCATTTTTTGTAGAAATAAATATACCCTAAAATAACACAGATGAAATAAAAGATGATGGGATCACATTGTCAGTTAGGGAACAACCCTACTTAGACAGGTATTTGTGACTATAAACTCTGATAGCCAAAGTTTCTATTGATGTTAATGAAATGTTCTTTCACAAGAAAAGCCAAAAATATGGCTTCTATGTAAGGTTTTTCTTACACTTTTTTTTGCAGTTTTGAAAAAAAAAAAGAATTAAGGAAATGTAATGGAAGCGGAGGTTGATGACTTAAGAGTATAGTCATGGGGAAGCAGACCCATAACAAGTTCAAATTTATGATTATGAGAATTAAGCAGTCATATTTTTTGCCATTGGCAGAATAAGAGGCTCTTAGTGACTGGTTAGGGCTGAAGGATATTAAATCATGACCATGCAAATATCTATTTGATAGTGCATTTGGATAGTAACATATTAGGTGTCATAAAAGTACACTTGTCTTTGTCGTAGACCTTTACTACTTTGTGATAATAATTTTGCAGAGAACACATCCTGATTGTAGTATTACTTACTAGTATTAAAGAAGTTTTTCCTCTACCTGATAACTGATTTTTTTTTTATTAAACCAGCATATAACACTGACTTGTTTCTCGAAGAACTTACAGAACATTTCCAGGCACATTCAGATATCTTTATTGCCTTAACTAAACACACTTGCAAAAAATATTTTTGTTGTAGATCATCCAAATGAGAATATCACCATATTGCTATGAAATCAATTATCACATGTTGTAAAGACTGAATGAAAGACTGAGGTGTTCTACTTGCTTAAGTTCTGTTTTGGCATTAAAATTCTGTATCTGTTGATGTTAGAAAAGAAGTCATTCATAGTAGTGGAAGTTTCTGAATTGCCATGTACATTTGATTAAAATGGACAAAAACAACAGATGGAACAGGAATCTGGATAACACAGTTCTCTTCCAGGTTACTGTCTTAATGATTGTCCTAGAGCATTCCACTCCTTTTTTCACTCCAATATGTTCTTATGTATGTGTTCGCACATGTATTCAAAGTTTCAGCTGAAGGTATGTTGGAAGATTCTTATTTAAATCCTACCTCAGTAAGCAGACAAATAAGATGTTTTCCATATCTTAAGTATCTTGTGTAAATGAAATAGCCTGAGTAAGATTAGCTATAGCTTTAAGCTTCCTAAGAAGCTTGATTCTGTTGACAATGACCCTTTAGGGTATGTATGAAGAAGAGCACCAATAGCAAAGATCCCAAGTAGGCTCAAACCTAAAGCACGCACTCAGCTGATCAGCCTAGACAAGGGAGAAGCAATTCTGGATCTACAAAGAATGTAAGCCTCTAAGGGAGTCTGCTGTTGTCCTAAAAGACAGCACCCCTTGCAGTCCTTCTGGCCAGACCATTAGGCAATCCACCCAAGTGTGAGCAGAAAGAGTAAGTGTGTTCTTTACATATGTAACAGCTACATAACTTGGCCAAAAATATGAGTTAGTTTAAAATGGGCACGGAATCTGGCCCAAGAACAAAATTGAGATGAAAATCAGAGACTTAGCTAACCAGTCAGTCATACAGAACATTACTAGCTAAACACAAGGATATAAAATGGTTGCTAGTATAATCTTTAAAGCTATTATCTGTAAATGCCGATCATTACTATAGCATTTGGTTTACTCTTACACCTTGAATACTGCACTGACACCAATAAGAATTGCTTTCATTTTACAATGGTATCTACTGTTTTAACATAGGGAAGGTTGCACTGTGCCACACTTTAGCTAGTATAATTTGTCTTAAAATCTATCTTGGTAATATTTCTTTCTATACAAACTTGTACTAAAAGACAATGCAGATGTTTGCAAGTTCAGTTTATTATGCTCCAACACTCTAATTACAGAGCTGCAAGGGGCTTAGTGGCATATGCTCTGTAATACCCCATGCAGTTACAAAAATTCAAATTATAGTTAAACACTGTTGTTAATAGTTTATCTCCTATTAACATCAGATAAATTTATCATTTATTTAAAAGGTAAAAAGAAAATGAAAGAACACAAAGGAAGAAAATGTTTATGGTAAAAGATTTGCAGTACTGACTCCTGTTGACTTGATTTTGGCTTCATAAAGATTAAACTCTAAACTAATTCAGTGGTAGAACAGTAAATTCAATATTATGCTTGCTTCTGGAAAACCTAGCCTAGGACTCTCATCTTAACAGCAATGCAAATTTATTTATAATTTCTTTCAGCATTATTACCCACAAAATGGAAAACAATACAAAGTGCTATGAGTAACTATGAAGGAAGTCAACGGGAGATAAATTGTTTGGTTTAAACTTTTTTAGCCTTTTTGAGGTCAGTCATTATCTGAGTGTAATTTTTTTTGTTTTTAATATGTTCAAGTTGTTTGCATAGTTAGCATAAAAACTCAGGGTCTAGCAAAGCTGTCTGCTGCAGAACGATGCTTGGTACTCAGCTGACTACCTTTGTACCTTTGCTTTGGCCTAGAGCTATTTGCTCCAGTCAAGGATGACTCTGAAGTACTCACCTATCTTTAGGAATAAGAATTGTTCATCATGAGATATCAAATAGGAATGAGATTTTTTTTTTTAAAGGGCTCAACGATAGTTTTTGGCTGATTTCTCGGGGGGGGGGGGGTGTTTGGTTTTTGTTTGTGGGGTTTTTTAATCTTCAGTGAATGTGTGGCAGTTACACCACTGCTAGTACTTCTAGACTTAGAAAATCAGGACATTTTGGCCAATTTTCCAGGAACTTCTATTGACTAATCCAAGTGGAATTGAGTTACAAGAATGGATTTAAAAAAGAGTATGAGTGAATTTCCTATCCTTTATAATAGTATCAGTGAATAGACTTTGCCTAGCTCATATCATTTCTAAGCTTTTAATCAACTAATTTGAACCCTAAATCTCCACTGTGATTTTTGCGTACACAACTCTGCCTCCATCCTGCATGTCCATGGCTTGTTCCTAGAACTCTTGTGGTTCTCCTGGCCCTCCCAAGTATTAGAAGGCAGCCAGGGTAGAGAGAAACACTGAGTCATTTCTCTTGAATGTCCGCCTTGAAGAGAAAGCACAGCAAGCCAAAGCAGCAGAGATTTCTTGCTCTCTCTCCCATTTTTCCTATCCCTAAGTATATAAGATGGCTTCTTCCCTCTTCCGCATGCTCTTTTCAACCAAGCATTTAGTGAAAGTCGAGGTTTCTAATGTTTAATCACAATGGAACATTTAATGAGGCACTCTGAGAAAGCTTTTATCAAAATACCCATTTTGTCTCACTTTGAGACAATCATTTGAGAAACACTAAAAATAAGCAGCATAACTTCCCTACATATTTAACATTCTTTAATAACTTCCCCATAAAAGATGCATAGCCTTGACAGTCACTCCACTTTAATTGATTATTATCTAACTAAAATTGCTTGACAACTAAGGTACTTCTCCCTAAACTTAAAAGGACTGTTTCTTCACATCTTAGCATTATATAAAATTTTTGACCATGCCGTTATATGGTTTGATGATGGTGCAGATGCGAGTCCTTCTCAAGATAACAAAGACTGTTCTGATGTTGTTTTCTTGTTTCTTGGTTTTATGCGAGAGTTTGCCTCACTGTCAGTTGGTCGTTCATGTTCCATGTCCTACTGCTCAGGTCTAACTCAGCAAATGAGTATTTCACAATCTTCCATGCTTATCCATTTCCTGTGTACTCGAATTGGGTACATTTATTGTGAATTTCATTGAATATATGCCCATCCATTTTATAACAATGTGTATTTATGCTTTCTTGTGACTGCATGACTGGTGAAAATGGTTTGATCCTGGCAAGATCTGAGATTGGACTTGTGAGCAATTGTTTGCAAAAGCAGCGTTTAGTTTGGGGTTATCTATATCCACTTTTTTCCTCTTATTTTTGTCACTTTGAGTAATATGCTGGCATACAGTCATAAGTATATGGGGGTTTAGCTTGAGGATTTTTTTGTTGTTGTTTAGGGGGTTTGTTTTGTTTTGTTTTGTTTTTTAAGTTCAAGCATTGAACTGAAGAGTTATTACTGAATTTCATGAAAATATTTCTCTATGCTAAGATAGCATGCTATATAATTGATTAGCAAAGAAATCTTTTTTTAATGCAGGCCTAGGATACAGACATGGAAAATAGCTAGGATAAAATAAACCAGATGTGCAGGGGTATTACAGTACACAAGCTTACCTGAAGTAACTGTCCACATATACATGTTGACCCACCATTAACAGTAAGCAGCTGAGTGCTCAAAGAAAGTAGTGTAAGATATGTTGTTTTATCCATGGGCAAAAGGCTAACCATGACAAATACTATGTGCAAGCTGACATACTCTGTCTACACACACAGTCCCTCTACTAGTTTATAACCTCAGCAAGTTGGCTAAATGATGTGATGTGACTAAAATTCCATTACTGCAGCAACTGCAGAAATGCATTGTAAGCCCACTGTCTAGAATATAGTCTGTGATAACACACCAATACTAACATTATTGGACTTTGTCTTTGGTGACCACTGTGATAGTACCAACCTAGTGCATGAATGTATGACTATTAAAACAGGTTGTGTACATTATGGGGAAAAAAACTTTTTATTTTCTCCAAAATACATTGGTAATTGTACTTGCCACTGTCTGACAGTTGGCCTGATGTTTCCTGCCTCTATCATGCCTGCTTATCTGTCCACTAATATTGTCAGTTATGTTTGTCCAGCTCACCAAATCTGTGACTTTCCAAGACAAGGTTCTATTTTCAGATGGCCCTACTATATTCCTGAGGAGGTTTGATCTTGTTTTGGTTTGGTTTTTTTTTGAGGGGGGTGTTTTTGATTTTAAAACAAATATGACTTGACTACTTTAATACACATTTTTCTTGGATATTTAGCTTGTTTCAGTGATTCCAGTATTATTGGGAAGCAGATGGAACTTCTCTCCTGGTATCTTGCCATCCTGACAGAATGATGGATGTGAGCACTTGAAAAATCTTTATCTTATTCTACATTGCTCTTAGATGTTTTCGAGCTCCTGCTTTGAAACTGACACAGTTTGGCTTATGCTTTTATGGTTCTTCCAGGCTTTGTGCTTTCATCAAGTTGAACATTGCATATACTCATTCAGTTACTACATCTCACTTTGTTTCTTACTTTTTTCCCTGTAATTATACATAGTATAGTACTTATGTACATACCAGAGCTCCAATGGTGCTGTAGAAAAAATGCCTTTTTTGGCTTGAACATACTCATCAAACTTTTCACATACACATGCTACTGTCAAACATTCCTTTTCAACTTAGTGTATCATTTTCCTTCCAATGGGTAAATTGCCTTCTGATTGCTGCCTATGATAAAACAACTAGATCTGTAGATGAGGAGAGAGCAGTGGATGTCATACTCAACTTCAGCAAGGTTTTGAACACGGTCCACCCCAGCATTCTTATATCCAAGTTGGGATATTATGGTCTTGACTGGTGGAAAACAGCTTAAAAAACAAGACTGGCTGGATGAGCTTGTTCACAGACTAGAAGAGAAGGCTTCCGGGAGATCTAATAGCAGGTTGCAAGTACCTATGACGAGGTTATCAAGATGACAAAGCCAGGCTCTTCACAGTGGCACATAATGGGAGGACGGGAGACAAAGATTGTAAGTTGAAACAAGAGAGATTCAGACTGGATAAAAGTAAAAAAATCTTCATCATAAGGACAGTCAAGCACCAGAAGAGGTTGCGCCACCTCCATCCTGGGAGGTTTTTAAAACCCAGCTGGATAAAGCCCTGAGCAATGGGACCTGCTCTCATAGCTGACCCTGCTTAGAACAGGAGATTGGACTAATGACTTCCTGCAATCCCTTCCAACCTGAATTATGGTCCTAAAGCAGCAAGAGCCCCATGTCAAGCACAATTCTACGGAATTTTACTTCCCTGGCCTTTCTAAGTATACATTGAGATTGTTTGTAGTCAAATACAATTTCTGCCATACTGTTACAAAATTCATACAGCAGATTCTATTCATATCAGTTTAGTGACTGTGCTTATTATTTGGCATGAATCTATGAGGCAATGTGCAATATGTTGTAGGTTACCATCAGTTTTCACAGTGCCTTGGAGAAACAGTAAAAATTAAGAGGGTGTAATTTCAATTAAGTGTAGGTTTCTGCATGCAGGCAGGAAGAATCACCTATGAAAAATGCAAATGAGATACGAAGTAGTGGCTGTTCAGTACAGTATCTGAAATTAACAATGAAACACAAGTCAAATATGAATAAAGAAATTCATGATAATATTAAGAAGGCTAATTTTTCTTAATAAGGGTATCCTCTGCAAGACATGAATTAATTCCTCTTTTCCACTCGGTGCTGGTAAGACACCAAATGCAGCATTGTGTCTAACTGGGAGCACTATGGTTCCAGAGAGATATGGACCAAAGGGAGTAATCAGATTTAATTTTCCTGTTTTATCTAAACACAGATAAAAGCAACATATATGATCAGATGTATAGAAAACATTTTCTGTGAGGAAAGGTTGAAGAAATTGGAGATAGAAAGACTACGGAAGACTAGGGGATGATCTGATAGACCTTCTAGTAGGTAATAAGTAGGTAATTCCTCCTTAACAGAGGAATGGAATAATTTGTTTTTCTTCTCCACTCTGTACAGGACAAAATGACCTGGGCCCAGACAACACCAAGAATATTCAGGGTAGATATTGACAAAGAAATTTCAAAATAAAGACAACAAAGTAATACAGTAGGTCATCACAGGCAGATTTCCTTTACTGGGAATTTCTAGAGACAAACTGGATAAACACCTGTCAGGAATTAGGCAAGTGTCACTGACGCTACCTTAGGGACAGGATTGGACAGATGACTCAATGATTTTCTATGGTTCTATAACAATGATTTAAATTCTTTTGGTTTCTCTTAATATAACATTGTATGTGGCACTAGTATTTTTTTGCTATAGACTTAACTCCAGTTATGTTCTTGGGTATCAGCAGCTATGGACTGGTGTTCAACATGGTGGTAGATTCTTGCTTTCCCAATTCAGTACTTGCCGAAGTTTGTATTAAGCACCAAGTACTGAAAACAATTTTGCTTTTATGAAATTAGATTTACTTTAGTTGTAGCCAAGTTTGAGTACTTTGTCTACTCACATAGACAAACATTTTGGCTGGCTTTTCAAGAGTTACTATGAATGCTGCCTAATATATGAATTACACAATTTTAGCAAGTTTAAAATCCAATTTCTGATTTTCTCCACTTGCTTTGTCTTATTCACACCAACAAAATTGAGAAGCAGGCATTTTATATATTTCCACATATGACAAACTTGGCAGATGTTACTCCTTCGAAAATGCGATTTTACAATTTTAGAAGCTTTCCTCAATGCAACATATTGTATTGTCCACTCCTGGTATAATTTTCTGGTGCTCACATTTCTATTATGTGAAGAATCATAAATTTAGTGTTATTAAATTCATGAATTTAAAGTTTTTAACTGAAAACTGAGTCTTCTGGTTTTCCATGGAGCCTGGTGTGCAGAGTAGAGCCTGCTATTTTCCTGCAGTATTCTACAAGTAATTTACACTGTCCTTAATAGTATTGTGATCTTGCCACTGTATAATTTCAGCTCAACTTTTTTTCTTGAATGCAGTTCTGTTTTCTTCCCATGAAAAATGCTAAAGGATTGTTTGAAGCCTAGCACATTCACAGATGTCCCAGTATCTACTTGGCATTCAATTTCCTGTTTCTGTGCTGTGTCTTTACATGTGGTGGTACTCTACATTTTAGAAACCATTTAAATTGCACTGTATTAATATATAGGTGTAAAATCTCATCCCTCCTCCCTCTCACTTCTTGCTTGCTTCCTTCATATAACACATTTATTTTCTTTCTTTATCTGTGAGCTTTAGCATCAATACTCCCTTTTGACAAAGTCACTGAATATGTCCCCCTGGGCTGGGTATTTTCTGTTATCATGGTATTTTTTTCCTGTAACCAAAGATTTTCCTTTGCACTTTCTCTCCTATTCATGAACTTAATTTACACTAGTTTTGGTGCTTATACTTTGCAGTATAAGCAGTACTTTAGGTACTTTTATATACTAATTTCTGTTATTTCTGTTGCATCTAGTTCTCTGCACTTGCTTCAAACAACAGAGGCTAAAATCCAAACTCTACAAGCAAAAGAACCCTCAACAACAATTTCTTACTACTTAAATATCTTAACCTCAGGGAGACCTGATTAATTGTTTTTTCAGCATTTAGGAATACACAGTACATGAAGCCAAGGAATGTTTTTAAGGAATAGACTGTCTCTGCACATTGCTGATAGGCAGTATATAAAAATTACAGAATTGCAATTAATATATAAAAATTTCATCAACCACTTAAAGTTGAGGCAAAACCTTGTTTATGCTGAAGCATTATAAACTAAGCAAGCAAATAAAGCAAATAAACTAAGCACACATCCTTAATTTCCTTGCACTTACAATGTTGTATGCTGCACTTCTACTAAAACACTTTTCTGCAGTATTTTGAAATACTGGATTGCAGAATTAGATATCCTGTAAAAGTGGATTTTGATTTTTATTAAAAAATAATATACAGATTCATGTAATGTATGTGGAACACATTGATTTCAGAACAGCTAGTGCCAGCTATTGGAGAGCATGTTCCCAAGTTAATTAGACTTCATTCTGTCCAAGTGAAAAATCTTATTTATGAACTATTCAATCTGTGACATTTGCACCTCAGCATGGTCCCCCTTTTGCTTGTGTTTGAAAGCATATCCAAAGCAAAAGGCTGAAGAGTCAGACTGGATGTGCCTGATTCCCCTCATATATGCACTGTGGATAGCAGATACAATGGCAAACCATAGAGAAGCACAAGCCAACGATGCAGTTCCTAGGACACGGAGAGCTTCTTAAACCCCTTTTCCTCATAATTCATTCTAACTGTGAATATCACCATAAGACAGAACCAAGAAGATACTTGTGGGGTTTTTTTATATTATTATTTTATTTTATCATTTAAAACTGCTCGGAAGAAATAAAGAATGCCACTGTTCTTTTAAGCAGTTCTGATTATGTGAATACTAATGGAAAAGGTTACTTAGAGTTCTTATTAAGTGATTAGTTTTCCTTTACATTTTTATAAGAACTTCATAATGACAATATAAATTTAGTGCTATGGCTGCTCGTAAACCATTAGGAACAACACAAATATCTTCTTTATAGATGGGAAGGTAGAAGGTCCTGAAAAATAATTCTGGTTTAAATGGGTGTAAGTAAATTTATGTAAATTGCTGTCAGTCATCTAAGTATTCATTTCACTAGCAAAATAACATTATAAATGATCTGTAGCCAATGATTCTTCACTTGAAGACATGCAATGCAAACATTTATTCAAAACAGAAAAAGAAAAACACTTAAGGATAACCACAAGTCTTACCACGCCAATAGAAAAGTAGTTATTGATGATGTTGTAAGGCACTGGGTCTCCTTTCTCATCTTTATCATTGGGTATTACTTCGAATTTCCACCTGTCCAGCAAAATCTCTGAGCTGTTCTCAATGTCTTTTAAGATCTTCATCAAATTCTCACCTTCATAACCTAGCAAAACATGAAAATGGTTATTTAATAAAGTATAAAGAAGTTTCACTCCATTTTCTTTCTCCTGGGTGACTGGTTGGATGGGGCTCTGAGCAGCTAGATCTAGTTGAACGTGTCCCTGCTCACTGCAGGGAGGGTTGGACTAGATGACCTTTAAAAGTCCCTTCCAACCCAAACTATTCTATGATTCTATGACTGGAAAAATGAAAACTATGCATTTAAGAGCTGAAAAGCAGGATTGTGTTTGAAGTATTGACAATTTTCCAGCATCTGTCATTAAAAGGAGTACAAACACAAAGCTGGTTTCTGCAGTCAGCTAAATTAATGTAAACTTAGATTAATTCTACAGATTTCACTGGCCATCAGATTTATACTGGAGAAAATAATTTGATCTTCAAAACTTGCCAATCACTTGAATTTTCCAAACGATTATAGCAGTTATCCAACAAGCTAAGGTTATACTTTGCAAAATGTTCTTGCTATGAAATTAATAATTAAATTCCTTTGATTTCAAAATTTATGGAAAAAAAGACATACAGTAGGTTTGCCTGATTAAAGTCTAACAAGAGACTGAAAGGTTTAAAGCTGTCTGCTATTTTTTGTTGATTGTTTCAATGTGTTTTAGCATAATAAATCCAAAATTTGAAATCCATAACCGATGACTTATCAGCAGAACTAACATTTTTCCATCTTTCAACAACTGCTTTATGAGCCTCATCCTGCTCTGTAGAGAGACCTTACTCTTACTTGCCAAGAAGTCTTTAGGTAATTCACTAGTAGTAGTAGTTCACTCCACTGTATACTAAACTTAGTAGAAAACTTGTTTACACACTCCTGAGTATACACAACATACAGTACATGTGTGCACACATAAAAAGTGTGGGGATTTTACTAAGTGACATTATTACTCTGAACACTATTCAGACCAAACTTTGTAATAGATAACTAAGATCTCTGGATGCATTCCTTCTTCAAATCAGAAATAAATTTTCATATTCAAGCGATGTCTATTTCCTGGGTCATTAACACTTTTAGCAAGCAAAGCCATTCAAAGCCTCCCTGCTCAAAACCTATTGCTCATGTATTTCTTTATGGTTGTATAGTATGTTTTTGTTAGTTACTGCCAACCACTGCATAACAGTAGCATGCACAATTCCATTTGTCTGCATCCTTGAGATCACTCACCAGCAATTTAATTTCTGGAAGCCCTGTCTCCTCTCCAATCTATGGAAGTTTCAGAAAATCTGTGTTACGGCATTGTCTACCACAAAGCAACTGGGGAAAGAATGTTGAAAGCTGGTATATTTTCATACTGTCCTTTTCTACTTTAGTCCATATGCAATCACTCAAAATGGAAGGTAAATAAATAAAAGTAAATGGAAGGACAGGCCCTGACTAATGGAATCAAATGCTCTCATAGCTGACCCTGCTTAGAACAGGAGATTGGACTAGCAACTTCCTGCAACCCCTTCCAACCTGTATTATTCTATGATTGAACTCCATGAACTGTTCAGAAAGTGAAGCAAGGCTGATTTGGTTAGGTTTTGTTGTTGTTTTTTTTTTTTTTCTTTTCTTTCCTAAGACTATGGGACTAAACAATCACCAGTCATGACAGAGAAAATAAAGGAAGTCCTCAAGTGATTTCACAGAACATTATGGTTAATGAAGAAGTTCTATAGCACAGAAACTACTGAGAATTTGCTAAAGACTATCTAGTAACAAGGTAGACATTTGGAAAGGAAACTTGCTATGATGAGACAGAAGAAGGAAGAGGTAGCTAAAAAGACTGAGAAGTTACAAATAAACAGCCAAGTTCCAAATACACAACATCTCGACTGAACCAACCGAGACCTGAAATAGAACTGGGTGCGAGCCCATAAACATGACATTCTTTCACCAGAGACTAAGTTATGCCTAAGACTTTCTTTGTGTCTCCTTCGAGTTATCCTGTAATGCAAATCCTGAATGGAAATAAGTTATTGGAGAAGCTGAGAGTAAGGCTCCATACATTCAGGAAAGGATGCAAAGGGTATTAAAGGTTTGACTTTACATATATTCTCCTTTCAGCATTCTTTGCCTTCTCATTTCCTGATAAATAGCACCACAGCACTTATTGTCTGGAATCCTCTGTAGAAGAAGAGAAAGTGAGTGGATCAAAGGAACTAGTCTGAGGCTGAGACACATTTTTCATTTAATATTTATGAATATTAAAAAAGATGAAACCACTCCAAACCCATTATTAGCTGTTTTCAGTAACCCTTTCAGAACAGCCCCAGTTAAAATCCATTTAGGAATACTCCCTCTATAAGGTATTGATCAAAGAAATAACTGCAATACAGATGATAAAAAGCCAACCAAACAGCTGTATACTACTCTCATTGCACCTTGGAGCCTTTTTGGTGTCAGTGGAAGCTACACACAAGGTATGAAGAGTGATTACAACCTTTAATATCTATAAAATAATTCATATAACATTTACAGACAGGTAATTCTAAAAAGAGGAAAGGTGATAACAGTTCTTTACATACATCATAAGAAAGAAATCCAAATATTGAGTGTAGACATTGATGCAAAAGGTTTTTTTCCCCTTTTAATTACATAATGCATTGTATTTTTAATTTGTGTTTACCTCCTCCCCATCTCAGACACCTTGCTAAGTCATTGCCAGTCCCAAGAGGCAGGATAGCAACTGGAGGATGCTTAATCAGGTTCGCTTTCTCTGTGAATAAAGAAGGAAAAAACATAACTAAGGAACAAAAGAATCTAATTGTACGGTACTGATACAGTAACTGTGTTAGGTTTTGTTTCAGTGAAAGACAGCGATACATGTTTTGTGTATGAGATTATGCTGCCTGCTCAGCCACAAGCATTTCACCAAGCCGCTCCATTATGGAGTCCCTTCTGCAGTCAATATTCAATCCTTAATCCTAATTTACTTGATTGTTACCACAAGGACTTTCATAACCCATAGATGTGATAAACATTCATAAACAATGATGGTCAAGATCTTTCCAAGACTGAACATGTTGTGCTCTCTGTTGCTCTCAAGTCTGTCATTCCCAGCTACAAATGCAAATGAGTAATAGTTAAGGGCATGAATAATGAGATGAATCTTGTACTTTTTCATGTGAGCAACCATATTTGTGTTTAAGCATGTATTCACTTGGATTCATGTCTACACATGAGGACCATTACCAAGAACTCCCTGAAACCAACACCAGGGGTTTGTCCATCAGGAATTAAACCTGCTATTCAAAATGAGCATTGATCTATCTGATCAAGTCTCTAAGTCAATATTTTGTATTTAATAAGTAATGTTTTGAAATGTATGAACTTACAGTGCCTTTTGACTCTTTACCAGTACTTTTCTAGCATTTCAAGCCAAAGTACCCTTGTCAAGAAATACAGCCTTTCTGAAAGCTGGAATTGGGTCAGCTATCCCCCAGGTATAATATTTCAAATATACAATTTTTTAAATTCCCTAGTTAAGCAATCAGCTATTTTGTTCACAGAATCAGGCACAACTATCAGCAATTCTCAGCAGGAGTTTATATATCCAATGGATGTGGCAGGGACATCTTCTTATTTATCAATTTCTCATCAATACTTTAGGAAGATTTAACATTCACAGTACCAGTGTACTGCACATCTTTAAGAAAATTTGATATTTAATAGAATAATTAAAAAAAGTTTAAAAGTCTCAAACTGAGGACAAAAAAGTTTGGGGTTTTTTTCCCCTCCCCTCTCCCCCCCCCTTTTCTCGTTTCCTTTTTTTATTTTCTTCTTCCTTTACTCTCAGCTTCTTTGTATATCAGATCTCAGATTCTTTGCATATCAGGAGATCAGAAAAGAAAAGATCAAACTAGAAATTGTCTGTTTCGCAAAACAGATGATTTCTTAAGCTTTTTATGCCAAAGGGCTTTTGTTCACTAAAAGGCAGCACTGAAAATCTATTTCCTGCACCTATGAAACAAATAGGTCCTGGATCCCCCAAATGATTTCTTAGTTCTGTAACATAAAAATTGGTGCAGAAGATAGTATTTTATGAAGACAAAATGGTCTTTTTTCAAATAATGCCACTGAAAGAGAAAGTAACTGCATGACATTTTAGACTTCATGAAAAAAGTGATGACACAATTAACAGCTGCAAAACTTCACCCCTTCCTTCCAAGTTTAGGCAAAACACCTGGTATTTATGTACATTGATTTACATCTTTGAAAGCTATTTGAGAGTTACAATCAACAGCTTGCATCTGCAAAAAGTTGTTTGTTTTTTTTTTTCAAATGAAGATTAGAAATATGCCTTTGCCATCATCCATTCCTTCATGACATCATTTTTACTTTTCACTGAACTTGAAAAGGTTTTCTGGTTCCCACCTCCCACAAAGCACACACTTTTAAACATTCTTCATCTAAACTTTCAGCTGAGTCTTTTGACCTCTCTTCATCCCCTTCCTCATTTCCATCATCATACAGTCACATTTTATCTCTGCAGCTTCTCTAATGTCAAATAAATGATCATGTGGTGTGGAAGATATTCTCCCTAATAAGCCTTGAGAAGTTTAACTCTGTAATATCTTGACTTCTGGGCCTTCCTAATGATTTATATAGAGGACTTCACAGCTAACTGACTGAAAGAACTCCAGAACTGAAATGGCTGTTAGCCCATTATCTCTGTTATGGGATAATGGAGCATAATAAAAATTTTGGTAACTGAAAAAGCAAATAAGCTAAGGTAAATTGTCTTAAAAGAAACAACTTAGATTTGATTCAGTTTGGGAAATAGACTTTGAACTGAAATGAAAAAATGTTGATCCAAATTTCTTGCTTTCTGGAAATCCAGAAGACTACAAGCACCGGACTTGTCTGGAGATTTTGAATATCCTTTGCAATTTCAGTATCCTTAAAAATAATTATGTCCCAAATCAATAAACATCAAAAATTTAAATGAACAAGATCTTGTTTGAAATAGCTGTATCCATACTTTGGTATGTAAGGAAGAGCAGTAAAATGAACAGCATGAATCAAGCAAAACTATGTAAACGCCATTGATTACCTATGCAGTCCAAAATCCAGCCTACTGTTCCATCTCCACCACACGCTAGTACTCTGAACTCAGGAACATCTCGGAAAAAATTTAACCTAAAAACAGTAATTGAAGATATCTATTTAATTATCATAAATGCATTGTGCATTATGCAAACATTTTATGGCTTAAGACATTTCATTTAATAGTAAATGGCAAGTGAATACTTGAAATAACAATCATGAGGGCTCATGCATTCATTTTTTAGACAAATACAATCCAACGTTGTATTATCTGAAAAATTTAATATGAAATTGTGAATTCAAGGGTTGTTACAGTACACTAATACTAGAAATAGCTTGGACCTGATGGTTAATTCAAATCTTTGTCTCAGTTCAAATCTTGTTTGAAACTATTATCAGAAAACATTATCTGTTTACCTAGTTGTAAATGGACATGTAGTCTCTCAAGACAGAAAAGTCTAAGGTGGCTAAATGTATTTGCACAACATTTCCTTGTGAGGTGCTAGATATAAAAACATATGAAAACAGCATATTTCTGATAGTAGACTAATACATTATAAGCTGAGCATTCTGTGGTTGATAGAAACAACTTTGCACCGTGGTTTAATACAAAATAAGTACGCTTCAGATTGAATGCACACATTCCATCACCCTACAAACCATATTTTAAGAGTGAAATATCTTTGGTAATATTTGCCTGGCTATTTCTGCTTCCATACCCATTGAGTGCTGGACGGTATCACCACTTCATTCAATACCAATGTTCCACAATGCTGAAAAGTGAGGATATATTAAACCAACTCTAAGTTGCAATATTTTAAAGCATCTTTTCAGGATAGCTTTTGACACATACTGAAATTATACCTTACTCACAAATTGTGAGGAGACAAAAACCTTCCAGTAATTTTGCTGAACTACTATATATATGTGTGTGTGTGTGTATGTACATTCACATATATTCTATTCATTAGTGTTGCAGACATCTTAATGCATATTCTATATACTAGTGACCAGATCTGATTTCCAGTTTGCAATTATCTAATAAATGCACAATTAGTACATTGTACCGAAATTCTTAAATACAAATAAATACACACAATAACTTGCAAATGTTTAATTCAAGCTATTTTCCATATGAAAATTTAATGCTGCACTGAGAATGGTGTTCCTGTCCCTTGAAAGGTTTAAAAATTCTTTTAGACCTCTTGATAAAATCGAGAGCACATGAAAAACTACAGAGTAAAAGAAAGAGCATGGGAGAAGGAAATGAAAAGCATGATGATCAAAAAGTGCTATTTAAGATGTGGAAGACAACAGGACAACTTCATGTTGTATTAGTTTTAGACCAGATTTTCAAAGTTAGCAAAGCTACACTGAATTAAGCCCATCACATTGTTGTCCCACTCCTTCTAATTTTATCTGCTCAGAGGAGCTCTTAGACAATTTCAAGTGTCAAGTACAATGTCTGAAGGATGCTTACTCGTTCTGTATTAAACCCTCCTTTGCCCTTCTCACCTCTTAACATTCTACTTCACACATCTGCAGGACAAGTGCTATAGGATCTCTTCTGATCCAAAACGTCGTGTGCCAAATCTGACTGGGTACACTTAGGGAACACATCTTCTAATAAGCATATGTGCTGAGAGACCCTCTGCTGGAAGTCACCTCCTACCAGTGCGAGAGTGGGCACTGAGATATGCCTTGGCCCACAGGTGCGCATCTCTGTCACTTCACAAGACCTGGCAGAGAGACAAATGCCTCCTATCACCAGCATTCCCACTTAGACCCAATGTGCTGGGTCTGTAAAAAGTCAGCAGATTTAATTATGTTGCTTCCAGTACTGAGGGTATTTCAGATTAATTTAAAATCAAATTATAGCCCAGAGGTGGCAGCAGGGTACTAAGTTCTATAAATATTTAAGTATTTCTACCACATGTAACAGATGTCAAAAAAAAAGTCTGGAAAAAACAAATAAACAAACAAACAAAACCACACCAAAGGTACAGGGTTGATGCTAGCATTAATCCAGATAGGCAGAACACAGACTTAAAGCTCTGTCTCCCTTTTTATAAACAAGCATCCTCATCATATGGCTATCAAACTTTCTTTTTGTTTTGACTTTATATTTAATGTTCATCAAAAAGTATACCTTCCCAAGAAAGTGGAGGATTGAAGAATCTAACAAAACCATGTTGTCAAAAAAATTCTCAGTAAGCTTCATTCATATTTCCCCTGGAGCATTTTATAGTCATACACAGTGAATTTTCCAAACAATTTCATAGTACAGCATTAAGTTCAAATGACACTTTCTTTCTATGAATTTAAATATAAAAATGATATAGTTTATATAACTATATAATACATAAAATGCATAAAGTATAATATACCTTACATTCTATATTTGCATATATAAACAGTGTATATAAATATATTGTAACAAATATAAATATTTATAAAATCAAATTAATTTATAAAATTAAATATAGTTATATAATTATATATGTAAATAAATCTCATTCATTGAATTAGAATGTGCAGCCTACATTAAGAGTTGGGAAGGGAACATGGTTTTCTGTTTATAAGGTTTCATTCAAACTCAGTAAGTGTTGTAATTGTAAAGAATTTGACAGATTTCTTAATAGAACTTAAGGTAAAGAGTAAGCATTGCCTATCAATATAACTTTAGTCAATTAGTGTTTCAATAGCACCTGTTATTTCTTATCCACAGAACATTTTATATGGTTTGGGAAAAAAAAATTGTCGGAGAAGAACTTAGTAAAAGTGGTTTGAAGAGGAAATAACAAAAAATGGAAGTCATTGTAAAGGCTTTGTGCACTGTCAGACTAAGGTAAAGGACCAGAATAGAAAATTTAGTCCTGTTTTCTTGAATTGATTTATAAAATTGTACAAGGATCCTAGCTATGTATAATAAACATCAAATAACATAAAAATATAAAACAGTACTTACAATGGGTCTCTTCCCCAAAAGTTTTATCTCTACTTTTTAAAGCATTATTATTATTTTTTAACAATTTAGATGATTACTCTTTACATAGCATAATACAACAAGTATGACAGTAAGTACAAAGGACAGACGTCCATTATATCAATAATCTTTAGAGAAATTATGTCAATAACCTTTTCAGAAATTAAATAGGATAGGAGAAACAGGTAAATCAGAAACTTCAAAACATGTATTTTATAGGTATCAAATTAATTTGTACTATAATTCACACAGAAACATTTAATACAATATGTTATTTTGATTTTTTTTTTTAAATGAAGAAAAATATTGCCTCTAGAAAAAATTCCCCTTTTATTTATGGATATGAGAATAGGTAGATATTCTTTTATAAAGAGTTGATTTTTATAGACATTATAGTAAAAAGCTTTCCCACATCACTTAACATGAGTCAGCAGAGCTAGAATGGTACCTAAGAACATTAGGCTGGTACAGACTGTAACCCAAGTTACACCTATTCTTCAATCACTGGCAAAAAGACAAAAAGAAAGATCAGCAGAACTTCTACTCACATCCCCTACCACAGGACAAACAAAACTCCTGATACATTTGGGAATAAAAGATGAAAAGGCACAACTATATAATAATCCACACGAAGACCAAAAAGAAAAAAAAATGTATGGCTGCATACTAAGGCCTTAAAACAGCAAGATATTTTTGCTAGGTGAATTGTTAGATGATTCTGGAAAATGAACCATTTTTCTTTCTATTGCAAAAGGTCAATACAACCAATCCTTTAACGTGGATTACAAGAGATTATTATATTTGATTATATTTCTATCATCAAAATTGACAAGATCATCTAATTCTTGCCCGATGATCAAATTCTTCTATCATTAAACTGCAGCTTCCCTTTTTTTACAACATCTCCCAACTTTTCACACTCTACAAATTTCATAAGCATACACATAGTTCTTGGTCCATGGTCAATAATTAACATAGTAAATGGGCTTAGTCATAAGACTGAGCTGGAAAACCTATAAATAGATATCTTTATCTTGATAGCTCCCTTGTAAATTGACCTGGTTTAGTCTTCCCTATTCCAGTTTCCTATCTGCTGGAAGTAAAACAAATAAATTTAAACCACTGAAGGTGTTTGATGCCAGCCTATTTTTATTTTATTTTGCCAGACACAAGGATCATACACAGAGGCAATTAGTGAGTTTCTGCTGATAAATTAGTAATTTCCACCTGAAAGATGGCAACTGTTTCAACTACCTATACTACTCTAATTCAGTTTCTCATAATCACCTCATCAAATCCATATAAATGCAGAGAAACTATGAATAAAACACCAATGCTACAGGACTTAACTATTTGCTGTTGAATCATGCATTTATAATTGATTTATGCACAGATAGCCCCCTCCCCCTCCCCCTCTTATTCTTATAGAACTGTTTTAGGAAATCCTGCCCCACTCACAGTAAAACTATAATAAAACATAACTTACAATGCTTTCCACTTAGGTACCTCCACATGATTTTTTCTCTCATACCCAGCAGCAGTGTACTACACAGAGATTTCAGGTGCTCAGCCACACAAGGTGGCATAACAGCAGCACTGTGTGAAATAGTTCAGCCAGTCTTCTTCACTCACAGTGGAAGCAAAAATTATAAATGTCAATAGCCCAAGCAAAGAATAATCCACTGATATTCATATCTCAGCATAGGTATCAGCTAAATGTAAGGTAAATTGCAAATTATCTGTGGATATAAAAATACTATTTAACTTGGTAAATTTCTCCACTGCAAAGAAGATCAAAGTGCAAAAAAAAGGGAACAGAACTTAGTATCTGCCCACATAAGGGTGTAAATGGTGTTAGAGTTCATCTCTTGTGGCTCAAACCCATGTTTTTGCTGAGCTGCTTTTATAGTTACCCCTGAGAAATTTGGATTCAGTTTTTGGAAAAGGAAAGTAATTTAGAAATAGATGACCAGTAAAATTTGTGAATACTTTTGTCTCACAGCTTCTCATCCAATATTACTATACACAGTACATGAACTTTGCCAATTACAATACTTGCATCTAATTGTAATCAGCTGCAAGATAGAGGACTTCAGAAGCTCTGCATTATGATTTACAAAGAAACTGTATTAAAAATTATTTATTATGACTTCTGTTTCAAAACTTCTATATCCACAGTAATAAAGTAGGCTGGCCTTAACGGTATTGAGACAATAATAATGAATCAATAAATATGTAAAATCATTAAATTCAGCAAATATTTATTTTTCATAAAGTGTGACATAAATCAAATACAGTAGTATTAATAAAATTTCCCTGAATGGCATCTGTAACTTGTAAGTTTGATAATTACAAGTGAACTAGTACAACATTTGCATATTACAACAGAATTTACACTCTGTGTGAATGAAGTGAATGAAAGATAAATGTTCACCCTAAATATCACCAGCTCGAAGCAAATTGGAGCCCACTAAACCTTCATTAACAGATTCATGTTGACAAAGGACCAATCTGATAGCTATCTTACACTTCCAGGTGAGCCCTATAACTTAGAAACATTGTTTACTTATGAATTCACAATGCTGGGTTTTATCTAGCAGTTTCACTAATTTAGATGTTCAACTCACCCCTGATTCTTCCTAAACTAACTGTCCATAGGAAAGTACTAAGCGGAAAGACAAAGCAATTGCACTGTTGCAATGTTTACTCCTTTACTGTAATGACCATATTGCTGTCATTTTACTAAACAAAGCAAATATAATCCCTGACAAATAGTTATTTACTTGAGAATACAAATGAAAACTGAACACAGTTTTTCCTCTTCTAGACTGCCAAGCTGAGCTGGCCATGTAACTGGACAACATACATAATTTAATCTCATTACAACTCTCAGTTACAGTTTTCTGTATACTGTAACGACACTATTCATGAGACAGTAATTCCAGTAAATCACTCTAATAAAAATAGTTTCAATAAATCCAGTTTATCATTGCATGTGGCAATATATTCCTCTCCTGGAACAGCATTTTAATGTGCAAAAGTTAACTGGTAGATGCATATATTGCAGTCGAAAATACTGTTTTCAGTTCATATTTTCTGAAGACAAAGGTGGCTGCCAATTACAAATCACAGGCTTGCTAAAAACCATGATGGCACATTTAGAAAAACAATATCCCAGTCCTTCAGTGTGTGGTCACATGGAATATTGAGGCACTCCATGAGTATAGGGGACATTTTACTGTCAGGGACCCAACACTGAAAACATTGGTCCATATGATATACTTCACACTCAAAAAAACCATTAATATCATAGAATTGTAGAATGGTTTGGGTTGGAAGGTACCTTTAAAGATCATCTACTGCAACCATCCTGCCATGGGGAGGAACATTTTTCACTAGTCAGGTTGCTCAAAGCCTTGTCCAACCAAAACTTAGGTTTTCCTTAACTATTGCTTAAGATGTATACCAACCTATTTTTACAGTATAGCATTATAGTCAGCAGATGGCCCCTAATCATTCTGATACAGCCATTGAACAATAATGATGGTGTCACACCTATGATCCCTGCAAGAATGAAATTTGCTTTATCTGTGTAATGCCCACAAGATGGGTAGCAGCCTTGCAGATTTGGGAGAGATATATGCCAGTCAGAAGAAGAAATACAGAAGCATTTGTGGGAAAAGTGAATCAATTTATGCTGGATTGTGGGTGGTGTAAAGATGTTGGATGTCATACGTTCAGAAGTAACTTAACTGTAATAGTCAAAAGCTTATTTTGGTGTGACCGAGAAAATAGAACCAGTTCAAGAACATGAGAAGAGCAAACTAATAAGCAGGCTAAAGAATGTGACAGAGGCTTTTAAAATAGATTTCAGACAAAGGCCGTAAGCGTGTGGCAAACTCACTACTGAACAATTACAATGGTTAAGAGAGAGGTGAATGAATCTGGCTCACAACTTTGGAGGTCTAGACTGAGATAGGAGTGGAAATTGGTGATATTTACAATACTTAAAGATTGTGCTATGTACGCAGCAAACACCACAGATGTCATACAGGTAAAAATATTGTTAAACAGCTGTTTAAAATATATCTCTAAACACAAGGTTTAAGTTTCACATGTGAAGACTTACTGAATTCTAAGTACTACTGATTTACAATGCACAACAGTAATTTTAATCATTAAAGTACCCACCATGGCTTGCTTTGCCATTCTTTGGCAAAAATGTAATTCTTCCAAAGAAGTACAGACCAGGTTCACGGTTTTGTTCAGGAGAAAATAACTACGCAGTTATTATCTTCTAGAAATATTCTTGGTGTCTATGTCTTCCCAGAATACTCTGGATATTCCAAATGTCCAACAGCAAAGAAATGCTCTAGCAATCAATTCCAATAATCAGGGAAAATAGTGTAATTTTCAAAATAGGCCTATTGCTTTGTGAAGTTATAAAGGCCCAGGTGCTGTAGATTCCCAACTAAATTACAGAGTAAGTTGTAGGGATTCAGTTTGGCTGTCTTGGGCATCTTTTAAGTGGACGGAATTTAAGAATTAAAAAGGCCTGTTGAGGTAAACTTGTGGATAGAATTTTAAAAAATACATGCTCTCCAAATTAAATGCTAAGGGAGTTACAAAGAAATACAACTTTTGTGGATATAATTTCTATTATAGAGTATAAAAATAACATAAATTAGACATTTTAAATAATACACTTAAGGGAACGAGAGCCTTTTCACAGGGACAAAGCCTTTGTGAAACGGTGACCTCTCTACAGAGTCATGTGGGTCTGTGGCTCGACTGCTATTCATCCAGCTATTATTTACCTCTCTGTGAGGTGAACAATAACTGAATTTCAGATTCTTCAAGATCATTAAATCCACAATAACAGTTGTTGTCAGAAGTAGAAGACTCCTATAGAGATATAACAACCAAACAGGGAAACTCTTTTCAAGGCTAAAAACACAGGTGCCAGGCACAAATTACACAATGTATCAGCCTGGCAATTTTCATGTCACTTTGTTAACTGTGGCAGTCTATAACTGTGGAGTACCTTTTATGCCTGTGTTCAGCTGCAGAGTTTACAGGCTTTCTCCAGCTTACCGATATCTCTCTACTCCCAGCTAAAGAATGTCTAAACCATTAATTATTAGACCAGTATTTAAAGTGTACTGTTGCCCTTTGGCTGAGAGCTCCTTGATTTTCAGGCCTCGCAGCAGGTCAGTTTCCGTTGTTGGAAAGGAATCAATGTCAGAGATTCAGCTGCCGTGCAATTTATTTGCATCATGTACATATTTTTATATAGATTATGTACATGAGTCTTGACATAAACAGCTCCGAAAACCTTAGCTTAGGCACGCTAAGAAGCTACAAGAAACGTTTTTGTGGCTGTCCCTGCAGTTCTCCAAGTACCATCCCATCTATTATGAAAGTAGGTGACACATCCACTTGAGTAATTGCACATTCAGACAACAATACTAAAATTCATTGCCAACTTGTTCAAAATATTTGTCTGTTGACCTGCTACACGCCAGCATATTTATAAAAAAATGCACAATAACTGATATTATGGAAGGGGGTGTGTGTGTTTTGGGGTTTTTTTTCTTTGTTTCCTTGTTTGTTAAGGGAGTGGTTTGAAAGGGAAAATGAAATATATTATTTCCAGATTTCAAAGAAATTCAAATATGGGACTCCACTAGTGGCCTTTCTTCCTCTGAACAAAGATTATTTTAACCCTGTTCCAGCTCAGGTCTACAAAGGAGCCCTTTTTTCCAACACATTTCCGTGAAAGAATATGGTTATCCCACTGAAGAGGAAGAACGAAAGACCTACTGATTGAACTGTTGACTTAAAAAAAAAATAAATACAGTGGTTTCACAGTCCCCCTAAGATTTAGAATTTGATTGGCCTCCTAGTTCTCTTGTCTTTCTCTCTTATCTAAATGGGAGATACTTAGATTTTTGACAGAAATGAAGTGGAAATATTAATTCATGGTAGCCATAGATGTTTGGAACTCAAGCTAGAAAACTTGTGAATGTTATCTTCTTGGTTGATAACAGCAGCCCATGAGAAAAATACCATCATAGATAAAAAAACATTAACTTGTGGGTTAAAGCAGACAGCTTGGCTCTACCAAAACCATGCAAATTCTACCCTAATACGATAGACATCCTATAGGTTGAGTAAACATGTCTGAAATTAGTATTAAAAAAAGCCCCAAAACCCAAACCTCAAAACAGACTCAATTAAAATGTATTACAATAATCATAAATGCTTTAAAATAAATATCATTATGTTTATCGCTTTCCTCTAAATAACAGTAATTGGCATGAAGAATACACTTTTGTTTTTCTCTGTGCTGTACAATACTCCGCTCTGTTCAACTTCAATCTTTATGACACATATGACAACATTAAATAAATGTAACATTTTGATTGACAATGCAGTATAACTGGCATTATAGAGATGGATGAGTGAGTGGACGGATGGATGGATGGGCAGGTTTTATTAGGCAATCCAGCCCTCACAGACAGGGAAAGAAGGACTGGCAAGTGAAATACAGAGCTTGTTCAACTGCTCACTTAAGGGACAAATTATATGCAGCCTACATAGTACTGCCAGGGGCAAGAAGTGATGGCAGAAGATAAACTGGAAATTTAGGATTATTCATTTCTGTGGAATGAATAAAAAATATACCAAAACAAGCTTAATAAAATGCAGTGTCTGTTTGAAAATTAATTAGAAATTTCTTCAAAGTGACTCTGAAGTAAAACTATTTTGATTCCTAATAGGAAGAGAAATTGAAAATATTTTCTAAAAGACACTGCCCTGGTTCAAAAGACTAAAGTTTAAATTGCTTCAGTGCAGGGTTTCAGTTTGAACTTAACACTGCCCTCTTGTGCTTCTGTCTTAAAATACATTTTCCTTTACATCACAAGATACATGAAAACCAGAAGGCAGTAATGGACAGAAATGCAGTCACTAAGTGGGGTTTGATATTTTTTTTTTTCCAGTTTGATTTTTTTTTAAAAAAGGTTCAATGAAATAAGATGAATTTGAACAAAAATATTTCAGTTGTTTTAAAAGTTGCCATCTCAGTCTCTAGCATGGCATTTCTATTATACCGTATGTAAACCAATATTGGTTACTAGTTTTGCCTCAGATAAAATTTCGTAGAAATTCCTGAAATAAGTTTCTGCAATTTTTCTAGTCTACTTACTCTTTGGACTAAAGTTACTTAAATTTACCATGTGTCAAGACTAGCATAACAAAACACAAACAATAAGTACCATTTGATTAATAAAACAGCATTAGTGTTCAGGTACAGGATAAAATTACAGGTATGAAAGAAATCATGCATGTCATTATTTCCAATTTTTGAGCAGGTTTTGCACCATTCTGCAGGTTGCACGTTAGCCACACTGTAGTGCAAGATATCCTGAGAATCTTAACTTCAAAAAGGATTGGGCCAAATCCGCTTTTCACTTTCATCAATGCTATACACAGCCCAAGTCTAACATCAAATGGACAGCTGGTTTAGAATAGTTTTGAGAGAGAATAGCTTCCTATATATTTGGCCTTAAAACCAGAAGTACTGGCAGAAACTGTCAGAGCATACTTTTTCCAGTAATCTATCTGTGACAACTGCAATAGAACTTTGCAAGGCACAAATCACATACATTTCCACCTTCATCTTACTCTCCTCCAATGTAAAAGAAAAAAAGTCCAAACAAATAAAAACTCCCAAGATTAAAAAAAAAAGTATTCAAACAACAGTGTAAACTTATCAGTGAACATGTATCTCCTAATATCCTTCTGCAACTCTTCTCACTGATGTAAAATTCCATATATCAGTGACATAACTAAATAACATCCAATACATACAAAATTATACACAGACCAGATGTTCACGGCTGGTCTGTCTGTTTTCTTCTACCAAAGTACCCACTACTTAAAAAGGAGACAATTCCAGGTGGCAAAAGTTGGTATTTGATATACTGCAATTCTCCTCATGAATGCAAAATAGGAAGAATCGTGGAATAAGCATGTTAGGTGAGCGACTGCAACACTAGCCAGTTCAGACGACGCTTCAGTCACCGTAAAAAGTCACTGCCAGCATAATCTAGCCTGTCTCATCATTTTCTGCTCACTACATCCCCAAGATCATGGAATTGATAAGGAGTGCACAGCTACTGTAATTTGAAACAATGTTCTATATCTGAAATGCATAAGAATATATATATACACATTATATATATATCTATTCTACAGACACAAACATATGTGCATATACATGCTTATGTAGAAGAAATGTATGTCCTGCAGGTCAGTCTTCGAGGCTGATAGTTCTAACATAAAAGTAACCCCCACATTAACTCGGGTTGCTGATATAGCAGTAAAAGCTGCAAATAGAATGAAATTTATCCCACAGTTCTTATAGAGTACTGCATGGCTATCAGTAAAACATATGATATGTAGTTTTATTGGTACCTGTAAACAAATAATACCTGTAAATTTCTGCAGCGTTCAGACGTCTGTAGTGTTGATACATTCAAAGCATGCTATATGTGCTTCAGTCTGTTCATTTGATTATGTAGCATTTTATTAAATGAGTTCTTGGTAATAATATTAACTGTAGACTTACCCTGGCATTGGTCCATTTCCAGAAAGACTATAAACTTGACGAGGATTTAAAAGGTACTGAAATTTTCTATAAATTCTGAAGAGGTGAAAGAGACAAGGAGAAAATATTTACTCATACGTTTGGAATTTTTTTTAAACTTACCAAATTAAAGAATTAAAGAAGTTAACACATACTATCATTATTTGAATTGCAGGATCTCATTTATACAAAAAAAATCAAACATTTGAACACAATTATAATTCATGCATATAGTGTATTGTGGCCATAAAATTGAGACAGAAGTGCTACAAGCTATCTACAATTCAAACGCTGTATACAAAGAGAAAAAAAATAGGATAAGAAAGTATAATGACACAGAAAAAGGTGAATCAAAAAAGCATGGGGAAAAGCACATTGGTTCTTGTTAAAGTAATTCCATGGTAAAGGAGAGATTTATTCCTGAAATTTATGGCTAACACAAAATTACAAGTATAATTAATTGCAAAAGAAAATTGGCTTTGCCACCGATCAAAAATGTCCCCATAGGTTGAACAACATTCTGAGAAAGCAAGTCTACTGTCAGCTACATCTCCTTTAGATTATATTCAAATGGGAAGAAAATGAAAAAGATTCAAAACCATTGTTTCACTTAAATTCCACATATTTTAAAATTATCTGATTAATAAGAAGCAATTTATTGATACAGCATGAAAAGCATTGTCCTACCCCATAAGGGACCCCATTTGCTGTCCCACTTTCAGCAAATATTTCCTTAAATGGCAAACTATTTTAAAAACTGTAACTTTATAAATTTGAGGTTACTTGTCCTAAAAGTGTGACAAACATTTTGTTTCTTCACTGCAAATATTAGAAATGCATTTTCCTGCATTGATTATGATGTGGTAGCTGCTTCATTTCTTACACAGAAACAAGTAAGCACATGAAAGTCGGATCTCAGAATGAATAAACATATACCTATAGCAATAGTTTAAATCATAAACCCCTGTTTCTTGCTTTTAATTTTAATGTTTATGTCCTCAAGCTAAATAATACTTTAATATTTTTAAGAAAGCATTTATTTTTCCCCTGAACTATCTCTTCCTTTTTTTTACTGCCTTAAGTAAGAGTAAGCATAATAAGAGCTGAATTTTAAGTTAAAATGTCCCTGTTTTCAAATTCGGCAAAATAAAACTGTCTAGACACAATCTATGTGCACATTGAGGGGTATTTTTTTTAATTTATTTTCTTAATAGCAATGCATAATTTATTAGGCTAGATGGAAGGCAAGGGTGTAAGAATACTGAATACAAACAAATTTATAATTATCTCTAAAATTGCCAAATTGGAACATTTTCTTAACTTCTCAATTATTTAGTGGTATCAGCTTCTTCATAAAGCACTGTATTCAAACACACACACACAATCTATTCCTGATGCCATTCCTGACAGAAAAAGTCAATGTGAAATGACTGGTTTCACTTTGCAAGCACGCACACATCATTGTCAACAGCCGTGATGACGACTAAATCAGACATTTGACAGTGGATTTACAACACAGCATATTTCCATTTGATTTGCAGCATCTTACCAAGGTGAAAGGATCCTATTTTTAATTTTCTAGTTAGTATGTGTAAGTTGCTTCCCAAGGACGTATGGGATTTAACCTGGTCAAAGGTGCTGCTAATTTAATTTGTGTAGCTAACCCTAAGAAGTTCACGAACAGTATTGTTACAAAGTCCCAAAGGCTTTAGAGTTATTTGCCTAAAAGTTTGGTGCTACAAAACATACTAGCCATTACCTACACTCACAATACCCTTGTCAGGAATCGGTGAAATGCTATAAAAGCCTTCTTAATAAAGAGGGAGCTAGGTATCTCTAGCCAAAACCCAGAAGTCCACCTGCAATAATGAAGAGATTACATTGAATCATACTTGATTCAGTGCCTACCATCCACAGGCACTACTCAAACATCAATACCAGATAATCACTCTATGATGTCTCACTGCAAATGACACGTAACGCTTTAAGTTATTGCAACATACTTATGTATGCTAGTCTGTGTAAAATTCATAAATTGATGGTTCATTTCCATTCATACGTTCTCCAAAAAAGAGGATGAAAATTACTACAAAAGTTTGCTTTCACACTAAACTGTAACTAGACCTAACAGCGTGACACATGCAAGATGAGGAAACGGACAGTATTTAGCCTTCCAGTTTTATACCTGCAGTACCAAACAGCCTACTGATACTGACGTGTCTCCGAATGTCTTGCTTCCATATGTAAGGAAGGAATTGGACATGGTTTCCTTGTGACTGGAGATTTGTGCTGACAAAGCCATGAGGCAGCGTAGTGCAAAATGCCCCCAAAAGACAGTTTTTTGTGATGGAGTTCAATTTCACGAACAAAGCCAGCTCATGAAATTACCCCTGGCCACCACCACCTCCAGCTGGTTCTTACCCAATGACACATTTTTTCAACAAACAGTTGTGCTTCTGTAACCATTTGTGGGGTTATTCTGTGATCTGGAAAACTAAACAGGTATAATTTAAAATACAAATCCTCAGAAATGTTTCTCCATTGTCATCTTTTTCCTTCACTTAAATCATGTCCATGATCTCATATGAACCTCAAAATAGCTCCACTAGCATAACTGAGGAGGCAGAAAATTACAGCAGAAGTGGCCAAGAGGGCTGGGATCATCTTTAAACAGCTCTGCTGCTGAAGAAAATACTCTTGAGTGCACCTTGGGCTGAGTTAGACTGAGCTATCTTCAGAAGTCATAAGATCATTCCTTTAGAGAGAGGAAAGAAATAGACAGAAACCTGTTGGCAATTCAAAACCGGCAGTAAAGTCAACTATACTGGGGAAAAAGCCAGCCACAGAGGTGCCTTGTGTCAATTGGGGGATGCATCTTCATTCATCTAGGGGGTGACTATTCAAGATGCGGTCAATATAGGCTTAATTTAACCCTAATGGCAGAGAAGAAAGAAGCCAAGGACTCCTCCCCAAAATTAAAAGAATGCTAGTGATCTTCTGTCCTAGACATACAACATTTGAAAAAGATCATTTGAAACTGCTTCTACATTTTGTCTCAATGCTAAATGAAAGCTTAGAAAGCCAGATTAATCAGAGGGTAGGATGGCAGAGCTACTATGAACCAAAGTTATTTGAAAACAACAAAGGTCAAAGATATCATCAACCTGTACTGCACAGACACTGAACGTGGAGTCAGCAGGAAACGTCAGTGTACGGAAGCTGATCTCCAGTGCATCCAACCACACATTTGTCAAGGAAACAATTGTTTAAACTCACCTGCTGGTCAGGCAAATAAATTGGAAAATGGGGAAGTGGAAAACAAAGTAATGAGTATGGCAAAACAACAGCATGATTTAGAAGGACTCTTGTGTGAGAAGCATTAACCTTAACAACAGTTTTAGAAGCACTACATGCTTGTTGTATATTTTTTCTGTTGAAAGAAACTATTTTGTCAATGAGGTACTACATATATACATTCTATTCACAGATTATTCAAAGCTGTTTTCTTGATTAGTCAGATCTTAAACACAGACAGACAGGACTGTTAGCCTTAGGATGAAATGGACGTACTGCAATTTTTTTTCTGATGAAATTAACCACACCTGTCCATTTCATGCACAATCACTGAAAACATGTTACAGTGTGATATAGCCTGAGGAAGACACTTGACTGGGTTTGCTGAACTCCTATCCAATCTCATGCTTAATTATAATCCATTTTTGGTGTGTGAAAGGCTTAAAGTTGATCAACTTTAATTCTAATTTGCTACTATCTTCTTAATAAACATTGAATTGTATTTTTGTTCTATTTTATTATAAACATATGTATTATCCATTGGACTAAAACATTTAAGTCCAAGTAACTGTAAATGCATTTCTGTTTCAGGTGATGGACAATAAATATTAATCTCTCCATTAAGAAGAAAGTATAACTGGGTTATTTTCATAGTTCTTTATTTTGCAATTACATCTGAAAGTCACAGCATTGGTTTTTAAAAGAGAAACCTATTCCAGAAGAACATGATATTTATCTCTATACATTTTGAAAAACTCTGGCTTTCTAACCGAATCGAAGTTTTAAAACGTAACAATAAGGTAATTAGATATGGTTGTAGAGAAAGTATTTTTGTGTTCTGAATGCACTTTTCTACATTATCTATGTTTCCCACCACCCCTCTGTTCCAACATTCAAAAACTGAAACTAAAGCACCTAACTTTTTTCACCTTAAAGTGATTCTCAATTCTTTTCCTTTGCATTTGAGAGATTTAACAAAAATTGCAAAATATAAAAGGAAATTACAGAGTATTATTGGAGGAGTGCATTTATTCAACTGGTTGTCAGATGGATGCATACACTCTCTCCAAGTCTAAGGGCAATGAAATGGGCTGGGTTACCATATGGCAAGGCATAAAATCTCATATGGGGAACTGTGGGAACACTGGAGTCTTGACAGTATCTGCAATAACCTTTCTGTGTTCAATGAAAGTCAATTAGAAATCATAACTTCATTCACTGTGATCTCTCAAATACAGAAAATCCTAAGTAAAGACTGAAGAATAGCTTTCAGTAAAAGATCACCTTAATCTGAATGAGTCAAGATAATGAAATTCTCATCTAAAAAAATTAGTAGATTTTGGGTTTGGTTTTTATCCCCTCACTGCTGTTGAAATCTTACTTTTGTTACAGTCTATCTTCTACTCCTAGGCTCTCAATACCTGACCAGATTACAAAATCGCTATAATCAAAAAGCCTGACTTGAATCACCATAACTATACATTTTGCAAAGCTATTTATGTCTTCAAATGTCCTATGATTTTACTTTTCACAACATATAACTGCCACAAAATTGGAGGTGGCAGTCGGGGGAGGGGGTAATATGCGATTCTTCTTTCTAGTTACTGACTGTAAAGCAGCCAGATACAAACCAGGAAAAGTAAAAAAAGTTAAATATTATTGTTGCCTGAAAATGTTTTCGTCCCTTAGATTAAAGCTTCAAGCTAATATGCACTTTTAACATCCCTATTTTATAGTTCTGTTACTGGTATTGATATGAAACATTAACACCTAAAAGGCGGAAGGCAACCCCCTTCTCATCAAATAGTCCATATGTGGACTTTTTTTTAACCTTTTTGAATCAAGTTTTAGATCTAACCATGAGATATTATCTCCTGCTGGTGAATGACTTGAGATACATTTACATGTCTATGCAGTTGACCTTTTGATGTGCTCCTCCTAACACAGAAATATTGAGTGCAGCCTTGACACATTAGTATGCAATTTAACATTTTATTTCATGTGGTATCAAAGCCAATTTAAGAGGTTCTCATACTTCACTATACTCAGCTGCTAGTGGCTGCCCTCGTGCTATACACTTCATTGTGTAATGACACTTGTAGGTAATGGTGTTAGTGAATCAAGCATGTATAAAGCATTCATTTTTTAAATTCACATCGTTACTGTGATCTGCTTGGCCTCAGTAACAGTTGCATTAACATAAACTGAGAAGTGTCAGACGGCAATATGTGAATGGGAATAGAAGCCTGGGAAGGGGATCGGGTTTTAAACTTGCTTTTACCCTGGAGAATATCTAACATTAAATGACATCCCTCGTGCATTAAGCCCATTCAAATAGTAACACTTGAGACCAATTATGAGCTGGGAACTGAAAGATGTGAAACAGCATTTCATTAAATTGTTTCTAGGTTATAACTAACTACATAAGTGCAGCTCTTTAACCTGCCTCTCACCTACATAATTCCAGACTGGATCCTCGATCTACTCACTTCATGTTGGTACTATGAAAAAGTCAAGCTGAGTGCTAGTACATTACCATCCACAATGCCCCTGACTGAGCAGAAGACCAGGGCTACCTCACACTGCTAGAGTGTCTGAAACATGAATGATCAGAGTGGCTCATACTGTTTTGTTGTGATTGCAAAGGCATGTTCTTGAAACTGTTTAGAATGAATCTTTTAGATCACTAACTGCCTTTGACACAGACAGCGCTGCTGTCATTGCTGCTATCTAGGTATACCAGTCTATGGATCACATAATCAGCTCCTAAATGATAACCTGTTCTCTCAGAGGTCTTCGAATACACTTTTGGTTAAATGTTCTTCAGCTCTAAGACCTCCCCTAACATCTACTTTGCAGGATTTTGTCCCTTTTGCCAGTTCACTTTAAGGGGCGCTGTTTGAAAGAAGTGATCTAATGGAGGCAGTGAGGAAGAGGTAGGGAAAGCTGACACACTTGCAGTTTACTTGCTTAGTTCCAAGCTTTAGAATCACACTGGATCCCTCCTTTTGTGCTTTTGGGTACCCACATCACCCACTATCCCCAGGTGTCATCTTCAGCCTAATCTCAGCCAAAAGACTGTAGGCTTTTTCAAGACTTGAAGGATACATTACAGCACTGACATGGTAAGCTAGGCTATAAAATTGGGGGATTTCTGTAATGATCAAAAATGGCCATATTGTTAGCACTTGTGAATCTGAAATACCCTCCAAAAAATCTGCTCAGGGGGTAACTAATTCAGCACTTCTGCCTGAGTTTGATGGTCCGAGTAGGAGGTGAATGCTCTTTATCTCTCTTTTATCATGCCTCTGATACACTAAGTTTTAAACATAAACTTAGGCATTTTGATTTTAAATCAATGTAATTGCTGACATATATAATATTAAGCAGGTCTTTGTGTGATTGGACTTCAATACTTAAGCTGGACTGTTAGAATGCTTCCTATCTACAGAAATCAAAAGGTTTCTTTGTAGGAAATCTTAGGGGGAGGCTGGAGAGTCTACTCACTAAATCTTTGAAGACAAGTCATACATTAGAAAATGGAATACTGTTTCCAATTTAAGCTATTGGCCTGCCTGCATAATTATTACAGAGATTTAAAGAAAACTGTTATAACTTCAAAGTTGCAATGCCAAATATAGCAACTCACATCTTCATGCAAATCACACAAAACCATATACTTAAATATAGCTACTTTTTTCTGGTGTGAAATGAAACTGTTGTATAGAACTCATTCCAGCTTTTATGTGCAGAATTTATAACTATATGCTAGTGTGTACCTCTTCTAAAGAGGGCAATGGGATGTTCAAATGTGAGGCATAACAGTATAAAATGTTGGACTTCTTTTCATATACAAACTTTTTTTTCATATTTAAACATATCACAGAGATCAGAACAGAGAAAGAGAGGGGGGAAAAAGAGAAAATAAACCTTACCTTTCTCCTTGTTTCCCACCACTTTTAGGATTGACAAAAACTAAAAGTGGATGAGTGCCTGGAACTGGAGTGATCTAAAAGAAGGGAATAACACAGCCACTCATTAATGCTGTGTGTTGCATTCATTTTTTCCTATAGTAGACAGAAAACAAAAAGCTTAATGCAAACTCTATGTTATGCTATGTAAGCCAGCTGGAATCAATTCCATAATTTGCAAAAATCCTCACTTCATTAATTTGCCACAAATGGCAAGTGACTTTTTTTTAATGCTGTCTGTCTTACAGCTGTGATGCCATTTGAACCTATAATTCCATTGAAATATTGATACATATAGGTTACATCCATCAATAGAGAAGAAAACTTTAAATGCAAGAAATGCATGACTGATTCTGACAGTAATTTCCTATGGAAAAAGCTATGAAGGAACTGTATTTTGTAATGAGAAATGACACCATACTATAAAGGTCAAATATAACTATATGAAATTTTAAACTTGATGTAATAAATTTTAATTTTTTTTTAATTACAGAAACCTGCAATATTTGATATGATATGAAATCACACACTTTTTAAAATGTAACAGCCATAAACGAGTTCCTTTAAACACCTTAGAAAGCTGGAAACTTAAAAAAGTAAAGGAGAAAACATGTGGAAGAAGGGCAAGCCTGAGGAAAAGAATGGAGAGGAGGACATACTGAAGGAAACAATGACTTCTACCACGTTTTTTAATTCTTTTGTGCATGGAAGGTTTTACATGTTCACATTGACGTTTAGCTTTACAAACTAACACCTTCCTTCTAAGTAATAGTGTTAGTCTGCATTTTCAGATACTGTAAGATGTGCATGTTCACTGCCTTTGCTCCACAGACGTGAAGAACATAAAAAATTACATCAGATGATCACTCTCTACTATCTGTTTTTCAACCATAAAGCTAGACTATTCATATTTAAAATTATCACTTTTAGACATATATCTATTCTAGAATGTTTAAAAGCATATTAAGAGTTCAAAGTCAACATCTCCAAAGTCATGCACTAACAACTTCAGAGATGAAGCTTAGACTGTCTCTGTTTCAAAATGATACATTGAAAGCTCTTGCTGCAAATCCTTATTCATAATTCCTGAAATAACAAAATCTTTTCATCTGAAGATTTTGTAAAATGTTATTTAAGGCAGAACCTGAGATAGCTAAGGAGTCTTACAGGCATCCTATTGACATACGCGTATAAACCTACAGGAATCTAAAAGCACTTTTCTTCCAGTAGGATGTGTTAGGCACTAGTGTGTCAACTCCATCCATAACTTCACAAACAATGGACCCAAATCTGTTCGATATATACAACAAATAATGAAAAACTCCAGCAAACTCGGTGGAATTAAACCTAGCATAAAACCTACCCAGTATCACATTCTGGCACAGTATGTTGTTACAGTAAAGTGCTGTATGTTGTTACAGTAAAGTGCTGTATGTTGAAACATATATCAAATTGCAGGATATAGTGAAGTTTGTCATATATTTAATTTTTATCTACTGTTGTAATCAATTTTAGTTATTTAGCCAATTCCCATGATGTTTGTTCCTGTAAGCTAAGTGTAAACCAATGGTGCTCATTGTGACAGAGATGGACTACCTACTGAAATCCCTTAGGACGCAGGTTAATTAATGAGACTCATCCTAAGGTTATACATGATCTATTACTTCCTCTAATTAGAAATAATAATCCTGATCATTATGCTGGTTAGCTAGAAAGAAGTAAGATGAATGTGCTTAACTATGATTAATTGTCTTTAAGTCGTGCAGATCTCCACTGCCACTAAGTTATCTGCTCACTGCTGTCTGATGGAAGGAAGGTTTAGCCTTGATACTTTTCTCAACAAAAGCTAGGTGATTAACTTATTTCTATTTTATATCTTTTAGTTCATAACTTAACCATTTAATTACAAGTAGAAGGTTTAGGACCATCAAAAACCCCCTAATAACCAGTTTGTATTCCACTCAATTCCAAAATAAGGTCTCTTAATTAATTTCTTACAGTTTTTTCCAAATTACTTTTCTAGATAACGTAGATCTTTCCATATAATAAACAATGCAACTAAAGATTTAGACTAAATTGGTGAACGTTTTCAAGCCTTCATCTAGCATGATTTAAAGGCAATCTCCACAAAGTTATTAGACAAGTGACTCAAAGTCTCCTGATGAAATAAAGCATCATCATCATATATGTGAACATCGATTTTACTCAAAACTACTCATATCTCAAAGGAAAGAAGTCAAGCAGTTCAGGCAGAACTTCTGGCATGCCTCTAAATAATCTCCCTAAAATAACATTAGCTCATCATACACACAAGTTTTTCTTTCACATAGAAAAAACTTCCATTCTTATTCTAGGTATCGCTATTACTGAAACCACCTTGCTCCTCTCCACTCTTAATTTTGATTTGCCAAATACCCTACTTGGAAATACCTGGACAAATAACATCCTTGCAGTTTACTTCATCCACCTATTAATTAAGAGGTCCAAATGAGAACAATGAGCAGTTATCAATATACACACTCAGATTTATAATGTAAATTCACACAATGCTATGTGGCAGATACTAAAACAATCGAGCTCAGCTTCACCCTACAATACAAGTGTTTTAGAGCTAGTTTTCCCTCTCCCTTAAAGTCCCACCAATAATATGAGAAGCAGATTTGCACCACAGGATTCCTGTACAGATGGAAGAATTTACCTATTGTATTTTTAAATACGTAAAAGTGAAATATTAGAAGGGTGAATGTATAGGAAGTATTTCACTTCAAAGATTGCTCGCTCTATCATTGTCTTCATACCTACAAGTGTCTCCTTAAATTAAAATAACAATAATCACACCTGAAGACCTTGTCCATCTACGGTGACAGAATTTGCTCTTTGCATTTTGTTCCGTTCTCCCAGTTTGTTCATTTGCTGGAGGCAACCCTTTTCTTTTTTCACTGTTGCCTGTCTTTCCTTGAAAAAAGAAGAGAAAAGGAGAAAATGGAACATTTTCACACATTATATAATGCTATACAACTGTAACTGAGACTGTGCCTCCACAAAGTTGTTTTTTGACTACAGAGTAATGTCAGATTCTGCTTTAATGAAAATGAGTTCTCAGTCAATTTATTACACAGTGTCTGGCCACTTCACATAACATCTATCTACGTGCCTGAACATTTCATAATGACTAGGCAATAGATGGATGAAAAGTGTGCAGTCACAACACAAATTAATGCAAAGATGTGAAAAGATAATCTGACATTGCCAGGATGGCATTCTGAAATTTGAGAGCCAATCGTACAATATACTTGATTGTTTAATAAGCACACTGATAAGAAATCAGTAATTTATCAAAATTTCATCCTAAATGTTAGCAAGGGTTGGATGCTTCAAGAGTACCACTTTGGCAAAATTTACCTATTCTAAATGTACCATAATCAATTGGCTGAGTGGCCTTTTATAAAATATGTATTTTGTATCAGAAACAAACCAGAATCTACATCAGCTTCTAAGCCATTGGCAAATTTTGCTGCTGCTACACAGCACAATCAGACGGTTATTTGAAAGAGAAAAGCTCAGAAGTATGTTGCTGTAATCGTATTTTCAACTGTTGTCAGGTCATTCCAGAGAACTCTGAATGAAAAAAAAAAAAAAAAAGTCCTTGCTCTTTGCAACTCATTTATCCTATTTATAAACTGCACCCAGCATGTCCTTTTAGGTTGTCCAAAAATGCACTATAAATTACGACAGCAGATGTTTATCAGATAGAATCAGTGTCCCCAGTCCCAACTGCACCTCATTCACTTTCCTCACTTCGCGAGTACAAGGCGGCTTTAAACTAGTCAGGGGAATGGGCTGGCACAAAGCTGCTGCACTACCAAGGAGCATGAAGGAAACTGTTGCACCCCCTGCAACTGCCCTCAGTAAGCAGTTCATTAAACGTTACAATTTAAGTTCCATACCAGGCCAAACCCATCTCTGTGCTACCTCTGATAAAGCCTTAGGGATTGCACTAGCAATTAATCCATGCCACTCTTTCTGGAGCAGTTTAAACTGGTAAGAATCATTGACAGATTCTCTGGCAGGAAGGGAATAACTCCCAGTTTCATACAGTGCCCTCTAACACAGACGTGGACTATCACTGTCTTTATTTCATCTTTAGTTTTCTTAAATTTGCACACTGACACAGCCTTAGTCTAATCCTGATGAAAATAGTGGTCCAAGTCATTCCAGGCTGCTTTGGGTAGCCAAGTGCTTTGGGGAACTGAGGCAATCCGATCACATTTTCTGTAAAAGTACTGACAAACCTATACCACAGCAAAGAAACAGGGGAGTCTATACTATTTCCCATATGCCATGAGATTCCCAAGAGGTTAGTTAACTGAGCTCTTGGATGCTTTGAATAACTTAATCAGTTCAAGAGGAGGTCCAATAGTCTAGACTACAATATCACTGCTTTGACCAGAAAACAGTAAAAGCAATTAGAGCTATTCACCTCAGCCGTAACCTTCAAAACACAAACACTGTCCATATCACTGCCTAAGAAATCACCGACTCAGCACTTATTTATTTGACAATTTTTTAGAAACTAGAACTATAATGAGGCACCCAAACAAAATAATATTTGTGAACTAACATGAAACATCAAAGCACAATGGTATTGGTTAGTGCCAAGGATAGTAAGAAACTTCAGCATGAAAGAAGCTTTGCACTTCATTACATATGTAAGCAGCTTTGGGGTTTTAAACAACTTTGTGAATAACTACCCTTAAAGTCACTACATTTTATAAGAAGTAAGCATACCATGTTAAACAGGATTTTATATTACAACCAATCTGGCTCTTGGATATTGCAACATCTTCAAAAATCAAATCAGATGTCAGTAATGCAGACACACAGCTAGTAAAATAACCTTATTTCTAACACAAATCAGAGATGGAGAGCAAATTTTAAAAAGTCTAGGAAAACGTTAAGCTAAACAACATATTTGTGATAATTCAAAGAAAAAGGTAACAGAAAGGAACAGATCCAGCACACTGAGTACGTCCATTTAGAGAGCTTAAAAAAACACTGTTCAAAAGAGGCCTACTTACAAAGTGTGGCACTAAAAATCTTCTTGCATATATCATGCTATTTCTTAAAGGAAAAGTATTTACACACTGCTGGGAACTGTCTTTACATAAAGGATGCTTACCACAGTGCCCAAACCTGCTGTTAGCAATCACTCACAAGCAAAATGCAGTAACAATTGCCTCAAGCAAAGTTTTGGATATTGGTTTTTTTGTTCCAGCATGATACAGATAGCAAATACCCTCAGCTGGCCTTGGCCCTATGACTGCTGCATTAGCAACATTCCTTCTCCAATTTATGTTACCTGTCCCATAAGCAAAACTATCGCTTGACTCACAGACAAAGACAGCTTCTCCTAAGCAGTGACTACACAAGATTAGGCCATACACCTCATACAATGTAAAGGAAAAAGAATATTCATGATACAGAATTGTCTAGAGTGTTATTAAAAAAAATCAAATATGGATACCTGACCTCATTATCATTGCAGGTTTGCTTCCTTCAATGATCATTTTTGAAGTATAAATAAAGTATTTCGTATCACCCATCTTATATGCATGATACCACAATACATGTCACCACATGTACCAATAATCCTCTCTGAAATATTTCTGAAGAAGCTGATAGGAGATTTCCTAGCATTATGTATCCTATAATTTTTACATATGTGCTATACTAGTGGGGACCTAACTTACAATTTGTGTGAAATAATATAATAATGTGTATCTTAATTCTAGTGAATAAATCTACTAATGGAACACAAAAAGATTTACCATTTCATTAAAAAAAATCTCTTTTAAATATTCTTGCATAGATACTTTGTTTTATATATGAAACAGAAAGCTGGCTTTCTAATCCAGTTCTACATAACTGTTTGAATAACTTTCTTTCAGGAACTATAACATTACTATAACATAACTAAGCTATCCAGGAGTGTCAGGAACTAAACAGAGTCATTTTTTAATGAGATAATAACAGTTTAATAAAATCGTCTGTGGATAATAGCCTACAAATTCTAGCAATGTTAAGACAAATTTGACATGCATTGAATAAATGGTTTTACAAAATGCAAACATTTATTTTTTGAGGTAAGAAATGTTTCTACAACAGTTGTGCTGTATTTAATATCTTGTTAATCAAAGCATACAAAATGATTAATGTATCTGTGAACCATTTTGTTTAGTGGACATGCATGAGGTTGATAGAGATACTGAATACAGCATTTTAAAAGCTATTGTACATTTTGACGGCTCAAAGAATCGAGTTTTTCTGTTCTTTTGGTATGTGCCAGAGCACATAACTTTCAAAATAGTACTTACCACAACATAAAATTTTTCCACCCATTTTTACACCTCCCATGCCTTCTTTTCTCCCTTTGAACTCCCACTTTTAAGTCAATATCCATCAACTGGAGCTTCTACCATTCAGTATTGCTCCAGAGAGATCACTGTCAGATAAGAACTACTCAATTGTATCTATCCCTTATTCATCCAAATAAGAAAAAAGAATTGATAAATAAGACAGGGCCTTTCAAATGATAACACAGAATACCATGTCTCGATTTTTAGTTCAGCCCCAAAATGCACTTTATAACAAAAAGAATGTACAATATCATGATCTGTTAGTACTCGTGCGTACATGGATGCCTCCCGTTACGCACCTCAGGGAGCAAACCTCCTAAAGTGGGTAGCGTCTGTTGGAAAAAGAGAACGTTAGGCTGCAACACCGAACAGGGATGGCAAGGGGCATGGAAAGAGTGGTTATGAGGAACACTACCTTGCAGCAGTTCTACTTAACAACAAATATACAAGGTGGTTTTTTACACATTTGCACAATCGTACTCTCCCAATGTTCTGGCTGTCATATTACAAAATTTATATTCTTGGAAGTATCTGTGGGATCATTTTAGCACCAGCTAAAAATATTAGAAAACCTGAGGACTTTATTCTTTCAAATAGTAAAAAGAGATACTTGGTACCTGGGGAGTATTCTTTCTATTTTATCTTCCAAGTCTTTGAATCCTCATCCAAAGTGAGGAATCTTATTTAAAAAGCTTTCTTCTACTACAATTGACAAGCTATACAACATTCATCCTCAAAAAGTATTTCTACTGTTTCTTTACAGAGAAGTACCGTCTTTGCACAAAACACTAAGATTTAGAAATACCATACTCTATCATAGCTGTTATAAGAAAACATATTAATAGTAACTAATGGCTTACTAAATAGTTACCTTTTTACGTTTTAACTGCTGACACAGAATCCAGTGTCAATGCAGCAAAAATTGCTTTTTCTCACCTTGTCTCTTAATCAATAAGTGCAAATCTGTTTTTCTGGATTATTTCATACACAGTTAAGATTACTTAAAAGAATTTATTTTATATATTAAACAATGATTTATTTATACATTAAATAGGATTGTAAGGCCATTAGTGAATGTTTAATATCATTACACAGTTTGTCAAGTAACTACTGAAAATTTGAGATTACTTCTGTATGATAATTACTTCTTTATATGCCTTCAGATGAGGCATATACCCTAAAACCCAACTTGGGGATGGGGTGCATGAGGAGAGAAATTCTACTTTAGTATGCATAAACAGAAACTGTTATTTAAAAAAAAATATCTTATTTTAGAACTCTGAGACTTCAACTTGAAAGATATTGAACAGGGGAATTTGGTCATAGAAGATCAGATGGAATGCATGGAATACCATGTAAAGGTATCCTCAAATGTTTGCAGGATGCAGGCCATGGAAGTTTAAATATGTGACTTGAATATCAAACTGATGCTTTGGGGTTTTTTTTAAGGAACTTGGAGGAAGGTTGCTTCGTGATTCCTTGGAGCTATTTTGTTTAATGACATGGGAATCCCCAAGGGATGCTAAAACTGTACTTTAATATGCAATGAAATATTAGTATAAGTACTCTTAGACTGTCATTTTGTAAACCTATGTGGTATTCAAGACCCTGCTTAAAAAAAATTCTATTCCATGCAATTTCTGTCCATAGTTACACAATAACCAAAGAGAATCAAAGATTCAGACACCCAGAACACTGCAAAAACCCTACAACCATTACCACAAAACCCCGGGGAGCAATCTATCTGTGATACCTATTAGATATCACATCCAACTAACTATGATTTAGATGTGCTAAAATATTTTGAAAATTCACTTTATAAAATTATCTTCATATTTCCAGCTCTAAACCTGTGTACATCAGAAGGGCCAATATTAAGACACCACATCAAGCTGCCTTGAAAGCTCATAGAGCTGTAACACAATACCCAGCTCTACATCCATGGCCTGAAGCTAAAAGTCATCCTGTGGACAAGATTAGTAACCAATTCACCAGCAAAAATACTGCCCAGTGAGCTGTTCATGCCCATACTATAAAGGAAAGGGAAGGCTTCTAATTTATCTGAGAGCTGCCTTGATAGCAACGTTTGCAGCTAAGGAAAAAAAAAACAACCAAAAAATCACATTATGTCAATCAGAAGGAGGTATTTTGTCACCCGTAAGATAATTACACATCAAAATCACAATCAAGTATTTCTCATTTAGCATGTCATCCTTAGTTCATTTAGTTGGCTGAAGATAACTTGCCTTACATCTTGCACCCATTCAATGTATGTATCATCATCATCATGCAACAACAGTAGGGCCCAAGACTTTTAATTTAATTTGCAACCTAAAATGAACTTGGGCTATAGCAGGCAATTATATACACCGTCCAAGAAAGACAAAAGAGTTGGAAAATTATTTTGAAAACAAAAACATGTTAAACTCCAATGGGAGAAGATGTAAGGAATAAACTGAGGGACTGACAGTAGTGATGAGTTTTGGGCAGGCAACTAGATATAACTTAAAATGATTGAATGGCTGCCATTTCAGTTTATCAGCATCTTATTATTTGAACATTGAACTGTGTTTGTCGAACAGATAATTAGTTAGGAAGATACATTTTCCTCCAGGGCAATTATTAATTTCCTTCTGACTTCAAACAAATGAAAAAGCTCTTAGTGTAGATAAGCACACCATTATATTTCAAGTCTGTTTAGATTCTCAGAGAACTGAATCTGCAATATGATACGCAATTGAAAAGGAAAAAAGTGTTTTGTTTAGTTTTTAAATCAGTTTCAATTGCTATGTCATTACTTAATATTCAACAACCAGATTTAAATTTCCCCCTCCATAGAAGCATATATCTACAAATAACTGGTTTTTTGTAGTATCTTTGTTCAGAAACTCAGAATAAGGCTAGTACTCAACCTCAAAGGATTGAGTTGCTCATAAAGATGCTTACACACTGCACTGCTTTTCTGCACCCCATGTTGAGCTTGGATTCAACTGAGTTAAAACTGATCTCTACTATAATAAAAACAGAAGAATCGGTTTAGGATTAAAAACTGGAAAAGGGATTAAGAAAGCTCATTCTTCAACCAGCAACTGCTAATTCCCTTTTTCTCTCTCTACATCTCTGCTTTCCTATGTGAGTAACATTTACCTACCACACAGGAAAACAGTATTAGTAAAACATATTATCAGACATGGGAAAAATATCTATTGAACTATGTTGCAATTATAACACAACCATTAGCTATTCTATCTAGTCTCTCTAAATACTGATAGTCAAAGAAAATTCTTGTGCAACATTTTTAACTTTAATTCTGTATTTTGCCAGCATCTCAACATACTTGCTGTATTTACACAAAAGTTTGAAGCTACAGATCATAACGTATATTGTTTAGATGCACAAGGCACATTTCTTAGCTAAAACATTTGTAATCTGCTGTGTATATTGTTTTACATGCCTAAATAGAACTAGTTATCAACAGAATATTTTTGAACATCTATGTTCTTGTGCAATAAAATGCCAAACCAACCCAAACCCCAATCAGATGCATCTGTTTCCTCCACCAAAATACATAGCCGTTTATATTTTAAAATAAGAGGTCAAGTGAATTGAACTTATGATGCTATTTTATATTAGGTGTATATAAACAAATTTGCTCTATGACGTATAAAATTTCTATACATATTTTATATGTACCAAATTATATATATGTATGTTCTGTATTTATATAAATAGAATTTATGCTTAAATTATTTTATCCTAAAAAGCTATAAGCATCTTCACTGGACCAAAAAAAAAGCCAAATTCATTCATAACAGAAAAGAAACAAAAAGTGAGTTGTTCCAAACTTTTTATCGTGATGACCAATTTGTCCCAGAATGCTGAACAATGAAGTTGACAATTGAACAAAAGGAAATGTATCCAATTTTAAATTTTATTTCTTTCACTTCTTGTCTTCAATATTAAACCAGGCCCTCCCCCTTTGAAATAAACTGGTTACTATGGAGACAGTGATAACTGCTATATAGTAATGCTCACACTGTAATCAGGGTACCTTATGTTTTACAATTTATTCCATAATTTTCTTTTTATTCCATGATTAACAGTTTTAATTATAGTTTTCAAAACCAATGTTAGAAATTAAGTAAAAAATAATTCATTGCAAAACTCACATAAACAATAGGAGAATCAAAATCACCATACATTATGAAATAAATATGTATTTATTAAATAGCAGGCTTTTACTGGTTGATTTGTCATTACCCAAGCCTGTATCTATTTTGGTGGGAAATAGAAAAATCTAATTACTTTTCTATAAACGTAAATAGAAATTAGAACGTCCTACGTGTTCATCAATAAACAGAGCAAAGTAAAGGAAGGCATGAAATGAAGAAGCCAAAATGTATGTTAGCTTTCTTCCCTTTCTGCCTTATAAAGGGGCAGCAGGAGAGAAGCTGTATCATAAGGAAAGACCAATCTTTTTTTTCTTCGCTACTCACTCATCTCGTTCCAATACCCATTTTTTAACCTGGTTATGATCTAATTCTGTAGTCTTGGTAGGCTAGGATTCAATTGAGTTAAAGATTTTTAAACTCACTGCCAGTCAACCTTATCATGAACTTTCATTATGTGCATGTAATTAATTGGGTCCAATGAACAATATCAGCACTGAGTTATAGACTTTTTCCCCCCACCATATAATTAGAATATAATTACCCACAGGATATCAGAATGATGCAAAACCTTTCCTCTAAATGTGCCCTCATTAGGAAACAAGTCTCAATGTACATTTATTCAATCAGTATGAATTAATTAAAACGTTACTGAAATAAAAGAGAGTAACATTAAAGCGTATCTGACATCTATTAAAAGACTATCACTTGAGATCTGCACACACAGTTTATAACAAAACTCATTTAACTTGAACAAAAAACTTCACCATACAACAAGCCTTATATATGGTAAACAGAAAAGTAAAAAGGACTAGTTTTAAAGTTGACAGACTACATTTTACTAAAACATTTAAAAGTATTGCAGTAAGATATGAAAAATCTTTATACGGCAATGATTCTAGACAGATATGTGACTCATGATACATACAGTGTCAACTGCATGAGTTTCCCCATGGTTTCTTTTTCAGCTGAGAATGTAGCTAATCGTATTTAAGAATAACATTGGACAAGTTCCATTTTGTGCAGTTCTGAAGATGGGAGCCCTCTTATTTAACTTAGACCAGCTATCTAACTTTCAGATGACCAGGCATTTAGGTTCTCTTTCCAGCCTTTAAGAGAAGGGACTGTATGAGAGGATCATGCCAGTCACTATATTTTAGAGGCATCTCTCTTGTGTCAAGACACCCTAAATGAGTGATTTAGAAGAGTCACCTGAGCTGAGATGGCTATGTTTAGGGGGAAGAGAAATGTCACCCTTTGTGATATTACAATCAGGAAGGGTAGTTTTGTCTGTTTATTCTTCACAGTTGCAGCAGTGATTTTGGACATCAATGGATACCTAGGAAATGGAAAAACTGAGAGGATATGGAACCGAACAACAAATACCAGCTGAGAGACCAGTTTAGTAGCTCTGGTATAATACATGGTGCTGTGACATGCAATTTATGAAAAAATTCTCTTTATCTCTGCAGAAAGAGTCGAAGCTGGACTTCACAAGAACTGAAGAAATGAGACATGCTGGATGAGAAAGGTAAAAATATGAATGTCCTTAGTTCTGCAAAAGAGAAAAGATGAGAAGGGATTTAGCCTGTACTCTTGAAGGAAAACTTATGAGAAGGCATCTTGGTCTGAGATGAACTCTGACAGTTTTCTGGAAGAAGTCTGAACTTCAAAAGTTACAGATGGAAGGGAGGGCCAAAACTTTTGGGAGATCAAAAATACAAGATTTTTCAACTTGCTGTTTTCCCACAACTCCTATAATTTATTCTATGGGAGAAGAACATACTTTCTTCACTGATACCTCAAAATACACAAGGATAAACCTGGTACAGAAAGCATTGTGGTTATCTGCTTTTCTTTACCTTCCACATATATGTAGCGCTTCAGGAGTATTATTGCTCAGCTGATCACTGAAGCTAAGCATGTGTCCTAGGTGAAACACCCTTCCACTGTCAGGTATATCAGGTTTGATATGTATGTACACATCATTTCCATTAACAGACACACTTACTATTGTATCTTTAGACAATTTTGAAATGGATTTATTAACTGTTTTTGCTGTCATTATTGAGAGAGCTGGTTTCACATACACTGAATTATTATGTTTCTCAAAAGGAATCCCTGTAACAGGAAATGGGAGAAACTAATTAAAAATTATTAACATAAATAATACGTACAGTGTAATCAATTGTTTTTAGGAGGAATTCCTATTAGCCTGGTCACTGATGTATTACTCGTAACGTAAGTATACTCAGGAATTTAATGCATTTTTGGAAGAAAGTACTAGATGAACAAATATACTACAATATTATAAAGTTCCCATTAAAGCACAGTAAAATATATTTTCTGTTCCTAACAATATACATTGTGCTGGAATACATGTTTTATGTTACATTATTAGTACATAATACTGAAACATGATTCTGATACAGGAAAACATATTTACTTCTGCTTATGCCTTCAAAATTTGCAGATAAAACAAACCTATTCAAGGGTGATTTGACTCTAGAGTGGTTTTATATATCCTCTAAACAACTTAACTAAACTCCCATTGTGGAATGAAAATCATAACTCCTCTATTCCTCTTCCTCTCCTGAAAAGAAAATGGAGTTATGCAAATATAATTGAAGATGAAATTTCACACTGAGGCTTTATTCAGTTTATAAGAATGGCAAACAATAAATAACAAAAGCTCGAAAACAGTCCAATCCAGCAATCCAACAAAATCATAATTCCTACACGTTAACTCTTAAAGTGTGACCTAAAATCCTGAAAATTAAATAATGTAATGCAGAACGTAATCATCCAACAAACTTAAAATAATATTTTACAATTATTACTCAGAACTTGTCCAGGTAATATCAAAACACTATTACAGACAAACTAAAAACCTACTCTTATAACTTTTCAAAAATATTAAAAAATATTTCATAAATATTAAATCCAGCTTTCCATTGCTTTACCTTCATTGACAGCAATGGAATAGTCCCAGTTTACTCAAGTAGAGGGCCAAAGTCTAGCATCCATCCCTTAGCAGATTTATAAACAAACAGCCAAAAGGATTAATAAGAAAACAAGTAATTTACAATAGGCATGAATATTATTCTTAACGATCAGAAACAGTTTTAAGAGTAGAAGGTATATTTTCTTGTTTTTCCTCCCAGCAATAAATCATTCTTTCTTAATTTCAAGCATTTCTTACTCTTACTATGAACTATATTTAAAGTAAGAGGACCACATGTCTGTTCTGTTATGAATACGATGATGCTATGACTTTCATCAGCATAAAATAGCCAATTTAATATATGAATACATAACTTAATTCTGAAGCTCTTTTTTCATGATAAACTGGTCAGCTCTCATCTATACAACCCACACATAGCATGCATTTTTATTTTCACTGAATTGAGTTATTGTTTTTGTGGACAGAGAAATTTACTGTCCACGACTGCTGAATAAAATATACCATAATGTTGATGCATAGCTTACTGCAAGACCAGTGTCATCATTCTAGGTAACCTCCGGCTCAGATCAGAGACCTCAGCATTGCAGATATACAATATGCATCCCAAGCAAAAACTGTCCATAAGAATAACTTCATTATTCTGGGAAGCTGGATCTATAAAAGATGTAAAATGTAGAAGTGTTCTGCCTATACAGTTTCTGGTAAGTACAGTCTGAGTAAGTGATAAAACCTGAGTCAGCTTCAGTCACAATATGCCCTACAGAAAGTTCATTCTCACATGAAGAAAATGCAATATGCAGAGGATAAAGCATGCTTGTGCCTATAAACTCATCAGCCAGGATTACCCATTGTGTTTAAGGTTCACACAGTTCTGTGAATTTAACAGATACTCTGGCAGTCAGTCCCAGCATCATTTTAGCTGTTACCTATGACAGAGGATTACATCTGAAATAAACATATGGACAACTCACCAATACTACTGGGCAGATTGATGTGGGTGGTAAAATATGGTCCTTCAAAGGTCCACAGTCACATTCAGGTTTTAGATGTGATGCACATTTGTTATGCAACTACGGGAAAAGAGAAAATGAAGACTCAACTTAGACATTTTACTACTACAGTCTAAGAAAACGGGCATCCTAGAATGGTGTGAGTTCAATTAATCTAATTTTTACTACAGTACTACCAGGAAAATGAAACACACTGCAGTGGAAAGCCTCTTAGGATTGACAAAACCAGTGAATTTATATTGAAGCAAGAACAGTGGATCAAAGTATTTTCCAGTTTGGAAATTGCACATGCGGTCCAGCACACAAAATGAGAACATTGCATGGCAGTACAGTAACATCAGCATAGTGTTACTGGTGATCAAAACCTTCATTTCAGAAGACAGCTTCTTGCACTAAGCCAAGAACTTCTGTTCTACTACTAGTGGGCACTCTGGGGTAATTCAGGGCAGCATCTGGCATTATTGGTATAACTCTGCTTCCTACCTGAAGCTGATAAAATCACTACTCATTCAATTGTGATGCTGCAATTTCTATGAAAATATATATGAAATATAAGAGAATAATGTAGGAATATTTAAGAGCTTTAAGCTATATTGGGCAAATTTTGTTCTCAACTGAATCAATGTTCAGATTTCCGCTTGCTGCTGAGGACCGTGAATTACTCTCCCCTTTCTACTTTATTCTTAGCATTCATCCAGTTTTCTTGAAAGCAATGAGAAGAGTTCTAGTCTGAAAACACATCAAGAATATCCTCAGGTCTGCTGACTGAAAGAGCATTGGCTTACTTCTGTCTTATTAAAAAGGTGGAAGGGAAAAACTTGTATATGACATCAACATAAAATGCAAACAAATAATGATATATTTATTGGAATATTTTGCACTAGCAATCAAGAGTTCTTGTTGCTCTTTTAGGATTTAACTCAGTTCAAATGTCTCTAAATAGAATATTGCAACATATATACCCAGCCACACAGTACAAAGGCACAGTTTTGTGTCTGGATTATGCAAAGCATTCACATTTAATTGGTATACTTCACAATATTATTAGAGATAGCCACAATAAAATACAACTTCATATTGTGAAATTTGGTAAAAGTTTATTATTTTGGACTCAATGATCTTAAAGCTCTTCTCCAACCTAAATGATTCTATGATTCTATTTCTGCATTGATTCACAATAAACTGTGCATTAAGTTCTTCAGGTAACATGCATTTCCCATAGAGTATTTTATTTTTGAGAAGATATGTATATTTGCATTAAAAAATAATCAGGGTAATAAATATCTGAAATTTTGAATAAAAATCTTATTTAACAAGTGATTTAACTAGTATAATAGGCAGCACACAGCACTAGTTCAACAGGTTTGATAGCTGTTACAAAATCTGTAGTTCAATATCTGCATCTGTAAATCACATTTTTCCAATGACTGATTCATTTTCCCTTAGATTATTTAACTATGTCAGTATGAACTCTATTAAAATGACAATAAAATTGTACCAGTTGCCGATGTATATAAGCTTTACTGATAATATGGTCTTCATAAAGTTATCTGGTACAGTTAATGTTGACATAACATTTCTGAATTTTGAACTGAATAGCACCTAATATTAGCTTGTCCATATTCATTTATACTAGAAAGTTACCTTTTCAGGCAGTTACTTAGCAACAGAAAATAAAAGTCTAACGAGTTTCAATTTACTCTGTGTGTTAAAGCCGTATTGTGAGGTTATTTTGGTAGCCCTGTAATCTAAATCATTTGTCATGCTAATTCTCTGCCTCAGTGGTAAGGCTACTTGTACCATAATTAATGCACACCAGGCCATGTTACATCAAATAAAAGTACCTTCACACATTCAATGGTAATTAGCAGTTTTGCTACTTGGTGGCATGCAAACTTATCTATGAAAAATATAGCTTAATCTTCTTAGTAGTCTCTGCTGATCTTTGACAACAGAATTCACACATAGCAGACAACAGAAATGGTAGAAGATATGTAGCTTTAATGAAAATAACACTTTGACACAATGAAATAAAATAATATGCATCTCTTCTCAAAAAAATGTTTTAGCATATTTTAAATACATTTCCCCAAAATTCCCTTACTCCAAACCTAGCTCCTGTAGAATATTACCTCCCTCACAACCAGATGCCTGCAAAGTAGGAAAAACCATATTTGCTGGAGAGAAAACGAGGAAAAAAACATTCGTGAGACATGGTAGAGAACTACAGAGTATATGGAAGAGGGAATCGTGGGCATGGCTGAGAACTCAGTATAACAAGCCTTTTTAGTGCAAAACACATCTAAATTTCAGGATTTGATTCAGTTATTTGACATTAGAAGTGACCCTATTAAGTTGTAAGAAGGAAAGATATTTAAAATGCAGGAAAGAAGCTCAGAACTATTTGTGTAATAACTAGCATCCTCCTATATTACAAAAAATGTCAGCAACAAGCCTTAAATGAGTTGTTGTACAAGGAGTTGAAAACATATGAAGGATGTGATGATAATTATATAACTTTAGAATATCCATTCAAAAATCATGCATCTGTTATAAATTTAAAACACTGGTTTTTCAGTAATAAAGTTATTACTATTAGCAAAGAAAGTTATTGCAATAGAATATATAGAATTGCAAGAAAAGCGAATAGGAGATTGAAAAATAATTTGCAGTATTTTAAAAACTTCAAAAAATACTTATTCTTCACTTATGTGTTTTATTTACACCTGAAGATATAAAAATTAAATAAAAATATTAATAAAGTTATTTTGAAAATACAACACCATTCTTACAGAAAATAAAAATCTTTAGATTACTGATCTGATAACTGCAAAATTGTAAACCTCAGTGCCAACATTTTTAATTTTGGCTGCCAAAAAACATAGGTCCATTTTTAATTGGAATTTTGACAGATATTTAAGCATTTAAATATGCACACAAGCACCTAAGATATTTTCAAAAGAATTTAGCCTCTTCCTTCACAGTGATTTTTTATGATATATCATTCCTTGGTATTTCCTCAGTGAATATCCGTTCTTATGGTAATCCTCTAAATCTTGATATGTATCTTCAAGAAGTAAAAGGCCTTTACAAATCTGGTCCAGACTCACATGAAACAATAGGAAAATAATTTTTCTGAGGAGCTACAGAATTTGCAACTTCCTTTCACTTTAAGAGGGAGCCTTACATAATATGTATTTCTTGAATGATATAGACACATTATACAGATGTAAATACTTCTATATCTAGAGCGGAACACTCTTATTTATCTATCCAAACACAGATAGCCATTGTCTAAATTTAATTATCTGCATGTGAAAATTTTGCATTGGGTGTTCTACTCTCTACATAAATTATCCAAATTTTGACAGCAATCTGGACTACATATTTGCTTTCTTCTAAAATATTGGGGTCTAAGTAATCATAACAACTTATCACTGAAAGTATCCTGGATCTATTTTCTTTGATGATGTTTCACATTTTGTATTCTTGTGTTAAGAAAATATGTCATAAAACATCCAAACTTGTATGTTGAAAACAAACATTCACTAATGCCTCAGTCTCATATTATTATTTAAAACACTGAACAAACAACTGCTGTTCCATAACAATAACAATAATAATAATGATATCAGTAAAAAAGCAAAAACCATAGAAGAAGGCTGAATCTCTCCCCGTTTAGATTTAAATCCTGCCCTGGCTAGGAACAGAAATACTGGCATTGCTTCTTCTAGCATGAAGATCTCACTTATAAGGGTAGTGTTCCTTGAATGTCATTAGTTCCAGTTATTGGTTCCTGCTGAATAAGGAGCGCACAAAAGTTGTATATATTAGACTTGGTGCACATATTAGTATATATCAAGATGTCTCTGCTATTATTCCCAGACACTTGAAATCACTGTATCCTACCAGATGTCCTCAATTTCATTTGCCTGTCAGTACACCACAAATCAGGATTTTGCCCTAGTGTCACAGTGACCTTGACCTTCCCCGGTACTGAAAACTCTTTCATAGTCTTTCCATAACATAGATTGGGAATTCTGCTCTTTAGAGTGACATATATTATTTCCATTTGTATATTGTCTTGAAGCAGAGTACACCTTTAAGCATATTTGCTTGCAACAATTAAGGACACCTATGAATATTCTGCATATACTGTTTCTTAAACACATGCTATCCATTCCTGATGACAAAACTGAATGAGACCTTTTGAATTATAAGGCTATTAAAAGGATACACAGACTTTTGTCTCTCTAGCTTGTGCTTAAAGATTTTACTATAGTATACTCACTGTGATCTGACACCAAACACAGTGAAGTCCAGTCAAGCCTTGGTAACATTTTACAGTTTTGTGACACTTATCACATTTTGTTGGACAATTTCCTTCTACCCAGAAATGGTGCATTACCTGCAAAAGAAAAGTGTGGATATACATAGAGTTACTAAATTAACAGGTACATCGCAAAGTTAATGCTACCCCAAACTTACATCAGTATTCTTTTTGGACTTTACATATGTTTTGATGCAAGATGCGGGAGCTCTTGAGACACAGCGTTCATGGACTGTATACTTGCAAACTGAAAAAAGAAACACATTAATAGATGTTGAGGCAATGGTGTTTCTGACTACATTTTTATGAAACAAATAACGTTACCAGCATGCCATCTCTATATAATCAATCCAATCAGTCAATGAAAAATCAAACTAGACTGCTTTTTCCATGGAATACAAAAGGCCAATTAGAACAGGAAATATTATGCAAGTGAGAAATCCAAGAATGTACTATCATTGCATAACAGGAAATGCTTAATTAAATCAGAGCTCACTAATTTTTTTCACAATAATTGGCAAATGAAAAAAATATTAAAGAAAAATTGATGACTGCCAAATGGTTTGGTGTCATTTGCTAGTAGAAAGAAATCTATATTTTACAAACTATAGGCATGAGAGCAGCTGGCAAGCACAAAAATAAAAGCCAATGAATTTATGTTGTTCCTTCTATTGATTTATAAATCTTAAATGGCTGATTAGTGCATTTTCAGATAGCAATTGTTTTCATGCATTCCATGCAATCACCCTAACTTTAACTCTTACTTTCCCAAATACCAACTCCTGGGAAGCTTTTTTTTTCCTAACCCCTCCACACCATTTTTAGGTAACTACTATTGTTGACCAGGTCTGTAGAGACCACACTAGCTGCATTTGGAAAACATACCAGTGACGGGTACAATGCAAAGCTCTCCTAACTTCAACTATACAACTGTGCCTAGATGAGGAAGTAATGCTACAGCTTATACCTGCATTCAATAGAGTCAACTATTAAAAACTAGGAATGAATTTCTCCCTGCATGGTATATGTCTCATGCTTTTGACCTCGAGAGCAATTAAGCACAAAGTACTTCTAAACACCTTGCTTGCACCTATTACACAAACCCAGTGGGAGGCGCAGCCATTAATCAGACAAACTGCAGGGAGTAACATTGTTGATTGGACCATGGAGGGATGGTGAGGCCCCCTGCAGTTTTCCCCCCTTTTTTTTTTCCTCCCACACAATCTAAAATGCAAATAATGAAATCTATAGCAATGCTTTGAAAATATATTGGAGAAGCAGCTTAGTGAGATAAGGAAATAGTGGAATAGTTTTGTACATAGACTCATGCCCCTTGCTGCATGAAGTAACTGAAAGGAGCATGTGGATGTTCTTCAGATACTCTGGGACTATTGGTCACCAAATAAATGCCAAGCACAATAACAAATAAATTTTAAAGAGGTACACTGCAGCAAAGAAAATTACAGCTCTTGTAAGGCTGGTCTTTTGGGGGCAGTTTACTTTATATAACTCATCTACACATTTCTGATAACTACTGAAGAAGATGATCTACATCATTTGCTCAATAGAATTTTCTTTCAAACATACATGGATCTTATATTTCCTCACAAGGATTAAGTTTACATCAGTCTGACATAAAAGAAAATTAAAGAATGTAACATTTCAAGATCTAACAGTCAGTTCAGCATTTTATATATATATATATTTCAGTTACTGTCATCAGCATTTATTAATCTGAAGTAATGCAATTTCTAATTGTTTGAATTTTAATAAATGTATCTTTCTCATTCCATAGTACTGTGAATGAAATTACATGATGTGAAAAAGCACACGTGAAGGATTTACATCTGAATTATATTTTAAAGAGATCTGTGGCACACAGAGGAGAGAGAAAGAGTCGATTCCAAAACCCTCATTCATTCAGACTAATCTCAAATTAAATCAATAGAATTGTACAGACAGAAAGGTCCTAATCTGCTGTGATGGGCTATCTTTCATACCAAAAATGTAGAAAGTAAGTTACACTAAGAAACTGATTAATTTATCAAAGAAGAACAAAGAAAGGTGACTTGATACCATCATGAGAAGAATACAGTGGGTAGTAAAGATCTCATTAATCTAATGGAGCAGGGCACAACACGAACCAAGCATTGGAACCTTCTACCAGACATATTCAAATCAGAAAATAGGTCTTAAAAAAAGATAATTAATCATTGGAACACACCACAAAAGAAAGATGTGGATCATCCATCTTTTGAAACATTCAAACAGAGATGAAGTATTTTTGGGCAAGATTTGGTTTCTCAAGATAGAGGTTATGAGCTGGCCAAACACAGATTATTAGGAGATACATAGATACAACCCAAGGAATTGAACTGTAGTAACTGCATCTAATAGTCTAATGAAGGTCAAATGAGATGCAGTAGTTTTTCTGTGTTCCTTTATGTTAAAATTTATAATCAGTTAATATATGAAAGGATGGCAAGACTGAGATTTATGATTACAAACCAAGTAAACATACAAAACTTTGGAAGTGTTACAGAAACTTGATTTCTGGGAAACTGGGATTTTGACCTTCACAATTAACAACACAAGAATTCTGTGCAAAATTTGAATAAAAAATATGGGACTTACATGCTAGTCGATACCCAGTAAAGAATATGAATAATTATTAACAAATACAAAAGAAGAATAACAAAACTATAAGGTTAAAACTTAAGCATGATACCTGCTAAGAGAAAAGAAAAAAAAAAAAAGAAAAAAAAAAAGAGGCAGGCTCCAAAAGGAACTAACACCAACAGCTATTATAATACAGAAAACTCCCTCAAACAACAGCTTTGAAAGCCCAATATCCTCAAAATTAAAAATGGAACCTTGAGCACTCAAGCACAGAAGACAAAGGGGGAGGCACCATTGTGCTGGCAATGGTTTTGGACTGGGAAGCTGCTAGTTCTTTGTTATGCAGTGAGCACAGTATTTCTAGGAAAAGACATGTATGCAAATGGACACTGAAATGCTTATACTCACAAGAACAGCAGAGACCTTGCTTGCCGACTCCGATTAGCATGTTCAAACAAAGATTACAGTAGGCAGGCTTATTAAAGTGTTTCAGTCTCCATACATGCTGCCCATCATCTTTCACATTCTGCACAGGACATAAAAGAAACAGATTTCACTTAATAAAATAAACAATGAAATATATAAGTGCCAATAAAAATTGAAGATTGACTCAACAACGTAAAAGACAAGCTGTTACTTCGTTTAATACTCTGTACCAGATCACAGTATAATCATTCTAAATACACAGGCAATTATATAATAAAAAATTCTTCAGAAGCTCCTGGACATACATGTGTTTCAAAGATGACACAGAGAAAACACCAGGCTGCTGTCACCACTGCAACACAATGCTAGCAATAAATCCAGGCTGATATTAAATTACAACTAGTGTTAAAACTAACTAAAATTTTTTCTAGACTAATTCTAAAAATAAAGGTGCTGCAGGTTAGAAGGTAAAACTCCCCAAAATGAACAATAGAAAGAATTTTTTAGAAGTACAAAGATATTCTTAATGACCCTTAGAATTAGGGACATGTATCAATATATGTGAAGTGGGAAATCTAACCACAGCACAATAATACCTATCGCCAGCTTTAATTTATGTTAATCTACTGCCGACAGTCTATCAAAAACCAAGTATTTAAGGGTGAGATTTACATCCTGGACCTGTTCTCCAACAATTGAATTCGTTACATTTAAGCCCATGTTTTTCAGTTAGCTGTAGCACTATACCCAAATCTTGCATGAATAGACTGATGAACTGATCAGCACTTACAACTCAGGGGCCCAGTGTAATTTATGCATACAGCTGAAATATTATCAAATCATTTACATTTATGAAAGTAAGCTTTTGGTTGCGTAATTCTCGTCTTCCTTCTTCATGGAATCATTCTGAGACCTCACTGTTGTTAGAAGGTTTTTAAAATGATGTGCACTTGGTACAGATGTTAAATTAATTCTGTAAATTCCAGGTTTCTTGGCAAGTGTGGCCATCAGACCTCTTCCTTTTTGCAATCACCAGAGGTTTTGATTTTAAAAAAATTAGATCAACCTAATGTAATAACACTTTTTTTTTTTTTAATTATTTATTTTTTTACCAAATATAACATCCAATAGAAAAAGGCAGTTAATTTCTGTCAGCTGGAAATGGGCTGCAGTAGTCTGATTCTTCATTGTGTATTACTGAAACACTACAGTCTTCTTGGTCATTTCATTACCAAAATGAAATTGCCACATAGCTAAAGGAAGCCACATCAACTTCCGGTTATCAGAAGCCACGTCAATAGCTGGTTCTCAGCCAGTTTCTGATTTCTCACATCAAACTACTACTACTTGTCATCAGATATATATACAATATGCCTGACTAGATCTTCAATAATATGATGGTTTTCACCGGTAAGGACAGTCAATATAAGTCAGTGGACATAAATTTTAATAAATATTTAGTTTGGTCCTATATTAGCATATACTGCATAAGTTACATCCTTAAAAATCAGTACTGCTCTATTCTAAGAGTTAGCTGTTACAACAAGTCAAAGATGATGAAGACTTCTTCATCCTTGTGGGGAAAAAAAAAATCCTGAAGGAAAATCAGCACTCCAAGAAATTAAAAATGCTTGGTTCAAAGCCAGGTCCTAGCCAGAACACAACTCTGAATAATTCCTACAAATTACCTAGACACAAAAGGAACTGAATTCAGCTGGAATATTTTTTCTCTATTGAGATATTGGGATCAGAGCCTAAGTGGAGTTCCCCTGATACTATCAGCAGGAGTTCAAATGCCATCTCTGACAGCTGGGCAATGTCAGGGTCCCCTTTCTGCAAAAAGAGCAGAGCAGATGCCTAATGTGGGATTCTCGGGCTGGCAAAGAGTGTGGAAGTTTTCCAATTTCCCCTGAAGAAGCAGAAATAGATTTTGCAGCTGTGGAGCACTAGAAGCCTGTCAGGCTCCTTCATGACTGGCAGCTGAAGAGGATGTATTTCATTAAATGGAGCTCTGTAACTTCTATTTTTCTCTCCATCTTACTACCACATTTTATACATTTTTAAAGTACTGTTAAACTACAATATAGTATGTGAGTTTCAAGTTTTCTGAAAGCAGACAATTATTCACTAGACAATAAAGACCAAGTAAATCCTACTGAGAAAAAACAATAACCAATGTACACTTTCATTTTAACGTTACTCATGTCATCAACAGATACAGTCATAACCCACAAGCACTTAAAATGCAAGCTGACCAGCTTTCCTTAGCAAAATATTTGCTATTTCTGAAAATTAACAAAAATTAATAATTATGTGTAAACTTGCCCATCTTCCACATTAGTTTTGTGCTACTTTTTCATTTTAATTTTATTTTTAAAGAATGGCCATTACATGTGAATACATTGCTTCTTATTTGAACAGAACATATGGACTAACTTAGCTGGCATTTTCCTTATCAGAAAAACAAACAAGTCTTGATGTGGGTGTTCTGCCAATTAAAACACTTAACTGTGTTACAGACTGCAACTGATGCAAATCCATTACATAAACACAATGCACTTTTGGAAAATAGCAAATTAAATTTTTGCTCTTGTGCACTGCCAAAAATAAGCAATAAAGTGCTGCATATGATTATGCATGCACATAACTTTTTAAAACACTGCCAAAGAAAAAAAAAAGACATAATGTGAAACAAAGCCCCCTCAATGCAAGTCTTTAAGTATGAATAAAATCCACAATTCTCACACATCAGTGCATTTACTGACATTCACTCATTTTGCTTCCATATCCTGAGAAAGAGTTTAAAAACAAATAGTCATTAAGAAGATCTCAAAGCAGGGCAGGTACAGTAAAAATCTCTTCCTCACTTCATTATACATCACTGAAAATGAAGCCTCCATATGCCATACATAGACTTTATCACATAATGACAACAGTAACATTTATTTTGTTAACAACGGTTCTCTTAACTTACGGCCCTGACCCTTCTACCATGGATTTGATTGCCAAAAGGACCTGACCTGACATCAAGTCAATCATGAAAGAGCCAGCCTTAGAATTAGTAGAAAATTTTATGCAGTCACAGAATTTAGCTACACATCCAAAATTTGGTTTAATATTAATTTACTTGAGCTTTTTAGATATTTGTAAATAAAGGTAGCCAAAGCGATCTTAAGGTTTCAAGCACAAAACTCAAGATTCTGTGACTTAAAAAAGGTAATGAAATCACTGATAAATTTTCATCCTAGCAAGTATCCTCTCTTACAATAGCTACAGAGTGTCTGAAATACCAGCATGCTCAGTCTCTTCTATGAGAAGAGTAACAAGCAGCCAAGGGAGAAGGATGTTAGTGAGTCTGCTAAGTTATTCTTTTACTGCCTGCTGTTATTTTGTTTTCATTTATTTTAAAAATATTTACATGACTTGAAGACATTTTTGACTGTTTTTTGGGTATTGTTCAGTCGGTGAGAAGGCAAGAAGAGTGTCCTTTAAACGCAGCACCTTGTCTTAATACAAATACAGTTAAGTTCTACATTCCTTCGGTGGCTCTCAGCAAAGATTTCATATCAGGTTTTGTTCTGTTCGATTTGGTTTGCGGAGAGGGGGTTCTAGATCTGTTCTGGTTCAACTGGACAGGCAGTAACCTCATTCAAGAGACATGCTATTCAGGAGGGCTCCTCGCTGCCAAATTCTGAGTTATTTTGTGTGTGTGCTGGAGAAAGAAGAAAAAAAAAAAAATCACTTCCCCAGCCTTCATCCACACACTCACCTACTGTACTACTCTGATCACCCAGAAATGCTTAAGCAATGATATGCACATGAGAAAATGACAGCATAGAAAAGGGAGCACAAAAGGGGAAATTAATTTGTTTAAACAAGCTTCATAATTAGCCACACTACAAAGTTTCCCTGTCCCTAAATTGATAGTCACCTGTCATCTGCAGAGACTGAAATGCTACAGAAATCACATTTTAACTAATGGTAAATTTGTACACCTGCATGAAATATAATTTATTTTACACCTTATACACAGAACAGATTAGAGTTACTCCTGACTTCTGGGCTTTTATCAACCTATAGGCAAAACGAAAAGCAGGACTGTAGTAAGGAAAGGCCTTTACAAACTTCCTGCAAAGAAGTGAGAGCTAGCACAGCATAAAAGTAGACAGCACTGTCAAGAAAAGAGATGTGCACTTTTCTAGCAGCTCCTGCTACTAAGTCTCACAAAGCATTAACATTACCCCCTCTGCTGGCAACGCTGTGAAATGATACCGGTAAAATAGCTCCAGTTGTCACTTAGGGTGAATCTGCTTCCCAGCTGGTAAGGAGCTGGCACAAAGAGGGTAAACTACAGCTTCTTCTAGCAGGGGATTGGTTTTGCCCTCTGTACATATGGAAATAGCATATGACTCACTGGCACTTCAGCCTTTTAGAAAACTCACCTGCTAGACTTCAGACAGGACTTGTAAAAATATCCCTGGGGACAATAAAAGGCCAGATCGCCTTCAATCCTCGCTGAATGAAAGAAATGCAACTCTACAAAACTGCCTAGGTATTAAACAGTCATTTCAGACCAGCCTGAGAGACACTCCTTGTGGTGCAACAGATCCCACACCAGACTTGCAAATGTTTGCCAGTCCCCAGTTTGGTTCTACTTTCACATATTCAGAGCTCAAAAAGTAAGCCAACAGCAATGCAGTGTACAATGTAAGAAGCAGTATTTCCCAAGTGTAGATTCACACTTGGGTATTCCATCCCATATTTAATCAAAAAGGTTAAATAAGAGTTACCTTTTAAATTCTTTGAGTGTAATAGCATAATATTTGCTGCCTGGGGATCCAAAATAAAATTGTAAGAGTACTTCCTTCTGATTTAATTGAAGCATAGTCACACTTCAACACAAATGTGTTTGTCCCATTGAGATTTACCTTGATTTAAAAGGTGAAATGGGTTAAAAATTACAATTGGTAACTTAAAAGAAAGGCACAGTGGCCTGGTTTCAGCTTATTGATGACTTTACAAAGCATTTACTGTTGTTCCCATTTCTCTCTCAACTTAAGGCAGCTTTCCAGCAACTGTACAGTACCACATACAGTGCAACTGTGACATCTAGCGGCCAGTGAAGAGGGAATGAAATACTTTCCACTCCTAAAACACGGGATTTTTTTAAACACTAGCACTTGTGAATTTGCAATTTATACCTGCTTTTTGTAGAATCACTGACAGAGATGGCAAGAATGATCCATTACAAGAGAAGTGAGGCCAAAATATCTGGCACGGAATTACTTTAGAAAAGAAATCCAGTGCTTTTATCACAAAAGGGTGAAATAATTTTGTAAAAGTGAGGAACTCCTATCAAAGAGCAGAGTACCATGTTCATGGCTGACAAAACCCCTTAGAAGCAAACCATCATTAAGTGTTTTTTTTCTGCCCAGATTACAAAGGACATTTTAAGCAATGCTAGGAGAGACAATGGGGTAACTCTCAAACTTCACTGACAATGTTGATCTACTCTAAATTAATGCAGAATGAAATAAAAAGGTCAGAAAGTTTGAAGGTTTCTACTGTGGCGGAGTAGAATAAATAGCCTAGTAGTCACTAGTATGCAATAGGCCACTTCCCAAAAGTATAATTATCAACCAGAAGGAGTCATGCAGGGACATCTCTGTCCAATCTGTATTTGTATGGGAGACAAACAAATGCCTTAAGAAGCAAAAATAAATTTGGGAAGTTGATGAGGATTCTGAAAATTGCAGACTGAAGTGTGACACTCAGCAAAAAACTCTACCTCGTACCTTTCTTATTAAAAATTGCACCACATAAATAACAACTTCCTCTATAGTTACCTTATCATATTTTTTTTTTCTTCATGAAATTCTCACTTGTCATGAGAGAATTTCTTGGAACAACTTCCATGAAACTGGCACAACTGAACCTCAGAGTAAGAATTACGGGTCTTAACAGTTTCAGAAGGTGCAGTACAGAACACATTCAGCCACTGCCAAGTGGAAAAAGTGTAGTCATCCAAGTACAAATGGATTATACACATATACAATTTCAAGGTATTTTCTTGCAAAGCAGATTTCCAAAGAGTATGTGTATCACAGCACCCCTACAGAATAAGAACCAATTAAGTTCTTATTTAAATTCCTTTCCTTGTATTGGAATTGTTTAGCACATCAATTGCCTTGAAAACCACCAAAATAAGAATACACTGTTTCTATCCTGGAACATACCCAGAGATAAAACTCTCTGTATTTCTAAGTTCTACCTTCACAGCAACTCTAAACTGAAGTTTTAGTTCGAAATAGAAAGCATAAAACCCAGTAAGATAAAATAAACTGGATAATTAGGTTGATTTCCTAGAGAAATGAGACTTACTTCATGCTCTTTGTCCTTTTATCTCCATGACTCTCAACTGCTCCAGCAACTTTTAAATTAATTTAATAACCTCAACTAAATTTGAGAGGGCACTAGAAGTTTCATGAATGTCTAGAAAAAGGGGGGGGGGGCAGGAGAGAAAGAGATCAGAAGGAAAGTCAGGCAGATTTCCTTGTTACTTCTTTTAATTTGGCAACAGCTGGCTGGCTAATATTTGTAATAACAACCTAATACTCCTGTCTCTTTCAGAAGAGGATTACTGATGAAGTCAGAGGACAAAGACCACAAACCTGTGAGAGATTAGGCTATGTCAACTCCATTGTTTATAAACACTAACTTGTTTATTCTTTTATTTTTGTGTAATATAGTTCCATTTTTTATATTATTGTAACTTAAGTATCTAATACAGTATGTAATAAAAACTGACTGAAAGTCTTTAAATGTAATATAAAACTTTTACATATCTGACCTTTTTATATAGCTTTTAAAGATTAAGTACAAACAAGGTAGCCAAATTCTGAAGGTACTATGACAAATCCTCTGCTGAAATAAATTATCATAGCTTCACTGATATTAGCGTAACAAATTACACCAGCTGAGAATCTTGTATTGTTTGTACAAGTTCTATACAAGAGTTAAGTATATTACAGTAAGTTAATGGACCCCAACCCAAAACAAATTGAAGGCTTCATTGGTATAACCTTTTTTTAAATAAACTACAGTGACAATTCTTTGTCACTACCATACTGAACAAGCTCAGAAATTGATCTGTTGGATTTAAAATTTCATCATTGCCTGAGTTCAGCATAGAGCCAAAGCATAGTTGGCTGAATTTAAAAGAAGATGAGAGAATTGTTTGGTTGCTTGGGGGAGGGGGGGTGGGGGGGGTGCTTATTTTCAACATGTGAAGACTACCTGGACATGTCTAAGCAGCATAAGCCAGTAGGTTGTGCCCTTTATTTTCACATACTAATCAGCCTGTGGAAAACTAAGATATCAGAAGTTTATTATTTGATTACTGAGTCCAAAAGACTCTTGTCTTACTTTTTGTTACCATAACTAAAAGGAGAGAAAAAGACAGCCAAAAAGCAGAGTCCTGGGAAGCTGGGTTTGCAAAAATCTGACAACAGCATGTAAGAAGAAATAATAGCATTCCACTAATGGGAATGATGCCCTGGAATGAAGAGCTTGGGTAATGCATTAGATGCTGTAAAACCATCAAAATCATGCTATCAGTTTACACAAAATAACTATGAAGAAGCATTAGAGTTTTACCTTTCTTGATTTAACTTTTCAATGTCCTAAAATACACTTAGATTTGATGATTTAAAACTGTGTACAAACAGAAGTAGTAACTTTTTGCTGGTTTGATAGAAAATTTAAAAATCTGGCTTTTCTCTACATATTAGGCAAATGGTTTAAGAAATCAAGAGCACTTTTAAACATGAAAAGAAAACTGGGAGTCCTTTTAGAGGATGGCATAATTTCCTAGTAAATCATTAGCAAATGACTACAAATTCAGCTCATACAGTTCTGTAGGTAATGGACTTCATTCACAGTAAAGCAAACTATTAAAAAAGCATTAAAAGCCAGCCTATCCAATGTACTCCAACTTTCAACTAACAAAACTATGCTTATTGATCAAAAAGATATTTTGCATACCATTATAATATTTTTTCACAACTGTACATTTATGTCTCTTCAACACACAAAGCACTGGGAATACCCTTGATGACAGAAACACTGACACATGCTGATAGCATGCTACAGAATTTTGATCACTGTTTATGTATTTTTATTACTTCTGTAGTAGAGCTATGCACAGGAAGATAAATTACCTAATAAGTGGTAAAAAAACTCAAAAGGATAATACGTCTGATAACATAAATTTACATAGCTTCTTTCTAATAGCTTTTGCTTTAATATGAAAATAAACTTCTACAGAACAATCTGCATTAATTTATCACAGAATTTAAGCAGTTTTAAATTTAGAAAGAATGAAGTGTAGACACTGAAAAATACTCCCAGAATATCTACATTACCTGTCACAAAAAAAAAAATCTGTACTGAAAATGACTACTAGTTATTTGCTATACTGATTGCTTGAGAACATTTGCTGCCCTTTGTTTAGAGTAAATCTGTAGAAATAACAGATTCAGCCTGACAAAGATTTGTTATTTGATGACAGGGAAGAAATTTAACATTTTTGTTACTCAGTCACACATACAGAATTAAGGAACTAGTATTTACAGTGATCCAAATGTACTGAAAGTTATCCTCAATTCAGATATTTAGCTGGTAATTTGACTGATAGGATTTTGCAAGAATTTTAGATCTTCTGCTAAACGCACTGTTTTGTCGCATACTTCCCTACGAAAAGTCTGACCATTCTTTGTGCAAATAAAATACCATAGAGCAACTACAGCAGTCTAGGTTTAGTTCAGGCTGTAGCAGTATACAGGGAAAGTAAATATTATTTATTATTTCACCTCAATATCTCAAAAAGACTTCAGAAAAAAATTAAATAAAAATGTTTTCTCTCAACATCAAAGCATTTGAAACATATGCTAAGATACATATGCTCAAAATTAGCTCAAATACAGGACAGCAGGTGGCACTGGCAACATGCCAGTGTTAAAACAGCTGTGTTGAACTGGTATAAAATTGATCATATTACATCTGTCTTATCTTTAATGTGAAGTTGTAAATGTACAGAACATAAGCTCTTCTTTCATAACACTCTACCCTTTGGTGTAAGCACACTCTTTGATACTGCTACTTAGTATAGTTTTATTAAGGTAGTTTCAGAGACGGAAGAACTATCTTGACAGGGATGTGTCATGACAGGACAAGAGCCAACGGGTAATAATTGCTGCGGAAGAAATTCCATCTGCATGTAAGATAAAAGCTCTTTCCCTTGAGAACAATTAACACTGGGAGAGGTCACCTGCAGAACTGGTGGAATCTACCTCACTGGAATTAGTCCAGGCTGGGCTTCACAAGGCCCTGGATAACAAAATCAGTGGCCCTGCCTTTAACAAGAGGCTGGACCAGATGATCTCCAGAAGTTCCTTCCAACCTAGATTGTTCTGTGACTCAGTATGGTTAGGCCACACAACACAGCACCATTCTGGGAAGCCCAGACACTGCTCGAAGCCAGCTGTAACATACACACGCATCGTAAAACATTCTTAACAGATACTACTGCATCTAGGAATTAACAGTATGCTGTTAACAGGACAAATTAATCAGCGTTTTACAGCTTCCAGCTCCAGCACTGGCTCATCTGGTGTTGCTTCAAACACTCTAACGTACCTTTGACTTTGAGAACACATTTCTGTTCTTTGCATGTCATTCAGCCATAGTAAAGAAAAATAAAGAAAAGCCGTTCTTTATACAGGCCACAGAGAAACTAATCTGAGGGCCACAGCTGACATGCAAGCAGACACTTGAGACTCTTATGTTAATACTTACATTCTCTAACCCAAGGAGGACCAAGAGTGGGATTGTTGTCATTCCTCCTTGGATCCACTCTTCTAAAGAAACAGTACCATCATGATCATAGTCAATTTCTTCCATCATTTCATGAAGGATCTACACAGTTAATGAAAAATCTCATAAATTCCATATTCTAATATAGCAACTTCTTGTTAGAACATGTGCAGATCTCCAATTCCCTCATCCGCATGCAAAAATTAAGGAAAATATTATTTGTATGGCACCTGTAGTAAAATGAATACTGACAGTTCAGAAAATGAAGTGTCATACTCCTATTTACATTTTATTATCACCCAAAGTTCCCAAACCACTTTGTGTCCCCTTGTGTACTTACTATGTACAATACAAATAAGAGGTAATTACTTTAAAGAAATTTTCAGACAAACCAGCTGGTTGTGTTATAAATGTTAATTACTACATGCACTGAAGAAAAAACTTAAACTAGCAAAAATGTTTCATAGATCAGATTTCATCAGAAAAAGACTCATAAAAGTGCCAATTGACAATGTACAGGGGAGCAGAGATTATTATTATTTCTATCTTACTAATATATAGAATCACATGTTGACATGAAATATCACAAAATGATTAAATGCCATCTCTAGCAACATTAAAAACTTGTGGCAAAATGGATACTTACTGGACTTAGTTCAGTAACATCCCATTCAAGGTATTCTGCAACATGCATCATTTGAGCAATGATATTTTCCAGCTCCTACAGATGAACGAAAAAAAATGATACTATTTAATGCAATATTAGAAACACAAATTCTACTGCAAGCAACTTATAATTCAAACATATTGCATTCAGTGACACTGTTTCATCAATGTTCCTAATGAAATGTCCTTTACAGTGGAAGCTGTACACTCTTAGGTGAATCCACTTCACTAGCAAAACATCAGGCATGGATCGCAAAGCATGCAGGGAGGTGAAATACAGCTCCACAACCAAAGGACAGCCTCTGGGTTGAAAGTAGTAACAGATTCTTCCTTCCTAGTTGATCACTCGAGCATGGGTTTCATGATCTGAAGTCCACCCTGTGATATAATGATGTAATGTCCTTTAAATTCCAGCACTCTAACAAACTATTTTTTTAACAGCAAGTGTATAATTCACAACTTTCTAATGGAAATAAGGCATCAAGTGGATGGTATAAACTAATACAGAGATATTTTTTTACCTTTACAGTGTTGGCATTTCCCTTGATCACCTATCACTAGCGCTCTTCCATATTCATGTATACAACTTGGTTTGTAAACATGCCCAAATGCTTATCTAGAATCATTCTAAATTCTCAGGTATATTTATTGTGCACTAGTTACGTAATTCATATTTTGTATTGCCTAAACCTATGATACAATATTTACTTTATACCTCTGTATAACTTAGCTTCCCTATTCCCGTCACTTATGGGAATCACCTCCTCTTTACCAATCCACTCTATGGTGTCTTACTTCAAGGAGATACAAAAGAACAAGGGGAAAAAAAAAAAGAAAAAAGAGTTGCCAATAAAATACTTCTTTCTGTTAGCTAAAAGAAAACAAATAGTTACATTTTTTAAATGATTGCTGTATCTCTGATTTTCCTTCAAACATTCGGTTGGGCTACTCCTCAAAACTTTGTCCTTAATATTCTTAATAACAACATGGAAGTTCTGACATCTCTCCACATACATCCACTGTGTGACTCTCACACTTTCCCCTTTTAATGAAATCTTTACAAAGGGTGCTTTCATGCACATCTCCCAGCAGCATATTAGAATTTTAGGAATCATATTAATGTATCCCCTACAGTAATATGATTAAAAATCAGAAGACTATAAAATAGGACTCCACAACAGCAGTGTCAGCATTTGAAAATTTATACAGTTGTAGAAGCAGCAGGTTAATAGAAAAGAAAACTGAAGAGTTACTTTCAAAATGGGTGACTTTTTAATTGACTATAATTTATACTGCTTCTATTAACTCAGGAAGAATATAAACTTCATTTGGCTTGATGTAGTTTTGTATAGGTATACCATTATGACATACTCTTACAATGCATTAAAATACATAAATAACATTACCGAACTATCCAGGTATCCATTCCCATCTGTATCATATAAGCGAAACATAACTAAAAAGGAAACAAAGAGAAGGAAACTCAGTTAGAAAACATAGTAACATTATTTCCTAAAAACAAAAAAAACCCACCCAACCCACCCACAAAACAACCAAACCTGAGTTTCAAAGAAAGGACAAACATTAACATTTTCCTTTAATGATCACACTAACTGTAGACCCACCAAACGTTTTGTATTATGCAAGAGGTTCACTCAGCGACTACCCTACCACAGTTGCCTCCAACAAGACATATTAGGAGGACAGTGCAATTGCACCTTTTCCATATAATCACTCGAGCAGCTAATTTGGTCTGTGAACTAATTCTGGTTCCTTTTAGAGATGATCTGTATTCATGAGGAGTACCACCAAAAGGCCCTTCTCTGTCATCTCACCAAACATAGGGTAATACACAATTGGTCAGTCAAATGTTGATAAGCCCGCTTAAGTTACAATGCTATCCTACTCCTTTAGTTGCAGCTATCACTATTCAATAGTGATATTGCTTTGGAAATGCTTTCTGACCAACTAAATGAAACAGAGGATTATTATTTGAAGTATCTAATCAGTCAAATCCACTAATAAACATTCTCACAGACTGTCAACATGACTCCTCCCAGGACCAGATTTGCTTCATCGATTTGAAAATGTATTCCCAACATTTTGGGGAGCCACCTAGACAATAATAGCTGCATTTTGACAATAGCCAGAAAGAATATATACTTTCAAGTTTGTATCATTACTTGATTCTAGCCACAAGAGCGGGTATATCCACCATCACCAAGGTATTTCAAAGCAGCTTACTCAGCTGATCATATACTGCATCAGATTGCAGAGCAGAAAGAAGCCTGAAGTTTTGGTAGGAGTACTGTTGAAAGGCTAAAGATGAAAACCAGAAGCCTACAAATACCTCACTCTTTGTCCCTACTTTCTGGAACAGTTTGTCAGAGCTCTGAAATCTAAACACCACCCCCTTCAAAAGTGCTCATTTTTTTCCCCTAGATCTATTTCCTAAGGAGAAAGAAGAGAGCCCATATACAGGTGGTTCCAGGACACTGTAATGCCTTGACCGATAGCAAAAGCCAAGCAATCTGCTTATAAACTGTCTTATCAGATGTCTTTGGAAACATAACATAAGACCTATTCAACAGTGAACAATACCACCACATTGGATCCACAGCAAATGCTGTTACAGTCCAATAAACTCTGCAAGCAAAGCTTATCACAGTTTTCAGGAAACAATATAATGAGAAATGAGAGGAAATTCTTAGCAATTAGAAATTAAAGTTCAGAAAGAATTTTATTATTTTTGACTTACAGCAAAACATATTTAACTGATACACGAATTGGTTTGCTTCCCTTATATCCCTCATCTTATTCGCATGTTGTTCAGCTAACTATGAGGAAAAAAGGTAAATACTATACGTCTCTAGCACTTCAGCAATTTTTACCACTACATCGCACTATTCTTTAGAGCTATAATATAAGATTGAAGATATTTACTGTAGTACATTGTTTCAAGCTACAAAGGTCCATTATTCATTAGTTATAGCCTAAGAAAATCTACAAAAATATCTTTCTTTGCCTGTGAATTACATAGCAGAAATGTTTCAGTGTAAAACAACAGTTAATGCTAAAAGCCACCAGAGATTGGTACCGTCCCTGCGAGTACACCTTCTACCAAACCTGCTCAGAGCACAACAGCGAATATTATCCAGCAAAGGTACCATTAAGCATTCCGCTTCCATAGGGATGAATCATTGCATCACTCAGTGATAAAGTTCAAATCATTTGGTTCTCCCTCCTCCTCCTCCTCCTCTGTGATTGTAATGCTCTGGTTGAAAGAATGTTCTACAGTTATCACAAAAGCAAGTTTTAGCATCTCCCTGATCTTTACCCACTCCAGAGAAGTAATGCTTACAACTTTTTTTCCATTTAACATGAATCAGTAGTTCTAATCAGTCACTTAAAAACAGACATTAGCATAATTGTAACTGTTTCACCTTTGTAGCAAACAAAGTCTCTCCAATTACATATGTATTAGGTAGTGAAAAGCCTCAATCTGTGCTATTGGCTAGACTCTGAAAAACTACGCTACTGGTGTGGCACGCAATCTCTTTTCTATTCACACCCTGCTAAATATTCATGTTCTTGCTGATTTATGCACTCTAGGAGAAAAAAACAACAAAATTATTAAAATAACTGAACAAAAGTTCTGATGCAAACTACAGAGCCCAAGTCAATCTTTTATATTTATTTTCCCATCCTTCAACTGATAGCACTGACTGGCCACTCAATTTCTATTACTAGACTACATACCTTTTGTAAATAATTAAAAATGTATTAAAATAAAATAAAATTACCAAGATGAGATCAGTTGCTGCACTACTACATTTTCACCTGCAACCTCTGAACTTCTAATCTTTCATATGACAAAAAGTGGCATCCCAGAAATTTCCAAAGTTCAAAATTATGTTCTTTTGAGAAGAAACTGGGGAATTCATTCTCAAAAACACATGCACAAACAAGTGCTCTACACACTTCCTCTTTTCACCAGTGCATGTACTTTGAAAACTGTAGGGCTTGTCACTCTCCACAGAAGCCTGAGTGTCCAAGAACTACATAGCACAGCAAAAAGACAGACTATAACTAATCATACTACTGCAAAAATACAGAAGAACAGCGTGGCATTCTTGAAGCTTCTGTTGGTATGGAAAGAACAGAAACAGAGTAACTTGGGGTTATTGATAGTCTTGATAACAGAAACTGGCAAAAAAACCCACAGCTCATGGAGTTTTTTTTCATAATCGCAGAAAGAACTTTCAGCACTTGTAAGCATATTATGTTTGTAAAGCTACGGTACCTGTGGAGGTCGTATGCGTCCTCCATACCATTTATGTCTAATACCCTTCATACTGCCTCCTGGCACACGTTCAAGAATCACAGTGTGGACACCAGCAAGTAAAGCTTGGTACATGTGAAAACAACATGGAGAGCAGAAACTGGTTTCTATGGATCAAGTCTGCAGGTTGAGCCACAGAGTATGAAGGTACTTAACAATATAGCCACACCTTGAACTATTTGCCTTATGACCTTAAAAAGAGAACTTAAATTCTTTTAGTGTTATCTCTGCTAGAAAAGTTTGGGATATTCTTTATATTCAGGCCACATACAGTTTATGAATAACAGATATTCTGAGCACGTCAAACAGGTTAGGTTTGCAGTGCTCAAGACCTCTAGAAATACATTGTTAATAGGTTAGAGAATCCACTTATCTGCTGGAATATTTGTCAATCTATGAAAATCCATAGATCATATAGATCTGAAAGCGAAACATTATTTCCTCTTAGTGTATTTTATCTTAAAAAATCCTCCAGCTTATATCATATTTTATTTGAAAGCACTGCTTCCATGTTCTGTTTGTCATCAATCAAGTTTCTAAACACTCAGCTATGATTCAGAGTGTTTCCATTTTTGTCAATAGAAAAAAAATAATCATGATTTGAGATTAGTATTAATATTAATGTTGGCAACCCTGGAATAAGCCACCCTTTCTTTTTTCACTCCACTGCTACTGATTTATAATTTACCTTATATCCACCACACCTACTGGTATAAAATTATTTCAGACAAAGGTTTAAATTATCCCATTAATGTATAAGGACAATTCAACTAAAATCAACAGGGAATTCTGCATTCTAATAGTACAGTATAAGCCAAAATTTAGACTCTAGAAAGCGACAACGTGGTATATTTCAACTCTGTATGACAAAGTAGAAAATAAACATATATAATAACCATTACTTTAATTATATGTAGTAAATGCAAATGATCTTGAATATACAGAACATGTAAGTACCGTACATTTATTAGATATCGCTTCTAAATCATATAGATCATTCACCATCTTTTGCCTATGCAGTTCCTGTTGCCAGAAGTTCATGGAACATCCCCTACGCTAAAATCATCGCCTGCTCCTCTGTCTCTCCCCCTTTTCATTGTACCAGTTCCTGACACCAGGGGACGCAACTGATCTCCGTTTCATGCTATGGTTTGTGCACAGAGCTCTTCAGAGCTCTGATAAGGCTTGTGTAACTTGCTACCACGGAACAGTTATTATACTGTAAGTTTAATTCAATCCTAGGATCTTAGTTTACCTATGCTTGTGTTCTGAATGCACATTTATGCATACATCCTCATATTCTAATCACATGATACCAAACTTGGGGACAGCTCCTTATAAACTTTGCTGAGGCAAAGGTGTAGGTGATCTTTCTTAGAGTACAAAGTTGTCATTGTAAACTAACTACAGGTAATGAAACATCAAGATACTTCAACAATATGCGGTCATGTAACCTTGTAATGAATTTCTCATTCCAGCAGAAGCAGCCTACTGTTTGCATTTCCTATTTTCATATTGATTTCATATTGAGTATTTACTTTCCATACGGTATTACAGTCTGATCCTAAAGTTCTTTTATAGACAGACCAGCTATGTATACCCAAGTACACTTGGTCTCAGTAAGGACTATATGATTGGATTGACTGTTTATCTATCTATCTGGAAAACTGGCTTCTAAAATTCCATACTAGGGAAACACGTGATTTCTTTCTTTTTTTCTCCAATTCGCAGATCAAACTGTTATTTTTTTAACAGGTAGAAGCATTGGGCTTTAATGAATCAGGCCCCTAATTAAAAAAAATCAAGTAATTTCTAACTCCCAGTATCAAACACTCATTCCCAACAGTAGTACATGACTTGGATCATTCTTGGCTTTTCTGTATTTACTAGTATCATAGACCCACAGCCTGTATTAACAACTATTCTTTGTTTGACTTAGTTTGTTTTCTACAGATTATTCACCACTTCTATACATCTCTATCTCTTCAGTATATTTCATTTGTTTTTCTTAGATCTGATACTCATCAAGAGACAACAGTATAGAAAGGATTATTTTAACTGCAGATCCTTACTCCCCATCTTGGCATGTGCTAGATAGAATTTAGTTAAAATCTCATCAAATTAATACTATCAGGAAGAATAAAAGATCATTTCTGCAATAATGGTCACCTAGAACCGTATTTTTATAATGCAGCTACTCAAAACTGAATCTTGAACTCAGAAAATTTAGAAACAGAATTCTTGATGACTTATTGAAATAAATAAATAAAATTAACTTGAAAAAGAATATACATTCTAGTTTGTCTTCAGGTCTTCCTCTTTCTAGCAGTGACAAATAGCACACAATATCTTTCAGCTGGATCATGTCTGGTAAATGTAAGTTGGCAGGAGTAGGAGGTCGGGATGTAGAGGTGCCTTTGTTAAGTCTCAGACCTGGAAATAACATACAGCCTTTGTTACTTGTAATGTATGATGTAAGCAGAAAATGAAAACATAACCCTTGCATATATGCATCTTCATTTTATGTGAATCTCAGATGCCTTCTTAATTTAAATATAAAAGTGATGTTTTAAACAATTCATGTTCATAGTTTATCCAGCAAAGCCAGAATTAAAATGATAGTCAGGTTTTAAAATTTTATATGGATAAAGCAAACTATTGGAAAAAAAAAACAGTCATGGGAATGGCATAACCCTTTTTTTCATTTTCGTTGATCTGATATCTTTTGACTACCAAAAAATTTGGTTAACGTTTTTATTCTACTACCTTACATGTTAATTTAAGTATTAAAACAGTCCCTGCCCAATGCTGCATCCACTTCCTTGCGCTCATAGAAGCTTCATCTAACTTATAGACTGATACCAGCACAGTAACTGAAGATGTTTTAGTGTCAAAGAAAACTCTGATAATACCCAAGTGTGTAGTCTTTCCAAAAACACAGCCAGATGTGTGTCAGAGCAACACACATTTAAAATATGGAAGTCTCGACCACAGAATATTACGAAAATAAATACAGAATTTAAATAATAGTCATGATAATTGCTCAAACATTGTGATCAAGAGCAGTCCCAGTGTACCACTCGGAATACAAGTTTGAACATTGCCAAACTTTTTGTTTCAAGAGAACATTAATATAATTGGTCCTGATGATATTACTGGAATCTGCAGGACTAATAAATAGAGGAAAAAAAGGGGGAAGGACAGGAGAACACAGAGAAAGGAGTAATAATACTTTCTTTACAAGTTTGTTACATTTCTCACTGACTTTAGTGATGTTAAAGATGAAACTTTACAAAAGGATTTACTGTTTTAAATATCGTCTATAACTAATTCAGAACAGATTCATCATTGCACACATAATCTGCATACATAATTTCTCTCATCCCTTTGTCTTGGACAAGTTAATTACTATAGCAAAGGGAAACAGAACTCTGGTGGGGTTTTTTCCCCCTGTTTTTATCTTGAAAAACTTCATTACAATCTCAACACATTTTCAAAGGTCTACTGAGGTACACATGCTAAAAAAAATAATTCACTACATATGAGAAAATTGGCATGCAGAAAATATATCTCTGAATCAAGTTCATGTTCATGGTTTCAGGCAGATAATAAACACTGAAAGTAAATATTTAAATTAATAAAAAGATTTAATAGGGCAATGTTCTATTAAATAAGCTTGTGTGCTGGTTAAGTGTCCTTAAAATTACGACATTTTATAAATGTTAATCAGTTAAGAAGCTAGCTTTAATCACACAATTTACACAAATAGTTCACATTCCAGTCTTACATGAATTTTATGCACAGAATAAAAAGTATTATAAAACTTGGGCTAACTCATCTCAAAAATGTATAGTCCTGAAATCCAAATGAGAAGGCATACAATTTCAAGGTATCTTTTAGCTTATCATCAGCTGCAAGGTACAGATTAAAGTATTACTTCTTAATCAGAGGTGGGAGAGGGGTGGCTGCAATGTGCTGACTTACAGATGACTTACAGTGCTGCTGCTTACCTGGCATCTGCTTCCATCTCTCTTCAGACACTTTAACTGAAAATACAATTTATAAATAGACATGAGTGGACCAAGAAACACCAAGTAAAAAAACGGACACATACCAGAGCGATTTATAAACCCTGCTACTTTCCTTGTGATCTTCTCTAGCTCTCGTGTACCTTTCCATTTTCCAGAAGAATGTTAAACGTTTCTGACAAATTTATTTCCCAGTATGGTCAGTTTTTTTCATTATTGGTAACACTTAAAAATTACTAAAAATCCTAAAACAAAGGTTTCCGTAATTTTCATTTGCACATCAAAATGCACCAATGCACACTTTTTCCCTTTAAATGTTACAAATTATAAAGATGTAACATCTAGTTTAAATCTCATGCAATTGAATTACACTATGAACAGTATATTTTCAAGCACAAATAACTCTTGCATGATGTGAACTGGATTGTCTCTCTGAACATGCTTGGATATAACAATTTATCAAACAGTTCTTCTGGTATCACACTACTGGTATACACATGGAAGATTACTAATCTGGTCTCACATTACACTATTGCTGATGTCCTTACTAACAGAAAGAGATGAAAATTAACTACAAACTTAGAAAAGTGAGTGAAGGAGAAAAAAATTTTAGGAGGTGGCATTAGAGTAAGAGACTTACCATACAGTTTAAACAACAACAATAACAACCATAATAATGATTATTATTATACCACACATAAGAATAAAATCTATCAGAGAGAATTATAGTGAAAGTGAAGAAAGCAGAGTACGGTCTATACTGGGCAGAATTTACCTGTAAATCTGGCAATGACCTAAAACCAGCTGTTATCATTTCTACATATGAAATGTCAAAACCATAGAAATATACCACCAGAATGATAAAAGATGATTTTCTTGAAATAGTAGTCAGACAACGTATGTAAAAAACACAGCATAATAAATAAATATGCACCACTAAATGGTAGCTGCTATTGGAGTTATCAGGCAAAAAGTGTTAAATGTAAAAGATTACAAATTTTGGTGGCTGATACAGTGCATGTTTATTGCTGGTGCTACTCATTGATGAAAACATGACAAAAACTTCAATGAAAAACTAAAAGTAATGACAGTAGAAATGAAATTGTGCTGCTGAGACTTCATAGGCAACAGAATCTATATTCATAGTTGAAAAAAATGCAATGCTGAAAATTTAGGACATCCAAAATACACCCTGCAGCATACAATAAAGAATACATTTAGACATGCCCTTAGAGATTCTGTTGCAAAGCATCTTTAAGGGCAAGGAACTGAATCACTGGTCTAAATGACTTGCCCAAACCAGTGAGTAAGTCATTATCAGAGCTGTAATCAGCAACAGAAGGTTTTGAATACTCCACACAACTGCTTATACCATAGTCTACAAAGCCTACTGCTCTGCACATGGAACCGGTCTAGATAACTAACAACAAAAGCCCAAGAAGTTGGAAATGTACTGTCTACACAGCAGGTATTTGAGGGACAAGATGTGTCCATGGCAGTTCTGATTAGAAAGGATAAAAAAAATACCTGAAGAATTCAATTCAAATGCAAAAAAGAAAATTTATATGAAGAATCATACCCTCAGTGTGGTATGCAAGCTTTGCTAGCATAAAGAAGTTTTTTCATTTAAGTCTAATTACATTTAATGACCATTATAATATAATAGAAGACAATAATATAATATGGGGTTTTTGGTTGGTTTGTTTGGTGTTTTTTGCCAGAAAATACAAAGCTAAGAAGTGGAAATAACAGGTACTGTAAACTTAAATAAAGAAAAATAACTGAAACCCATCTATTTAACACAGTTGAGAGTGGCATGCACTAAAAAGAAAAAACAGGTCAACTCAGTGGGTGATATCTGAAAGCCTATAATGAGTATTGTACACTGAGGTATCTATGGAAATCTAGTGCTTGGTACCTGCAAGAAAAGTTAGCATTTCAGCTGGTAGCACTTGGACCAAATGCACACTTCTGGAAGAGTTGCAATTTGAAGACACCTAATCTTCACATAAAGAATTCAAGCAATTAAGTACCCATCAAACCATCTGGTAACTCACTCTAAGCACTTGATTATCCCAGCTGTTCAAAACACACAATTTATTTCATTAAATTAGTCTAGCTTCTGCTTTTAGCTACTGGATTTTGATAGAGTTCCCGAATTGCTAAAGTGCTAAACCAAATATTTCAAGTTAAGAAGGTAACCTTAAATTTCTTCTGCAAATTTTCTGTAAACGTTTTATAAATTTTTTTAAGTTGACAGTTTTTAACACTATTTTGCATGGAAGTATTTTAACATGTTATGTCCTCTGAACACAAAATTACATATAATAAAAATGTTCAGTTTAGCATGAAAATTTCACACTGCATTAAAGAAGATCTCTACACTGGGAAAAGAAATACTGCTAACACTTATAGGATGTTTAAAATATCAGTAGCTGCTAAGTATGTAACATTACTAATAGCAGTATCACACCTAGACAGCTAAGAGAAGCAGCAGTAACTGGGCACAGAAACTGCAGAGCACCAGCAGGAGCCTCCTGCATGAAGCTCTGAAGGTTTCTAAGTATTTACACAGTAGAGTAGGCAGCAAGATCATGCAACCATAGTGATCTGATTAGAATTAACATGACAAATACTGTCCACTTGGTGTCTCAGCTGCATCATTATTGTGAAATAAAGACGAAACCACTTAATTTCCATTTCTTTTCACAGTATTTCTTGTTCATGGTTGAGTTAGCTTCTCAATTTCACAAACGTCAGAACAAAAAAAGAAATACATATACCTTAGAATTCCATATATTTACAGCTATGAGAAGTAAAATAGGAGGGGGAGGGAACTTTCAGCTCTTATACTGTGATTTTATTACTTACCTCCAGAAAGGTGCTGGGGTTTGTTTTTTATTAACGGGCTGCAGTGAGAGATTTTGTTGCTAAATGATGTAAAAAGATGCTCAATGAAATCATCTGGTAACTCTGCCTCCAGAAAAGTCTTCATGAACAGCTTGAACCCTTCTAAATCAATTGTCTAGAGTGTGGGGGGGAAAAAAATAAAGTATTCTGAATTGTTCATTTTGCAAAAACTTTCATACTAATCCATCAAATAATATTCTGTTAACAAAAACTTTAGACTGTCTTTGAAAATACTGATTTCTGAAGATACAGCCTGGCATACCTATTCTTGAAAGTGACTGATTATTGAATTAAGTATTGCTACAATAGCCCAGAGCACAGTGTAAGACAGCCCAGAGTAAATTCAGAGCACTTGTATCAGAACCCCGAAACTAAGTTCCATGTTCTCTAGTTTCTTGATTAGAATATGGCTTAACAACACATACAAAACTGCAACCAAAGGCACCTACAGAGCTCACAGGGATGTACCTAGCAAGTCTTAGTTTTTCCCAAAATTAGGCAGACAACAAGCAGGGGATTTTTGGATGCCTAATTCAGGGAACTGAAGGTCTCCTGTCTTTTCCTAGGTGGCAACATGTTTTGCTGGTATTTGTCAAAGACAAACTAATTACCATGTCTTAAATAGGTTCTAATAGTCAAATGAGAGTGCTGGGACATGCAACATTACTTACAGGGAAAAAAAGTTGTTGATTTGAAACATTTGTCATTTAGTTTAATTTGGTTTTACTTCTGCCAGCAAAGTAAGAACTGATTAATGAAACTTCATTGATTATTTCTCCTGGTAAGACAGCATTGTCTGTTTTAAGTAATAAAATGAATCACAGAATATCTAAAGTTAGAAGGGACTTAAAGGTCATTGAGTCCAACTCCCTGCTCCTCACAGGACTACCTAAAACTAAACTGTATGACTAATAGCATCATTCAGACGCTCCTTGAACTGACAGGCTTGGCGCCATGACCACCTCCCTGGGGAGCCTGTTCCAGTGACTGACCACCCTCTCAGTGAAGAACCTTTTCCTAATGTCCAGACTGGACCTCCCCTGATGGAGCCTCACTCCATTTCCTCGTGTCCTGTCGCTTGTCACCAGAGAGAGGAGACCAGCACTTCCCCCTCCACTGCCCCCCTTGAGGAAGGTGTAGACTGCAATGAGATTGCAGCAATGTAAAAGCATTACGATCCCATTTTATCCTGCTAATATAGAACCACTAAAGATGAAGGTGTCCTGAAACAGAGAGACCTCACGACAATTTCAGTTTTATCTCAGAAATAACTGACACAACTGCAAACTTAGCAATGATGCTACTCAGTTATGTATGTGATTTTAAAACAGCTTATCAACCATTAATCTGTAAAACATAACAGTTTCTGTCTTTGTTTCTAGATCAAACAGGACAGCAACTTTTCGACATGAAATAATTAAGGGATAAAGCCACATTATACCACAAAATTGACTTGGAGAAATTTCCCCATGCTTCAGGGAAGACTCCATTTCTCCATAGAAAACTCTAGTGTAACTCCTTTAGTTCAGCACAGTGAATGCAGCATTAGGAGGGAAAAGACTAGCAAGAAATCAGCTTGAAACCATGCCAGAAAAAGAAAACTGAAACTAAATTTTCAAAGTGCCTCAGTGACTTTGGAATCTGAGTCACAGCATAAATAATTTTTACAGTGACTTTAATATATCATTTCAAAATTTTGGAGCAGGGATTTCTCTCCCCCTACTTTTTTTTTTTTTGTTAATATTATATTTAAGAGATGTAGAAATTTTATGTCCACAAGAAATAAGGTGTTTTCCATTACGGCCAAGACCTAACTGCCCCAGGGTAATGTTTTAAATGTGCATCACTGTCCTTACGAGGGACCAATAACAGAGATTGCAAAATTTGACTGATCTTGTGCAAGTCATTATTATTAGGAATGCAAACTTGGGAAGAGGGTGTCTACACTGAGCTTCTGATCCAGAACACTTCATTTGAGAAAGAAGTTCAGTGAAATCAATAAAATTCTTACCTATTGAACACAAAAATAGCAGAGACTGAAAATAAAATTGCCTCCACAAGGCTCAAGCTAGGTGTAAAATGGAAATAATCAACTTGGACATGGACTCACTATCTTTGTCTCATCACAGAGTTTCAGCCACTCTCTTCTACTTTGGCAAATCATACACTGTTTCACTCATGCTACAAAATTTATGTTTTTCCTCAATAATAAAGTCACTGACATTTAATTCACTGTTTATAAAATATGAAACCACAATGGCAAAAGGATTTGTATCAGCACCCAAGTAAATCAGTCGTTAGTTTACATTATATAAAAGTATTTTTTATCTGCAAGCATAACAAATACATTAATCATTAAATCAACTGACTTTAACAATGTGAAATTGCTTTGTTAGACTGCTCGTTAATGAAACGTGTCTTAGCTATTTCACTAAATTACATACAAAGAGGGATAACCAAGTGAAAAAGGAAAACAGAAAAACAAATTATAATCCCATTGAAGTTAAGGTGCATGGATGGACATGTAAAATATTACATAAAGCTTTTTTTAATTTACCTTGTCTGTGGATTTTATGTATATACTGCTAAAAATATTCCTTGAGTTTACAGCTATCTTAGATTTTTAAATTGCTGTCTTAGTGACATTGGTCCACCAAGCTGCCAGAAATAACTAAAACCCTAATGCCATTTTTTTTTTCTATTTATGGGCTCAGAATTATGCCTGGGTAGAGATTTGGATTAATAAATAAGGTTAAAATTATGTGTTTCTTTCTCCCTGAAGACTGTCTTCAAGATGTTCAAACTTTTCAATATTTTCTTAAAATAGTCAGATTATCATCTACTCCAGTGTCCTCTAAAGCAAGCGTTCCACAAACTGCCTTGTATTTTCTGGCCAGGAAAGATAACAGATATCAAAGTAACACGTGATTTGGCTGCCATGTCCATTTATTGTATTTGACACCCTGACTGCCACTGATTAGTGTGCTCAGCAAAGGAAGAAAGTGGGTGCTTGCTCTATAAGGTTGTTCTACAGTCAGATTTCTTCAGCTGAAAGTGCTTTATCCTCTGCTCTAACATGCTCTGTGACCTGTATTCCCCCAGGGGAGTAGCAACATTCATACAACCAGAGTTAGGACGTTGCACATCCAAAACCTTTCAGATGATGCTGAGAGCTGGTTAGGAGCTGGTAAGTGACTTGAATACATATCAGAAACATTTATAATAACCCGAAATGCAGATACAAACCCACATGCTCTATCAAAAGAATGCAACAACAGTCATGCCTAAAGGAGACCTATGCGTAGAGCCCCATGATTAGGTTCTTGCCTCTATGAAAAAAAAACCCACAAAATCTGTGATTCTAATACTCTATAGCTGAAAAACATTTTCATTTCTGCTTGGTGTAGATTATCCTATTAGAACTGAGCCCTAAAGTAATGAAGTCTTTTCTGGAAATTTGTTTTTGTAAATGTATATACAGTAAGTAACAGAACTGAGCTAGACTACAGCAGATCTAGGAGTAGTTTAGATTATCCATCTAGCTTTCCAATGAAAAAGCAGTGAGCTTTCAAAAAAAGGCTCACTTTAAATTGCTTTCACTATCATAGCCCTCTCACTGTAATATACATAAGCTGTTACATAACTGTAGAAAAATTGAGTAATTTCTTAAAAAAAACCCTGTGAGGACAACTGTAGAAAACTTATAGGTGTTAGAGTATTATCACCAAGTAGAGGTTTTAGTATTGAGTATGGTTCATTTAGAACAGAAGACTTAGAGATGCAAAACATTTGCTCAGCTTAATTTAAAATAACTTTCACAGAAGAGAAAACAATATACAATATTATAAGCATTTCTCTATTCTGCAATTATACAGTATTTTTCTTTTTTCCTTATGGAACTTTACCCTTCTAAAATGCTTCAGTAAGTAACCACCCTTCCTCCAATTACTAGCATTTTCTCCCAACCCCAGCTACTTTTCAAAGGACCCACACAATGCTTTGGTAACCAAAAAGACAGAAAAAGGAAAGCAGAGGACATTAATTTTCCACACTAACATGGATCATGCTCACTCTGCTATGTAAACCACAATATCTTCCTTTTAAATCCCACTGTCATATCAGAATTTCTCAGATGAAAAGTTCAAAAAATTTTAGTATGGTTTGAAAATAATTTATTTCTGTTAGTGAATTTGCAAGCTTTAATTAAACGGTTCAGATCAGTAATATCAGAACAATATATAAGCTATAATGGTGGATGTTTTCTTAAGCACGCAGGCTAATTGCTTAATTTTCAACAGTTGCTTAGCTTCCAGAAGCTCCAGTTGAATTCAAATGAACCTGATAAAGAAGGATTTAGCATTTCAGAAGGCATTTTCCATGACGTTTCCCAAGTCAGGGGATGAGAGCGGGAGAGGATGTACCAAACTGACTACAATTAACCTGGCACATGAATTAATTAATTCAATTTCACAAGAGACTATCAGGGAATAGGGAGATTATGATCACAAGCGTAGGAATGTCAGGAAAATTTTCAACATAACAGGGAGATATATAAGGACGTAATTGAAGCAGCCAATAGTTACTCACAGGAACATAAAAGAACTTTCAAATCATTTGGCCTAAATCTCTGGGGGTGGGGGGTTGGGTGTGATAAAAATTGCGCTGGTTTAGCTTTGATTCAAATAAAAAAGGTACCAAAAGCCTTGCCTGTAAGTCACAGAAAGGTAGGTTGTTTTTTATTAATCATATATAACTGGATTCCTCTTTTATGTATTAAACAACTGATTCACCAAGTTTACTGGAGCTCCTTTTCTTATGTCTTACAAAAATAAACTTTACAAAATAAGACTTTATAAATTTTCATAATTTTCTATATTATTGGTTAATAAAACTTCATTTGGTAATGAAACATTTTGATACAAGCCCAGATAAGCAGGCATTCAAAAACACCACCGAGTTTCAGCTAATTTAAACCATAACATCCATATAAAATTAATTTTACTACTATTTTTAGAAGCATTTCTTATTATTATCATTTCCCATTTATAGATTTTATCAATGTTTCTAATTACCTGAAATTCAAAAAAAAAAAAGGTATCTATCCACCTTGGAGAAAAGGAAAGGAGGAAGGAGAGAAGGCAGAAGCAAAACTGCACAGTTTTAGCTTTAAAATTCTTTTTAGCAAATAAAGTGTGTCAACCACTAAACATTTTTTGGCTGTTTTTAAAAGCAGACATGAAACTGGTCTCACTATGACTCAATGCAGAGGAAAATTAAAAATACGCATCTTTTTTACGTGATAAATTGTCAGGGAAAATCCGTAAGACTTAATGAACCACCCACAACATTTCAAAATTAATCCCAGCACTAAAATGCCAACAAGAATTTAATCCATAAGTATTGTTTTTCTGTAAGCTCCCCACAAACAGATCCGTACAATAAACTGAAAAAGAAGAAACAAACCAAAGTTTATAATGAGTTCTAAATGATTGACTGACCACAGAAAGAAGGTTGTGGATTTGTCCCACTACATCCAACTACGTAACACAACAGATTTACAGAGAAGGCATCCTAAGGTGTCTTTTATGCCTTTATTAACTGTGCCCATTCATTAATACACTGTGATAAGGCATGACTTTTACTTCACAATGCTGTGCAGACTAAGAAACCTCTTACTCAATTTCATAACTGTAAAACCAAGCAGCTAATTACAGTCTAATGAGAACAATATGGGTCAGTTCAGGAAAGGAATGAAGATGCCTGAAGTTGGACATCGGTATTTTATTGATGCCCTTATTCATACTGGGATCTCAAAGGACTCTCTCAAATCTAGTAATCCATAAAGCATTTATACCTGATAAACCCTTTAGGTTTTTTACTTTAGCTTCCTAAAGTGTCCACAGACTTATTTGTGAACATGAACAAAAATGTTACATTCTTCACTGGATTGAAGATTTCATCATTTGTCACACATCTAATACAATCAGGGTACCTAAATCTGTGTTATCAGGTCTCAATATACATGTAAAAAAAAAAAAAAAAGGCACTGTCCACCAAGTGCAGTGGAGACCACTATTTCCTTCTGAAAGCACAGGAAAAGTGACAGATTCTCCTACCTTTTGGAAAAAAAAATAATAAATATCTCCTGGTAAAGACACCTCCCCAGTGGGGGTTACCTTGGCTGAATTCCCTTGTTTGCCTGGGGGAATTCAAACTTGTATCTCTTTCTCTAGAGAGTATCCAAATATCAGAAAAGAGCTGAAGATTCACTGACGGAAAAAGAGGTTTCTGTATGTCTACACCAACAAAATTATTAAATATTTACTTGTAAAAATGTTACTGAACAAATTATTGAAATAGTCCTTTGAATGAGGAGGTGATCTGAACATGTTTAAGAGATCAGGCTAGTCAGGGAGATGCATCAAAAGAGATAACAAAATGTTTCAGCTGTTAAGGCAGCACTTCTGGACACATGCAAGAATTTAAGGTGCTTAGGTAAATTTTATATAAAATGGCTCAGACAACTTTTTCATTTCTTTCTTTTTTAAATTGCCATACCAGAGCTGGGTGCTAACTTCACTCAGAGTGGAAGTAACCCATTTTGGATCTAAGCCTATGCTAAAAGAAACAGAACAAATCTATGTATTGCACGTATATAAATAAATATTCACATATACATACTATTATATACAGTATTATTTATGAAACAAAGCAGCAAGCAGCAATTATAGATTGTTCAGAGAGGTCATTCAGTCCCTCTGGGACTGTAACGTGTCATCTCACATGCTGCATATATTTTACAATTAAATTTTGGCTAATATGCCTTAGTCCAAAACACTTAACAGGTTTTTTTTAATGTTAATGCCATGAACAGATTACATACAAATAGCTCCATCAGTGCAAATAAACATAAGAAAGTAATAACAAGTTAAGAACAGCAGAAGCAGTTTTTATAACAGTGAAACAAGACAGACCAATCTGTCTTATTTCCAGATACAAGAACATTCCTGTTGCAACGTCTGACTAAGCAAATACAGACATATTTGCCCAGATCTTCAGTTTCAGCCAAATTCATCTTGTTAAAGAACCCATACCCAACCAATGTGTTGTGGTGGAAATTTTTCTGAAGCTTATGGCATCCTTCAGTTGACAAGTAAACTACAAACACAAACAACTCGGATTTGCTCTGCCAACTCCCATTACTTTGAAGAAAATTCCTTCCCTCAAACAGCCCTTTAAGAACCAGGATAAAACAGAAATAATTAGGCCAAGAATTATCCTCATAATAATACTCTTGGAATAAGATAATAAAGAACAGTTACTCAAGGAACTCACAATGTCTTACAGATACTATAAAACATAAGAATATAAAACTAAAACACCACTAGCTACATGGATATACAAAGTGGCAGCTGCAAAAGGTAATACCATATACCACCTATTTTGCCTAAACTAAAAATCTGGAGAAAGAGAGAGAGACGATGCTATTTATGGACGGACTGGAGTATGTGGGGAGGTAACATCTGAGGCAGGCAGGCACAAGAGGAAACAGCAGTGACTATCAATCCTTCTTCCAAACTTGTTAGCACCTCTGTCTCCACTGCATCTCTGCTCCTTAATGCTTTTCCTCCACTCTGGCAGCAGCCAAGAAGGCACCACTGGGTAAATGTGTATGGGGTGGGGAGGAAGGCTGGAAATGAGCTACAGACCCCATATTTGGACTCTTCAGAGATTTCAACCACATCTAAAGGCAACCTACTTGCAGCAGCTGCCAAATGCTATTAAGGAACATGGTAATGGCGCAGACAAGAGGAGGGTTTTTTGAGTTACAAGGTATAAATCCGCACTCAGTGGAAGAACTGAGGTAAGATCTAAAAGAAAGACTCTCCACAGAACATTGTACTTCCCCCTTTCCCAGCTGCTAAAAGCTCCTGGGAAACTCCTTAATGGCTTTGACCAAGCATTACAAGATGTTTTCCTATTTTTCCATCACAATACATTTTAAAAGCCAATTCTGTAGAAAATTCTTTAGCCTGGGCTTTTATTCTCCTTCTCCACCTCAGGAATCTGATCACTAGTTTACCCTTTCCAACATACCACAGGAAATCCTATGACAGAACAGTAAGCTCACATAAAAAGACACATACAAACAAATAACAATCATTGAACTAGAAAAAAAAGTTACTGAGGAATCTTGACTGCAAAGAGTTGAAAGTCACCAAGAGATTAAAGTCCTGGCAATAAATAAACTACAGTTTTCAGGATAAACTACATTTTTCAGGAGTTTCAAGGATGACACTGATCACATTGACTAAGGAATTCTCAACTGTGAAGAAATAAAAGCATAAAAATTAGTTTAGGATTTTTATAGGTATTAAAAATCTCACTTTATTCACACTTAACAAAGTAGCCTGGAATTTAATTCTCCTGTTAATGCACAGAATACTACAAAACTGACAATAAAGCGACCACTATTTTCCATAAAGCTATCATGACCGTATGTACATTTCTTTGCAGTTACCCCATGTATCTCACATATATGTGATGAGAACCTTTTTACCTTACTAACACCACTAAAGAATGTATATACCTTACTTCTCTTTCTACTCTAAACCAATAGCATAAAGCAGAGCTCTTACTTTCCACTCTTCAATATCTTTTGAATCCCAGATTCCCAGATTATGTGGGACTCCAAGGAAAAACAAATGGAGGTCAGTCTAATGCTTAATATGCTTAAAAAAAATCTACAATTACTATGATAACAGCTCTGTTTCTTCTCAGACAGATAAGTACTTTACACTAATTTAGTGCTAGTTCATAGAGGGTGAATCTCTAAATCTCAGGAAAAACAGGAATTGAAGGACTGGTTTCCAAGTAGCAGCTATGACTATGCTTGGCAAAATAACAGACAATTTCAGGTGTCTTCTAATTTTCTATCAAACACATATAGACCAATACTCAACTAAAAATACAGGGCCTGCTCAGGTCTCTGATCTTCTCATTATGGCTACAACAGGCTATGGAGGTGCTTTAAAATACCTGATTCTGTCCAAACAGCAGATTGACTTCTAAAACCTTGTATGCCAGAGAGAAAGAGGTTGAACTCCATCTGCATTGCCAGGTTAGTAGGCTGTAAAATCTGCCTTAAAGGATCTATCATGGCTAACTGAAAGCATAGGATCACCTCTATGAATTCCAGTGTCTTTGCAGAGAACAGAAACCTGTCCTTCCACAATCCACAGCAAATGTACTATGTTCTGTCCATCCTACACTACGTATTGAATAGGACTGATCTCAGGTGACTGGTCGTATACGACAATGTTGCTTTCTACTTTCTGAAAATTGGTGATGTCACAAAATTTCCCACAATTTATCTGCTTTGTAGTGAAAATCTGCATTGCTGGGAGCTGAAGAATCATGCACATGAGGCCCATAAGAATCATAAGCAAGAACACACAGGAAACTATAAGCGAACAATCTGACACACTGTCAGCAATTTTCACTGGCCTCTTACTTCTTACAAGATATGAAGCATTCATACAGCTATTGGATCCCCCACACCAGTTAAGCTTCTTTCTCCCCTGTGGTAAGCAGAAGTTAATATTCCTTAAACCATGCATTTCAGGCTGCAGTGTCCCTAACCATGAATGTGATTATAGGTAAGGCAAACCAGCTGCAGGAACTCAACCCTCGTTCCTCCATCTCACAGAGCACAACTGACACATGGGGCAGGGGGGAGAAGTGGGGAACTAGTGAAAAAAGGACATACTATACTGTATCTGACTTCTTCCTTTCTCCTACTGCAGTTAAGCTGTGCAATTTTATCATCTGCTCTTCTGCTTTACTGATGGTACACAGAAACGCAAGATCAAGAAAAAGTCCAAGTATGCATATGGTGAAGATTTATGCATTTATACATATGTTCTGTGCCAATATACATGCAACTGTACATGGTATCAACATCAAAACTCAGTATATCCTGATACTGAGAATACACAAAGCATCGTTTCTCAGTGAAAAATAGGATATACACAAGTGAAGCAAATTTTGCATCCTTTATTTTATTAAAAAGGAGACTATTCAGAGGTTTGAACTATACTATGTAATATTTTAACTCCTACGATATTTAGACATTTGAAGAGAATAAATAATTTAGTCAGAAGAAACTGACAGTTCTTGACTGAAGATCTACCCTAACACCAAACTGCAACAGAAGAGGTCTAACTGCCTCCTATATTTTCTTAGCTGGTGTAAATGCAACATGTAGTTCTGCTAGATGACATGTAGCAGGACGAGAAGCTCTATCACTCCACATTCTTTCACCTCACAAGATGCAAAAAAGCAATTTATTAATAGTCTCTTGACTAAGAGTTGCCATTGTGGATGGGTCAGGACAGGGAGGGGTAGAATAATAACTCCTTTTATTCCTCCCCACCACATTGGCCACATAAATGGGAACAAGACATGATCTAGTGTTTGGAATTAATCTCCACCCATAAATTCTTTTAAAATACCACATTTCTTTGGTCTTTTTCTTCTTTCAAATTTGTAGAAAATATTTCAACATAAGCCACTGTTTTCATCATCCTGAAAAGCAGAATGTAAGGGGAAGGGGGGGAGAAATTGTTCATTCCAGCAGACTTCCACAAAATATGGTTTTCATTTATTAAAGAGAACATTTCAGAGATAATGGAAAGAGAATTATGTTGAAATGTAATTTGCAATTAATTGCTTCTTAAATTATGTTTGTTCAATCACCAAATGGTGCCAAAAATGTAGAGTATGACCAGCTTTAAACTACTGACAGTAAAAGCTCTGTGTTATTTTTGTTTGTGGGTAGGTCTCCTTAACTGATTATTTCTTTTTAAACAATTTATATTGATCCAGTATCTGAAAAATGAGTTATTGAAAATGGGATAATGCTATGACAACAATCACACACATTAATGCTAGTACATTAGTGACAATTACATGATCAGCTGTAAAAAGCAATGCTAAAGCATCCACAGTAAAAGTCCAAGGTTTAAAGATTCTTTGATTCTGACAATGTTTCAAAACCTGACTTACACCAAAATATGTGGGAAAAAAGCAGAGACCATGTAGAGAGGGTTAATAAGCTAGAAAATATGAATTACATGAGAATGCATAAGTTTTTGGTGCTTAAAATGTATTTCTAATGTTCATATGATGGAAATTCAAATTAAATTTGGAAATCCTCATGGAGATTGTCTTTGTGCAGCAGGGCAAAGTTTGGTTTTAATTGGAAGTCCTTAGCATTTTCTGATCTAAGCATTTGATTTAATACATTATTTTACATAATTGATTTTGAAAGTTCTGGTAGCCAAATAAAATTATTTCTTACATAAAGCAGCATCCAAATTCTCATCTGCTGAGATGAAAGTTTACAGAGAAAAAAAAATTAAAAAAAATCACATGCTCTCATAGGCTGCTCCTACCAAATACTCCATATGGCCAAATAATATTCGGATATTATCAATACTACAGACATATATAACTGCCAAAATTTTCCCTCAGCTAGCATGTCACTTCCAAGAAGTAAACTCAACAAAACATCTGAAATGGAAATGGGAAGACTCAATTTTTGTGCAATAACTAGATTTTTAAGCATAACCTTGTACTACATTCTCATGTTACTAAAATAAATCAATGTTAATTACTAAAATAAATCTGGAATGTATTCACCAACCACTGCAGTCTCATCCCAGTCTTATACTTGGGTAGGAAAAAATAAATATTTACTACCAGCAGGTTTTCTTTAGTACATGATTATACACATGTGCAAGTTTGTCTATCCATAAGTCCTACACACATAAATACATATATTTAATACATAAATTTACTAAAAATGCTATATTTACTATACAAAGGTGGAGATTTTTTAAGAAGAAAGAGTGTTAAGGCACATACTTTTAGAAGGATCTTGTAGCAGATTATCACCCAGGCTCTATTTTACATGTATTACCAATAAAAAATGTTAGAAAAAATATCCATAAATTATTACATACTAAAGAAAGTGAAGAGCAGGTAGCTAGTATTCTGTCCCAGCAGAATTGCTCATCTGAAAATTACAATTGCTACAGAAATTACGAAAAATGGGGTAGGTAGCATGTTTCACACTAAAACCAAATAAAATAGCAAAATGAATTAATCCCTGAAAAAAGTCACTTATGACAAGAAGTTCTGGTTGAATCAAAAAAATTATCTGCTTGTGAAGACTGTGCAAAAAAACTACTTACAGACATACGTTGCTGAATTGTCATTTTCACGTGGCTAAAATTAAGAAGAATCATTTTTCTATACACATTCTATAACAATAGCATTTTCGCATATTTTAATTGTAATGATCTTCTCTGTCCATTGCAAACTTTTGTGAAGGTTACTGCAGCTACATTTATTAAAAATATTTGCTACATTTCTTTTAGTAAGAAAAATAATATGTGAGGATGTCATTTGAACAGTCATCATTCATCCCTCCCCCTTTAAAAGCTTTGAAGCATACAAACTGACAAACTTTCATAACTGTTTCAATTCATGACTGAACTGTTTGCTGAGATTTAACACAATCTGAGCCTGATTACCTGGATCCCTCACTTGCAATAGTCACGTATACCAATAGAAGACGGTTTGAAATATCCATTCCACTTGGCAACAATTTACATCCACTTTGCACTGAGTAAATTCACAGTCTTTAGAAAGTGGAGTTGTGCTAATTGAACTAAGTTTGAGTTTGCCCTCACCAGAATTTAAAAGTATAGCTTAGAAAGTGATAAAAAGATATGAGCAGTGTCACGTGCTCAGTTATACATGCTTACAGGCCGATGCTAGCAATAGCACCTGTATTGCATAAGAGGAGTTCAAGCTATTTTAATTTGTTGAGTAATTCCTGCAATAAATTATGATTTAAAATGTTTTTTTATACATTTTGTTTCTCAATGCAGTTTCATAAACATTATCCAGATGCCACCAAGTAGGTGAATCAATTGTAACTGCAGTCATCATTATAAAACCAAACCACAATAGAATATATTGTTCTTCAGAATGAAAGCCAAGGGAAAAAAAAAAAAGGTCATAATTAAATACTCTGGGTACAGCACTTTAAACTGTCTTTCCTAATTCAGCCTGACTAAACCTACAGTAAGTTAAATGTGTTTAGAGATATAAACTAGAAATTAACGAAAATTAGGCTGTTCTAAAGCCTTGTCATTGCCCACAATCTCTAGATAAAATCCTTTGTAGGCAAATAAAATAGACCTGCCCTGTGTCTGATGAGGTAACATAAACACCTGTAGAACCATTTACAAGCACCACATAGTCCTTTATTACCCAACTGTTACAAATAGAATGTAAACCAAAAAACACTATTGAGACAAGGGGAGTCAAAAGAATCTCAGTAGACATAATAAAGGGGGATGAAAGATGATGTTTAGTGCTTACGTTGTTGAAATTAGCTGAGGTAGAGACAGTCCTTGATAAGAAGAGCTGGTCCCAAGAACCAGCCAATGAGGTAGAGACAGTCCTTGATAAGAAGCAGGATCAGGCCCCAAGAGCCAGCTAAGACTGGTCTTGCGGCTTGGGTGAATACCAAGAAATCACTGAGCCTGCACAAGGAAAGAGGTTACTAGCGGTGACAAAGAGGAGTCATCTATCTTCATCTCTGCGACCACCAGACGACCACCATAAAGAGGCACTGCGCAGGCCCAGTTGAGAGGAGACTATGGAAATGACCTCTCGGAGCTTATTTTAATATGAAGCAGGGATAGGTCATGCATATGTATAGGCGTGTTGTGAATATGTAATACCTGACTGTATAAACTTGAGGCAAACTGCCGAGTCGGGCGCGCACGACTTTGGTGGGACTACCCCCCGTGCTGCCTAGTGCTGAATGAACATACCAACTTTACAATCTCACTGATTGTGGAGTCTGTTTTCCGCACGTCACTATAGCACCAACATGGCACTTATTTGATGGCTTCAGAATTTTCACTGTTTTAAATTAAACAAAATTTCAAAATTAAATGCTGTTCTCTTAAGAAAATGTCTTTATTTGGTTTTGTTTTGCAGAGACCAAATACCCATTAGCCAAATACCTCTCCCCTGCTATTTCTTTCGCAATACTAATTCAGACATGTAGTGATTAAATGAAAGCACAGGATAATACAATTAAAATTACAATCTTTTAAAAACACAGAAAGATACTTCTCCATTGATGTTAAAAGCATCTTAGTAGTTAAATATTATGAAATCTATCACTGATGACTAGCAGAATAGTTGTAACTCCTAATTTTGCATAAAAACTGCACCATTGCATGTACACTTGTGCCAAAATGCATCAATTTTAAATATTCATTAATGGCAATATAAAAATCAAGAAATATACTAAATGTATCCTTTCTGAAGGAATTTATTTCTGTGTTTATTTCACTTTTAGAAAAGAACAACTTAGCTGATATTTCAAATTAATATGAAAATACGAGGATAGCTTTTTTCATACTTTATAACTCAGTACCAGAATTGGTACCATATTTATACTGTTTTCATGTTGTTAGAAGAGCTGGAATGTTGTCAGAATAGTCTGTCACTCTTCAAATAAAATATGTTAAAAATAAAACAGACACCAGTGTGACCCTCCACTTTTTTGTGGGGGTTTGGGGTTTTTTTTCCCTTTAAAAATGGTGTAGCTTTAAGCAGCATATTCTTTGAAACAGAATGGTCCCTCTGGCCTGAATATCAAGACAGCTTAAAATTCTCTATCAACTTCTATCTAAATACTGATAGTGGTACCCTAATAAACAAAAATATAAACTCTTTTTTCCTTTAAAATTCTTTGAAACAGTATCTACTGTGCATCAGAACTGGAAAATAGTCCTGGAGTTAGCCTTCTGAAAAACTATGAGAACTGAACAGGTAACATGTAAATGAAAGCAGCACAAGGCTCATAAAGCTTAAACATAAGGTACTGCGCAATGCAAAAAAGTAGAGAACAACAGGACAAAAATGGGATCTTAAGGCAGAGAAGGGAAGTATCAAAAGGGAAGGAAGATATCAAGAAAGGAGAGATGTTAGCACAGACTGAGGAAAGGAGACAGAGAGTCCACTAAAGATCATCAAAAATGTCCACAACTGAACAGCTTTGCAGCAGAAATTTACTATCTCAAACATTTTACACCTCTGTGCCCTCAACACTTTCCACAGAACGCAGGCTTACAGCCAGACTGCCAGCATCTCTGCCTGGCAGGCTTCCCAACTCTCTAGGTATCCAGGAAGCTGTTTCCCTAGAAATTCTGCCCACAGAGCCAGAAAACCAGTACGCCCTGTGTCTGAAGGATAAAGTTTTCTGCTGGTGATACTCACAGGTTGCTAGATTTTTCTCTTTTGAAGCTAGAAAGATACAAGATCCTTTCTTAGTCCCCAGTTTCTTAGATGTGAGGGACATGCTTCTCCTACATAATAGATATGCTATAATTCTCCACCCTACTATAAATTAGTTCACTAACCCCTCTATAAATTAGTTCCAATTTGAGTTCACTTTGTCCTATCATGTGGTCAAAGGCAGAAGGATGTGGTTTATGCAGTACCTTTTTATAGAAGAGTAAATCCTCCTATCTGTAGTAGAAATACTTCACTTTATATAGTATAATAAGGCAAGGTCTTTACGGTAATTTAGTATCTTCTGTCAGCTCAAAGACTGTAGCTGAGGGAAACAGCACAAAAATCCTTCTTTCAATCCATATTTCTGTGTGCTTGAAATTTTAACTAGTTTTCCACTTACCTCAGTGGGCCTAAGACACTACGTTTTCTTACAAGTCTTGTTTTGTTATTAGACCACCACGGCCACAGGAATACCATTACACTGCTCCAGTAAAATATTCCTCTTCTTCATGACCAAACCACAATGATGCTTTGCAATCATCTTGTGATCAACTACCACACACAACAATTTATCTAACAATGCCACTAGTTCCAGGGTACACCACACTGTACTCTGCACTAGTGCATTTAATTCCATTTCCATTTACTGTACTCCATAACATCAAGCTTTTCCAGTATAATATTCAGATTTTTCTCCATTTTAGCAACAATTTGCAAATTTGGTTTAGTGAGTTGATTCTATCAGTATTCATCTACTTCTTCTGACATGGTTATTAGCAAAAATACTAACAAGATTATTCTCAAGACTGGACCTAGACACACTGCTTTAATCTGAATACCTTCTCTTTCAGGACCCATTGCAGTCACTCTGTTAGTTTACTAAAAAGTAATGTTGGTCATCTGAAGAAAACTGAGCCCTTCTGTGAACAGACAGTACTTCTCTGAGTAACACACCTCCAAAAGCTCAACTGGTCTTTGACCCCAAGAAGTGAGGAGTTCCTGCAAAACTAATCCTTTCACTCTCTCGACTTTTCAATTGTTCTCATGTTCTGGCTGCCTCTTCCCAGAACAGAAGAGCAGGGGCTTTTTAACACCTCTGTGCTACAAAGGAAGAATAACTAGGTCATTAGAAAAACTAGTTCATTTCGTTAGTCCTTCCCTAGCTTTTTTTTTTATTGCATTTTTATACCTGGTTTTAGGCTACTGCAGCTTCTCAGGAGTAGAGTCTTGGGTTGATGATCAGATCTTTAAGTATTTCTCTTGTAATTGCTGTGAAGTCACAATTGCTTAAAGCACATTATAAGCCTTATTCAAATCATAAAATCTGCAATTTTAAGCCTGCTACATATATATATTATTATATGGTTATAGCAACAGTACTTAATATTTTTTTCTGACATGTGTTATTGTCATTTCAGAATAATACAAACCATTATGAGATCTCACTAGTAATTAGAAATTTCTGTGACAAATATGGAATAAGCTAATTATTTGCTTTTAACTTATTTTTCATATTCCTCTTAATTAACGATAGCAAAATTATGTACTGTGAATGACAAAAATGAAATTCACCTAGTGAAAGTCTTCTAGCAGAAAAAGAGTGCACTTTGCCCTCAGCTTTAAATATTTGTCTACTATCTGACAGACGAGCCACATGCAGTATTTATTAATAAGTGACATCTCAATGGAAGCCTACAAAATAAAAGATATTGCTCCTATGCAAAACAAAAGGGAAAAAAAATCAAATTAAGATTACTTACTTGATTAAGTATATCTTGTTTCTGTAACGCATGCAAAGAAAGAAAGAACACATATATGTTAGTGCTCTGTTTTTATAACAGAACTATTTTCTGTTGAAAGGTTAGTGATGTAGTTGAACAAGTTTAAGACATTAGATAGAGTATCCCATTTTCTTGCATTAGCACATATGTCAAGAAAATGTTTCTAAGTCAGCATTCTAGTCTTGATTAGAGCATGCAAGCAATTTATTTTTAACCATGCAATGACAGATAACCAAGGGAAAAAAAAAAAGTAAATAGTGTTTGTCTTTCCTCCCTGTGTGCTTTAAAAAACATAAAAAATTACTTGTTGCTAAGAATAGTTGTTAATGGAACAACTTAATCAGAAGTGAATATAATCATAAATTCCATAAATACATTAACAACAAAAGGAGGGCTAAAGAGACTCTCCATCCTTTATTGGATGTGGGGGGAAACAATGACAAAGGATGAGGAAAAGGCCGAGGTACTGAATGCCTTCTTTGCCTCAGTTTTTAACAAGAAGACCAATTGTTCTCATGGTACCCAGCCCCCTGAGCTGGAACACAGGGATGGGGAGCACAATGAAGCCCCCATAATCCAAGCAGAAATGGTTAGTGAGCTGTTACGCCACTTAGACGCAGACAACTCTATGAGGCCAGGTGGGATCCATCCAAGGGTACTGAGGGAGCTGGTGGAATTGCTCACCAAGCCACTTTCCATCATTTACCAACAGTCCTGGCTAACCTGGAGGTTAGCAAATGTGACACCCATCTACAAGAAGAGCCAGAAGGAGGATCTGGGGAACTACAGGCCTGTCAGTCTGACCTCGGTGCTGGGGAAGGTTATGGAGCAGATCACCTTAAGTGCCATCATGCCACACATACAGGACAAGCAGGGGATCAGGCCCAGTCAGCATGGGTTTATGAAAGGCAGGTCCTGCCTGACCAACCTGATCTCCTTCTGTGGCCAGGTGACCCACTTAGTGGATGCGGGAAAGGCTGTGGATGTTGTTTACCTGCACTTCAGTAAAGCCTTTGACATCGTTGCCCACAGCATTCTCATGGAGAAACTGGCTGCTTGGATGTGCATATCCTTTGCTGGGTAAAACAGTGGCTGGATGGCCGGGCCCAAAGAGTTGTGGTGAATGGAGTTAAATCAAGCTGGCGAGCAGTCACAAGTGGTGTTCCCCAGGGCTCAGTTTTGGGGCCAGCTCTGTTTAATATCTTTATCAATGATCTGGACGAGGGGATCGAGTGCACCCTCAGTAAGTTTGCACATGACACCAAGGTGGGCAGAAGTGTTGATCTGCTTGAGCGTAGGAAGGCTCTGCAGAGGGATCTGGACAGGCTGGATCGATGGGCCGAGGTCAATTGTATGAGGTTCAACAAGGCCAAGTGCCGGGTCCTGCACTTGGGTCACAGCAACCCCATGCAGCGCTACAGGGTTGGGGAAGAAAGGCAGAAAAGGACCTGGGGGTGTTGGTTGACAGCCACCTGAATATGAGCCAGCGGTGTGCCCAGGTGGCCAAGAAAGCCAACAGCATCCTGGCCTGTATCAGAAATAGTGTGGCCAGCAGGAGCAGGGAAGTGATTGTCCCACTGTACTCAGCACTGGTGAGGCCCCACCTCGAATCCTGTGTTCAGTTTTGGGCCCTTCTCTACAAGAAAGGCACTGAGGTGCTAGTGTGTCCAAAGAAGGCCAACAAAGCTGGTGAAGGGTCTAGAGCACAAGTCTTATGAGGAGCGGCTGAGGGAACTGGGGTTGTTTAGTCTGGAGAAAAGAAGGCCGAGGGGAGACCTTATCACTCTCTACAACTACCTGAAAGGACATTGTAGCAAGGTGGGTGTCAGTCTCTTTCCCCAAGTACCAAGCCATAAGATGAGGAAATGGCCTCAAGTTGTGGCAGGGGAGGTTTAGACTGGATATTAGGAAACATTTCTTTACTGAAAGGGTTGTGAGGTATTGGAACAGGCTGCCCAGGGAAGTGGTTGAGTCACCACCCCTAGAGGTATTTAAAAGATGTGTAGATGTGGTCCTTAGGAACATGGTTTAGTTGTGGACTCGGCCGTGTTAGGTTTATGGTTGGATATGATGATCTTAAGGGTCTATTCCCACCTAAATGACTCTATGATTCTATAAAAACTAGCAAGCACTGTTGCAAAAGTCATCATTATATGTTGCTTTAGTTTCTAATAATTTTTACTCTTTTTAATAAAGGTGCCATATTAATTTTCTACTTTAATCACAAACTGCTACCACTACTTCCCAGTAAGAGGTACTACCTTAAAATTATAAATACAGTTGTATTCCCTGCAAAAATTACATTGATTGTGCCAGACTTTTGCTAAACTAGTTACCAGACTTATCTTTGATGCATCCACAGAGTTAAGTTAGAAAAATCCTAAAGCCTCCGGAAATCAGAAGGACCCTGGAGAAAGCTTCTTAGAAGTATCTGCACTACTTTCAAAAATGCAAAAATCCTATGAAGCAGGCAGATGACTGCAACCTGACTGCACACATTCTGCCAAACTCAGGGCTTCACCTCTCTGGGCAGATCAGATCATGGAATGTACCTTGTGTCATGCACTCATTGTCATAACCTTCCTGGAAATTTTTGTTTTCCTGGTCTTTCTACATATGCACATTTATTCTTTTTACCCACATCCAAACTGTGGAACTCTGGAGCACTGCTCTGCTCCACATGCAGACCCAAACTCCACCCTGAATGCCTGTCTGACTGCGACCCCCAACGCACCTTCCACTCTCATCCCTCATGCACCAATTAACCCTAAGAGCTCTAGACGGTAAGTAGGTAAGCAGGTAAACAAAAAATTATGATGCACTCCAATAGATCCCTCAAAAAGGATGACAACGCTAGGACTCCAAGCACACAATGATGTGTACTTACTGTACACTTAGATACAGTCTTTAGCTCCATCTGCTTCCCTCATTCTTGCTAGCCTATTCAGTGTTCCCCTCCAAGTGAAATGGCTGAAATTAATTAATTTAAATAAATCTCAGATGACGGAAAGAATATTTATAAATCACAGCTTTCCAGGAGGCTGATCTTAACCTACCTATGTGTCTTGCACCAGGTATATAATCTATTCTTAATTACATATTTGACACTAACTTAGAGAAGAAGGTGGACGGACAGAGGTTCAGTAGCATTTGTAGAAGTTTCAGTCATCTCCCTTATATTGAAAGCAGAGAGTAAAAGCTCCATAAATAAACTCTGATAATCAGATACATCATTTCCACTAAGCCCAAAATCCACTCACTCGACAAGATATAAGATAATGGAAAAACAAACCAGATGACTTCAGGTAAAAAGCTTTGAATACCAATAGCTTTTCTTTTGCTATTTGTGTCCCATTAAATCAGCTTGTGATAAAAAACTCCAATACAGAAGTAACGGAGTGGAATAAATTCCTGAACCCTTTAAGCAGGGAGAAGCTTGAAACAGGAAGTTCTTAAGGCTTTTTCTTAAGTACATAGATTTATCACACTGCTAAATCTGACACAGCTCTATGCCACATGTTTATTGGTAAAAAACTGGCACCACCTTTTGGCAGAATATTGACAAGACTTGAAAAATACTTGGAGTGCTTATAAGATAATGATCTTGGAAACAGAGAGCTAAAATGGAAACATGATGGTATGCTCTACAAAACACAATAACAAAAAGGAAGTGCTGTCTACAATATGTGGAAGTAAAAAGGTGCACTATGACTGATTTCAGCTGGATCAGTCAATTTTTGTTATCTCATTTACAGATAACAATGACTTAATTCATATTTGTACATCCAACTCATGGAGTCCTCATCTGACCAGACACAATCAACTTGTAAATCATTCTATAAAGAGTTTATCCACATAGCAGGTTGAATGCATGCCAGAAATAGACACACCTGTGCAAAGGTAGTTCTGTCTGACTTGGAATTTTCACTCAGCTGCAGAGGAAATTTCAGCCACTTTCCTTCCAGTTCAGCAGCCTATGGCGTTAAACTTGAGCTAATAAATCCTACTAGAGTCAAAGTAGCTTTGCTGCTAGCTGTGTTTTCCTTATGTTGCACTCCTTGAAGCCTAAGTGCTAGGCAGCAAAGTACAAAAGCTGTCAGGGTCAGCCTGTGTCCAACATTGACCCAGTAGCAGTGCATAGCTTGATCCCTGCTGAAGACACTGAAGCCACCACAGGGTGTCTGACTTGCATTCACTCCTCCCCTTCCATCGTCCTCACTGGTTTGGGTGCTTTGCTGCCCTATAACCCCTAGATGTTTTAGTACATTGGTGGGATTCTGCAAACAAGTCACTGTGAAATGAAGAACTCTGGGAAACACCATACAGAGTCAAAGACTCAGCTCAGGACCAACCGTGTTTATTAATTCCAGCTTTGTACAAATTCTGCAAACTGACCTGGCTTCAGTCAGAGAAGTTGTCCCAGGTGCCCATACTGATCACTTTTTGCCATGACTCAACCTCCACATATTCCCGAATTGGAGGAATGACTTTGTTAAGAGACCAATCTCACAACTTTAAATACTGATTTGTTTATACACCAACATTGATAACTTGATAATGTGTTACCTACATGGCAACATGTTATTTAAATATGCATAAGATGCACAATTATTTTGTACTTTAAAAGGTTACACTTCACAAAACTGAAAAAGTTGCATGATGACTGAAAATAAGTGAAGAATTTCAAGAAAAAATGTGAATAATAAATTAAAAACACTTTATCACACACACTAAGAACATAAAGAAAACTGCAGAAGTTAAAAGTTAAAAAAAAAGAGCAAGCACTGAGTTTTTAAATGAATGGTTCACACTTTTCTAAAAAAAAAAAACAACAAAAACATGTCTACATTTAACAAAAATCAATTAAGGGAGGTCCTACAGCCTATGTTACATTGGAGAATAAATTAGATGTTCACAGCATTCCCATCCTTTTATAATCTATGATTCTATTTAACTAAAATAATGGAGAATTAAGATGATCATTTACAAGATCAACTTACACTATTTTACTTAATTATGAAATATTTTCCCCAGAAACTAAAATGACCAGCACTATGCTTTGCAAAGTTCAGTGTCAAGTCAAATAATTTTTCAATACTTAAAGAGTTACAACTACCTTACTTTACAATAATTCTTGTCTTTTACATCCTGAAATGTAAGATCAAGTAGTTTTCATAATGGTTGGCAAATTTTTCTATCCTGAATTCTACATAATGCAAGCACAGTTAGAAACATTACTATTGGAAACATTACTGAAACAGGTTTTTATTTAGCTGTATTTTGAATCACACTATTAGGATGTGCTAAGCAGATACAAATTACAATTGAGGATAACAAAAGAAAACAATCTAGCTTTTTCTACAGCCAAACCAGAATATTTTGTCTAGTAGTGAATCTGCAATGACAATGCACACACACTTTTTTTTTTTCCCCAGCTGAATTCTTTGTTTTCTAACATCAGAAGAAAGTTCTCCTTTAATAATGGGGATCCCACTACCAGAAACAACACAAGAGAAACAGAATTTAAAAATAAATCTTAACTCAACATATTTTACTTTTCTTACATTTGACATTATGCTTAACATTTCCAATCTTTAAAAATAATTGGGAAGCATGTTAACCTTACCATAAGATGGGGGGGGGGTGTGTGTCTGTCTGTTTAATTCTTAGAAATGAAAATGTGTTATTCTGTAAATTATTAAGCAGGTCTGTCTAATGTGATGTTTATAAACTTTTAGGCCTTCAAAATATTCATATTTTTCCTTTTCAAATAGTTTCAAATACCCCAAACAGCTGATCTACAAATAATCTTCTATTTCAAATGCTTAGATTTCTTACAACATTTGTAAATATTTCTCCCCAACATTTCTGGCCATTGAAGAAAGAGGAAGAATTACCCCTTCAGGATTATATTTTGCTAACACACCACTGCCATGGAATTCTTCTAAGACATCCTTAATTTTCTTGGTGGAATCTGGATGAAGAATAAAGAGAGAGAAAATGAAAATACAGAAAACTGATTTACAAAATATGAACTGTAAGTAAAGAAACAACCACCAAACTGCTAAGAGCTTTTCTAAATGCACATTAGTAATTTTCTCTAGCTGTATGACAGCTGTGGGCACAAACAAAATGAGAACATACTATACCCTCTCACCAAATACTGTAAAAATCAGCAAGTAAACACAAAACACTAAGAAACAAACACTCTTTGACCCAATCCTTAACTATTGTTAAGTAGCATATTTCTGAAGGAGTTGTTTGCAAGGACTATTTCAAGCCACTTTTCTTGCCCTTGAAACCCGAGTCATCTACAGAACATGGTCACTCCCAGCAGCGCTACTCAATCTCATCTAGCACGCCTGCCAGTGAGTAGAGGAACTGTCAGAGGCGCCAGAGAATATCAAGATAAAGGGGAAACTTGAAGGAAAAAAAATATTTTTCTGCACTCACGTCACAGAAAACAAATGTTGCTATTGAAACCTTTATTTTTGGAGACCTCTAAGATATTCTAACCGCTGTCAACTAAAGTAACTTTAGGACAACTTTTGTCTAACAGAGCTGTGCAAAATCCCTGCAGTTCAGAAGCAGGGATATAGGTCTAAACTTTTCAATTTGTTTTTAATTGTCTATATGCAGATAACAAAACAGTTATTTCAGTAAGTAGCCACTACATAAAACCCTTAAACTCAGATTCACTTAGAATACATCATGCACATAACCATCTTTTCCACCTTAAAATATCTCAGCAATACAACAAAAATAATTGTAACTCAATTTTTTCTTTAAAATGCAGTACTTGAGTGCATAATGGTCAAATGTGCATAATGGCCACAACACTTAAGTAAACCGTGAACTAGTAATGAGTAGCAGATGCACTACAGAAGAAAAGAGCTAAACTTAATGGCTGCACATTTATTTCTACAACAAAATCAGGAAGGAAAGTTGAGAAGTAAAGAGTGCATCAAGAACAGCACTATCACATGAGCAATTAGTTAGACACCTAAAACTACAAATATTAGGACCTAGTCTTACTGATTTTTTAATTATATCAACAAAATATAGCATTGTAATAGTTCTTACATAGTTAAAGAAATTCAGCACCTTAAACCTGACTCTAAAAAGTACTTTTAGTAAATTACGTGACCTAGAAGGAGAAAATTTAGGAGCAAAGGACTTGAAAAATAGCTTTGTAACAGTTCTTAACAGCTATAAACAGGATACACCAGTAAAATTCAGTTTCAAGAGGTGCTGGAGGAGTTGTTTCCTCCCTACCCTCATACACAGTTTAGACTGTAATAAGAACTGCTTTTCCCAGTGTTTGTCATTTTATGACATTTTCTTCAATGAAAACACCAGACACAATATGTGGCCTCAGTAAAACAGTTTATTTTCACTAATAGGATATATTGCAATGTTAGCGTCAACTCTAAGTAACAGAGTTTAGCTGGTCTCATAGGCAATCACAGCAAATATTTAGCTGATAAGGTCATCTATAGTCTTATTGCTGTGTCATTTGAAATACAGCAAATAATTACAACTTTATGTGAAAAGGAGACAAAAAAACTATAAAAAGGAATAAATCAATATATTAAGAAATAAATTTTATTAGGAACTGTATTTAGAAGCTGATGGGTTAGATACTTACTGATCAGGACAAGTACACAAATTGATGACTGACAAAAAATTCTTTTTTACTTGGTCTATTATTTCAATAGTCATATACATGGTTGTATACAAAAATCATTGCATCTTATGATAATGAAGTCAATAACTATGAAAGCAGCAGTGTGAGATGAGCAGATGTATGACAGAGGTGACTGAACCTCATCCGAAAAAAGGATTTTACTGAACTTTGGAGGAAAGAGGTTAAATGCACATCAGATAGAAAGACAGCAAGGTCTCCTCACACACCTTTTATTATACAAATGAAATAATAAATAAAATAGAAATGGCCCACTTCCCTAGCTGTTTTAAAACACTGTCTTGAGATTTTCTCCCAGCAATGACCATGCTTCTTTCATTTCCTATTTTGCTAGGTAGTCTATTCATCTTTAAATTATTATTATGCCTATGCAACCATAATTAAAACTAAAAACCTGTTATGTTACTTATTAAAAATAATTTTTTGCTTTTAATTTTCATACTCTTCTTAGAGAATATTTTCTGTCTTGATGATACTTGACGATTTCAGCAACAATACAACTTTTCACTTTTTCCGTGCATGAGCTTATAGCAGTCACATCCAAAAAAGTATAGCTAATTCCATGCTTGAAATAACTGTCAAGAAAAAAGGGTCTGTGGATATAAATTTTGCTTTAGTTGTCCAGCAAAACTCTTCAAGAGATTTCCACATTCTAGACAGGAGCTGTATTTATTACAAGCACTATGACATACATTTCACAGCCAAGGCAAAACCACTGTTCACAATCTTTTGTTCACAGTTATTCAATCATTTTTTGAGTTCATGTGACAGTATCCAAACTAACATGAACAGAGACCTTTTAAAATGCTCAAAATGACTTATCAATATTTTGAAGTCAAACACCAACTGGCAATCTCCTGCATGCATACTCTTCAACAGTGCTGGCATTCCTCAGAAAAATTAATTGTCCTTCCTCAGCCTCTAGTAGGCAAACTAGTATTAGGAACATGTTCTATCTCTAATAAGTTGACCTAAAGGGATATGAATAATAGGATAATTTTCAAGTTTCACTCTTACTTGGGGATCACATTTAAAAAAAAAAAAAAAAAAAAGAAAAAATACAAGAGGCATTGTGTTGGCAAGGTCTATGCCAATAAAAATGAGAAACTGCAGTAAAATGTTCTCAATTCCACTTCAAAAAAAAAAAAGTCAAGTACATGCTTTCTGTCCAAAACAGAAAAAAATTTCCAGAAAATATACACAGAAGTAACTAGGAAGTTTTCCTAACTTTTTTCCTAAGTAACAAGGAAACAACAACAATGCTATGGGTTCCACTACAGTTTATTTAGTCTGATCCAAATCATCTACATACTCACTGGAAAATGGTGGTGTAAACACAAGCATCAAACCAGAATCTGTGTTCTCAGTGTTACCTACAAGTACAGATGTTCTGCATAACTTAGCAACTTACCATTTTGTCAGCAGTCTCACTAAATCCATAAGAACCACTCATGTTAACATACAAATATGGTCTTAAACTCCAATGGATTACTCTTACCTGTTTTTAAAATCAAGGACAAATTCCTTCTTTGTCTAAGTCTCTGTATTCCAAGCTCTCCTCAAGAGAGACAGTTTCTAAATATGTGTAGATATAGCACACAGTCTGTCACTGTAGTGCTTAAATCCCATCTTACCTGCAAAGCTATAGCTAACACAATATGAATTTCACGTAGCTTTAAATATAAAGTCTGTTTCATGAAACATCTCTTTTTGTTCTCACAATTTTATTATTTTTATTACCCACTAGCCCAGCGCTTTGGACATTCACTCAAAATATGGAAGACCTTCGATTCTCTCCTCTGCCTGAATGGATTTAAACTCTTATTGCTCAACCCATCTTCTGTTGCAATTTGGATAGAATGCACCAGTGTTCATTTAGCCAAGGGGGTGGAAGAAGAAAAAGGGCAACTGTGACCCAGGAATCAGAGCTTTCCTTGGATGAGGCAAGAAGTGGTTTCCCACCTCATGCTCCAGTGAGTTTGGGGCAGGACAAACAGACTAGGCATGGTGTGGAAGACTGCTAACTGAAAAGCTATTACTAGTACGTGGGAGAAAAGTACCTGGATTCCACGCAGTGCTGCAGAAGTTCTATTTTAAAATAAAGACTCCAAAACAATAGATATATAGATGAGACTTGGGCTGATGTTGTATTGTTTCAGAATAAAGGCAAAACAATTAAAATGACAACTCTAGAAATACGAAACCTGCATATGTAACAGTAAAAGTGTCAAAGTGTCTGATTTTTCCTTACCTGTCTTTCAGTCCTAACAAAGATACTTTTTATAACTGAAGACAAATTTACATACTAAGTTCAAAACCATTTGATTCAGCCCACATTAAAAATTATGATTCATTTTTAAAAATGACTCAACTTTAGATGAGGAAGATTGAGCACTCAGTTGAGACTGGAACATGGTGTACCACTTCTCCCATAATCAGAAAACAGAAACCAAGGAAAGCTTGCCCAGATCACACACTTTGTCTACATTGCCATGGTTTAACCCCAGCCAGCAACTAAGCACCACACAGCTGCTCACTCCCTCCCTCCCACCCAGTGGGATGGGGGAGAGAATTGGGGAAAAATGTAAAACTCATGGGTTGAGATAAGAACAGTTTAATACAACAGAAAGGAAGAAAATAATAATGATAACAATTACAATAATAAAATGACAATAATAATAATAAAATAATTAGAATATACAAAACAAGTGATGCACAATGCAACTGCTCACCACTCGCCGACCGATGCCCAGTTAGTTCCCGAGTGGCAATCCCTACCAGCCCTACTCCTCCCCGGTTTATATACTAGACATGACATCACATGGTATGGAATATCCCTTTGGCCAGCTACCCTGGCTGTGTCCCCTTCCAACTTCTTATGCCCCTCCAGCCTTCTTGTTGGCTGGGCATGAGAACCTGAAAAATCCTTGACTTTGCATAAGCACTACTTAGCAACAACTGAAAACATCAGTGTGTTACCAACATTCTTCTCATACTGAACCCAAAACATAGCACTATACCAGCTACTAGGAAGAAAGTTAGCTCTATCCCAGCAAAAACCAGGACACCTCCCCATCCTCCCAAAAAATCCTTGAAAAAGATTTTTTCCTTAAAAAAAAAAAAAAGAAGAGACAGACTTATAACATAAACCAGCATAAATCACATGCTATATACACAAAAGTGCTTTACAGTTTAAAGGGAAATAAGCACTAGAAAATGATGACTGTATTATGAGTAATTCCCTTATATGTTTTTCAGTTTGAACTGAAATTCATAGTAACTTGGATACTTCCTGGACCGTGACTAATTTTAACACCTACAATAAAAAGTAGAGTAATAACCACTTTCTACCTCTATTTCCCTTTTGTAAACTTTATACAATATGAAAAATATCACAGGCATCTGAAGTCCTACCATGGTCAAAAGTTCAGAATTTTATATATAGAAGTTCCAGAGAGATTTTCTATACATCTTATTGTGATTGAGAAAAAAAAAGTTGCAACCTTCAACACATGATTTTCTGCATGCCAACAAAGCCTAGCTCAAACTCGAAAGCCCTGCTTGATAGATAAGCCTATGAGAAGCATGGGGAAAAACCCAGCACTCAGTTGACATCGCAATTTTTGTATGGGTTCTTATTCTTCTATGGACTTTTCTTTCTTTTGTGGATGCAATCATACAAAAATGCATGTGTATATATATAAATTTATACACATAGCTTTTTTCCTTTTGCATACTTTATTCAGAGAACTGGATAATGCTTTTGCTCAAGCTATAGCTATGCTTAATCCAAAGCTTTACTGGTCTAGAAATACTAGCATGTTAAAAAGGCTAAGCCTGCCAACAAATCTGTCTGCAGCACCAAAGGGTAAAAACTGTTCCCCTTCCAAAAAAATAGATTGTTCCAGTATAAAAATCGTTTACCTAGCATGACTCAGTCTTGCAGCATGTCTGTGTTGGTAAGAGATGCCTGATGGCTGACACTGAACCAGCAGAAGGCAGTAGTGTACATGTCCTATGCTTTCCATACATACAGCTGCAGGCTCACTGGCAAAGCATCATGCCTCGGTTTTGGTTTGTGACTTGAAAGTGGTCTTTTGGTGCAAATTTCACAAAAGAAACAGACATTTAAAACCTTAAGTGGGGTAAACACTCAATTTGATTTTCTTGTAATTAGAATTTAAAACCTACTGCGGTCTTGAAAAGAGTGGCCAGGCTGGGAAGGCAATCATTGTCCAATGGTCTAAGGGAGAGCTCCCATCACTAGTTGCTACCAATGGTTTGGGTAACACTCCTTAAACTGGAGAATTTGAGTGACTACACCCTCCAGCAAATCACATTCCCACTGAATTCTGTGACAAACAATTAGGAAAAAGCTTCTTAGAAACGCAGGCAGAACTGGATGATGCTGCCTAAATGAATACGGTGGCAACTGACTTCTGCAACGGGGAATGGAGGAGGTGGAAGAAGAGGCAGGTTGAGGGAGGTGGGAACAGCGGCTCCTGCTGCAAGGACAACGTCTTCCTCCTGACACCCGATGCAGGAGCTGCCTCTTCACCTATCCTCCCTGCCGGGCCCCAGCATCGCAAGGAGGAAGATTGATCCATTTTACCTATTGCTATGTTAGGGAGAAAATCAAGGACTTTTGTGGGAAAAAAAGCAGCATCGACTGCATGTGCCAGCACATGTTTAGTCCACATTAATAAAAAATGTCCACCAAATCCCACTTCCCTACAGCAGATGTTCAAATGAAAGTATATGGCAAACAACAGGGATCTGGGGAGGCTTAATTTTTGTCTGCTAGTGGGATAAGCTTTGAAAGAAGGAAGTAAGTAAAGGACAAAGGAAGAAATAAGTAAAGGACCAAAACATACTCCAGGACTTGAGAGGAACTGCAGGCAATTCCTGTGTGTACTTAAAAACATTCTGAGAAGAACTAATCCTCTTTTACGTTTTAAAATGACTACAGCAAACTTACTCAGCTTCTTTTGGACTCCTTTGTCTCCCAACGTTCAGAAAATTAAGGCTGAAACAGTTTGAAAGATCCTCAGAGCGCATCTCTGAGAGGAAGGTTCAGGGTGTCAGGGCACTGCAAGGGCTGGGGGCTCCCTGGGGCCAGGATCCCACAGCTCCCCCGGGGCAGCAGGGCAGGGCCTGGCAGCCAGGACCTGTCACATCACCACAGCCGGGAGCAGGGCAGCCCGGGGGGCAGCACCTCCCTGGGGGATGGGGCAAGCCCGAGGCTGTCAGCCCACGGGTGGGCACGACTGCGGGGAGCCAGAGACCAGCCCTGCTGTGGTGCTGGCAGGGCAGCGCTGGCCAGCCCCGGGGGGGTGGCATGGGGTCCTAGGCCATAGGCAGGGGCTGAGAGCCCCGGGGGAAGCTTGGGCAGGGACAGTCAGGCCTGGCGGTACCCTCAGGGTCCGGAGGCAGCATTCCCTCATCCTAAGTTCATGAGGTGAGGAAACCATGATATTGCAAGTCATTCTAATACTTGGCTTCAAAATGCAGTATTTGTGTACGTAGTTAATACGCCGTACTTCAGAAATGGCTTGCCCTGACACAAGGAAGGAGGCGATGCCTCGGGAGACCTCTCCAGCCTTCAGATCCCACCACCCCGCTTGAGCCTGAAAACTAATACAAACCTTCAGCAAGTAACGTTGTGGCTCCTTCTTTCCCTTTTCTCATTTCCTGTGTATTTACAGCTGGTCACAATATCTGATACAGGCTGCCAGCTCATAACCTTTCCTGTTAGAATGATGATGAAACCATTCTCTATTAAATTAATGAAGTAAAGCTATTGACAACATATTTCAGCCCAAACACTAACTCTAAGCACTAACTTTCTAACTGAAGAATCAAATCAGTTTGGTTTGAAATTTAGCACGTATTAATTCTGATTTTAAGCGTAAACAGGGAAAGGGCTTTATAAGTTTGAGACTACTTCTACTGGTTTTGAAATCTACATTGTAAAAAATACAGTAGTTTACTTGTTTCTATTTTCCCAAAAATTATTCTTTATAATTTTTAATATTTATACTTTGAACTCATTACCTATTTAACCTAAACTCAATTATGGCTTAAAAAATTATTGAATAGATACATGAACATATGGTACACTCTTACTAAGCTATGTACTTAAACACAGGTCTATAAAAAAAACAAATAATTTTTGCAGTTATTGTAAAAACAAGTAGCTCAATAAGTGAAGTAAAAATGGCACAGGATTGCACACGTCTAAAATTAAATATTTTGCATACTCTGTCAGAAATTAGAGATATTTTGAAACTTTCCAACTAACATGGAAGTAGATACCTATTAATATTTTACAGAAGTCCACAGAAGAACAAAAATTAAAAAATGCTGAGAGTACAATTAAGAAAGCATTACCATGTAACCTTTCCAAGCCTCTACAGATATGCCCAAGATACTTTATTTCTACCTAACATGTTATTCTTATGCCTGATCTTTTTTCTATTGGCAAGCTTTCGCTCCCCTGTTTATTCCTTCAACATATACTTACTAAAAAGTGGTACACAAGTTTCTCGTATTTCCACATACATCCCAAATTGCCAAAGCAGTTATGCAATACCATGGCATACAAAGATGTTAAAACCTGTGGGTTTGAATTTACATTACCACTTAAATTATGACACATCATATGAAATACAGTAACTGTGCAAAGGGAAACTGTAAAGTAGTTTAAGCTAACATGTTTCACCTGTTCACCCTAAGAGTGAGTCAAAATTGGCAACATATTTTACCAAGACCCATGGCTTCTTTTGATTGCTTGCCTTTATTTTAAAGAGCTTGAGGGAAGCTCCTCAGGTGGTATAAGTTGCCCTGTGCAGCTGGGGGTTGGTTTGTTTGGGGTTTTTTTTCTGTTCGTTTGTCTTCTGCTCTCCTCTCATTTTTTTATGAGCAGGATGCCTTAAAGCCCCCGTTTCATTGCAAGACATAATTTCAAAGCTACATCCGGTTCTTCCATTCTTCCATGCAGCACAGACAATTCTGAAATGCTTTGGTACTCTTCTGGGAACAGGAAGATTTAATGGTAACTTTTTTTTTTTTTTTACCATTTTTCTTTATCAAAGTATCACATTCATTTTACTCTTCCTCTTACAAAGTTGTAAAGGTTTATACAGTGCCAGTTCTTGACATTCCTATATATTGAAACTTTATTTCAGTGCCAGTTCTTGACATTCCTATATATTGAAACCTTATTTCAGAGATGAAATTTTAGCGCTCTCAACATTGGAGGCAATACTTCTTCTGACTTTTACCTAAAGTAATTTTCTTAACATACAGTAATTTATTGTCTTATGAATTAGGGAATATAAATGTTGAATCAATGGATTATTTTTAAAACTAAAAATCCAACTCAATTTGATTTTCTCTTATGGTTTTCTGATCCATGAAGACACACCTATCTTCCAGTGCAGATGTATTTACTATTGCAAAGAAATGTTATTTAAAAACAAAATCTGCACTTCTTGCAATCATGATTCTCTATTACAGTTTATCTTGGGAGAAAAGTCTATAGTCAAATACTTACCTAGACCATAAAACTAAAAGAATTAGCAACACAAGTACACATTGTTCTGCATCTTGAACTACAAATGATGAAGGTTCCTGGACCTGCTGAGGATATGTACTGATAATAAGCTGTTTTGCCCTTTGTCTGTTCTAAATGTGATTCCTAAACTTTTGTTCTTCGTGATCACATGCTTCGTATACTAGTGAAGAGCAGTTCAAAAAGTGTTCACAAGAGCTCGTTCTCTCCAAGACTCAGAGAAACAAGCCTTGACAACTCTATCAAAAGTTTTTCAACATTCAGTGGCAATCAAAACTATCAAAAACTCTATCGAACACTGTACTACTGTTATTATATACTGTTATTTTGGCATGCCCAAAATTCTCTGTTGCCTGACTAGGTTTGGACACGAAGACTCCACATGATATAATTATATATATACTGTATATGCACATACAATGTTGCCAAGCCCTTGCATTTTAGTTTATATATATATATGCACATATACACATATGTTCAGTTTGGTCAATTCAGATCAATTTTTGCAATCAATAAGATATTACCTGATCTAACCTATCAAATCTCTGTAAAAATTAGCTTAAGGTGGCCATACACAGTCTAGGGAAGAAAAAAAGTCTTCTCTATATTCTATACATCTTTGGACAGCATAAGCAGATTTGGCCGCTTGGGGCATTACACAGTATTTCATATTTTTTAAAATTGTGCTCCAGTTTATATAATAAGAAATTGCCTGAAAGTTCATGACTCAATACCCCTGATTAAAAAAAAATAATAATTCATCAATCATTATTGCTTACATAAAGCTAAAAAGCCTCTCCAATTTTTATTTCATTTGTAGAGGGGTTTTGAGTTTGTGTGTGTTGAGCGTGTTGACACTGCAACAGCAGCTCTAATTTTCCACTGTTTCTGCTGAGAATCTTGCCATAATTCCATTTTGGATACAATCTTCCACAGGTGTTGAGCCTATGGAAATATTAACGTCATAGAAAGTTTAAAGTTACTCACTGAAAAAATAACAGCTGTGTTGTCCATAGGAATGAGCTGCTAAGTAGACATCTGCCTAGGAGTCACAGCCTCCCAACCACTGCTTAATTACAAAGGCATGGTCTGATGCAGAGACTGATTCCATTGTGGTATTTACACATTCAGCTACCTTATAAGGCTACTGAAAAAGCATACTGCTAAATGGATAGAATTAAAAAATAAAACTCAAAGAAAAAAGGCTACAGATTGAGCAGTAAAAATCAAAGTCTCAACTCCAGTCCAAGATCTAACTTTTGGGATAATGTTGTTCTCCTAATGGCTGGGAACTTGAAGTTTAATGAAATAAAGGACTGATGAGAGGCTACAAGTTTGTCTTAATTATATATTAGGAAGATTGGGAGTTTTCCTATTTCCATTACTACAGCAAAGCAACTCAATATTTGCAATATAGCTTTACACATTAACTAAGTTTAACATATGCTCATTTAACTTAGCAATTGCCATTGCAAACCTATTCTCAGAAATCTCCTTTAATGTTCATTGCTCTGAGAAATAAATGTTTCGAGTACTACTTCCATAAATCTTCGAGCTGTGAAGTTCAAAATTTAAAAAATTCTGTTTCCATCTAAGCCAGCTCTGTGTCCAAGTTCAGTACTGTTAAACAGGTCTTTTACAGTATTGCTACCTCAAGTTTTTATTTTGTCAGTATTAAATACATTTGCCTATTAATTAACTGCTTTATCTCATTAATTTCTTAAGAGACTTTACGGACAACATTGACCATAACAGACAATACTTGAGAAACAGAGAGTACAGGAGAGAGGTACTATGCATGGACATCAAGGAAAGGAAAGCTCGTCAGATCAGTTTACAATTCTGGAGAGCTGTGTTCTACTGATCCTCGCTTGATGCATCTTAAATCATTTCCCTTTCACTACAAATACATTAGACCTAAATTCTATATCTGCCTTAGTCTGAAGGGATATAATCTTCCACCTTCCCAATTTAATATCAAAAGCTGGAATAGGATAACTCTTTGCTCATTCCAGGATTCTAAGGAGACAGCAAGCAAGAATAAACCTTATAACATAGTTCACTGATAAAGGCAGCATTAAACCCCACTACCAGGACTACTTGTGACTTTATCCAATTACATTTTCATGTCTAAAAAAATAGTCTTCGGAGAGGGACACTCCAAGGAAGACTACATTTTCATGGAAACTTACCTGGCAAGGTAGTAACATTATTCAGGTAAGCAGCTCCCTCAAGCAAGTCTATAGAGCTCTCTAATCAGCCTAAACTATATCTGCTTAACCATATAATTTAAGCAGTTTAATACACTTGGGTTAGTTGCCCCCTACAGGCTTAGAAGCCAAAGCCCATTTGCTCTCTTAAGCTTTATTTATTTCTCCATTATCACTTTCTGGAATTCCCTATTCAGCTTATAAAACAAACAAAAAAGAATATATAAATTCTCAGCCATCTTTGTTCTATTCCCTCAGAAATACCTTTAATCCTAAAATTATCCTATAATCAGTTTTCCACGGTTTTATCCCATCAATCTGTTCTTCATTTATATTTTCCCCACTACTTCATTTTTCTCCAATCTTATTCCCCAGGATAGATGTTTGCTCTTTTGTGTGCTACCACCAATTAATAGTTTTTGTGTGATGGATACAGTAGTACACAGATATCTGTGTTTTAAAACTTGTCTGAGCAGCCCTATAAGCTTACCTCCTTGTCTTTGAAAGAATCACCATGTTTTACTTTAGGGAAATGCAAAATGGGATTGCTTTCAGCAAATCTGAGTCATAGGGAAGATGAACCTTTATTCAAAGGGAATTGTCTTAAGAAAGGAATAAGAAGTACTACAGATCTAGACTGATTTTTGCCTTAAAACACTCATGATGGGCTGTTGGATAAATATACTAGAATGAATGAACAAAGACCTAATTATGAAGGCACCATGTGAAAACGATGGAAGTCAAGTGACTCCTACTTATTAAACAAGTTTAGTCACTGAGTGTAGAGAAAAAAGGTTCACACAGTGACATCATGAAATAAACCTACCACCCAACAAACCAAAAACCCCCCTCAAATAAACTGGGAAAAATGCAGCTTATACTACAAATGCATATAACAACTAAGTAAAGGGTAAAACAAAGTTCTATGAGTTCTGAATACATATATAGTAAGAGTGCTTCTTATCTACAATACCAAGAACTATTCCAAATAAGATAAAGAACTTGTTAAATAAGTACTAAACTTTGAAAGTTAAGTTATATTAATTTGGGGTTTATTGCTATTTCCAAGACAGTAAATCATCTTTAATGCATTTCTAACATTCACAAGGGGTTTTCTTTAGCCAATCAATTAGTGATCTAGGAAATTTATCTGGATAATTAACCAACAGTTTGGCCCAGGAGTGGAACCAGTCCCTGACTCAAGTCAAGCAAATTTTATTATTATAACAAATATCTTATTCAAGATATTTCTATTATCTTTGTTTTGAATACTATTGTATAATATGCTCACATCTATAAAAATCCACTGGAAATACAAAGCTACAGAGGTTGCTGTAATGATGAACACAAGATTTCAGGACTTTTGTCATGGCCTAGTAGGATGGGAATCTTTAAAACACGGCAGAGTCTGTCTTTCCTTTAACAACACGGCACAGCAGATTCCATTTACAGCAGCAACTGTTGCTATAAACGTCCTTAAACCAGTTACATTAGAGACCTTACTAGAGGCAAACCCAATACACCAGTAGCAGCATCTTCTTTCATTACCCTTTCCAGTTCTCAAAAAAAACCTATATTACAGTTAGTAGAATACCATCCTTTTACAGTTCAAATGACAGTGTAAGGCAAATCAAGTAGTCTTCTACCTTTGAATTTTTCAGAGTAAGATCTTAAAAACAATGACTGAAAAAACTTTGGTGACAACAACAGACAAACAACAGGATCTTTCATAAGAACACATTCCTGCTGCCTAATTTCCACACCTATTAATCATTTGGCTTTCTCACCTCAGTGAAGTCTAAGCAGATCTTTCTAAATGAACTGGAAAGCTCTCTTTTTTCCTTCATCCTACAGGTCATTACCAAATACATTGAAAATGTCTCTACCAAGGGAAGGTTTTGTCTACTTTGAAGTCAAAAGTTGCAAATGTGGTTCCTTTATGCATACCCAAATGATGGGCATAGAGATAAAAGTACAGTTGGATCAGCACAATTTCACAGATTTGAAAAGTACACAGACTTTAAAGCTGTGCGAGACATAATCACAATTTGACTGTAATGCGAGCATAACTCTGAGTTAATTTTACTTCCACTTACTTACATGATCAGACTTTCACTATCTTTCTCCTTGTTATGGGTTTGTGTGGCATGGTGGGGGGTTTTTTTGGTAGCGGGGGAGGGGCCGCAGGGGTGGCTCCTGTGAGAAGCTGCTAGAAGCTTCCCTGGCTCCAAGTTGGACCTGCCTCTGTCCAAGGCCGCACCCATAAGCAATGGTGGTAGCGCCTCTGGGATAACGTATTTAAGAAGGGGAACTGGTAGTGAGTAGTGGGATTGGAATGTGAGAGGAACCCCTCTGCAGATACCGAGGTCAGTGAAGAAGGAGGGGGAGGAGGGGAGCCTGAGGAGGTTGATGCCCCTGCAGCCCGTGGAAGTGAACGGTGGAGCAGAGGGCCCCGAAGGTGGCCATGACTCCATGGGAAAGCCTGCGCTGGAGCAGCTTGTGACTGAAGATCAGCCTGCAGAAAAGACCCACGCCGGGGAAGTTTGTGAGGAACTGCAGCCCGCGGAAAGGGCTCACATTGGAGAAGTTTGTGAAGGACTGTCTCCCATGGGAGGGACCCCACGGTGGAGCAGGGAACAAGTGAGGAGTCCTCTCCCTGAGGAGCAAGGAGCAGCAAAGACAACGTGTGACAAACTGACGGCAACCCCCATCCCCTCTTCCCCTGCACTGCAGGGGGAGGAGGTCGAGAGAACCAGGAGTGGAATTGAGCCGGGAAAGGAGGGAGGGGTGGGGGGAAGGTGTTCTAAGGTTTGGTTTTACTTCCCAATATCCTTGTTTGATCTTGATTGGTAGTAAATTAAATTGATTTTGTTTCTTCCCCAAGTTGAGCCTTTCGCCTGTGACCATAAGCCACTTGTCTTGACTCACGAGCCTGCCTTTATATTTTCTCCTCATCCCACCGTGGCCAGGGGAGGGGGGGTGGAGTGAGCGAGCGGCTGCATGGTGTTTTGTTACTGGCTGGGCTGAAACCACATCACTCCTCTATAGAAACATGCAGCCCTATGATAGGTTTATTAAAATATGGCACAATACATATAGAAAGATATTAAAGAGCACATACTGTACTGATTTATTCCATGTAAAGGACCATTACAGGTTAGCAACCTCTATGGACAGTTACTGTAAGTACAATACTGATTCAATCACTAATTTTTATGAAGTAATTTTGTCATTTACCTGTCATTATGATCAGACCATCTTTTAGCAATTTCTGGCAAGTTCACCAAGAATTTCCTCACTAAAATCTGTTTCCAAATCACAAATGAGTTCCCCATCTTTGGTTAGGTCTTTCCTCAATTCATCCCTGCCACACATCCTGCCAACAATCAATAACCTTTGGAGCAAGAATTATTTACCTTGCCAATCCATAATATTACATCTTAGGGAAAAAAAAAATTAGGAAGGAGATAAACAAATCAATTTACTAAAACATCTTTTCTGTAACTTATGCTTCAAATTACAAAGATATGCCCCTAAACTCAATGCATATTTAGAAGAAAAAGATGTCTATTTACTGTAAGCTTAATATAAACTTAACATAAGTTTATTGAAATGGTTTGTGAACATGTAGCCCTAAAATACAGGTATTATAAGAACATTAATTTATCTAACCTAGTAGCAAAACACCAGTAACATGACGCTGGCATTCATCAACTTAATGTTGCCATGGACAAAAGGCAACATAAAAGTAATGAACTAACAACACTCCCAGGTCCCAGGATTTAAATTTATATCCCTTCCTAATCCATCCACTTCTACCTCAGTATGCTCATACAAGGCTGGTTTGTTTATTTCTATATCATTCAGTTAGGAAAATTAACAATACTGTCCAGAGCATTTAAGATCAAGATAATTTCAGCAAAGATGATCTGACAGAGCAAAAGCAAGCAGAAAAGACTTGAGAAGGAAAGAAGGATGAAGAGTTAATAACCAAAAAGGATAAAAGAAACAAGAGAAGACAAAGAAAAGATAGGGAGAAGGAAAGATAGGAAGAGGCAGACAGCACTTCAAAAATAGCAAGACAAAACAGAAGAGGAAAGAAAAGTTGATTCTTCCAAACTTCTTCCCTTCTTTCACCTTTCTCTTCTTTTGCTCTTTCATACCTTTTTTCAAATTGTAACTAATGTATCTTTGTGGTGGGTTGACCCTGGCTGGACGCCAGGTACCCACCAAAGCTGTTCTATCACTCCCCCTCCTCAGTGGGACAGGGGAGAGAAAATATAACAAAGAGTTTGTGGGTCGAGATAAGGACAGGAGAGATCACTCACCAATTACCATCATGGGCAAAACAGACTCAGCTTGGGGAAAATTAACTCAATTTATTACAAATCAACCAGAGTAGGGTAATGAGAAATAAAATCAAATCTCAGAACACCTTCCCTCCACCCCTCCCTTCTTCCCGGGCATAACTTCACCCCCGGATTCTCTACCAACCCCCCCACAGCGGCAGAGGGGGATGGGGAATGGGGTTTACGGTCAGTTCATCACGTTTTTTTTTCTGCTGCTTCATCCTCCTCAGGGGGAGGACTCGTCACACTCTTCCCCTGCTCCAGCGTGGGGTCCCTCCCATGGGCTGCAGTCCTCCATGAACTTCTCTAATTTGAGTCCTCCCCACAGGCTGCAGTTCTTCACAAACTGCTCCAGTGTGGGTCCCTTCCATGGGCTGCAGTCCTTCAGGCACAGACTGCTCCAGCGTGGGTCCCCCGCGGGGTCACAAGTCCTGCCAGAAAACCTGCTCCATGGGCTCCTCTCTCCACAGATCCGCAGGTCCTGCCAGGAGCCTGCTCCAGCACGGGGTTCCCACGGGGTCACAGTCTCCTTTGGGAACCCATCTGCTCCGGCGTGGGGTCCTCCCCGGGCTGCAGGTGGATATCTGCTCCACCGCTGACCTCCCTGGGCTGCAGGGGGACAGCCTGCCTCACCAGGGTCTTCCCCACGGGCTGCAGGGGAATCTCTGCTCCAGTGCCTGGAGCATCTCCTCCCCCTCCTTCTTCACTGACCTGGGTGTCTGTAGGGTTGTTTCTCTTACATGTTCTCACTCCTCTCTCCAGCTGCCGTTTCTGTCTGTCCCAACTTTTTTTCCCTTCTTAAAAATGTTATCACAGAGGCATTACCACTATTGCTGATTGGCTCGGCCTTGGCCAGCGGCGGGTCCGTCTTAGAGCCGGCTGGTATGGGCTCTCTCTCTCTCCAACACAGGGGAAGCTTCCAGCAGCTTCTTACAGAAGCCACCCCTGTAACACTCCCCCCCCCCCCCCCCGCTACCAAAACCTTTCCACACAAAGCCAATACAATCTTAAAGACAAAAAGCTCTCAAAAATGCTATATCACTTACAAAGACCTTAAAGTATCTAAAAGTATGATCTCATCATTTTTCAAGTTTCCAGAGACCTTAACTTTCTGATCTAAAAGGATGACTTCCTTTTCAGAATAAAGATACTCCATCAAATGCTCTCTACATGAGGGAAAAAACCCAACATAACAAGTTAATATTAGAGCATCCAGAAATAGGAAATGACAGTCGCAAGCAGAACCTTAACTTTTCCCAAATTTTTTTTATTCATTGTTAACTTGCAGCTGAATATTAAGTATTGAAATGTAGTAACATGTTAATAAAATAGTTTGATTTAAGCAAAGATAAAGAGGCAAGAGGATGATTAGAAATAAATTCATTTAAAAACCTAGGGAACAGACTAGCTGAGAGCAAGCTACATACCAATTCCTATGGAGTTACATTCCGAGTAAGTGGAAGAGCAAACCATCTGTGAACTTTTTGACTCAACTGCCTATGGAGATCAGGCTTATTAAGCATAGCTTGCCTTGCTGGTTCAGGAAAAAATGAGAAAAAGGAAAGTTGGTTGATTAAGTGTAAGACATCAGAGAGTGCAAAGGAAAGAAAAAACAAAACTAGACTTCAGAGCTTTGTCAAACGATGGTAAAAGAAAACATTTTAGACTTTTGCCTTGCTTTTCAAGATGGGCTCTTCCTTTCCTGTGTTATATCCTGTTTCAGACTTAGAAAAAGCAAAACATTTGAATACCTATATTGTAAAAAAGCTGCTCTAGAACTTTTTAACCCAAGGAATCTATTTTTGAAAAAAGACATTGGAAATCCTGGAGTCTGCCAGGCCTGCAGTTAGTGCAATACACAGTAGACAGTATCTTATGAAAAGTTCTAAGGCATTTAATCTCAAGGAATGATAAACCCCAATGTCTATGAGGATAAGCTGACAAGTATGGTTTTCCTTAAGCAATGGTACCATGCTTTATTAGAGCCTATCATATGTTCTAAATACTACTGTATAGTCAAACATAAAACAACTGTAAAACCAGAATTTACTGAATGCTATTTAGCAGGTAACATGCTTCCCTGACATATACGATTAACAATACATACAGGATATGTAATTTTTACTTGGCCTTTAGGATGATCCAAGCTGAGCAGTTCCACTCCTCCTGCAGCCCCAGCCCCATATGTTGTTCTTCATTCTCTTACAAGGTAAATTCTCTTAAAAGGTAAATTTTTAAGCTTGGATGGGATCTCCAATTAAATGCATAAGAAAACTGTAGCCACATTTATGCTCAAGTTTCTTACGGAACAATGACTTGGTTTTGTTCTAATGCTTTTCTGACACTGTGTGTTCTTCGTAAAATAAAGCTTATCCCAGACTATGCATTAAAAAAATGACAGAGAATAAATTACTTACTAACTTCCAATATGTATGAGATCATGACTTCAAGATAAGACATATAATAAAGACCCAGTCTCCTGAAAGTAGTGAAGCACAATCCTCTGCACCACTAAGAAATATGCCAGACCCTTGTCAGAATATCTCAAGCTTAGTGTCACTCACAGATAGCAAACCAGAGAATATATTCAAGTAAGTCACACTAAAATAAAGAATTTATGATGCACACCCCTTTTCTGTGTCTTCTAACAAACCCTAAATCTGGAAAAAAACCAACACACAAGATAAGATATGGATATGAATATAAATAAAACAACTAGACAGGAGGATAACTTATTTTAGACAACAAAGTAAAGGTTGATATTTTTGAAGCTGCCTTCAGAAATCAGATCACCCAAATCAAAATCCTAAAGCAACACAGAAATTTTAATGATTTTAATTACATTTAAATGTTATATTTAATATAAGACTGTGCAAACTATTTGCCTTTGTCACATAAAAACAACCTAATAACATTTTTCGTAGAAATTTCCTTTGTTAAAAAGAAAACCAAATACTTCAGTAGATAACATATTCCAATAAACATGATATTCATATTCTTTGACAACCAGATTTCACTTTATTATTTTCCCCCAAGTAAAATATTGAAGTATTTAATTCTGTAAGCACCCAAATGTTTCAAAAGGAACACCACAATGTTTTATTTCAAAAGAATTTGTTGTTCTGTGTGCCTATAAATGGCACTATTATGTAAAGACACTCTGATTAGCTTGAATCAGACACTGGAGGAATTCTAGAGCTCCTGAAATAAATGAAAATAGACTCCAGCTGTGCTGCTGCACCAGTTTACTGCTCATTTCTAGCTGAGGAATCTTTACACTACACTGCAAAGTACAGCACAAGCATGTTGCTTCTCTGGGAAACTCCCAAACATGACAGCCTTTTATTCTTGTAAGAAGATCCAAGTCAGCATCCATGACACAGGTACACACACAGAGCCCCTTTTGGTTCTATGCAGGTTCTCAGTTTCACTCATGAGCATTCATTCCTTTGCCAAACAGGGTCATAAGGATGGCCTTAAGCATAAGTGGAGAGCTGTTTGTATGGGGACTGGACATGGCACTGCTGCAAGAGGATGGTGGAGAGATGAAGGGGGGAGGATGTGAATTCCAGCAGGGAATGCGTGGAAATAGGGACACCTGTCTGAAAGGGGCAGGGGGGACAGTTGCTAACTGCCGCTGAGAGCATGAATAAGGAGGACAGCCTGCAGGCAGCCGGAGCTTCTCAAAAGCTCAACAAAGCAACATGGCTGTCAGTGCTGGACTCGCGCTGCGTACAAAAAATACACCATTTTCCTGCTATCAGCATTCAAGTCATTCCCTGGAAACTTTAATCACAAATACAACAATGTGCATCATATGGAGTTAATTGTAACCACATAAAAGCTGGAAAATCAGAATGAAGGCTTCCCATTCAGCCTGCTGTGTGTCCTGTGAAGGCATGGAGCACTTTACAAAGATCAAGAATCGACTTCTGTCCAATTTTAAAGAGAACAGCTATAATTCAAGTTGTTCAAAAGCTTGCATGTGATTCAGTAGATAATCTGAATACAGGAAAACAAATACATTTTTTTGTAAAGTATTACTTCTTACCTTTCTAAGAACACAATGAACAAATTCTTTCACTGGAAGAATACCGTATACTTTTTTATTCTCACCGTACCTTCTTCCTGGTTCTGTAGCTTCTCTCTTTATTCCAACCCTCACATAAACCCTTGGTCATTTCATACATACTACCTTGCTTCCCATTAAGCCTTCTTTCCTCTTTGTCTTTATTTTTATTTTATTTTATAAAAAATTTCTCCCATCTTCTTAATGGCTACTGTTTTTTTCACCTGTGCTTCCTAACTACTTCTTTTATTCCCGATAGCTACATACTTGCAAACTTTTAATCAAAATAACTAGCTAATGAAAATCAGACTTTATCTGCCTCCTTGTTCATTCTCCATGTTTGTACTTGATCTGCACCATTTTTTAAGGCAAAGGATTCATGTAATTTTAAAAATCTACGATGTTCTCACTATGATTGAAAATAGAGAAAGCATGATAAAATGAAATGGATGGTCTTTTCAGAAGAAATACTGATAATGAATTAATTTCATAGACAACAGTGATGCATACCCTGTACAAATTAACATTGTTAAAACAAGATTTATTTTTATGAGTCAGGAAGATTTAGGATTAATTGTCTCAGTTTTTTCAAAACTCCAAAAGCAGACTGCAAAAAAATGCTTAGAAGTTTTAAGACACTATTTGAATTTCCAGACCTGCAAATGGAAATGGAGCAGAACATTCTACGTTCCCCTAAAATGACTATTAGAATTACTAGTTCAACAGCATTACTGCATAAAATTTGAAAATGCAACTGGATGCCAACCAAAAGAGCAGTATGACAAAACCTCAGCTCTGATAGCAAGCTCCAAAGCTATCTACTGATGGCCATTTGGCAATAGCTGGGAGTACACACTTTTACAAAGTCCCATCAGTCACTTAGGTTATGCAGCATAAACTACTAGACTTTTATCCGAGACTAAATATGTACAGTGAGGAAGAAAAACAAACAACTCTAGAATATGTCTGCAAAGAAAATATTTTTTTCAGAATTATATTAAAGACCATTACTTACACTAAATTGAAAGCCAGTATCAGTAAAAGTGGGAATCTCTCCTGGTGAACTGTTGTTTCATGAAAGATTAGGACAAGACTGATATCCTGCATAACTATTAAGACTAAAAACTAATTAAGATAAAATGCATAATGAAAGTAATAAAAATCTGCTTCGTTCTCCTTCTTTTGTGAAAGGGATGAAAATGTTTCCCATTTCTTCCATCTGTTTTGTTTTTACACAACAACAATTATTGGTTTGTTAATAACTAAACAGGTGGGAGAAATGGGAAACACTTTCATCTCTTTCAAAAAAGAGAAAGAAAATGAGGTAGAATCCAATCCTCAAAACCAAACAGGGCATTGAGACAGCACTTATGGAAAAGACTGAGCACATAAACACAAGCATTTAGTAAAACAATGCAGAAATCAAATCCCCAGAGATGCTTCTCAATCTATAAAACAAAGCAGATGATCAACTCTTCTAAGCTAAAACTAGTTGAGAACTGTGGGTATATGTTTTTTTCTTATTATCACTTGTTTATTTTTGAAAGATAAAGGTATGGGTATGCGGTCTGTAAGAACCTTGCCCTAAAACACGAGAATGCTATTAGAGACAAGTTCATAGTGATATATTAGCAGTCTGAATAAAGGCAGCACTTATAAAAATCACCTGCTGTTCTATACAGGACTAATCACAATTAAAAACCCTAACAGTTTGCCTTAATCACCACCTCAGAACACTAATACTCCTCTTTGGCACTATAATTTGTGTAGCAGCCAGCAGTAAGTGAACGCAACTTCGCTATCACTGGCAGCGTGAACAGCAAACCTGTATGAACAGAGCTCTTGCATATCCCTGGTTGCTACTACATGACTCCTGAAGGGGAAAAACATGATATGACAAATTCTTTCTGCATGGGACAGAACAACTTTCTGTACATATAATAACTCAGGTGGGCATTGCAATCCAATAAAATGATTCCTTACCTTAAATAACACCTTTCAGGGTAAAGTCGATGTATACATCAACTGCGAAGTTTAACATAACAAAAATGCAGTGACATGGTATGTTCCTTATTCATTAACCCAAGTTATTTAGAGCAGTTTATGCAGCTTTGTTCACTAGAAGCAACACAACACTCAATGAGATTTGACTCAGTTTCAAGCCAAAGACTTTCTGTAGTGCAGAGACCATATTGTTAGTTTCCAGTAAAATAATTAAATGGAGATGTGATTATAACCCATTGTGCATAATTATGCAAAATTTGGCATTGCTTTTTATGTCAAGACAGACCCTGAATAAAGATTAACATATTTGTGCCTGGAACACTTACAAAATTTTTCAGATGCATGCCTCCCAGGGACAGAATGCTAAGCTGTAGATATGACTGGATTTGTTTGGGGGGTTTCATTTTGTTTTGTTTGAGGGATGGGAAGGGAGGGAGTGTTATTAGCCGAAGATGCTACACAGGTTCTGTGGCTAGATAACAAAATGGGGGTGGAAAAAAAGAGGGGAAAAAAAAAAAAAGAAACTCGGGTTCTTATGAAAGCTGTTAATGGTAGTAAAAATCATGAAATTTAAAGTAAACTTATTCAGGTTATTTTTAAAAACATGAGATTAGATAATTTTAAGCTTCAATGCGTACACAGAGCCACAAAGTATTTATCTGAAGAGCAGAGTCTGTCTTGGAGAGTTTGCAATTTGAAGAGCAGCTTAGTAGACCTACATAATCAGTCATTACCTCTCTATAATGCTATTAGAAAGAAGTGCTACTCTGGCACTTGCTTCTTGAAACCTAATCCAGAAAAACTTCAGTGCATGCTTTAATTTAAGCACACAGTTACACTGGGAAATACTTCAGAATGTCTTTTTGTACCATTTGGGACAACTTAATTATATTTTGTCATTCTTTCTGTGAATTCCTTAAAGTCCCAGAATCCTCTTAAAGCACTGATAATTTAAAATTATATCATAGCATCATACACGGTTTGGAGATATCATGGTCCTCTTTGGAGGTATCACATCAGACCATAGATTAAATAATGAGCTTGGACTTGATGAGCAACATGACAAGATTCATTGTGTCTGAAGAAAAATATAAAAATGCAGTTCTATACTTAAAACAAAACAAAGGAATATGAAATGGGTCAGTATTCCTCTAACTGTTAGCTAATTCCTAATTAACTGACATCTTAGCTACTAAAATTATTCTGAATGAATAATCATTCCTGATTTATTGTAGAATAAGAGCACCTCCAAAGGGAACGCAAGTGGCTTTTTTCAAATTCCTGTTTGAGTACTTATTTGGATTTATCCTCAGCCAGAATTAGCTAAGTAAGCAGTCAAGCTTTAGAATAAAAAATAATAGCACTTGTGCACATTTTCACAGATTTTAATAATAAGGAGTTTATAGAAAAACTTCTACAGGGCTTTCTACAGAAGGCAGAATATTTATCTCAGAGTAATTTAGATCATTGTTACAAGATAAAATTGGGCTAGTCGCTAAGGTTCTACTTGAATTCTTTTCCTTCTGCCTCCGGTCATTCCTCTCAATCTCACTATTTGTTTTTTCCCCTTCAGGACTTTCATCTTTTTCGCCCCAGGAACTCTGAATCTCCTATATTCATGCTGGTAAAATGGTATCATTACTATCTATTTGTAACCTTAGTTCAAAACTAGAGTAATGTACTTATCTTGCCGCTCACTCTTTTTCTTTGCATCTCTTCAATTTGCTTTCACCATCTCTAGTATCATTTCAATAATTTCTCAAACTCCTAGGAGCCTATCCAGTACTGAAGTGCCTCTGTTCAATAAAGCACTCAGACACAGACTTAGTATATAAACTGTCTTCCCCTCCTCCTCACATAACTGTCTAAAATTTTCACCATGTCTCCTTCCATTCATTTCAACCTTTACAATATATAGACTCTTATACAATATACAGCCTAAGCTTTCTTCCAAAGTAGTGATGTTAATAATGACTGCCAGGGTCTTTAATTAGTCTATTCTGATACAGGTAAGGATGCTAGATTCTGTCCCATCTCTGTAGTGAATTTCAAACATAAATAACATACTAAAAGTAGTAATGGCTCTCTACTTAAAAGAAAACCCAACCAAACAACAACAAAAAAGCCCCACCAAAACAAAATCAACAACAAACAAGCAACAGTTAAAACATTTTAAACCTATTTGGTATTCCTTCATGAATGAAAACATCTACTATTAGGCCAGTTAATTCTGGGAAATACATTCCTCAAAACAAATTCATTATCACTAACTATCATTACTGCTACAATTAATTTGATTGTCTCAATAATGCAAATTATTTATAGCCTTTTATGTGGAGAATAAAATCCAGAATTTCTATTTTTAGAAACTATGCAAGAAAATATTATATTGTAATTCAATCACAAGTTCTTTTCTCAATATTCCATACTGGTTTTAATAAAATTAGAAATTATAAACCACACTAAATCTGACAGTTCCAAAAACAAATTTAGCAATCAGTAGTGTCCTCAAAAAGCCATTACATTTTGCAATGCAGCCAACAAAACTATGCAGTGACACCCACTAAAAATCTTCCAAAACCACACAAAAAGCAATATATTTTTAGTGCTTGAAAAAACAATGAAAACATACATAATTATAAGCACATTTAAAATTTCTGCTTCTTTTAATTGGCAGAAGACAACAGAGAGGAATGCAACCGAGGGCCCTTCAACCCCAACAAATGGTACAGGGAGAGAGGCCTTCTGACACCATCAGGCAGCCCTAAGCCCACTCTTCTTCAGAGGCCTCTGACTCTTGATTTGAACCATCAAGAGCAACCTATCTCCTGTTCTCATGAGCAACAAGGAAGGCAGCTTTGGCTCTCCTTTCTTCAGAAACCCAGGAAAGGCAGAACAGTGTAAGCAGTAACTCTAATAGCAAAGTATATTTTTTCAGTGGATGAGCTTTCCCCTTCTCTCTTCAGGCATATGAAGCTTTGCTGGGCCGAGGGGACCCGCCACAAGCTACTGGTTCTTTGAGTTCAAATCCCATAAAAGCAAAGAGGGATCATCCTTTCTCTCAGAGCTATTTTTTTCAGTTTCTCTGATGAGTCATGGATTGTCATCATTTGAATTACACTTTCAAGCTTTTCTATAGAAACACAAGGACTAAAAATACATGCTTTTAATGAGAGCTGAGATTCTGCCACAGTCACATGGCTCCCCAATTAGTCCATTCTCCCTTCGTTTTGTTTCTTCAAGGCTTGGTGAACTGTAATTCTGTTTGTGACATCAGGCTCATTTCCACAGCAACCAACTGAATTATCCCCCAAATCTTTGTAACAGGGAATAGGCAATAGGAACAGATGAACTCTTAAGAAACAAAAGCTTCTCACTGTTTACATGCAAATGTCCATGGAAACAACCAAACAATAAAGGAAAAGAAATATGGAAGATACATAGAAACACAGGAAATGTAACAAAGGCATAATCAGTGTTTATACATTTTACAGTATACAAATACATGTTCAGTAATTTTATGACCATATCTCAGATTTGTAGTAACCTCAGTATCTGTTCAACACCAGTAACAGCTGATGCTGCAACACCAGGTGTTAATGACTGGCAGTGTATATCTGTGCAGCTTCAATTCTAGAAAGAAATAATTATTTCTGATAGAGGAAATGGAAACCAAGGTGACATGACACCATTTGCCTTTCAGGATTCTAAGACAGGAGGTATCGCTGCCAGCCACCGCACACCATGGATCACACAGCCACAGAAACTTGCGAACTAGGGTTTCTATTTTGGACTTTGTAGGAACTCTTTAGATTTGCTTCTTGCAACAATATCCTTGAAAATGGAAATGCATAGTCATTGACTTTTCCCCTAAAGACTTACTCATAATTCCCTTCTATTGCAACAAAGGCCCAGCATTTGGGAGCCTGACTATATTATTTAAGAACCATGGATCTATCCGCATGTTTAACAGTTAACTCAAGCCCTGGCACTATTGACAGTGCTAGAGCTCTGACTAACTTAAACTTTCCCAGACATCTGAACAGCCAGTACGCCCTCAGTGGAAACACTGGAAACTTAGCAGCATATTCTAGAAAATAATATAATTATCCTAAAAATAAAGGTCAAACACTATTCAGTCTCAGCATAATCAATTCAATATCTGTACTGTATTGAACAACCATGTTTCACTGCTCAGTCAGACTGAATACACATTACAAACTTCTCCAAGTGTTGAGATTGCCTTCTCTCCCCCATTCTCCTGGATTAAGCTGATGTGCAAGATGGTTGCAAGTAAATTACCAACTTCTAGTAAGGCCAGCAAGTGCTCTTGATGATGGGACAGTGTCCTATTCATCACACAGCAAGCATGGCCAGTTCCTCTCTGTGCTCAAATGATGGATTTGTAATAATAACAGCATTTTCTAACAGTATTTTATCTTTTGAGTCTGGGATCAATGCAACTTGGTACTATCTAACAGGTTGCATTGATTTTTTTCCTTCTCTAATTCCTCTAACATTTCTTCCATATGAGATTTAAATAGGTGCAAAACTTTGACACTTTCACTAGCTTTCCTAAAAAGGACAAATAAAGCACATTAGCACTAGCACAACTGAGACTATTTGCTCCATAATACTTCTGTTACCCCTAAATGAAAGTTGCAAGCTTCTGAGCCATTGTATTTTTGACACTGCCACTCAATCATTCAGGAACGAGAAGCAGCTCTTCAGGACAGGAATTGAAGCTAAAAACAGCTGGTGCTTCACTGAACTTATCCTACTCTGGACCAAATTTTCAGCATCTTTAAAAATGTTGAATTACAAGTTTACTCTAAAGGCCTATTGCCTTCTCTGCTTTTACTACATGGAGTAAGTCTTTCTCTGTTATGATATATGACTGCTTGCTAGAAGTCTCCACTCAACAGCATGCAACAGCAACAGTAGTTTTGCATTTTGCTGGCTATAATCCCCCTATATCAGAGCTCCCAAACAAGTCAGATATTTCTGGGAGAATCCTTTGTTCTGCAGAGGAATAGGGGATATCATAAACAGCAGAGTACGTCCCAATTTGCCATCTGATAGTCAAAAATCCATACAAATTCACTATTTTCCTCTCTTAAAACATGTCTCCCTGCAGCTGGCATATGAAGTTTCTTGCGGTAAGAAAGAATGTGAGAATCCCTGAAATTAGCTAAAACACAAACATAATACTGTAATAAGATACTCAAAAAGTCACTCAATGTCACTCTACTTTGTGCCATTACTGTGTACAGTAATTCAAGTAAAGTTCTAAAAAAGCCATTAGTTCCTAAAAGATTATTTTAAGTTAGAATACATAGTAGCCTGAGAGGAACTGAAAGGACTCAAATGCATTTGCTTTTGTCATGAAATAAAATAACTCCTGAAGACTTTGATAGACCCTTTAGTCAAAGTAAGGAGGTCAGCACTCTCTTCTGCATTGTCCCTTTCTCTAAATAGCCTATTGTACCTTAAACAAGCTGGATGCCCTTCTTCAGTATGGGCATGGAAGCAGGAAACAAGTTCTGCATACACCCGAGTATCCCACCTGATTGCCATGAGAAGGTTCCTCCTTACACACAGTTGTGGACAGAGTCAATATGCCACTGTTTACCCTAGACAGGTTAACTGGAGAATTGACTGGCTTCTGTTTGGGTAAAAACACAAAGTGTTTGAAGTCATTAGAAAGCCCACCTCAGAGATCCAGATCATACTGTATTACTGTATGTTTGTCAGCTTTTTTCCTTCAGAAATGCTCAGGTTATCATACTTACCTTACATTCTCTTCAAGACCTAACACAGAATTTCTGATGAGAGAAAGGAAAGAAATCCACTAGTACCTCTGCAGCTGACGTTGGTGCCCAGCTCTCCACCCCCCACAACAACTTCATCTATGAAACAATCTTCAGAAGCCAAAACCTAACTATGACTGGTTAAACAAAAAATAAATTCATAAAGTTGTATCTTTTCTATTCTGGATTTCAGTCTAACACGAGTCATAAAGCTGGATCCAATATCCTCATTAGTGCAGACTGTATATAACCATGTTCCTTTGGACAGAGTTCAGCTTTTTTAAGAATAAATCTGACTAGAGCCTAAACCTATCAGATACAATATTTCTATCCCATTTTCTCTGAATTTGTACAACACAGGAATGTGCACCAGGGATTTAAATTCACAGATCTTAAGAAAAAAATTACAGTGTTGTATCAATAAACATAGTTCACCTCTCAGAAGAACCAAAGCAAGTGCCCCACCAAACCCTTGAGTGGGACACCAATTTCTCTCAGTCAGATTTTTAGTCCCCAGTCACAGACTCAGAATTAGAATTCAGCCTCCATGAATCATCAACTGGCCCCTTCTTCTGGCCACTCCATTCCCAACAGGCCTTGCATGCAAAAAGTGAATCTCTCACTAGACCCATTATCCTCCATGAAGTTCTCCAAGTGCATGGGATATCGTACAGGCAGCATAGCAGACTCCATTTTTCAGCCAGTCTGACAGGCTCTGACAAAACTTTATGAGAACTTAATTTCCTCCATCTTTACTAACAGCAGTAGAAACACCATACTCTTAAAATCCAATACTTGGGGTAAAACTATTCTCAGTAATCACTAGCAATTTTCTCTCTCCACTTTCCAAACAGTCAAAAATAGCTGGTTTTAGCAACCTGTATTCTTTGATAAAGCCCATTCCCTCATTAGAACTAGCACAACTCCATGTGGCACTAGAAGCCTGGGACCCTCTGAGAGATTGCATAATGGCCCATAGCTGCTGGTGACCAGCTGCCACATATATGAAGCACCCCGCAGGTTATCATTTATACCCATTGTAAAAGAAAATCTTTTCCATCTGTGGGGGCCACAGAATCGAGCCTCTAGCAAATTAATTCTGGACCAAAACTTCTGCTGGCCTTCCTGTTTCTCTTCAGAGATCTTTTTCACTAGTTCCTCCTTCCTGTTCCCCCATAAAATTCTTACACTGTCTAGTTCTTGCAGTAGCTATTGATGCTACATCAAAAGATGCTGCAGCTGCTGATGCTGTTCCTGTTCTCACAGCCATTTCAGTCGCACTCCAACATCTATTTCTATCTTCAGGCTGTGACAGTCTGCCCGAGTTCTCCTCCACCAGCCTGGGAAAAAAATCACTGCCAAAAGTTTTGCGAAAAGTCTTTTTCAGGCTTTTTCCTCAGGGCACATTTTGTTGACAAACTGAAAAGGACAACACAAAACCAAGCTATTTCCCCAGAGTGCACATGCTGCCAGAGCTCAGAAGCCTTTTCCTCCGCCTCTCTCCGCCTACTAAGGGAAGGGCAGACATTCCTTCTTTTAAAGCCTAGCTGAATCATGAAACTGTCTTGCTTTAACTGCTTCCAATCCCTTCAATATTTTCTCACTTGCTTTTGAAGCAGGATCCTCTAAACTCCTCTTAACATATAATTTGGACTACAACAACCATAAAACTTCATTTAATAAAAAGGAGATACAAAATTCATTTAATAAAAAGGAAACAAAAAACCCTGTCCAAACTAATCAAACTTACCATACAGATAATAATCACAATGAAGCTGTTTATATTTTTTCTCCCTAATGTCCTCACAATTCAGGCTGCTGTTAGAGTAGTACAGAACTATCCATATATACCTGGTACTATACAGTTTAGAAGAAACTGTCTCTGCCTGAAAAGTCCTGTATGTACCTTACACTATGCAGTGACATTTTTATGCAGAAAAAACCCTGCATCTTTTCCCATTTCTTTCCCATAGCCAGCATTGATCATCAAATCTAAAGAAAGAGAAAAAAATTAATTGTATTCTCTTGAGTGCATGTATTTCCCTAGAATCTTGAGGATTTGGTGTGGGCTACATTACTGTTGTTGTTATTGTTATTATTACTATTATATAATGAGCATAACAGTTCTCCTTCTTTTCATGTATTCTTCTGAGGCATTTTAAAACCAGGCAAAGTTCTAATGCAAAATATTTTCTACTATTCTCTCTTCAGAACAAGAGGAGAGAGGAGATTTTTAACTTGACCGGCAAGGAGGACACAGAGGAACTCTCTTTGGAAATAATTATTCTTTCAAAAACCACACATATGCATATTAACTGCAAAGAGCCAAGTATTAGATAATATGCTCTTTGAATTCTAGAAATACACTTTTCTTCTTTTTAAAGTAATATTTAAACTGTTCCAAAAAATTAATTTGAAGCCCCAAATTATTTAAGTATGGCAAGCAGAGGAAGAAATGTCTTAAATTGGAAGTATAAAGTTGTCTTGACTTGAGCTATAAAATAATTCAGTAAAATGAAATTATGGATATTCCTTGGATTAATTTACTAGGAGATATTCACTTACTATTAAGTTCTGAGTGTCACATAAGAGGGAAATATTTTGTAATTAGGAATAAGTGGCAGAGAACTCATTCTCCTTTGCTGTTCAGTTACAGTTATGGAAATTGGGAAAAGCTGGTATGTATTCAGGAAAGAAATTTTACATTCAGGGTTTGTGTTCACCAGACAATACACTTGGATAAAGCTGAGAATCATACTATAAATATGTGATGAAGATGACAGGCAGACAAGATGTGGTAGGAAATTCTCAGTGGGATACCAAGGACAGTACCTGCACACAGAGCTAGCAGTAGGCTTTGGTGGTTTAACTGTTAATTCCAAGAATAGACAGGCTATCATCAAGCTGACAGACTAATTAAAAGCAGAACTACGCTGAACTGGAGCAAAGTGTCTTTCAGTTAGAAAGTGGAAAGTACATGTCCCTGTCAGAGCACTAGAATCCACGTGAGGAGTTTAATGGGCTTTACAAAGTGAAAGATCTATACATCTACCTTGGTGACTAAAAAGGGATTTAAGCTAAATTCAGACCTCAAAGCCCAGGACAGCTGGATCTATAATGTCCACACTCGATCAGCTATAGTTCTCATATATAAAATTTCTTTACATGACTAAAGTCAATTGACACAGAAGAGAAGCAGCTCATCTAGATGCCTCCTGAGTTTTGTTACAGTCTAAAGATAAGAAGAGGCACTTAATTTGTCTCTTGGAACCTGGGTTGACACATTCTTCTGCTATTCTTAGAAACCATAATACTTGCATACGTGACTGATTTCAGCAAAGTCTGGCAGCAACAGTCATCTTCATAAAACAGGTGGAAGTGAGACAGGCTTGCCTTCTGGTTGGGGGAAAGACGAAGGACATGGGTTCAAACTGAGCTTCAACCTCAAAAGACTCAAACCCAAATCCCTCACTCCTACAAGTATGCCCTGTCTGCTATGCAGTAGGATAGTCTGGGTTACCATCCCTTCCAACACTGGATCAAAACTAAGGCTATCAGACCAGAAAGGTGGTGTGTGCTTGTGTGGAGGGTAGCAGCTGGGGGTGTCACACAAGTGAAACACTATCCCACCCCATAGCCAGCTTAGGTTGAAGGGATTCAGCTTGAGATGTGAACACTGCAAGGGTTTTTTCTGTCTACCAAGTAAATATGCAAAACACCAGCAAATGCATTTTAAAGAGAATATTTTCTGGGTGCACAGGCACACGAAATGCAGAACACTGACTCCTCTCCTGAAAATAAATGAGCAAACTTTCTTAACCAAATTTACTTAGGCTTCTAAGAGAAGTAGAAATCGAAATACACCCTGTGCTTAAAGCTTCCTATTGGTAGTGCAAGGCACTTCAGCACACCCTCTCTTTGGGCTCACCTGCTAAAGGTATTTGTTTTGCATCACCAATAGTAAATGCTGTGAATCATCAACACTTGGTATTTGAGCATGGCAATATGATATAGAGGTGTAAGTGTGAACTCTGAGTTCTACCTACTGAGCTCAGGTCGTTCTAGTACACTGCTCTCCAACTGTTTAAGAATTTATTTATGTATTCTTTTTAATTAAGCCTTTACTATTCAACTTTACCAGTTTTTATTTGCACACCAAAATGTGTGTACACTAATATATCAGAAAAAACTCTTTCTGTAGGTCTTACCGGTTGAAGCGCTGTACTACTTTCTTTCAGCCTTATGCATATCTTACTATCAAATACCTGCATAGAGTGATTCAGACTAAAAAATAATCCAATGTATGTTTGTATAATGAACTTAAAAGAACAGTTCTTTTCATATTTCAGCCTGCTGCTGTATTGGGTTTGCACGGCAATGTTTTGATAGCAGAGGGGGTACAGGGGTGGCTTCTGTGAGAAGATGCCAGAAGCTTCCCCAATGTCCAATAGAGTCAGTGCCAGTCAGCTCCAAGATGGACATGCTGCTGGCCAAACTGAGCCCATCAGCAACGGTGGCAGCACCTCTGTGATAACATATTTAAGAAGGGAGGGGGAAACTGCTGTGCAACAGCAGCTGAAAGAGAGGAGTGAGAATATGTGAGAGAAACAGCCCTGCAGACACCCAGGTCAGTGAAGAAGGAGGGGGAGGAGATGCTCCAGGCACCGGAGCAGAGATTCCCCTGCAGCCCGTGGTGAAGACCATGGCGAGGCAGGCTGTCCCTCTGCAGCCCAGGGAGGTCCACAGTGGAGCAGATCTCCACCTGCAGCCCGGGGAGGACCCCACGCCAGAGCAGGTGGGTTCCCGAAGGAGGCTGTGACCCAGTAGGAAGCCCGCACTGGAGCAGGCTCCTGGCAGGACCTGTGGCCCATGGAGAGAGGAGCCCATGCTGGAGCAGGTTTTCTGGCAGGACTTGTGACCCCGCGAGGGACCCACGCTGGAGCAGTCTGTGCCTGAAGGACTGCAGCCCATGGAAAGGGCCCACACTGGAGCAGTTTGTGAAGAACTGCAGCCTGTGGGGAGGACCCACGTTGGAGAAGTTCATGGAGGACTGTCTCCCATGGGTGGGGTGTCACTCTGGAGCAGGGGAAGAGAATGAGGAGTGACAGAGCAGCTTGGTGGACAACTGGTGTCCAGCCAAGGTCAACTCACCACAGTTGTACAAAAGTAATTCTGATTTCAGTGACCTCATTAAGTAGATGTGACTATCAGCTACTAAGAGGACAATCCAAAGTCACTGACATCCAAGGTAGACAGGTTTTGGGGAGACTATGCTCTTTGTTCCAGTACTCACCTTAGGCCTGATTCAAACTAAAATAGGGATTATAAATATTGAATTTTGTAAATTCAAGAAAGTGTATCTGTTAAAAATTTCCATAGTTAAAACTATGTTGTAATTTAGGTAAGATTTATGAAGTAAAGTCTCTACACCAAACTGAATGAGAGGCAGAGCAAATGACAGCCCCACATATCAGCAAGTGAGTGGAAAACAAATCACTTTGCTGTGAATTCCCTACTGTATTCTGGAGTCCTTCAGTGAAACCTACTCCTCAGCATGAGGCAAGGTTGGGTGCTCATCACCACTACTTGTTGGTGGGCAACTGCCACAAAGTCAAACCTCCCTACAGTGTTACCTTCTCACACCCAGATCCTCTCTCCTTCCTGCAGGAGACCCACTGGTACCTCAAGACACATGCTGGACAGAAGTGTGCAGTACCTTCTTTTTTTTTTTTTTTTTTTTTTTTTTTTTTAATAAATCAAACTCTACCAAGCCAGCCAAATTCTACTACAAATTTGGTGATTTTCAGTTCACCATCTTGCCATGTTCAACAAAGATAATGAAATACCAAAGCAATAATATACTCAAACTTCATGAAATTCCACATAATTTAATTACTATGTAGCAATGAGTAAAGGCATCTACTGTCACATTTTGTATCTCTGCATGTTAGATAAAAATGTATCAAATTCAAAAATGTTGGATCCAATTAACTATTTTTTTAAAAAAATGCATTTTAATGTCTTAAATCACACATTTAAAGATACTGCTATTCAGCCATTTAGCAAAATTAAATTGGACAGCTCAGAAATTCAAATTAAGGTCCATATCTGGGTTGTATTCCTTTGGCATTATACATCAAAGTCTACATACCATTAACAATTCTTTTTCTAATTGCCTCAGAAATTGAACTATTTACACAAAGATGCATCACATTTCACATTTTCAAACAACTAACATCCTTCCATTCCAGAAAAGCAGAGGAAGCTTGAAAGACACCATGTCTTTCTTTTATGTACACACACAAACCTGAACACAAACAAATACAACTAATTTCACCAAACACTTTATCCCGATACCAATAGTTCTATTAAAGCAATGGCTCTGAACAATGGTGTGTGCAAGAAGTGCTGGAGGAGCAAAGGGGAGCACAAAGAAAGGGAATATATTAAATGCCTTTTTTTCCCATAAGGAAGATGACAAATATTTTGGCAAATGCTGCATTGAAGGCTTAAATTATAAGAATGCATAAGAAGAACCCAACAAAACAACACAACACATAACTGTTCTATCTCTCTCTATATTAGCAGTCTTCAGTTTCTGGTATTGAAAAAATTAATGAAGAATCATTTTAAAATATTTTCCCAGGAAGAAGTAAATATTTTCAGAAGTAAGTTTGTTTTCTTGGTTTTTTTTTAAACTGCTATACTATGTTTACTATCCATTTGGTGATGTAATTTAAAAGAAACAAGTTTACTCATATCAAACGTGAAATATAGAATTTTCTTTGCAAGGGTCTCTGAAGGCAATGGAACATCAATATAAAAGTTGGATGTGTTCTTTTTAAGCTCCATGTAATTGCATCTTGTTTCCCTTTATTTAACGTTTCTGTGTGTTACATACAAATAAAAGAACTACTAAAAGGCATGGATATTTTCATTTCTCAGACTCATACTAGATCTTTAAGGCCTTCTTATAAGGAGGAGGTCCTAACTGATTAAATACCAGACAGGTTATCGATGTCTTATATTCCACTATGAAATGAGAAACAAAATAGCTCCTTCCTTGGTGACATCATTAAGGATTTAAAGCAGTATTTGGAGCAAATTTCCTTCATCTCTATAGCTTATCCTTCGAGATAAGAAGGTGGCATGGGGAGGAAACATACTTTGTTGATAAATAGAATACATTAAACTATACAGCAATTATTGTAGAAAACTATGAAACTCAAATACATCTGCTCATGTAAATATTTCTATCAGATTTATTTATTTTTTTCGTTCAATGACATTGCAATTATATAAAGTATCATTCATGGCTTAACTTGATATCATGAAAATATTATGAATCTCAATCACATTCCAGTGGAATATACCATTAAAGTTAACTCTAATAATCATTTTATGATTATTCTGTTAGATGTCTATGCTGAAATACAATTAAGTATACGCTGTGATTCCATAGGCACAAAAAAAATCCAATCACCAGTCTTCATTTTACATTATAAGCAAATGTTTCCTTTAGTAATAAATCAAAAACATTCACAAATCATATGAGATTTTTAAAAATATAAATTTAGATTACTAGTCACATTGGAAAACTTCCTAAACATTCTTGACCTTTTCCAGTTCAGTTCTTATCAGGCTTCATAAACTGTTTCCTAAATCTAACTTCTCACATTCAGTATCTTTCATCTAAGCACGTAATTCTGAGCCATTTAAGTTGCTCAGGCAACTTAAAGTTTTGCCTGAGCAATAACTAAAGAACTGGATCTGTCACAGGACAACTCCTCCTTCACGTTGTTTATAGTATTAGAAACATCTTCATATTGAACATCTAGATGTGTTTCTCCTGGAATCTCTGTTTCCTTCATGACTGAGCAAGCCTTCTTTTTAACTACAAACCCCGCTCTAGTGGCCTAGGAATTGTTATGGTGAATTTAAGGTGGCAAAGCCATAAAAATATGCTCTCCAAATACCCACAGTCACATAACCCATAGTCAGTCTAGATGGTACCATACTGGATAGTGATTGTTCAGTAAAAAAAAAAAAAGTTACAGACCCCAACTGATTATTTTTCTTCCCCCTCAAAGAACATATCTTTTAGATTAAAAAACATAAACTTAAGCCATAATTTAACCTCTTACTTGACAGTGAACGGTATCAATAACATAATAATATTACATTCTGCATTCAAAATATTCTTAAATTTTAATTAGACAGAAAATAATATATTTTAAAAATTACTTACATTCTGCGTATTTCTGAAGCTGAGAGAACTCTCCAGGACTAAGGTTAACCCATTTCTCCTGGCTCGTCATACTGGCAGTAAGGGTCCTTGTTAAATATCAGAAAAACATTCCCTTTGACACAGGTGATATAAGCTCCATAAAGATTCGTAGCTTCAGTTCACAGTGCTTGGAGATTGGAGAGATGGCATCAGTCTACGTGGATGAAGTTTTTGATGCTATGAACTGTTCCCAATGTGTTGGTTCAGTGGTGAGTTACAGCACTGTTAAAAGAAGATCAAATATTAGAAGCATAAACACCAGTTTTACTATGGGAATAACTGTAACAGATAAATATTTCCTTATATTCAGTTTTGCTCGAAATCTTTCCATACAGTATTTGTCCACAAATAATTTTATATGTATTTCCAAATTTTATTTTTATATTTCCAAATGCTTATGTGTAGCACTGATAATAAAAAATTATTGATTGTTTATGATCCAGTTATATGTGAACACCTTGTGCGTGGCTGTTTCTGTTTTAGTAACAACCACTGCAATAGTAGGTACTATCTATCAGTAAACTTAGTTCCCTATGATTTTAAAATCGTATCCATATAACCGGGTTTGTATCCAATTATGTTGCTGTACAGCACTGTGTGGCCTTGCCAAAAATGTTCTGAAGCTTCCAACTCCTCATGTCAAAAATGAAATAGATTCTGCAGTTTGGTGAGAAATTCATGAAAGCTATATAAATATTAACTATTCTAACAAAGTAGTAGGGGTTTGATTTCTAGAATGTCACAACATTACTGAAGTCACTACTGAAAATCAAATATAACTGTTGGCACCATTGCAAATCCGTTCAAGAAGAAGAAGATCAAACTGTGGGTGCCATCTCATTCCAATTTTATGCAGTTTCTACCTCTGCAGTACAGACCTTACAAAGGCAATGCATTGCCAACACCACTCCTTGCACAACAGGTAGGATATTTTTCATCTAATTTTAGCCATCTGAAAGTCAGGTATCCAATCCAAGAATGCCATCTAGGGCACTCTCTTTAATCAGCAGAAAGAGACAGGTGGCCCAGACAGCAATTAATCCCTCCAGTTTCAACATAATCTTAAAATGTGATGAATTGCCTTCTTGTGGTATTTATCTTTCGCTATTGATTACACAGGTTGCCTAGATGACAAGTTTAGACTAGAAAGCTAATTTTAGACCGTAAGTGGAATCTCTTTATATGCCTAGCAATGTGTTATTTACAACGGTCAAATTACAAAAAGAGCAAAGGAAAAATTCAGACCAGAAGAGACAGTACTGGAAAGGGTGCTAAGGAGGAAGGTGTTGGCAGCTGGGAAAGGAGAGAAAAAGGAGTAAGATGTCATGAGGGAGGAGGAGAAAAAAAAAAAAAAAAGAAATAGAGTAGCTAGGAACAGAAGCACATGAAAAAAGATATATTAACCTATATAGATAAAACTACTTTTTTTCTGTCTTATATGAGTATCATTTCTGGACAAAGAAATTCAGGAATAAAGACACCTTAGTCCTAGAGCATGCCTTCATTGCTCTCAGGCCCTTCTTGGTGAATGATTTAAGTATATGTACCTATAAGATGAGCAAGTAAGGCTATCTAAATACAGTCACAGACTACTTGGCAGCTGCCTTGTCTTTTTAGAATTTGAACCAGAAGCAATTCCTATGCTCTTCATCTCCTCAAGTTAGAATAAAAAAATAACAATAAGTTGGAAGAGGTAAGATCTAGAAACAGTAACTGAACAAATAACAAAAACTAATAGGAGCATGGAGACTGGGATGGAAAAAGCAACATTAATGTGGATAATGTTGGCCAAGTGCAAAGCACATCAGCCCTCAAATATCAATGAATCAACATCAGTGCCAGAAAAAGAGCAGTAACTACAAAAGCTAAAAGGGATATTCCGTAAGAAAAGCTATCGTTCTGACTTGAGAACCTTAGTCCTCTTATTTACAAGAGAAAATAATTATGGTCAACGGGGACATTTTAATCAAATTAGAGATGTTTCATTTCTGGCAGTTGATTAGATTGTATTGAAGAAAGTTTTATTTCTTCAAATAGGTATATTTTTCTCATATTCTTGAAAACTGATTAGGTTTTACTGAAAACATTTTTGTATTTGCATAATTGATTTAATAGAACCAAAATTTTCTACCACAGTTACATCCAGTATTACTTTTTGTATTCTTAACTACATTAGCTTCATTACCAGCAAAAACTAACATTGCTGAATGCTGTACTGTTAGAGATTATCTCAATTATTTAATACAAATGTTTGCGATAAGGAGCTTATCATTAACATTGGTACCGCTAGGAAGGTAGCAACTGCTGTGCACTCCAAACTGATCAATCTATTCACACGCAATACCTTTAGGTGACCACTGTCTATGTGGTTTGCTGTACACACAGTACATGGGCAGTGAAAACAGCTCTCTTCCCACTGACTTCCCCTTCTCCAACTTCAGATCTAAATGACCACCTCTGATATCCTTTCCCCTTTACCAGACACCCAGGCTCTACTGCCTACAAACAGGGTGGCAAGAAAAGGTACATGACCCGAATGAAATGACAGCAACGGAAAAATTTAGTCCACAGGAAAGAAGATGTAGTCTGCATGTAAACCAGCAGAGTTAGCGTGGAAGACACGACACAGTTTAAGGCTATGTTATTATCTTGGAAAACTCTCCAAATGCAACTTCCTTCCTTTGAAAGGGACGACTGTGGGGATCTAGTGGAACTAATTTGCAAAGTTTAATCCAGGAACAGTAATGGGGAGGTAGGCAGTCCTCCGAGGATGGCTAGGTGGTCTCTAGACTGCAGCCAGGTCCTGTACGCCACCGCAGTGCGTGTAATGCAGGAATATGCAGAAACATAATGGGGAAAATCTTGGTAAAAGGAACCTTACAGAGGCTTCCTTTTTTTTGGTTTCCTATCAAATTCTGCTGCAGGGCAGTCCTAAATAAGGAAAGTTCCTGTTCCCTGCAACCTTTAGTTTTCACAGTTAAACCTGTGAAAGTGGCATTTCCCCATTTTATATAGATAATAATGTAGCTATAAGAAATCAAGCACATTATATAGATGCTGAAGACAACAGCCATCAATGCGTATTTGTGTTATATTACATGTGCCATTTGTTAAGGTAAAAATTGCAAGATCACCTATATCTTATACAAATATCTCAACTTCTGTAGAAGAAAAAATTAATTTACATTATCTTTTTCAGTAGTGTTTAATTTAAATGCATTCCTTTGCACTTTATTTTAGTGTTCTTTCTCTCAGTAGTCCAGGAAGGTCATGCAGTGAGAAATCTATACATAAGCACATTAAGAGGAAAGCAGTAACAGGGATAATACTATCACATAGGAAAAAAAAAGAATCTTGAACTAAAACATTAATCAAATGTGCTTGCTGGCAAGCAAAATAAAGATCAGCAGCACTAAATAGATACAGACAGTGATTTGACTTCCCCATGCAGAGATAAATTACTTTGAAGAACATGCTACAGCATACAGATAAAATACATAGGAAGTCAGGTAGGGAACTCATCCACCAAGCCTCTAAAAGTTTGACCTATTCCAGGAAACTTGGATCTGTGCACATATTTTGTTAGTATATGCTTAGGCAAGATTCACAGCCCTCTCAACCAGACACAAAGCAGGCCTTACAAATAAGTGAAATTAGAAACACTACATTAAGAAACCATTCATTTTATCACAAAAAGAATTTTAAAAAAAAATTATTCCTCCTCTATCCACTGACTATAATAAGTCTTAGAATTCCAGTCTCCCTTTTATAACATTATATTATATTTATAACATGTTTTTCTTTCTGGATTTGAGAGTTTATTAAGTTTTCTGTCAGGATTCCTACCAGGCCACATACCCAAACTAGGAAGCAAAGCTTTGTTAAAAACTCTACAAATCAAATTGCTTAGCATTCAGCCAACAATGCTAACAGACTTAGATTTCCAGGAATTCCCCATGCTACTGAAATCCTCAGCTGCTCTACAGAAACCAGGCTGAGGAGTGGAGAAAAGAAAGGAATACACAACGGAGGAAAAAACAAATATAAAGGCACATCCCCTATACACAAGCCTGAGCACTCAAATCATCTCCTTACACCTTGTAAAGTCCTCACTGGAAGGAAAGAGTTTTCTGAGAGTTGGGGGGCGGGGGGGGGGAGGTGTATGGAAATTACATTCAGTCCTACAAAAACAATCAACAATACTGGGTTCAGCTTTGACCTTTGATTCCAGAGGAGGACTGTGGCCTGTGGAAACATGTCCAGCTTCTTAACCAACCCAGTTCCCTCTGCTTCCTCCTGGAAGGGAGGAGGGCTTCTTCTGGGGTCCATCCTCATCACCACGACTGAAGCATGATACTCTTCTTCATGCATGCCTTAAGGGACTTTTCTCTGTTCACCGTAACAGGGAACCCTAAAACAGCCTAGAAATTGGCTTTTGGAACTACTCAGCCATTTTTTGTTTTCTACCAGCCCTTCCACAATGTACATCTCTCATACAATTTCATCATTAATTGCCAGTTACTCCACAAAGGCGGACAGGGTAAGGTTGATGGCAAGAAGGGGTGCACATGACTAAATGACAGATCTTAAGTAAGAAACTTTCATGCTATACAAAACTGAGACCTTCAAGTCCTTTTCTCCCACTCCCTCTGTTTTAGCATGCTTAAAAAAAAAAAAAGAAAAAAAGAGAGAGAGAAAGAAAGAAAGAACATGAATCTTAAGGAAACAAGTTTCCTTCCAGGGAAACTACAGTACTCCACAACATGACTGATTAGTGATCTTTGCCTGAACAATAGGAACAAATAACACGGACTATTTTGTACCTTAATTGCTATGGAGGCTGAAGCAATTATGCTTTTCAAGAACTTTTCTGTACAGAATGTACTTGGTATTTCCTTCAGTTGGGTCCTATACATTCACCACAGTTAGCTGGATCCTGGGATTTCAGGGTGGGTGACATAATGGATTTTCCAAAGGAGAACTTTTACATGTCACATACCACATGCTGTCACATATACCTGAAACAGTTTTCTCTATTAACTCCTGCAGCCAGCTGAGAAAGCAAGTACGTTCTTTTTACTGACAAGACCAAAAGCATCTTTCCTCTGAAAACTCACTGTCATTTGTGAGTTTAGCAAACAATGGAAAAGTAAACATTTCACCAACACTTGTAGAGGAACAACTCCGCCTTCATGTATAAAATATACTCCCTTGTGAAAGTATTTTAAGATCTATGTTACGTTAATAAATAAGGTATTACGATGCACAACTGCACTATTTATTCTCTATTAATTAAGCTGTTAGGATCAAAGTACATAATATTTCCAGGGCACTGAAGGACGATACTTGTTATTGAAACCCCAAGATATTCTCTCCACTAAGGATGCTCTTGTCAAAACAGCTGAACAAAAAAACCCCAAAACCCCCAAACAAAAAACCCACACCCCAACAAAAACATGCTAACAATCTCTAATTTCTTGGAAATGCAGGCATTATGTACAGATATACAAGACGATTTGTGTAGGTATTCCTGCGATTCATTTTACACTTTGTAAAAACCAATGCCTCTGATGTCAGAAATACTCTAAATTTGCATAGCTGAAAGTTTAGTCTGAAGAGTTTGAGGGGAAAAAAATCCAATCAAAAGTATCTGTTAATCACCATTCTGATTTCTTTACTCTCAAATACAGAAGTATTATGATTATTTATAATTGCTGCTGGATTAACAGCATGGATGAAAAAAGAGAGCCCCCATAACAAAACATAACAGCTTTTTCCTACATAAATTGCATATTTTACATAACATCCTCGTCTTTCACAGTATTTAGCATAAAGTCATTTTAGTAGTACACATTCTTTTTCAATTTAGCAAAGGATGCTTATTGATGTAAATTAACATAATTCTAAAATACAAACTCTAAACATTGATACACTGAAATCAGTGAAAACTTGCTTACCAAGCTGAACATCTTCTTCCTTTAAAGGAGCAATTTCAACACAACTCAAAAGCATGCATGTTTTCCTGACTACTTTATCCCCAGATGTAGTAGTCTGGGGCATGTAAAAACATCCACTTAAAATTTAATACAAAGACATGCACTGTATTCCTCAGAGAAGCAATTATTCAAATTCACTTCTTCGAATTATTTATACAGAATATATCAGTAAACACTGGGAATACATGCAGCACAAAAAACCACTGTGATATGATAAGCAGAATACTTGAATCTTTGAGAAGACATTTCACCAATACTACAGTTTGTGACAGTGAGAAATATTAGCAACAAAACCTCAGCACCAATAAAAACTGATCAGAATGCAAGATAGCAATGTCACTGAATATAGTTACTTACCTTGAAAATACAGGCATACATTTTTAATTATATTTTTTATTTTGCTCTTCATGTACCTTAACTTCATCACAAATACTTTAAAAGCAACTTCAAATAGATCTTAAATTTTTCTAGTTCCTAGGCTTGCTATTTCCAAGTTGCTACACTTACTATCTACCAAGTCAGAAGAACTACATTCAAATTTCTCAGTGTTACCTTCACTAAAAGTAGTATTGAAATAAGTGAAACCTAAGGAGAACCTGGGACAAGGAAATACCAGAATGTATATGTGCTGATGCATCAGATGTTTAGAAATGCTTTCTTCTTGCTTTAAATAATGTAACTGAATAAACTAAAAATAAACTGACATCTTTTCAGACTGGAATTTATTTTATGCTTATGAGAGAAACAGTACATAAGTCAAAAATCTTCTCTAAGCGAGAATCATGGAGCTGTTCCCAATGTTAAAAACTTCTCAATAACAGTTTTAGGATAACAGATTTTAAAAAGTGAGAGTTTAAAAAGGGAATTTGAATTTTTCAAAAATATACTATTTGAATATTAAAAGCCTTAAAAGAAGGCTGAATCACTAAGGGTTATGACTGGTGTTCTTTAATAAATTGAACAAAGCAATCTGGGGTAGAAAATACAGGATTTGATAGTATATAACTATGTAACCTGTAGTAAGTTCTCTGTAATACAGCACATTTGGCTGTCCACTGGATAAATCACCCTGTAGAGAGAATGAATCACAATTCTTTCTATGTTGCCCACTACTATTTCTATATGTCCACCGAAAACTCCTCCAAAAGTTAGAACATCACCAAATAAACATTTTAGGGGCAACCTTTGCCTTCCAAAGTGTGCATCTGCCACCTTCCCCAAGAAAGCCCGCTCCAGAAGTGCACCCCTCAGTGTGAACTCTACATAGATCTCCCACAACTGGCACCACAAGTATCCGAGACCGTATCAGCAGAGTGTTAAGCTCTTTGACTATTATCTGCCATGTGTTCTTCCTCTTTTCTTTCCATTCCCTCTCATAGGATGAACTGTAAATTCTGCATAACAATTAACTTTTGTTGGCAATAAGCTACAGAGGGGAGGGGGAGGGTGTTTAATTGTTGGGTTTAATTAATCTCTCTATATTTAGGTGCTCTAGGGGTGATTACGTTAGAGGAAGGCAAAGCTGAAAAGTGTAATTTACAACTGGTGAAGCTTTCTGATGATCCTTAATTTCCTGGGGCAGAAATTCCTACTTCATGCTCGGAAATAAGCCTTTAAAGAGATGTGCTTTAGTCTTGTAACAAAAATGTTCCACGAGGAAAAGATTTGTTAACTGCTGTTCTCATTCCAAAGCTTTATGCACTTTTAAAATAAACTGGGAACAGGGCACTCAAGTTCCTTTTAAATAACTTGTGAAAATATGAACCCAATTTAATCTTCAACAGGAAATCTGTACAGGGAATGGAGATCAGGTTAGTAGGCAGGTTAATGGATTTCGTAGCAGAAATTCATGCTACGTTGTTTTCTAATACATTTTTTCTTTTTTCCCTAGGGAGAGAGCTACATGCAGAAGTTGATTAAATTATTGCAGTCCTGGGATATGAATAGCCGGCACAATGTCACTGTCCACTGGGATAGTGTGGAGCCTTCTAAACAACTACAAACGGTTTCATATTTATTCATCAGTTTTACTATAAAAGTTCTGTGACAGCGAGCTATCAAAAGGACTATCAGAAAGTAGGATGGGCCCTTGCCCACAGGAATGCTTATCTGCAGCCAAAGGAAACTACGTGGTGGCAGCAGCATCTCACGCTACTATTCCCTGTTCTCCCACACAATTCCTGACTGTGTGTGTGTGGCGGGGTTTTGGTAGTCGGGGAGGGGCTACAGGGGTGGCTCCTGTGAGAAGCTGCTAGAAGCTTCCCTGGCTCCAAGTCGGACCTGCCTCTGGCCAAGGCCAACCCAGTCAGCAACAGTGATAGCACCTCTGGGAGAACGTATTTAAGAGGGAACCTGCAGCAGAGCGGAAGTGCAATATGAGAGGAACCCCTCTGCAGACACCAAGGTCAGTGAAGAAGGAGGGGGAGGAGGTGCGCCGGAGGAGGGGATGCCCCTGCAGCCCGTGGTGAGACGGCAGGCTGTTCTCCTGCAGTCCATGGAGGTGAGTGGGGGAGCAGGTGGATGCCCCCAAAGATGGCCACAACTCCATAGGAAAGCCCACGCTGGAGCGGCCTGTTCCTGAAGGACTGCAGCTCATGGGAGGGACCAATGCTGAAGCAGTTCATGAAAAACTGTAGCCTGTGGGAAGGACTCATGCTGGAGAAGTTCATGGAGAACCGTCTCCCATGGGAGGGACCCAACACTGGAGCTGGGGAAGAGCGTGAGGAGTCCTCCCCCTGAGGAGGAAGGAGCAGCAGAGACTAACTGCTCTGTGTGTGTGACTAACTGACCACAATCCCCATTGCCCATCCCCCTGTGCCACTGGGGGGGAGGACGTAGAGAGAATCAGGAATGGAGTCGAGCACGGGAAGGAGGAAGGGGTGGGGGGAAGGTGCTTTAAGATTTAGTGTTACTTCTCATTATCCTGTTTTGATTGGACTGGTAACAAACTAAATTGATTTTGGGTTGGGGTTTTTTTCCCCCCAAGTTGAGTCTGGTTTTAGCACATGACCATAACTGGCAAAAGATCCCTCCCTGTCCTTATCTCAACCCACAAGATATTCTCCTCCCCATCCCACCCAGGATGAGTGAGTGAGTGGCCTTGTGGTGCTTTGTTACCATCTGGTCTTAACCGGTGACACTGACTTGTTCCAATTCAGCTCCAAGGATATGATAATTTCTAGGTTTGTGAAAGCTCTGTGAACATCACCACAGTGATGTGTGTTCCTAGCGCTTGCTCTGATGGCATGTCCACACTGCCACCAGAAGTGCGGATGTGCACTTGGAGCACATGTGAGGCAGTTTTACTGAAGCAAAGGCAGTAGGGAAGAACCAAGTCGGCCCAGGACCACAAGCACCAGGGCAGGCTCTGCACCTCTGCCCAATCTCCTGCACACACACCCAAGCAATGCTGAAGTCCATGCTGTCACAGCTCTCTCTCACTACCTTAAACTACTACTTTTAAAGGCAGCTTGGCCTCATCTCTTTCAACAGCACAAACATACCTCAAGTCTCTTACGTTATCTTGCATCCTTAACAATTTTCCTACAGGTTATACACTGCCATTGACTTAAACCGAGACAGAGAACTGGCATTTGTGGAACTACATACAAGAGACTTGGTCAGGGATGGAAGTGCATTTTCTGATTGAGGGTTCTTCATTTGTTTGTCTGTCCGTCCGTCCCACCCAGAGGGACTCACACATGCAAAGACACAACTTTAACACATTGACCTGTCACAGTAGAGACGGACACTACAAGTAATAGATCACGCAAAATGGCTACTTTATTGTTCTAACACACCTTTTTATACCTTCTTTTGAGTATGTGTTAGTATATGATTGGTTTGGTTAGTAACTAACAATTCATGATTGGTGAGTTCGTTAGGACGGTTCTTCTTATCACTATCTTGTTTTTGTACTGGTCTTCTCGGACCTTTCCAGACTCTCAAGGATACACTACAAGCTGCTCAAGGTCACGCTGTTCTCAAACTGTCAGGAATTCCGTAGGCTCATTGCATCCCCCGACACTGACCCATCTTTCAGATGGAACACCACCAGCTCCTCACGGTTAACTGTGCTGATTTTTTCAGAGGAATAGGAGAAGATGACAAGGAAATTTCTGTCCTCCACCTACTGATTTCAGGATATTAAGTTGTTATATTGTAAATGTTCAGCCTTTCATCCAAAGACTCTATCCTAAACCCTACCATTTTAAACATGTTAAGCTGTCTCCAGAATGCTCTGTAGCTAACAAACACCAATATCCCCATGGATTTTTTTAAACAACTAAGAATTGGTATTTAATTGCATTTTTAATTGAGAAAGATATATAATTGCACTTTTATGCAACTTAAGTTTGTGTTCTTCTTCCATGGTGTTCAGTTTTCAGTATGAAATCTTACTTTTGTTAATTTGTGTTTCCCTGTGTATTTCCCATCTTAAAGGGAAGGAAAAAAAGTTGATCCTGTCTCCTCTTTCCCCTGGGAATTTTTTGGCTGAGCTAGCTTATATTATGCTTGTATTTTCAAAATATTTTTTCTCTGGAGAAGGGCTCTGCATTTCTGTTATCTTTTGCTAGCATGTTTTTCTCTGGAGTTCTACATAATTATTTTCTCTCTTTGAATGTTGCAATTAATTCTCCTTGGATTTAGCTTATGTTTTTACACAGTAGTCCTTGGCACTAACGTTATTGCTATTGTAAGTATCTAAAGATAGGAGAAATGTGGGACTGACAAAAAGACGTAAAATATTTTCTATCACATGAAGCTTTCAGACACGCAAGCCTTTCCTCAAGTCTGAGAACAGAGGAAGGAAACTTCAACCTAAGTATACGTTAAGACCAATTTTGAGTTTAACTTACGCTACTTTATTACATAGTTTGAGAGAAAAGGGTAGTTAGTATCCTACTGCAGGTCTGGACCACACGCACATATCCTTCAGGATTTGTTTTTGGTTTTGCTTGCTTTGCCTATAGACTGCTGGGGAGGCACCGGTGGCACTTTGACCCTCCTGACATCTTGAGGGCAACAGCATCACCTGTCCTCACAAGCCTATGAAGATAAATGTCCAATTTTGCCACCTTCCAGTTCTTTTTGCCTGTAATAGTGATAAACTTGGTAACAGCGATAAACTTGGTAACAGTCTGCTTAGAATACAGTAATAAAACACACTCAAAATTACCTGAAAAGAGACACAGGATAAACACACGTGAAGTTCTTATGATACTCCAGTGAGCAATTTGCCTTATATATGCCATTGTTGGATTCAAAACTGAACTCGCTTTACAAGACTGTAGCTTGAAATTTGAAACCATTTTCCCCGACTTTGCTGAATGTTGACACTTGTGTTTCCTCATCCTCTGCAATTCCACTGGGGACCCACAGGATTTTGCCCAAGGGAGTTTTAATGTTATCCACAAACTGTAGTCAGAGCCAAATAAGTATTAAATAATCTCAATTTCCATATTGGAACACCTTTTACAGCACTAGACATCTTCTAGCGTAGGTCACCCTTCTCTTGCTATTACTATATTTGTCATAAACTAAAAATTATCTACATGTCTAATTCTGAATCATAAATATTGTCACTTAAACAATTAATCATTTTCTGTGCATTTTTATCATAGCTTTAAAATGCAAAAGATACACAATGTTTGATACACTTCCTTTCATTTCCCTTTTAAAATAAATAAATAAATATATCTGTCTAGTGGGGAAAGAAAAAAACCTTAGTCCATTCTGATGACATTTTTAAGCCTTACATCAAAAAAGACTTATGTGTTAGAACACGGTCATTAATGAAAAGCCAGAAATCAAAGAGGGTGATAAAGTAAGGAAAGCAGAACGAATACAAAAAACACAAAAAGAAACTAAACAATTCATTTTTGTTTCTGTGCTTAAATTGTTAAAGAATTTCTCTTCAGTGAAAAAAAAATATAATAAAATGGATGGCAGCTTGGTAACACTACATTTGTTCTTCTATAAGTTGAATAATTACATAATTCAGTCTTCTGGGCTCCACTGCCACACAGAACAGAGGTATTGGATAAGAGCACTACCACTCCTGGTAATACTAGTTACAGATGTACTGCCTCCACGAATGTACATTCTTATCTTTTATAGCAGCAGCACTAATTACAAACAACTGCAATCCTGTATCTATTACACTATTTCATATTTATAAAAGCCTTCCTGCTTTCAACCTGCATCTGTTTTGCTCTTTTTGTTAATTTCTCAGATGAAGCACTGGGGTGCACACGCTGCACTTGATGCATGCAAGTCAGAAGCTCAAGTCCTTCTGAATTGTTTCTCTTACTTCAAACTTTATGATCCCACAACTTAACATTTAGAACTTGCATGTATAACTATCTTAAGCCAACTGAAGGTCTCACTGAAACGAAGGCGTCTCAAACATTTCTGTTTAAAATTTCTTTTACACTGATAACTAAAAATGTTAAAAATTGGCCCCATAGAACTTCCACATGATCCTCCTGCAAAGAGCAAAATTACCTACAAGGTTTATGCTCAGCTTTCTATTACTAGAGAGAAACCACAAAGAAAAACCTTGTTATTTATGAATAGGCACAAGCTTGTTCAGTCATCTTTCATTGTTTTTCAACATTTTTATCTTATAATTGCTTTATATAGCTCAGTCCATACTTAGTCAGTAACCACTGTAGTAGCTCTTCTTCCATCTACCTGTACAAAGTCATCACTAAAGGTCTGGATGTTTTATGAGAAGACTGTATTTGAAATATGTATATTACAGAGCCCGGATTTCATTGAAATCTTGCAAGAGAGAATATATATACATTTTTTTTAAAAAAAAAGCAGATTTTTTAGGGGTTGAGAATTATTCTCCATTGTTCCATCCTGAATTGATCCATGAAAGTTTTCAAATGAAGAGATTTTCCTAAGTCCTCTGTGTGGTCTACTCTCATCAACAGGCACAGGATCTACATGTATAACATTCTTTCCAGGAGCCACCCAACCCTGATGGAGTAGCAGTATTGAACACCAGCCAGGCAGGCTGGCATCAGTCTTGTGGCTTTTTTTTTTTTTTTTTTTTTAAATTGGTTGGACACAAAAGTGCTGAGGTACTGACAGGCTGACTCCTGTTCTTACCTCTGCCATCAGAGTGGTTCCAAAGAATGTTTATCAACATGGTGATAGGCGCTTTATATATATAAATACATATACAAAACTCACTTTCATCAATTAGAGAACATGGGAGTTTTAAAAACAGTTATGTTACTAGAAATAGTAGTGTTTAACTTTACTAAATGGTTTGTTATGAGTCATTCCTTTCACTTGTTCTGTATTAAAACATGCACAACTGAATTCTTCTACATACAAAATAAGCCTAAGAAACTCTGCTCCACTTGCATCCTCTTTATATCACAAGAATATCACAGCTTTGTGATCTGTAAGTCACTCTGTTTACTAAGGCCATCCTATTTTGGTATAGCTCATGACATTAAAAAAAGAGAAAAAATATTCTATTTGTTATTTAAAACTCTCCCATGAGGAATTCTTCCAAACATTATATTTTAAATGATAAAGTTAAACTGCTGTTTCATTAGTAAGTATATCTTCTGAGAACATTCACCAAAGATCAGCTAAAGCCTCATAAACCTTCCATCCTCAAAAAGACAAAATGCATTTAAAATTAACTTGTTTGTAAGCTCCAATGGATATTCACAGAAGTGGCTTTGCTGTACCCCAGTAACTTTAATAATTAAATCATTTCTTTTTGCTTATATTTACACTACATCAAAAGACAGTTAGACCCTCTGTTTTATCATTTGAGGCAAGTAACATACGTTATTTTACCCAACAACAAAGGATGGCTATTAGCCACAGGAAGGAAAAGCGAACAAAGGAAAAAACACGACAGAGAAAGGTCATCCATATCAGGTCATGTGCATCCATGCAAATCTGTGATTCAAAATTTGAGATACTATTGTTTAGACTTAGCTGCTTAGCCTGCGCAGGCAGAAATCCCAAAGCTGACCTGAACTGGGCAACTGGGACTATGTAGCCTGGGCACTATGTTGCATTCCTGACCCAAACTGGTGTGTCTGCACTCTGAAGTCCAACAGTGCCTAAATACACTTCGTTTTTTCTGCTCATTCTTTACAATCTGGCTTGACCAATGGAAGAGATGAAAAATGTCAAGTAACTACTAATTACGTTGTTATTACGTGCTTGTATTATAAAAGCAGAAACTGAGATAAGATTGACTGTATCACTGACAGTACAACATACGCAAGGGATAGACCTGCTTACTTTTAAGTACAAGGACTAGAAAATAAGAGAAAGACAAATATCCCATTTTACATAAAGTGGAGAACTGAAATTCCTAAAACCGAATATAGACCTATTACTGAATTTTAAAAAGTGGCTAGATCTTAGCTGGCATTAATTATTGCATTTCAAATTCACTAGACACACCAAAACATTTGTTCTCTTGCTCGCTATCACACAGGAAGTGCATGGAAAAGTCAGCAACTGAACTGAGATCTGTAATTGAATATATTTAAACACGTGAACAGTGCTAACTTATGTAAGTCAATAGAACAGCCCTACTTATTAACAGCTTTATTTTTGTCTATCCTATCAAGTTTGAATTGGTAAATTTAAGTCTAAATACCTAAAAAAAAGTATTTAATAACTTAGAATAAAGCTGTACATTATAAATACTATCATTGATATCTAATTACCCAAACCACAGAATTTTAATTAAAATTCCCTGTCTGTCATGTACAGCTAGCTTTAGTTAATACATCATTAATTAAAACAAGAAAAAGTAGTTCAAAGGAAGTAAATACTTGTGCTGGTTTTGGCTTGGATAGAGTTAATTTTCTTCATAGTAGCTGGTACGGGGCTATGTTTTGGATTTGTGCTGGAAACAGGGTTAACAACACAGGGATGTTTCCGTTACTGCTGAGCAGTCCTTACACACAGCTCCTCACCTCACCCCACCAGCGAGGAGGCTGGGGGGGCACAAGAAGTTGGGAGGGGATGCAGCCGGGACAGCTGACCCCAACTGACCAAAGGGGTATCCCAGACCATACGACATCGTGCTCAGCATATAAAGCTGGGGAAGAAGGAGGAAGGGGAGGACGTTCGGAGTGATGGCGTTTGTCTTCCCAAGTAACCATTACGCGTGATGGAGCCCTGCTTTCCTGGAGATGGCCGAACACCTGCCTGCTGATGGGAAGCGGTGAATGAATTCCTTGTTTTGCTGTGCTTGTGTGCACAGCTTTTGCTTTACCTATTAAACTGTCCTCATCTCAACCCATGAGTTTTCTCACTTTTACCCTTCCGATTCTCTCCCCCATCCCACCAGGGGAGAGCGAGTGAGCAGCTGTTTGGGGCTTGGTTGCCGGCTGGGGTTAAACCATGACAACCACTAAGGAAACATTATCACTACGTATATCCGATAATGTCACCATTCCAGAAATCTGTGGCTGTTTTTAAATCACTCGAGTGTGTGTACTGTCGTTTGCCCCAGGGTCCTGGTTTTCCAGTTACCCACGCTGGGGAGCTGGTTGGAAAATGTCACTGCTCCCATCCAGTTCCAGCAGCTCCATTCCTCTTCCATAGAGGTGGGTCAGCACAGGCCCAAACCCTATCCAAAATGGTGCTGGGCGGCAGTACTCAGGGCCTGAGCCTACACCCCAAAGGCCAGAAATGCTCCTAATGTATCCACTTCTTTGTTGCAGTAAAAGCACTCTAAACAAAAGGAAGATGGAGATTCTGAGCAATGTGCCTTAGGGTACAAACCAAATTCAGATCACCTAGTCTTGAATCTTAACTGCTGCGGTCTTTCCCCTTAAGGGGGGAAAAGGGTATATGCCTTAAGCTGAGTAATGAGAAAATAAGAAAAAGCTGCTGCTGCTACTTGGAATACAAAATTGCAAAATGCCAAACACTCTATTTTCAGAAGCAAGTGAGAATTCAGTGCATTTAGCCTTTTTCAGACTCTGGCCTTCTCAGATACACAAAACAGAAGATTCAAGAGATTATTATAGACCTTTAACATTTACTAGTAGTTTCCAGTCCTCAAGGTTCCCAGGCACCAATTGCATCACTAGATTTAGCTTACATTTCTTAAATTGGCACAACTAAAATAAGTCAGTCACTTCTTTTGGCATCTTAAAAGAACTAAAAACATAGATTTTAGTATACATACGAAATTCACTGTAAAAATATCCTGTTGTAAATATATGTACAACATAATTTTATGTTTCCTATTTTCATTTTTGTTCAGGATAAGTATACTGAACATTACTGCTATTATATCTTGTAACTATTTTAGAAACCTACCTATGATAAAGGTGAAATTATAAACATATATATTTCTACATAGATACATCACAATATTCTGATGAAAATAAATAACTTCCATATTGTTTTGTGTATTTCTTCCCTATTTTAGTTATTCATGAAATTTATCTAGCCATTTTAATAAGAGGTGTCACCTGACCTCTTACAATAGTGTTGCTTAATTAATTACTAAGTCCAAGTTGGCACAGATAATAGGTGAGATAGATACTTACACTGCTTAGTTGTCAACCAGAAAGATGACTCTTAAGTATCTCTATTCTGGTATCTATACAGTATTCCTTTACTTTATGGCTTTAAAATCTACACATATTAGCTAAAAAGTTCCAGTAAACAAAATAAAGTGTATTTTTCTGCCAAAAAGTTCATCCAAGGGGAGAGGGATCTACTTCTTGCTACTCATAATTCAGATAATACTGTATTTATTGATGTTTAAAATTTTGGATTTACAAAGTTTTCCTGAATAGTCAAAGCAGTTACTGTACTGACAGTTTCAAAATACTCAGAAAGCCCAAAAATACTGTACTGAAAATAGCAAGCTTTGCTTGCTTGGCAGAGTCAGCAGAGTTATGCAGATTTTTTAGATATATCAAACATTGCAAAAACACATGTATTCTCTTTTATGGCACATCACGATTGCTTCATTTGTGGTAAATATGCCCCGGGACACAGCATTTTACAAAGAAAATTGCATTACAATGGCCCACATTGTGCCATCTGTTTTAAGAAGAACTCTCCACTGATTTCTATGGAGAATAGTCTTTAAAAATAAATGGAACAAGACATCCCAAAGTACTTTTTTTACCTAGCTTAAATACTTTTGATGAAAAAGTTTCTGAAAATTTCAGAAAGCTGTAGCATTACCACTAAGTTAACCCCTAAGTTATCTTCAGCTGTTCCCAAAGGGGTGAGAAGGTACATGCATGGGACAGCTCCATAGCTGCAGAGGCAGACAAGGTTCCCCATGACGAAGGGGTTGCATGGGGAATCCCAGCTTTCCTGGGAGGCGAGTCCTGCTGGCTCCCCTCCCTTAACACCCGGTGTCACAGGCACCCGCAAACGCTGTGGCAGCAGCGGAACAGCCAACAGCATCATCCATAGCAGCAAAAGTAAGCAGGCATGGACCTAGAGAGACCAGATGGCCATGAGCAAAAATGTTTCAGATCTGAGTCTAACATTACCCTCACGTTTGACCCGTGTCATCTCAGTCCTTCCACAGGACACGCTGCAAACAGTGTGGATGCCACAGCCACAGAAAGTACCACAGAGGGGTAGGGAGTGAGGGAGACCTTTCTTTTAGTCTGTGTCAACACTGAACAAAGTTCATCATGCCAAATACATTCGATGCACTTCACCTGCTCTACAGAACATCAAGAAAGGAAGTAAATATTGTCATGTCTTGCTATTGTTTACTCTTTTAAGACGATTTCTCTGACACGAAATGCAACTATAAATTTTAATTCTGCAAAAACACCGTACTTTCCTTGTTTACTTACTTCTGAAAATGAGATCTCTATGAAATACCAAAGTAATCATAAAGTTCTGATTTAAGTCCATAACAAATACTTAATATTAAGAGGCATACTATCCTTATTTATACCAGAGCTGTTATTTTACAACAGATACACAGAGGAACATCCCCAGAAATCCCCTGGTGAAGTCATCTGAAACCCCTTTCAAAAGAACAATAACCTTCTGCATCAGTACAGCTTCATATTATCTCATGTCTGACTTACAATTAGGACAAAAGCTTCCATTAACTTCATTAAACAGCTTTTATCTAAGAATTCCAATGTTTTCATAGCATAACCAATGCTCTTAGATGATTAGCATTTTTTGGTCAAATGGTCTAGTTCAAAGGTACTGTATCCTCTTACACAATCGTCTAGACTGACAGCAGCAATGTACACAGATGACAGTAAAAGCATTATCACAGAACCTCAATATTCACTTCCTCAGTTCCATAAATTGCTTCAATTTCATCGATATAGGTAATTCTAGAACACATAAGAGGCATATTGAATGTAACCCCCACCCTCCACACATCACGCACAGATATCACTGATCTTGCAATACACAGTTCCCATGGGTGTTCTGGGTTTGGGGTTGGTTTGTCTGAATATTGTATTGGGTTTGTGTGGCAAGGTTTTGGTAGCAGCGGGGGCTACAGGGACAGCTTCTGTGAGAAGCTGCCAGAAGCTCCCCCTATGTCTGACAGAGCCAATGCCAGCCAGCTCCAAGTCAGACCTGCTGCCAGCCAAGGCCGAGCCCATCAGCAACGGTGGTAGTGCCTCTGGGATAACGGATTTAAGAAGGGAAAAAAGTTGTGGCAGCAGAAACTGCAGCTAGAGAGAGGAGTGAGAATATGTGAGAGAAACAACCCTGCAGACACCCAGATCAGTGAAGAAGGAGGGGGAGGAGATGCTCCAGGTGCCAGAGCAGAGATTCCCCTGCAGCCTGTGGGGAAGACCATGGTGAGGCAGGCTGTCCCCCTGCAGTCCATGGAGGTCCACAGTGGAGCAGATATCCACCTGCAGCCCATGCCCATGCTGGAGCAGGTGGACACCCGAAGGAGACTGTAACCACGTGGGAAGCCCACAGTGGAGCAGGTTTTCTGGCAGGACTTGTGACCCCACGGGGGACCCATGCTGGAGCAGTCTGTGCCTGAAGGACTGCAGCCCATGGAAGGGACCCATGCCAGAGCAGTTTGTGAAAAACTGCAGCCTGTGGGAAGGACTCACATTGGAGAAGTTCGTGGAGGACTGTCTCCTGTGGGAAGGACCCCACGCTGGAGCAGGGAAAGAGTGTGAGCAGTCCTGCCCCTGAGGAGTAAAGAACAACAGAGACAACATGTGATGAACTGATCGTAACCCCCATTCCCTGTCCCCCTGTGCCACTGGGGTGGGTAGGTATAGAATCCAGGAATGAAGCTGTGCCCAGGAAGAAGTGAGGGGTGGGGGGAAGGTGTTTTAAGATTTGGTTTTATTTCTCATTACCCTACTCTGGTTGACTGGCAATAAATTAAGTTAATTTTCCCCAAGTCGAGTCTGTTTTGCCCACGATGGTAACTGTTGAGTGATCTCTCCCTGTCCTTAATCTCAACCCATGAGCCCTTTGTTACATTTTTCTCTACCCTGTACAGCTGAAGTGGGGGAGTGATAGAGAGGCATTGGTGGGCAACTGGTGTCCAGCCAGGGTCATCCCACCACAAATATCAATGATGTAGGGAGCTCCCCCTCCCCCCCATATTTAGAATTGCTTTAGTCATGCAGATGATGCCCTTGCCAAAATAGGCCCAAACTGGAATACTAGTAATAATAAAAAAAAAAAAAAAAAAAAAAAAGAGACATGCAAAACAACATAAAAAATCTCTAACAACTTGGTATGAAATCACAGCAAATGCAACATCAGCATGAAGACACATCTTTCTTTCCCTTGTCAAAGAACTGTTCGCCCTTCACACCTCCTGGACATCAGAGCCTCCAACTTATCCTTGATCACAAAATCATAGAATGGTTTGGGTTGGAAGGGACCTTAAAGATCATCTAGTTCTGGACCCCCTACCATGGGCAGGGACACCTTCCACTAGACCAGGTTGCTCAAAGCCCCGTCCAACCTGGCCTTGAACACTACTAGGGATGGGGCATCCACAACATCTCTGAGCAACCTGTTCAAGCGCCTCACCACCCTCACAGTAAAGAATTTCTTCCCAGTATCTAATCTAAATCTACCCTCTTTCAGTTTAAAACCATTACCCCTCATCCTATCACTACACTCCCTGATAAAGAGTCCCTCCCCATCTTTCTTGTAGGCCCCCTTTAAGTACTGGAAGGCTGCTATAAGGTCTCCTCAAAGCCTTCTCTGCTCCAGGTTAAACAACCTCAACTCTCTCAGCCTATCCTCACAGGGGAGGTGCTCCAGCCCCCGATCATCTTCATGGCCCTCTTCCAGACCTGCTCAAACAGGTCCATGTATTTCTTACACTGGGGGCCCCAGAGCTGAACTCAGTACTCCAGGTGGGGTCTCACAAGAGTGGAGTAGAGGGGGAGAATCGCTTTCCTCGACCTGCTAGCCACACTTCTTTTGATGCAGCCCAGAATGCGACTGGCTTTCTGGTCTGCAGACGCACATTGCTGGCTCATACTCAGTTTTGCATTCACTAATATCCCCAAGTCCCCCTCTGCAGGGCTGCTCTCAATCCACTCATCGCCCAGCCTGTATTTGTGCTTGGGATTGCCCTGACTCATGCACAGCACCTTGCACTTGGCCTTGTTGAACTTCATGAGGTTTGCATGGGCCCACCTCTCAAGACTGTCAAGGTCCCTCTGAATGGCATCCCTTCCCTCCAGCGTATTGACCGCACCACACAGCTTCGTGTCATTGGCAGACTTGCTCAGGGTGTGCTCAATGCCACTGTCCATGTCACCAACAAAGATGTTAAACAGTGCCGGTCCCAATACTGACCCCTGAAGAATGCCACTTGTCACTACTCTCCACTTGGACATTGAGCCATTGACTGCAACTCTTTGAGTGTGACCATCCAGCCAATTCCTTATCCACCAAGTGGTCCATCCATCAAATCCATGTCTCTCCAATTTAGAGACAAGGATATTGTGCGGGACAGCATCAAATGCTTTGCACAAGTCCAGGTAGATTACTTCAGTTGCTCTTCCCTTATCCACTAACACTGTAACCCTGTCAAAGAAGACTCCCAAATTTGTCAGGCATGACTTGCCTTTAGTGAAGCCATGTTGGCTGTCACCAATCACCTCCTTATTCTCCATGTGCCTTAGCATAGTTTCCAGGAGGATCCACTCCATGACCTTGCCAGGCGCAGAGGTAAGACTGACTGGCCTGCAATTCCCCAGGTCTTCTTTTTTACCCTTTTTAAAAACAGGGGTTATGCCTCCCCTTTTCCAGTTAGTGGGAACTTCCCTGGACCACCACAACTTCTAAAATATGACCGACAGTGGCTTAGCCACTTCATCTGCCAGTTCCCTCATGACTCATGGATGCATCTCATCCAGTCCCATGGACTTGTGCACCTTCAGGTTCCTCAGATGGTCTTGAACCTGATCTACTCCTACAGCAAGTGGTTATTCATTCTCCCAGTCCCTGCCTTTGCCTTCTGCATCTTGGGTTGTGTGGCTGGAGCATGTGTCAGTGAAGACCGAGGCAAAAAAAGTCACTGAGTACTTCAGCCTTCTCCATATCCAGGGTAACCAGGTCTCCCATTTCCTTCTGGAGACAGCCCACATTTTCCCTAGTCTTCCTTTAAATCACTGATGTATCTATAAAAGCTCTTCTTGTTTCCCTTGACTTCCCTGGCCAGATTTAATTCTATCAGGGCTTTCATTTTTCTTAACCTGATCCCTGACTGCTCAGATCCCAGTGTGCTTCTTTCTTCTGAGCACCATTTCACATCTGTGTAACTGGATGTTGCTCAAACACTCACCACAACATTTTGTTCCTCTTGTGCTCTGGTATTCACCAAGGACTTAGTTAATGCCCCTCAAAGAATTCCTTGCTCTACCTGTTCCAAAGCCACAGCACGTCACCTTGCTCACAGACTGACAGCTGTCCTGGCTCCTCTCACCCTTGAGGAGGAATGTACCCATCTTGAATCATTCACCTCCCATTTCTCTTATTCTTGTCCCTCCCTCCACAGCACAAGAGGAGCCAGCAGCAGCTGCAGTTTTCCTGTTCTGCCTGTGCAGGATGTGGTCATGAGATTTCCACTCAGGTCAACAGGTTTTCCCAAAAAACAGTATTTCCAGAGCATCTCTCAAACCCACACAACCATTTCCCACTGTGCTTTTGTGCTTTTACCTCCCAGGAAAATGATTCTAAGCATCTCTCCTCACGCACACAAAAGAGGGGGGGGAAAAAAAAAAAAAGAAAAAAAAAGCCAGTGACAAATTTTATTTGGTTGCATAAGGTTCTTCCTACCAACTTTTCCTGCCACTTTGCTCTGGCAGTCAATCTGTTGTCTACTCTCACAGACTATCTTTAACAGTAGCACTTTGACTCTCTGAAGAAGCAATCCTCATGGAGTGCAACTTCCACAAAATAATACAGTCCATTCCTTCATTTAAAAAGCAAAGATTCACTCAGCCCTAAGCATCTTTGCCTAGGACCTGCTCGCTTTCACACAATGCTGAAATTTTAGCCCCAGCACTTGATAAATAGGAGCACAGATTGACTTTTTGCATATCACTAACTGCTGTAATCATCCCAAGTAGAAAAGTAAATATTTTGAAACGGAAATACACCCAAAACACTCTGAAATAAAATGCAAATCAAGCATGACTGTGCATATGACAATCCTGTTAGCACCTGCCCACCAGGATGGTGGTAAGCAGATGCTAGCAAATCACTTTCCCCTATACTGTGTCCGTACAAACCAGACCTGATGTTCACATAAATTTCAAGAAAAGATGCACAGTTAAGTCAAACCTGGAGCTTAGACCACATGGAGGCATCCTAAATTTTTACTGGAATTCCATTTCAGAAGGTGGGGGGGAAGGGGGGGAAGCCCTCACCATCTGTTCAAGGCAATAAGTATTTGAAAAGAAAGATACAGATTTTATAATTCTCCCTCTTTTTTCTTCCTCTTCATTTCCTATACACACCAGTTCTCCCCAGTCTTTAGGAAAAGGGGAAAAAAACCTACCAAAACCCAAAAACCCAAATAACAAAAAATATCCCAAAATAGCTAACTAGCCAAGTAGAAATTCGGTTTCTCTCTCCTGCAGTCACTTCCACTGGGATCGCCACTGGCAGTGCCCCATCAGCCTTTGAGACCAGCACAAGCAGCTCCCACCTTCGCAGTTCCCAATCCCCTGAGTGCACTATCAACATCCAGTGGAAGAGAAAAAGCAGGAACAGCTCAAGGACATGGAAAGCGAGGAGACAGCAACAGAGATTTAAAAAAAGGGCTGCAGCAGCAGTTAGAGGATGTAAGACGGGTACAAGATAGACATGGTTGGAATTTTCCTCAGTTGCTTTTCTGGTGGCCTTTTTAGGAAATGCAACAGGGATTTTTTCCAAAATGCTATAAAAAAAGAGGTGGACAATAAAGGGAGTAACTGAGCTGGGCTCACCTTCTGTCGCACATTTCACTGACTCTAGGAAGAAGCTACACACATAGATTAACATCTTTAATTTACAAAACTCTTCTATGTATCACTGAATATATATTTCCATGTAGCATAAAAAAAATAAAATATATATATAACTGTTACTAAAATATTCCCTAGATTATATTAGTATGTTTCTGTACCTCTAAGATTCTTACCACTATGGCACCAATGCAACAGAAAAACCTATGGTATAATACATAGTTGATTAATAACATACAGCAGAGTAGAGGAACAACAGTGATCAAGAACAAAAGGGCCATATCTGGAGACTGATGACTGAACTACTCATTTTCTAAGAATTAATGTATATATTTTACATATTCCTAGAAAGCAGAGTTGTAGGCACTGTTCTAATATAGCAAGGTCCAGACAAATAAAAAAATAATAATAAAAAAAGTTCAAGCATATTTTTCTTGTAGTAAAAATAAAAAAGTGTACATTATATTCGCATCTGCATATACATCTTTTATGTGCAAGTCATTATGAGGAAAATCACCTAAAGATCTGAAGGTTATAAAACTAATTAAATATTAGATCCACACATCATCTTGTTTCAGTTCTCCAAAATGAATGAAGTTATGGCTGCAGCAGGGCATTTCAACTACACCTCACTACCAATTCGCATGTTACTGACCACATCACTTAACTGAAGCCTCTCTCAGGGACTACATACCACGACCTCCACACAAGTGAAATTCCCACGTACGTCAGCAGCAGCTCCACACACAGAAGGAAGAAGATTGGCAGTTCGAGAGGCATGACCTCGTCTTGGTCTAAATCCTAACATAACTCCCTCAGAATATCAGTAGGTTAGAAGCTGCCTGCATACGCTTTCTATGCGTCTGCTATGAGGGCCATAACAAAACTATAGCTTAGGGGAAATACAGAAAAAATAAATTTGATAAGTTTTGCCAAGATACCCACAATACCAGAGGTCACATCTCAAGAGTCAGCATTATGATGCATTGATTTTATACTATACATCATTTTTCCTTCAAAACTTCAAAGTATAGGAAACATTGCTCAGCCTACCTCAGTATTTTCAGAATAAGTGAACTTTAAAAAAAAAGCAGTAACTGGAGTCCAACAGCATCAGCCTTCCTCATTTACTATTGCATATTCGCCTTTGCAAGTTCAGAACCACAGAATAACACACTGACATTTGATAGTGATCGTTATTCATTAATTTTACTAGCCCGGAACATTGCAGTGGTTATTATTAAATACATATCTAACTGAGCTAAAATTGCTTGGATTCCTTTGTAATGTAAATTTTTATACTGTACACCTAACAGGGTGGCACCAGTCTATCTCATTACTTCAGACTAACTATGAAATACTGGACAATATTTCACTTAGATTCATATAACGTGTCACAGAACTGTAACTCCTACTAAAGGATTAAAGAAATGATGTAATGCAAGGCTATATACTATATTATTTATAAGCACTATTATTTACAAGCATTATTTATAATGACAAGTAGTGCATACAGAATAATTTATGGGAAATGTAGTTTTTTCAATTAAGCGTGATCACCAACTTCACGGAAGTACAGCTCTTGGAAACAGACTCCCAGTGAGAACAGTCACACTTTCAAATAAGAGGTAATATTGTTCCCATCTTCTCCAATACTTAAATTTAAAATAGCAGACCCTAAATAAATTATGACAGTAACCGCTTTGCTTAAGTATCTTCACAGATGAGCACAGAAGGCATACAAACATAACCAAAGTATTATGTTTTATTCTAAACCAAAATTATCTCAGTATTTTTCCCTCTTTCTTCTTGTAGCATAAATATTTTAACGTCTTGGTTTTGTATTATAAATCTTAGTTATTTTTTAGAATGCAGGGAAACATTCTGTGGCTTGTGGTAAGGATATGCAAAATTGATGCTCAGTGAACCCCACCTGAATGAAGCATCTATGACATGGTTTCCTGAAGCTATAAATGACTAGACACAATGGTCCATGTGACCCATTCCAGGTCCATGTTCCCATTGCTATATTAGTCAATTGAAAGAGAATGAATATGGTGATGTTTATTTTTTTAAATAGTAGTAATATTGTAATATACAGTCAATTATTTAGTAATAATACATACACACACAGTACCACTTACTTACACACTCCACTGCTGTTGGGCATATGATCTAGATAAAAATAACATTTCTGTCAAGTTTTGGACTTCATCCAGAACTAATGTGATCCCATTTAGGGTTAGTCACTTGTTTGGGAACTGCTTCTCTAACTACCACCTCAAAACTTCAATTCCTGTAAGTAATTAAACTGTAATAGATACCTTCTGACAGCTATAAATTTAATCATGTTCCCAAGATACAATGAAAGTTTGCTGGCACACTCAGCATGTAGTCAATATAAAACTAGACAGAATGTATACATACTTATATACACAGAACCATGTTCTAAATGGACAAAGTCAAGGTATTTATGTATTCTGCAGCAGAAGATTAACCATATTATCTTATTTTGTATTAGGTTATGATTAGAAGACTAGCACACACAGAAAAACAAAAAAGCTAAACCATTTTAAAAGATTTTTTAAAACATACTTCTATTTCTAATGATTCTTTAAATGAGTAATTTTACCCAAGAGATGTGATTTATTAGACTGGTATGAAGTTTATCTTTTAAATAATTTTAAGTTCACTATCTTCTTTTATGCATAAAGAAAAACAACCTATTTCCAATGGATGATCAAGTCGTTCTTCTATTTGTTATTATACCCATAACAAGGAAACATTTAAACACAGATACCATAATGTTTTTAAGGACAGATACAGGAAAAGATTGAGAGAGTTGAACCAGAATTTAGGTATAATATAGGCACTAAATCCCATAATAGCCTGACTCGTCTTTCTCTTGCTTGCTAATGCTGCCCTCCACTTCCCACTGGAATTGTCTCACAAGCCTCAGCTTTGATGAATATAAAGTAGCACATAGGAAAAAAAAAATCCTACCTGTACACTTAAAGTGATGAGTAGTGAGCTCATCGGTGATGAGTTATCACTCAGAAATGAAATTTTGGAATTATAATCAGAAAACACCAGATCAGTGCTCAGCAGCATTCAAAAAAAAAAAAGTATTCAGAAAGGAACACAGAATAAAACAATTTATTCCATTGTATAGATCCCTGGTACACTTGCATTTTGAATAACATATAGAGGGTTTGGATTTTTCAAATTGATTAGAGTAGAACTGGAGAAAGAGAAGGACAAAAAGATGGAGCAACCTGCCTATAAGGAACAAAAGATTATACTAGAATTCATCTAGCTTCGAAAAGAAGCAATGGGATATGGCAGAAATCTGTAAAATAATAAACATGTATAGAGTGTCAGAGCCTGCAGTAATGCTCTGGAGATGCTCATACTATTCTTATATTCTTCCCTTCGTAATCATTGTTAGGAGACAGCATAATAGCCCAGACAGACTTCTAGTCTGATCCAGTAAAACTATCCTTATGCTTCTAAGAAGCGGGATGAAGAATGATCCCATTCACCTGTCCTGCCAATAGTGCCTTGTCTCGACATGGATATGAATAAGCCACAGTGAAGTTTAAGGACCATGTGCAGAATATGACTCCACAGAATAAAAAGTCCAGACAAAACTGGCTAGTAGTAATGACTTTGCTCTGAAAAAAAGTAAATGCTGCAATGGTTACCACGCACTGTACTGGGTGTGTTCACTTGCCACACATACAGCACATACTTCCCATACATGTTGGGGCACACAAACAACAGGTTTTACGGGCAATATGCATAGTTCTAAAAAATAACTACATAGTAACTAATGCAAAACATCCCTTTAAGTTCTAGTTGTGCTTGCAGTCATTTACAGAATCCCACTGCGGCTATATTGAGGAATGGAATCTGCATTATCAACTCTTCAGAAGAACCTATCTACCATACGTATGATTCTTCTCCATGAAAAACTTAACAACAATATTTAAGGTCTTCACATTAGGCTGTTTACATCCATTTTAAGGTATTTAAGGGTATTACGGGGCATTTAAAGTAATAAGACAGAAAGGATATGCTCACATGAACTGTCTTTCTTTCCCTTCCCTTCTTCAATTCAATTAGGTTAACCAAAAAAAGAAATATTCAGTGAAATTTGTGTTAAATCTGCAGAAACAACAACATTGTTGAAGGCAAGGTAAGTATTATCTTCCCTCCTACAACACCCACAGGTTGAAGATCATCACCACAGCTATTCTGCCTTCTGGTGCTTGATTTTTAAAAACAGTTTAAAATCTCCCCAAACTTTGTGCTTTTCACAAGGAATTTCTCTTTAAACAGCCTTACCATTTTCTGCATATCCCCAAAACATTTGAACAGATGTAGTAGATACTGCTTTTAAGTGTTCAAGACGTTTAGGTTCTATAAAGAAAGTAGACATACAGGGTCTATTTATAGAGGTCCTATACAACTCTGTAAGTGTTAATGTACCCCTCAAACATAGAATTGGGACTCAGTCAGCCTAAACAGGATGAAAATACATTTTGATATCAACATGCAGTAATGAGCTACACATGTGATTCATATTCATATGTTAATATCAAGCATGGTTAACAACGTACATGTTGATATGAAAACACAAGGTTCAGCAAGTACACCTCATATTGGGATACACGTATCAACTTCGCTGCAAAGGAACAGCATTTTATTCCTCCATGGGTTAATAATTTGCTCATAGATTTTAAAAGAGATGGCACCTGCTCTGCTGAACACATATTTGCATTTCCACAGAATGAGAGCAGTAAACAAGACAAGGGGAGGAGTGCTGAAACTTTTCCTGAATAAATTAAAGATTAATAATCTCTAAGGGGAAGGGATGAAGCATTTGAATCTGAATGAAAACTGCAGAATGTGCCAAGAAATATGTAGAAGATTTGGCAAACTTTTCCTGCTTGTGATGGTCTCCAGTGAAAGCTGGCCAGGAATGTAAATAATGCAAGACAAATCAGACCTTGACCTCACAGCAAATCTAAGGAGTTGTACCTTGTCAGGATACATAGAAGATTTAGATCTAATTTTTAGTACAAGTAAACAAAGCAAGAATATCTTTCAGTTCTGTAATCACCGTCATTATAAACCCATGCTTCACAGTAGTTTATTTTTTATTTGCAAATAATGCTTTCATTTAATTTTATCTTAAGATGGTAGATGAATTAAAGAAGTTTTCAAGGTTTCTAGATAATGAAAGCATTACTCCACCCCCGTAGCAGTGGTTATGCTTTTAGTTAGGGTCCTGGACTAATCACGCAGAATTCACCATCTTAATACATCATCATGTTAGGATACCGAAAGGGTAGGAGGTCATCCCTTCCTTTAGCTAGACAGCATTTTGAGAGTCACTAATGTAGGATCTGAAATGAAAAAGCTTCACTGAGAGACCAGAGTTGATCAGGAATGTGTCCTGAACAGAAATAACATCACAGAGAGTATGGTCTAAACCCCTGAAGGAGTGCTCTTCAAAAGTAAAAGATCTTTAATATGGTTCATATATTCTTATCACTGTCCTCTACAGCTATCTGCTCATTAAACTACACTGAAATATGGTTGAATATGTTACTGTTATTTGTAAAAGTGTATTTATATGAGTCTACAAATTCTTCTGTCATTGACAGATGATCTACACTGACCTCCAGTTCATCAGACCTGAATAAGAATGCACAGAAATCCTTACTAGAGACTTGAATTTCCTCTTGCTCATTAGAGATGCAACTAGATACAAGAACCAGATCATCCATCAACATCATTTTTCTCAACACCAACAGAGGCATGGAAAAACTCACCATACCGGTGCACTGTGTAACACAGGGTAGAAAAATGTCTTGATCACTCATACAAGTAACCTCACAAGCTGTTTTTATAGTTTCTGGATGCCTAAATTATTTATAGGAAACAGTCTTTGACAGAATATAAAGCTTTTCTATAAGTCATTATTTTGAATTCACAAAGGCAAAAAAGTTTCATAGCTGAATATGGTATTTTACTATGTAAGGAAGACCAAATAACCACTTGTCATTTTAAATTTAAAAAGGAAGTAAATGAATATTCTTATCAGAGTAATCTACTGTGCTTAACACCACCTAAGCTTCAAAGCTGGGAGGTTTCCCCAGGATTCCTCCAGCCGTTTTATTTTTATGAAGAAACGGTTCAGTTGTGTCAACAGCGCTAAGCCTAACAAAGGGCAGTACAAAGTTTTATCTCTCCGTTATATGAAAGATTACGTTGTTTAGAAGGTTTGAATTCTTTGACATAGAAGTTGTAAGACTTCTAAGTTTAAGCACAAACCTTTTCGTGAGTGCTTTTAAAGTAAAAGAAGGGCAAAATGACCCACTGCCCCTCCTGAGCAGAAGTCATCGTACTACTATACAATTTTAAATTTGCAACAGCATATGAAGATAAACCCGGGCACAGCCATCAAAGTTTTTCCAATTTGTAAGACATGTAGAACAAAGTAAAACCAAATTCCTGAGCAAGGCTTTGCGGTTTCAAAGTAAATCTAGAGTTTCAGAAAATTCTATAATTTTATTTTTCATTAAAAACTGTTACTGGAATATTTTCTAGCAATAAGGAATTAAGACAGAGCCTTTTTTGATAAAAGCATATCATAGCCATTTTTTTAGGACATGAAGAAAAATGGAAATGCTCCAAAGTACTTGTTTATTTAGATACATTTAAAAATAGGTCCTTTGATATTTAACTTCTGGTATGTGGCCCATTCTAAGCAACTACTTTTTTTTTAAGACTATTTTACTTCTTGTTTATTTTCAGTAATGCACGGAGAAGATTTGATACATCTTAGGAGTTCAGTTCTCCCTTACACTTTTGCTTCTAGTTGAGAATATACCCAAGGGTATAATTTATCTCACCCAAAGCTGGATGCCTTAAAATTAGACCTTAAACTGTGAAAGAGTCATCCCAGCCAGGCACCCTTTATAATGCATTGAGAGACCTGGATACATCCAGAATGTACTTCAACTGACCTATATAGGATGCTGATCTTAAAATTAAAATTTCCCCCAGCAGGTGCTTTTGTGTTTCCATTAGCAATAATAGGAGAGACAGAAGGTAACCAGATGGTATTTACATACTGAATATACGACAGATTAGTCCCATTTATGTATATTTTGAACATTATCAAAATTTTTAAATCTAAATGATGACTAAATTATCAAAATATGAGGAAATAACCAAAGTAAAAAACTTGAGAAAAAAAATTCTGGGAGTACAAGAAGCAGCATCCTGGCTATATTAAAGAGCTTCATCCAAGTTTTACATTTCTAATCCTAAAACCTCTTTGCAGAATTCACTACCTTAAATTCCCTTAAACTTTAGTAAATTATTTTCTTTGAAGACTAACCTTGGGGAAAAAAAAAAAGAAAATAATAACAGTAACCATTAAATTCCCCTTTGCATGCTTAATTATTCCTGTCTGTAATCACACATTCAGCTGTTTTAATCTACTTCAATATCTTTTTTTTTTGGCTATTAATTCTGTTACCTCCCTTTTTTAATTTTTTTTTTTCCTTTTTTCCTTCCTCCCTTCTTAAAAACATCTTTCTGGACTTATCCTAATATTACCTCCCATTCAGTTGATGAATACAACCATTCATGCAGGAAACATGAGAAAATCCACCATTAAAGAGGCAAAAGATTCCAGAGGAAAAAACCAGCAGACTCTTGATTCTTGGGATGCAGTGGTTCATAGAGCTTATGCCTAGGCCATAGCTTGTATGTACCAGATTTAGAAGATACCACTTCTTTACCTTTCAGAAGACAAGACAGGAAAGCCTGCTGATTTTACATCATCCACAATCTTTCCTGGGCCAATACAGCTGCCTTAGTATTTGCCAATTCTATCTTTTGCTTAAATTTAGCTTGTCAGCCATTTAGGACCACAAACATACAAATATGTAACTGCATGAAAAAGCCACGTGTACTTCAACAGTGTTCAGGATTGATTTCAGATAATTTCCAAACTTGAATCAGTTAAGCATCAGAAGCATCCACCTGGAGACACATTTAGACCAAACAGAATAAATCTGACTAGTTGCTTTTCCTTTACACAACACATTTCACAAGACAAAGGAAAAAAAGGATCAAGTTTCTGTTATCTGTGTGTGTTCTCCATGTTCCCTGAATAAACCACCACAATACCATACATTGGAATTCTTCATAATGTCCCACAAGACAATCCAGAAGGGAAGCGAAGTACTATTCCACAGCAGAAGTCTCACAGAGTTCGATGCACACAGTGCAACATATGACTTCTGTGAAAACTTCATTATGCATCTGTTGGGATTCTTCCTACTGTAAGGACTAGAGAGTCAACTGCTAATTACTACTACTGCGCACTAGACATCCCATTGAACATCTAATGAAAAAAATCACAACAATTTCAAACCAAGTAATCAAAATGTGGCCAAAAATCAAACAAAAAAAAAAAGAAATTATGGCATTTGCATTAACTAAAGATTTCTACCAGCATATATAAAAGGTCCATTCCTGAAAATTAAAATCATTAACAGACAAGAAAGAAGTATCTAGAGGTCATTCTATTCATTGTTATCGTAAACAACAAACAATCTAAAAATAAAAAGTTAATCTGTCCCAGCAATTAGAAGTCCAATTAGTAACACTGAATTGACAAATGTGTTTGCAAGTTTGCTTTTCTTTCTTTTATTTTTAAATAGTTTAGGGCAGCACAATAGTGTCAGAGTTGTACATTTACATTCCAAACTGGTATTAAGAGGTTGGACAAGAAATAATTAAACAGCCTCCAAATACTTACATTTGTTAAGCTTTTAAACTTGTGGCAAACTAGCTAAACAAGACTATATCCCCTCAGGGCTAAACTTCTGCAAACATTATTCAGAGAAATCTTCTGTTTTCTTCAGAAACAATTAAAAAAGGAAAATGTGTTCTAGATTGCGTAAAGCTGTTCTACTGGGTGTTTGGGCACAGTTACTCATCCCAATTTCAAATAAATAAATATTTACTTCCCAACTTCCTAAATTGGCCTAGATCCCTTACCTGCATCGGATCATTTGTATCCGTAGTAAGAGCATCGTTAGCGTAATGAAAACTAGGTCAGGCTGACAAACTGATGATACCGGTTTTAAAGCCCAAATTTATAACTTTTTCCACTTTTATAGACAAGGTATCAAAAATAACTACAAACATCTAATTCTTTTCAGTGAGACCCAGCATGTCACTTCTTAAGCTTTCCTCTAGTCCTGTGAATTTGCTGGTTCAGCTATAAAGCTAGTCCCCAAAGAGAAAAGTATTAATAAAATACTGTTACGAAAAACTGCAATTATGGACAAATAATTGTCCTAAGTCTACTATTACTGTTACTAATTATTTTGTAAGTGCTGCAGGAAACAATGGACAAGAGCTCTCTGACTGAAGAAACTCACAACTGAAGGTCAACAGATTCTTTATGGGGAATTCTTCTCACAGAAAGAATTTTTTTTATCCTTTTATATCATCTCCTATTGATTAAACTGGCTGTGAAAAGCTAGAATTCCTACAGAATAAGGCTTAGAACTCATTCTGTGCAGGTATAAAAAAAATTGTGAATGATATCCGGAGCAAGGCCCGGTACATTTTATTGATTTATTTTTTGTTTGAGACAGTAGCACAAAGCTCAGTTGGCAACTCCTGAAATAGGATGCAAACTTTACTTGATAGCAACAAGAAGCAGGGAGCTGGAATGCAAAACCAATGATATCAGGAGGTCAGCATCCTGTTCTTCAACAGCATTGCACTCTGTTGATGTCTCCCAGATTTTACATGATAACTTTAAACTTAACACAGAAGTCTTTCCCAAGTACCTTCTCCTTCCCAGGTGAAGTCTGGCTGAAATTCTTTTGCTCCTGCACACCAAACTACAAAACAAGACCTGCTCTGTTTTCCTCTCCCTGATGATTGTTGTCACTCTTTCATAATTCTAGATACAGATGGGAACATTTTGTCACATGCTTTTCACAATGGTCCACAACTCTCACCATGACAAAAGATGAGAACATACGCTATGAATACAGATATCATCACATGAAGTATTCTTTACAACTAAGCTAATTTTAACCAAGGAAACATCAGAAATAATTGAGGCATTAAAAGACTTGTTAAAAATTGTGTGCAAAAGCCGTAAATTATCAATGACCTAATCCATAACAAGGATTCTAAGGTCCAAACAATTCAAAGAGAATGAAACATTATGTATCATCTATCCATGCTGTAACTTCAACCCATTATCTTTCATTCTCTAGGTGCCATTCACAAGCACAAAGCAAAATTAGTCCAGTCCAGCCAACTGACTTTGAATTTTTCCAGTGTTGACCTATTACTACCTTTACTCCCAAGTGTATTTACACTCTGCTTTATCAAAATGCTGCTCTAGCAGGTTTCCTACAACCCTCTTATCACTCTCTTCAGACCTGTTCCAGTGATTTCATTCCATTGGCAAGAGGTACCTAGACCTGTCCCATAAAGTGTCACCTAAATGACATTTTGTTCCGGAGCAGAAATGGTGCAGAATCTCCTCATAAATAAAAAACTGATGCCTAGTGCTCCTCAAAACAGATACTAACCTTGTTACTTTCAAACTGCATAAGCTCTTCAGAAGTAATTTACCTGTTCTTTTTTGCACTGCTACTGAGCACTGTTCTTTGAATGTTTTATTTTGAGAAACCTATAGGTGTTTGCAAGAGATGACTTCAGTTTGTAAGTAACAGTTCATACGTATTTCTTCTTCCTAAACAAACATAAGAAAGTGTAGTTTTTCCTAAACCTGCTTAAGAGCAGCAACTTCCGTTGTTTGCAGGCACCTAAATTAGATTAACAGATTTGGGCCCCAAATATTTCAAATTCGTAGCAGAAAATATTTCACTCCACGCACATTTCCGACTGTTGAGTAATTGTTCAGGACTTCTGCGACATGATAAACAACAAAGTCCTTCCACCTTGACAAATAAACAAGGGACAACAGAAGCCCCAGAAGGAAAGCATTGCTTTGTGATGCCCCATGTTTCTTGATGATTGTTTTCATTCTGCACCACACAGGCGTTTCAGGCTCCGAGCAATACTAGATTATCACTTTGGGGAGAAACAAGGAACTTCTTTCCTGTCATTTTACCCATAAAGCATAGCACAAGTTCCATCATTTGGGAATACATATTTGTTTCTTGGTATGGATTTTTTTTTAATGTGTAATGACATTTTAATATATGTGGCAGTGCAAAGAACAAAAACTATTTACTTTGCTACATTAGGTCATTTGACCTAAACAGGAGTAGAAGAAATGTTTAGTGACTCAAGAAAGACAAAAAAAAAGAGAAAGAAAAAAAAAAAGACTATTTCTTCTGCAAAAATTACTGGTTTTTTCCCATCCTGTTGCATTCCCTTTCTTATTTTATGATACAGATTTTAAAAGCTTATTCCATCTGCTTTCTAAAGTTACAACAACCAGATAAAAGCGCTTTTGAAAATTAATAAAGTTCTCACTAAATTTGTAGAAAAGCAGACAAATAGAAAGAAGAATTAACTGAAGACCCTATAATCTGCTTGTTTAGGTAGGGAAAAAAAATTACTTATGATACAGTAATCTTCTGAGAAAACCCTTCATCCATTTCAAAAACCAGGATACTCACAACGCACTCCCGACAAATAAAAATCCCTTCAGCATAATGAATCAGACCAACACTGGACCACGCAAAACGAGAATAAGCTGTATCTAGACTGACGCCAGAGATGCGAAAGTTTTGTCAATTAGTACAGGATTTTTAATCCTTCCTTGAAAAGACCCTTAGACAGGCAGTCTGTCACAGCAACACTCAAAGTTTCAGCAGACCCGCCTTTAAAGCCCAAGTTTGCAGTGGCACCTTTTGTTTCCTGCCCCCACAGCGCCTGCCTCAGCAGTTCACCGCTCTGAACCCAGCTACCGACGAAAGCCCGTTCGTCCAGCGTCAGGACATCCACCGGGGCTGAGCAAAGCGATGTAGGTCAAGGAGGCGAACCGGCATTAACTAGAAGCCAAAGCCGCGAGTCGTGACCAATCCAATACGGCACGGTTAGCTGCAACTTTCCGCCCAGCCCCTCCGCTGCCTCCGTACACGCACCCGCACATCCACGGCCCCCCCAGTTCCGCGACCGCAACCAGTTCAGCCGCCCAGCGACTCGCGAACTTACTGCAGTGCGATGCGGGAGGAGGAAGCGCACGGCCCTGGGATGCGAGAGAGCCCGGCGCCCTGGGCAGCCACGGGAACCGGCCATCCAGCCGGGCGACCGCCAGCGACGGCGCCACCGCCGCCAGCCCCCCCCCCCCCCCGCGCCGCCGCCGGCTGCCGCAGCCCAGCCCGCCCGGCCCCGCGGGGCCGCCACCGCCGCCCTCCGCCCCGCTCCCCGCCGCCCTCCGCGGCGCAGCGCGGAGCCCGGCAGCCGCCCTCCTCCCAGGAACAGGCAGCCACCGCCGGGCCGCGCGGTTTTAAGCGGCTGTGCGCCAGCACATCTCCCACCCCCTTTCTGGCCGGGCGGCGGGGGGGAGGGGGCAGGCGACACACACACACACACATGCACACACGCACACACACACAGAGACAGGCACACTCCCGCACGCAGCCCCTCCCGCCCCCGGCGCAGCTGCGGTACCTGTTGTCCGGCGGCCGCATCCGCCGGGCGCCGCCCGCCGACTCCGCGGCCCCGCGCCCGCTCCGCGCCCGAGCGGCGGTGCGCCAAGAGCCGCGCACCGCTCACGCTCCCCCTTCTCCACCCGGCCCCCGGCGCCCCGACACGCCGCGCCCGCCCCCGCGCAACACTTACCCAAAGTTTAGCCGCTCTCCCCGCCGGCGGTGGCCGCGCCGGGCCGCCGGTCGCCCTCCCGCCCGCTACGAGGCGGCGGGGCTGCCACCGCGGCCGCGCCCGCGCAGCCGCGGGGGCGCGGAGGGGCCGAGCGCCGCCCGCCCTGCGCACCTGCGCGGCGCCCGCCCTCGCCCACCTGGAGCGGGCGGCCGCGGGAGGCGGTGGCGGAGCGGCTCCCGCGGAGCGGCTCCCACGCAGGTGCGCGGGCGCTGCGCCGCCGGGCTCCGCGGCTCACGGGTGCCGGGGGAGGCTGCTCCCCCTCCGCCGCGGCTCCGGCCGGTCCGCGACAGCCGCTGTCCCCCGGCAAGGCCGGCCCGGCGGGAGGCTCCGCGCCCAGGAGCCGCCTCAGCGGCTGCCGGCCGTGCCCGGCTCGGCAGCCTCCATTTGGCCGTCCCTGCTGAGGGACCTTCGCGAGTCTTACGGCACGAAACGCTGCCCTGTGCTCCCCCCACCCCCCCGCTTTCCTCCAGCACGTGTTTGGGAATCTCTCTGTAGGCAGCAACAACGAAGCTAGGGCCCGTGAGAATTTGCAGATCTACTCGGAAAAGAAAGAAGAGGGAACGAAGTAGCAATGGCATGAAAATTCGTGTCTTTATGTCGGTGCTTCCCGCTTACCAAGACCCAGAACAAGGGAGCCGGTCAAACTTTCACTGACAGGTTGCCGGTGTGTTTGATGGCCATTTGGCTTGACCAAAAGAAATTCCCCTGAAACGCTGGCAGATTTCTAAGCAGTGCAAACACTGCCAAACTTCCATCTTCACCAAGTCTTGGGTGCTATTCCCAGGTTAGCCTCAGAACATCAGCTGGGAACCTCGCGGTTTGGTTAACTATAACCACCATTAATTCCCATCAGAAGTGACTTTGTTGCTACGTGGCACTAGGAAGACTTCAGCGTTGAAGGGTTTCAGGCAATCTAGATTAAATTTAGCATACTGCTGATAATTTTATATAATAATGAAACCACAGAAGTATGAAAATACAAAACATTTTACCAAGAGTTTTTTCTTTACTTTGTAACTGCATCCATTCTTCCTTTCTGAAATCTGCATTTAAAGGGTTTAATTTTTACATAACTCACAAGTGCTAGAAATTGTCGGAAGCGTCTTTATTTTAGTAACCATGTAAAACCTTGCTAGCCCGATTTTGTTTACAAAGATTTTTGGTTTCTTGCTGTCTGTAAATTAGCTTCTACTCAACACAGTAAAAGACATTTAACTCTTTTGAATAAGCGCATTTCCAAAACTCCTTAACACTCCAGCTTTTTGTTTAACAAAAGAGTTTGAGTATTTAGATGAGCTTCAAGTGTACAAGTAAAATATATTTTTATGTTATATAATGCAATAAATACATACTTCTACCATAGGCTAAGTGATATAAAGTCATTCACAACTAAAATTTCAGTGTGATATAGTTCTGATGATCCTTAATGAGCTCTTGATCTATTAAAAAAATCCATTCATCTCTCTTTATATGCACCCAAAACCAAAAGAAACAAAAATTTTCCTATAACTTTGGAAAAATGTGTTCTAGAGGCAGAGTATCACACGCATTAGCCTGTAAATTCAGATCCAGTAGTGAACCTTGTGAATATCTTTCCAAATGGCAGCTTCATAGTAGCACATGATGAGTACTTGGCTTTAGTCTCCCATGTTTAATATACTGCTTTCCTTTTAAAACACTGATTTCAAGAGATTCTTTTCCTCCCAGGGAAAGAATTCAGTCCCAGTATATTTGAACCTCAAGTTTCTAAATATGGATCAAAAAACACTGAAGTACAGTGAGTAGTTACTTAATTGTGATAAATCATTCCAGGAGAACACAAAAATTTTATAGCCCTTGCAATAAAAAGTTTGATCTAGTGGTTTGGGGGAGGAGGGCCTGGTTTTGAATGACCATATTGCCTTAAAAATTGGTTTCAAGCACTCTCAGTTACATAAGGTCATATTACAGTGAAAATTGCTAGGTAAAATTATGTTCACAATTACAACCATTTTTTAATGCTGTGCATAACTTCCGTATACTCACTTAAGTTGGGCCTTTACTGTTCTTTTCTGCTGCACACCCGAACAGTGTCCAACTACAGTTCCTATTGAAATGGAAGAGGTTCAGCAAGTTCATGTGCAGTGTGGAATGACAACTCCATTGGCATTTGGAGCGTTAAAAACCCAAAGTTACAGCTGGAGGTCTTGTGACACAAGTAGGAAAATTAACCTCTTCATTAAACATTTGACTTGCCTTAGAAAAGCAGCAACCCTTACACAGGCCAAAGCCAACTCCGTACAGCTGAGCTGTGAAAGATCAATGTAAAAGATGTCAAACTAAACATTAAGATTTCTTTGTTTGCACTGGAAAATACTTGGGGAGATTGCTAGCCACATGTCTAGCTTTAGAAACATGGCTGTAGTATGTGCAGTTTTGAGACTAGGTCAAAGATGGGGGGATGGATGAATTATGGCTGATGGCTAAGAGCTTCCTCAGCGTAGAGCTCGGTGGCAGTGTCTGGGAGTAGCACATTCATGTAAGCAGCTTTGTTCTGGTTTCAATCCAAAGCTGCATCCTGTTCCAGAAGCAGGATGCTGCCCCTACTGTATATGCTCCTGTCCTCTCCTCCTTTAATCAAGCTCTTGCCATAAGCAGATTAAAATATGCAGAAAGTTTGTCTCTTAAGAGCTCACTCCCTCACAGTGAAGAAAATAACAGATGTCTAGAATCTACAGCCAGAATTTTAAATATTAAATTTATTATACTGTATCCTTAGATCTCTGTTTGGGTATTTAAATAAATTGTGTTGCTAAGTATGACTTTAGGTTGCTCATTTAATAAGGCTTTATTATGAACTCGGGGCCCTAAGTTTTGATATGATTCATGTAAAATAAAAAAGCACCAAACTCAAGAATCTTAACAGCAAAAACAATTCTCAGTCTCCAGTATTTTTTTATTTGCTATTGAGAAGTTGCAACAATATCAGTCATCTGCAGTTATTGTATACTAGTACTTTTGGGAGAAACAGGGTTCGGTCTTACAAATCTGACTTCAGCGGCCACACTGTACAGTCGCTGTACAGTGGCCACTGTACAAAGTCACAGGTGCAAACTAGTCTAACTCCGTGTGAATTCAGCTGAGATAACAGCAAGCTATGTATAAAGAAAATCTGTTTCAGAATATATGGTTATCAGAAGCAAATATAGTTCATCAAATTTGTTAAAGAAAAAAAGAATCTTCTCAGAACTTAATTCATCTAACTTAGGTGATTCTTACACTTTATGAAGGTTTTTGTGAAGGAAATGGAATATAGTGAAAAAACATTTTTCACACTGTAATTCTATACTTTGTGTATTTTCATCAGGAAATGTCAATGACAGTAGGACTATACTGCTCCCTCCCAGAAATAGCAAATTCACAGGCAATTAGTAATAGGTATCCAAAGAGGAAAGAAACCGTTTTTGTCAGAAATAAGATCTTTCATAGATCATGCTTACATCACTTTACATTAATGATTTTAGTGATAAGGATATAGCATAGAAGAGTGTGTACAGTACACTTGATACATAGAGTAGCATAGATATTTGCACAGTTCAAGAGGGAAAAAAATCTTGTGAAATACCCAGAGGCATTTGCAGGTCTGCTACCACTCACGTTACTGATATTTTATATATATTTTTATATATATATTTTTTTATATAAACATATAAAAAAATCTATGGTGGCTAAAGAAAAATATGCAACAGAGCAAATATTTGTGCTTGAGAAAATCAAGGACTGTTAGCAAACCAGAGGAAATTACATTAATCAGCTGAACTATTGTTTGTGAGCTTGTTACCCAGTATACCAGGTATTCTAACCAAATCTTTAGCTGTTCTTTAATTAACGTAATCAAGATATAATACTGAAGGTATTTAAATTCGCATCTGTTGGATTAACACTGACATACAGGTATATTTGCTTGATTACCTAACTGCTACTGATCAGTCAGTCTCACTTCTGCCTCTGGGAGAATCCTGGGGTGAGTCCTCTTCGAACGCGTTGTGAGGCACATGAAGAAGAACAGGGTATGTGTGAACAATCAACGTGAATTTACTAAGGGTAAATCTAGCCTGATCAATCTGACTGTCCTCAGCGATGAACTGACTGAACATATGGATGAGAGGAGAACAGTGGATAGTACTTATGCAGGCTTTTGCAAGGTTTTCTAACACTTTCTCTCACAACATTCTTCTGTCCAAGTTGGGACATTACAGACTGGATGAGTGGAAACTAGATGTGTAAGTAACTGGTTGGACAGTTGGGCTCAGAGGGTAGTGGTTAAATGGGCTGTACTCTATCTAGATGCTGATAGCAAGTTGCATTACCCTTAGGTAATTAAGGATCTATCCTTACATCTTTATCAGTGACCTGGACGACACAAAGGAGTACATGTTCTTGAAGTCTGCAGATGAGACACAAAAACTGGAAGGACTAATTGACATGCTTAAGGGCAGGACTGCCATCCACAGGGACCTAGACATGCTGGAGGAATGGGCTGACAGGAATCTTACAAAATTTGACATGAACAAATGCAAAGCCCTGCATAAGGGGAGAAAAAACCCTGCAGCGATGGGGCCGGGCTGGGCACTGCCTGGCTGGAGAGCAACTCTGTTGAAAAAGCCCTGGGGCTTTTGGCAGACAGCAAGGTGAGCTGAGTGTGCAGTGAGACCTGGCAGCAAAGCAAACCAACACCGTCCTGGGCTGTATGAACAGGAGCACAGCCAGTAGCTCAAAGGGTGTTATTATGCCCCTATAATGAGTATTTTACAGATCACACCTTGAATGCTGGATCATATGATAATTCTGGCTGAAAAGGCTCTCAGGACATCTCTAGTAAGTATCTAATATGAGACCACACCAGACCAAGGGGCTTTATTCAGCTGGATCCCAAAACCCTCCAAGGACAGACACAGCATAGCCTCTGTGGGCAGCCGGATCCAGTGCTGGACTGTCCTCATGGTGAAGAAGTTTTTCCTTATATCCAGTCTGAACCTCTCATTTCAACTTACGCCCATAACCTCTTGCCTTCCCACCACACATAACTACGAGGAGCATGTCTCTGCCTTCTTGATAGACTCCTCATGGGTATTGGCAGGCTACTGTTAGGTGTTCTCAAAGCCGGGCTGGACAAGCCTAGATGAGCCAGTGATTATGTACATTGTCATATGAGTACAGCAATGCTTGAATTGCTAATGGATTTGTCTGTACTCTGGTTTTATAATATTATCTCCAGTACTTTAAGGGAAAGAATGACAAGTATAAAAGAAGCAAAGACAAATGCAGTATAGTAGAGTACGTTTCAGTGAGTTTAAAACTATTTTTTCTTTACAACTTACTCTCACCTTTATCTTCCATCTACATACGCAGTTTTTTCCCCTCTATTGTTCCTATTTCAAAGATGGACCTCAGACAAACCATCTTAACTCAGTGGGAAGATTTTCAGAGATATCAGCGGGCAATGGGTTGACAAGTTAATAAAATCTACATGAAAGGTACCATTGGTTTCAGCTGGATGCAGGAATGAGCCCTTAGTCGTACTAAATGAGAAATGTTTGTTCAGTCTGAAAAGACACTATTTAGTTAAAGATTACCGAAGAAGCAGATGTCTGATAGCTCACTCATTCTGAAACACTGTAATATAAAGACTACTAAGCTCTATACACATTCTTTAGTACTCAACTGGGGCAGGAGGTAAGGGGCAGGATGCATTTACCGTATATTTCTTGATGTAGCATTGTAACAGTAACATGCATAAGTTTTTCACTACATTTCACTATCTATATATGCAGGATATAAAAAAGAAGCATATGGCTAGCAGACATTAAAAAAGAGATATATTTATATAAAATATCTCAAATATGGCTTTATATTTTAAAAGATGGTTTTACTACATTAATTACCGTCTGTATGTTTACTGAACTGTCTCAATTGTGTGAAAAGATATGACATGTCCTTAAACATTTGTTGAATCTTCACACATATTGCAGAATTGCTATTTAACGTTCAACAACCAATGTAATTTGTTATAGGAAGGGGTTTTGGTTTATTTTAAACTCAGTTCAACAACAATCAAAGTGTAATATATTCTTTGGTCGATGGTAATCATTAAAAAAATGTGATGGACAAAATTATTAAGTTGAGATGCTTTTAGTTCACTGTATGTATCTTGCACAGAGATCATTCCTGTTACTAAAATACAAAATGAAAGACATATAGAGGGATTCTTGGTTTTGTTGTCTTTCTTCCTCTGTATTCCAAATTTATTCAAAATTTTGCTTCACTCATGTTGCTTATGTTTAACATCATGGCTGCATATGTTCTTCCTGCAGGTAGATCAATGAAAGGGCAACAGTAGGTTGTCATGTCTCAGAAAATAAATATACAGAAGAAATTTGTAAGAATCATCTCCCTACGCTGTTTCTGATGAGAGGAACAAAACAGAACAGAACTGAGAACAGCTACTTTTTCCTTGATTTATGAGTTGATGGAGGTAGCATAGAACAGAATGTACACCTACTATAGAGGCAGTATAGAACTTTTTTGGATTATTATTAAACATGTATTAGTACAAAGTGGTTTATGACACAGAACAAAGGTGCAAGAGCTTACAAAGATGAGGTAGAAGGACAACAGCTGACTAGGGGACTAAGGAATCAATAAAGAAGAGAGAAACAGAGGAAGGATTCATGGAGTGAATTTAATCTAGGAATTTCCATGAAAATACACTCAGTGTAAACCGTGAAAGAAAATGGTAATATTTTCCTGGCTGGTGTAGCACAAGGTAAAGAACAGAGGGGAAAAGAAATACAGGTTGAGCTAATGGTATTACAATTTTCCTTAGCTTGAAAACACCCTATAAAAAGTGAGCATCAGAAAACGAACAGGAATTGTAGAAAATTATTTTAAAGTACAGTTGAAATTAAAAACTACGCATATGCCTGTCACTATATTTGAGTATAACTTGTCATAAAACAATCAAGTGAACTAAAAGAATTTAAAACTTGCATTTCTTAACCAATTAGATCTAACTAACTAATTAGACCTACTTCATTTGCATTTTCATTAAATATGTTCAGGAGAGAAATTTTTTGGAAAACCAATGCAGAGAAGGAGATATACTATGTTAGTAAGCCAGAGATGTATATTGATCTATACTAACTTCAGTATACGTGACTGCAGAGAACAATTAACAACACAATCAGCCTCAAGACTTAAGGGTTTGGGTACTACTATACTACATATTCAAGAGGTATGTATATTATTAAGACTGAAAGTGAACAGAACTTAAAAGCAAGATAGAGGGTTCAAATTTGGAAAGCTGAAATAAATTAGAAATAGTTATGAAGACTTATCTGTAAAAGGTAATTGAAAGAAAATAAATAGTAGGGAAGAAGAAAGAATCAATTACTTTTTATTACTTTACAAGAAAGGTTTTCCAGAGGGCTGATGGAATGAAGACAAAGAAGAACATGTCTGCAAAGATAGTTTGTATCAGTGAAAATTAAGTATGAAAAGCAGAAAAGGTGGGCTCAACAATGAAAAAAAGTGAAGAGAATTTTTTTAAGTTAGCAACAAGGAAGCCACCAGCAGTCTTCAAAAAGAAACTTTTAATGTATTCAAGGCAATTAGAGAAAGAAGAGAAATCAACAATGGCAAATAGTGGCTAGCTAGCACCTGCTCTATTTCTAGCCCTTAAATCTCAGCTTCTTATATAGGTTTTGGTGGAATTTATGAACATTTTTTTCTCATTCTGAAGCTGTGTTTTGCTGACAGATCAGGGTTCTATTTAAATCAGTTGAAAAACATATTTTATGATAATGTCATAAAGGATATTTTGCTGTATCTAAAAATAGAGTAGATCCCTAAAGAAGCATACATTTTTCTTTGATGTACCTTGTACTGCTGTCTTTTCCCACTGATATCTTTATTAGAAGTATTTATATGTAATATACACATCAGTGTTACCTTGCAGATACTTGAAGTAACTAATTTTTATACACATTTTGTTAAAAGTTAAGAGAGTAAACTTCTATTTTTTTAATACTTCCTACTATCCTTAAAATGCTCACATTTTTTAATATGTTTTCAACATGCAATTGAAAGTATGTAACAAAAAACCATATTCCACTCACAGATTGCAGGGAAAAATTTAGCAATTTATCAATACATCTTTTGCCCTTGTATTTTGTCTTATAGGACATGCTATTTAAAAGCTCAGTTCTGTTCTACTTGCATTGTCACAGCTACCAACATAGTTTATTCTAGATTTACACCATATAAATAGGATGAAAATAAAGGAAGTGTTTTTTGAGAGCAGCAGGATCCTCTGAGTAAAGCACTCAGTGGCGTGCTTTGATAGTTGTGTTGTATACTCCAGTTCTGCTGTTGGTCCATTACTTTGACATCTAGGAGACATGCACATAAAACCAGCACTGCGATTTAAGATTGCAATTTTTAAAATCCTCCCTTAACATGACAAACCTTAAGTCAGAAAAAAAAATTGGGTAACTGAAGTTCTACTTTTACAGATGTCCACAACTTCCTTATTTTTGTTAGTACTTAACAGATCAATGCCTAGGCCTCCAGTGGGACATTTTCTTTCATAAACCCTTCAGGAGACTAAATATAGTAGCCATGTTTCAATCATTCCCACTGTAAACACACAATCAAGGTCTGTACTAACCACAGGGGAACTAACTGCATTCACTCAGAAATATAACCAGAGAGCAAAGAGGTAATGTGCCAAAAACTTAGCAGAATCTCAAAATGGTTGAGGTTGGAAGGGACTTCTGGAGGTCATCTGGTCCAATCCTCCTGGCTCGAACTGCGTCACCGAGAGCAGGTTGCCCAGGGTTGCCCAGCGGTTGAAGTATAAGATATGAGTGTCCCAGTTCAGACTTCTCTTCCTGAAGGGACACAAACTTGCACATCTTACCTCACAGGAAGATAATTAATCACCTTCACTGCCTGTGAATGCCAACCAACACAGAAAAGATGAAATGGACCAAAACCCCAGGAACGGTACTGTCCCGGTACTCCTCCGGAAGGGCCAACAACTTGATTCTATTTTCTGTTCCTTCTGGGATCCAGGATGCTTTTCCACCTAGGGGGTCTATAAAGCCATGTTTTGAATTGAATTTTGATACAATAAGATTTCTGTTCTTTAACTCAAAAGAAGTGACAGAAATGGATCCCATCAAAACCAGACTGAATGTTAAAATTCTGGCGTAGGGGGAGGCAGAGGCTTTGAACCCTTTCAGAAAAGGTTTGAAACAAGTTCTTCTAATTTTTATGTTGTCACTTTCTCATTCTCCTGACAAGTTTTAAAAAGAAATGGTGATGCTTTTGAAGTTGATGTGAATACCTGTTGGATATGCTCTGAAAGGTTTATCAGATAAAGCTGTTTAAAGGACTATGGTATAAATCTGCTTTTGACTCTAGTTCAACTTTTGCATGAACTGCCATGATGTCTCAACTATGAAGACTAGCACCATTTTGGATATGTGAATATGTGCAACTCTCGGTTTCTAGGAAGTTTTGAAGGACAAGAGACATACTGAATTTAGCATTAAGCAGCAAGATGCAAGAACCACATACTTGAAATTAGATTCTAAATGTTTGCCTAGATCAACTCATCAACCATTCATACTGTTGTTAGGGCAAACCTTTTATCTCCTTATGTATGTTTTACTTCTATAGACTGAAATTATCTGGAGCAATGAGTTCCTCTAATGGGAATAGTTACACAGTGGCCAGCACAATGCAGTATGAAATCTGGTTTGGTCTCCAATACAAACCAAGTCCATGGGACTGTGAATGTTCATCCAGCTTATATAAACACCAACCTTATAGCTGTGTGGCAACGGAAATGTTTGCTTCTAAAAGGTAATTTAAACCAAAATCAGGTAACCAAATAATAAATACAATACATGCATTTGCTACTGGCTGAATGCGAATCTTAATTACACTTTCTAGGCTAATTATTGTATACTCAGTTTTTTAGTATAATGACTAATTTAATGCTTCCTTCATTTTCTGTAATTACTTTAACAGTTTTTATTATATTTTAGTTTTAATATCTCTGCAATGCTGAGTCTGTTTCAAAGCATAACAAACACTTTGATGAGCCCTTATTTTCAAGGCTAGTCTCTCTGTCTTGAATGGAATTACTGCTGCCTGTCTGATAATATGAATAAACATGCACAGCCCATCTCAGAACAAAAAACAGTCCTGATGCTGAAAATTTTGCTCATTTCTACCAGTTACATATTCAGGCTTATTATCTGGAAACTAACTCCTTGATATTGTACATTTGCATATGTATGAACAGTCATCCACCTGCATATAGTTATTCTTGGTGCAGTGTTTTAGCATTTGTGAGTAGGAATTTCAGACCTTATCCGCCACTTCTGCTTTTTATTGATTGGTCCCTGATCCTTCTGTAGGAGACTTCACCTGACATGGGTACTGAGGAAAGTATGCCTGGTGGAGAGGAAAGGGAGGTATCATCCTGCTTGACAATTCGAAATACTGCTGCAGCCAGCAGAGCTGCTATGTTGTATGTGGCTCTGGGGTAAGATATAGATAGGGTCTTCTCCAGCCCGTCACCTGAATCACCTTCAGAAAATGTAAACGTGGCTTGCAATTTCCAAAGTCCGACTTCCCTTCTGTTTTTGGGTTTTTTTTTCCATTCTGGGATGGTCATCTTAAAGGTACAACACAATTTTTTTTTAGAGATGAGTGTAAACTCAGGTCTTATTCAAATGGTACTGTGCTTTTAAAAACAGCTTTCAGTTTGCTTTTAACAGAGGTGACAGAATATTTCATGAAAAATTCATTATTCGCAAAGCTGTTTTTAGTGTTAGAAAGACTGAGACATATAACAGCATCTTATTAACTAGTCCCCATTTGACTTAGTGGAAATGCTGAACTTAAAATGACTGAAGTATTGTTACAAATGCATCCATGCTCCTTTGTACCACTGCAGCAGTCATTGATTTATATTTGTATATGTCTCTCTGTTATGGTCCCTCTTCAGAACTCACTTATTTCAGACTTAATGTAGTAATGAACTTTCTGTACAAGAAGAGCAACATTGGCTTTAATACTCTTGGCCACTCTACACTGTCCTTCCTGTTCCACCTACTAGAAGCCACTGGCTGAGATGAAAAGAGTCAGAGGAATTCCTCAGCCGGGCCTTCATCCTATGAGAAGTGCAGAATGCAGAAAAAAGGCAGAGGAAGAAGATGAAGTGCAAAACCCACTTTTGCGGGCCTGCAGTAGGGGCTTGCTGTTGTACCCTGTAGCTTCTGTCTGTGACGCAAGGTGAACACAGCAAGGGTAATCTCGAGTCTAAGGAATTTAAATGTTGAACAGAGGTGCTCCACACAGAGAACCCCTAGTAGGGTGGTCCTTAGGAGTGGATTAGCAGGGCAATATATATGTAGCTATTACTCTTATCTGCTTGCTATTAAGTTATCATAAGTTAACAGAATCATAATATATTGCAGTCTAAACATTCATACACAACATAGAATCCAGCAGTGATACAGGTAGCATGTATAGAAATCAGTAAGCAGGAATAACAAAGAAAGTACTCTAGTTAGGTACAGAGAAATAAATGAAGTCGGACACCTGGGAAAACCAGGAAGTAGGCTATGATTGTCTTGATATATTATAATTTTTAAAAATATTCAAGAGTAATTCTGAAAGAACAGTACTTTTGTATAGCATTAAGTAGTGCAGTATGGTATACATTGCCAAGAGGAAATAATGTGCTAACTGAAGCTGGAAGTCTTCTCTAAAATAAAATACCGATTAGAAAAATGTGTTTGTCTTGCATAAAACTCTTCAAAAGTCACCATATGATCTAATAACATCATGGCTAGGGAGGGTTTTGGTTTAGCTTGTCTTTAGCCAGGTTCAGGTTTCTTAAAAAAAAAAGAAAAAAAAAAAAGAGAGGTTCATGTGTTACTACTCCCTGTTGGATCTATCTTTCAATAATGTTTTAATAGAGTGGTCAGTTTTAACTAAAATTGACAGATAGTTAAGAAGAATAGAACAGAAATCTCAGGGATGATAAATTCTTATAAATTTTTTGAAAGTCAATGACCAAGCAGGTAAGAGACAGTCAGTATAGCACCTTGACTGGGAGAAATGTCTCAGCGTGAGTGAAGCAGTTAACTATTATGTTCCGTCTGTCAGCTGACCCACATGCACACAGTGGGAAGCAGGGAGAATTTGGTTTGTTTCCATGTAAGAATAAGGATTCCAGTTTACACAGATCCAGTGCAAGGTCTGCTTGAGACCAGAAGTACTAGAGAAGTAACGCCTGGCATGAAGCATTGGAAATGGAGAGGAAAGAAGAGTTTGTGAGACTGATGCTGTACAAGCACTCTATCCCTGTAAGGATTCAGCAAGGTATCGTAGAGTTACAGTGCAGTCCTTCCAGAGACTCACAAATCTTCACAGGTTTTTCAAGATACCACTATGGACTTGTGGCAAAGCTGGCTGTGCAATGACACATTTCCATTTTAAATAGAAACATTGTAGCAAAACATTTTTAATATGCAAAGACAATCATTAATTGCTCAAAGCTACTTCTTAAGTAACTGAGCTACTTTTTCAACCTGAGGGACCAATCTATTCCCACAATAGCCAAATTTGCGAATTTTTATCAGAAGAGAAAGTACGTAAGAGCTGCTTCTCCCCTTCTTAAAGAAAAAGTACCCTGTATTTAGGAGAAATACTGAACTTTGATTTGACTGAAAACCACAGCAAACAAAAAGACCTCAGTTATAGTTAAAATTCCTCACTTCACAGTATTTTAAAGTTTTTAATTAGATGTTACAAATGTAATCAATTGGAAGTTATTAAATTACACCATATGTGATATATTGGGAGGAATTTTTCAATTTTACTGAATATTCATAAAGAAGGCTGGTGGTTTGGGTTTTTTTTTCATCATTAGAGGCTACAGATGCAATCCTAGATATATGAAAATGGAGAGATCTTTGTTAGCTAGTATTATAGAAATGTACTTTAATCTCATTTTTAGAAAAAAATGAATCCAATAAACTATATGCAAAGAGTAATGAAAGATGACCTTAAATAAAGAGGTCAGAGGAAAACCTGAGGGATCCAACCAGATGAAATGACTCATATTAAATTTCCATATTTTTTAAGAAACTAAATAATGACGAAGAAGAAATAGAAAAATATTCTGAAAACACCAGAGAAATGGAAAGTTTGTTTAATGAGCTGCAAGTTAAGGAGAATTTTGAAATATATATAGAAGAGAACAACACAGAGAAATTTCCCAAGTTAGAATGCTCTATCAGTCTGCAATCCATTTTCTTAATAATTACCTCTTAGCTAGAAAAAAACCCAAAACAACAGTGGGTTTGGAATATACTTTGTTTTAAATATCTATAAGGCCCATAAGGAGGTTATGCAATTTTAGTAATATTTGACATTAGGTACTAGTGCAGAAAACAACTGAAAAAGTGATGATAGGGAGTCTTCAGGAAGCAGGCAGTGAGATGTTACTTATCCTGAGATAAATGGTGCTGAGAAGCTGTAAACTATAGTAATGGGTCAAAATCACAGATATTGCATCTACATACAAATAATGCACATGAATAAGAAGTATTTAATATTAATTTTTAAGAAAAATAATTGTAAAAACCACTTTCTTACTAAAATGCATTCAGGATAATTGTCAAGGCTATGGAACAGTAGTAGTAAGTGATGCTGCAGTGAGCAGCATTCCAATTTTCCCAGCTGAACTGACATAATAGATTAAAAATTTTTAAAAGTTGCATAATTCACAAAAGAAGAACTAAATCATTAGCACTGACTGTAAAATCACTTGCAAGGAAGCAACACTTTGGTTTGCTGATACCCTAGTCCTGTATTTCTTTTTAATGGCACAATGAGCTGTCAATTGAGATTAATTTCTTTGAAAGGGTCTTTTCATTGAATTAAGCTTCTTAATAAAAGTAATTACTTTTCTAATTCCCCACTGGGCTATTAAAATATAAACCAGCACCAACTGGAGAAAAAGTAGAGTCTCAGTCACTTCAGTTGATATTTGGACTGGGCCCATAACATCAGAACCAAAGCTACGGCCTTGGCAATGCAATATATAAGAAAGAATGGGGCTGAATGTGTTGCAGAAAAGAAGTAGAACCAAGAATTTAATAACTGTAATGCAGAAAGAAAATGATGATTTTGTTTAATTATAATTAGGTTCCCCATAAATTGATATATTTTCAAAAGCAAAGAAAAAAAAGAAAAAGGAAGAGCAGCAGCTTTTCCTTGCAATAGTTAGATCAGATAGCTAAGGGCTTAGCTACTAACCCAGCTAAGAGAAAAGCAGATGAAAGCAAGTTTAATGGTCTTACTGAAATGTTGAGACTTTTATTCATGTAATAGGAAGCCCTTCCTGAAATTTATAGTAAGCCCTTCCTGAAATTTACAGTTTCTAAAAGAGATAATGTCTGGGCAAAGAGTTCCCTGAATTTGTAGCAGATTTTACTCTATCTCCATAGCACAAATTTGGTGCTGTGTAATGATATCTGAAAGAGGTTGGGGGATGGTTGTGGGATTTTTGTGGAACTAGCAGAGTTGGGCTGCACAGCAAATAATCAAGTGATTTCTGTTGAGAAAATGTATCCTGGGAAAAGCACACTGGACACTGATTAATATGGAAAAACACTGCACAGGCCTCGAATATTTTTTTCTGTTCCCAGACACTCCAATTTGACCAAAGGGGTGTAGATATTCAGTTCCTGTGGAACAATTAGCTGCTGCATTAAAAATAAAAAATAGGTGGGCTGCAAAACAAATGGAAGCTTTCAAGGTGCTTCTTTAATTAAATTAGTTGTTTATTTTTATTAAGAAACACGAAGATTTTGTGATCTAAACCCCAGGACATTACAGTGAGAATCATGAGATCTTTTCACTTCCTGATCCTGATGCTGACTTGCAGGATAACTCTGAGATTCCTGTTTCTGTTACTTGAGTTCTGTTTTTCCATTTGTCTTGTCTAAATGTGAATTAGGTAGATCTGCTTCTTTCTGTGTAGCACCTAGCATACATGTAGTACAATTCACTATAGGCTTATGAAATTCAGGTGAAACAACTGAGATGCATCCTGGAAACAGCACTTAAATAACTAAAAATCAACCTTTTGGAAGTGTGTACCTCCACGTAAGCCAGAGAGGCTGGTCTCTAAGTTCTTCCTGGCTTTCTCTTTACAACAGCAGAAACACTGAAAATGGCAAGTATGAAACCACATACTTAATTAGCTTTCCATCTAAACCCAGTAACTAAATTTCCATTGCATTATAGTGAAATTTCCTTCCACAGAATCATTACAAAGGGTCAATTGAACAAACTACTCAAAAATACAGTAAGTAGATTTTTGTCTATGTAGGTTTTTTTTCATTTTGTTTCATAACAGGCTTCCTTTAATATTTACATTTTGCCCTAATTCTTATAATTAGAAATCATATCTATTTCAGTGTAGCTTATAAGTAATGAGTAGATTTTCTGCATTAGGCCAGTCATCACATAGAACTGAGGACAGAGAAAAAGCAAAGTATAGTTAAATAAAGACCCCCTTCTTCCTTGGACAGTGTATAGAATGCTCTCTTTAGTTGTCTTAGTTGTTATTAAGTTTTAGCCGTGAGCAACACAGAAGAATACTAAGCACAATACATAGGTTTAACTAGAGACTTGTAATGCAAGATTTGCAATGGACTGACTGCTAGGCTGCTCAGAATTCAAGCAATAAAATTGCTTTGGGGAAGTGAACGTAAAGTAACAGGTATTGTATATTAGATGATTACACCACAGGACATTCCATAATCAGCTTCACTGCTGCCTCATAATCTCTTGATAGCTATGCCAAAATAATTTGTGTCTTGCAAAATGAATCCTCAGCCTTGAAAAACAAATGAAAGTCTAGTTTTATTATTCATGAATTAACAATAAAAAATGGTTTGTAACTATGGGAAATAACGTCCACCTTAATTAAAAAGTAATTTCAAACATTGATTTTAAATGTGCATGTCTATATCAAAATTGTCTGTTATGCCAACTGATTCATACATCGGAAGTGCTACACACCATATGAACAGAAACATGCAAGCACCTGTGAGATACAGATGTAAAGTTCTCCTACTTCACTACGTGTACAGCCTCATCTTAAAGAAACACCTTCCTGCATTGCTAGTAGTTAACATCCTTCTGGATACCAGTCAGTATATCTTTTCGTGTTTTTAATTTGGTTCTAAACAGGGACATTCTTATTGAAGGATTCTTCTAGTATTTGTATGCATATCTTGTACGGGTTTCATTCCACTTCCGTATATTTTCACTAGACCTCAACTGACAACACATATTTTGTATTTTATGTATGTGCAAAGGCACTCAATTAAACTGCTGTAGTTTGTGAAGTTACGTTACTTAGAGGCATTAAGATAATTGCACACTGTTCAAGAACTACCATCCATTCAGAATTTCATGAATTAACTACCTATTTACCCCTAAAGGTCTGAGAAGATGTTCTTCTCCTTTTTAAAGCATACTGTTCATCCAAAAATTGAAATAAAATACAAAACATTACCATTGCACATCAAGTTGAAGTGAAAGTTCATGAATACACAGTAACATAAAAGTTATTCAGTCAAAATTATTTATAGCCATATAGAATTAATGCAAGAAGACTCAATTCTTGGAAAAAAATAATCAGGAACAAAAGCAGAACTAAAACTATTAATGAATTTGATAAGCAACCTGCCTCCAGATAGATATGCTTTTCTTTAAAGATCATTTGAAAAGTGAAAATGCATCATCAGCCCACTGGACCAGAATTTAGTGAAAAAGATCTCATTCTTTTTAATATTGATTTCTCTCAAATTCTTGTATATTTGTAGTAACTTCTGGATCTGGCACTGAAGTTGGAAAAAAGGTTTGTTCACACCCCACAATATCATAGAAAGTGGGTTTAAAAACCCACCACAAGCCTGTAACATAAACCCAAAGGATACTTTAAGTGAGATTTAGCTCACGGTTTAAGGTGACTGGTTTTCCATTACAGTCAGTGAAAATACAATCAATGCAGAGTATAGAACCTAGAAATGCTCAGTAGCCCCAGTGTGGGTGTCCACTTTGGAGTGAACTAGACATCTGTCTAGGCTGTATCAGCCAGAACCTTACCGGCTATAAGGGTTTGCATTTTGTTGCACCTAGGCACCTGTATATGGGCATGTAAATTCCAGTGCCTCCATCTTCAAGCTGAATTTTGCTGTTGTCTGTCACTAAGCACCTCTTTGAAATAGTGGTTAAAATAGAGGAAAGCAAGAGATTTCTTTTTTCCTTATTTTACAGGACTATTTGACTTGCATTTTTTAATAATATTCAGAGTGTACTTAATTAAAATGGAGTAAAAATGCCACCCTTACCTTGCTGTAATTAACTTTTTTTTTTGCAAATCAGTAGCAGTTCCTTTTAAATCAATGGGGTTGTTCTGTCTCTGTGGTATCACTAATACTGCAAAACTTCTGGTTTAAAACCTGTACCAGGACAATGGTTCTTTTGCCGGTCCGGCTTTAATAAACAATATGCGTTTTTGCAGAATTCATGGCTACACCTGCAATTCTCTGACCTGAGAGATCTCAGTAGGCCCCCTGAGGCTTAGGTGCCTCATGGACTTAGTATTTCATATTCACATTTTTCTTACAGGCAGGGAGTCTGGTCTGACTTCAGAATGCTTATTGAGGCCAACCACCTTTGGGACAGGCAACAGGGCCCTTGTGGGATCATCTCTGGTCACCTCTGCCCTCGCGTGAAACTCAAGAGCGGCAAGCATAGATAAAGTGTCACGGTCAGATGTGATGAGTTTGAATTTTCTCTGGCATGGTCTGAACTCTCATAAGGCCATGAGATATACCCACTCCGGTGTCTCAAAGATGTTGCAAAGAGTTTTCTGGAAGATAAATATTTTAGGTAGGCAGAAAATTTGCCCTTATAGCCTTGTCAGGAGCTTGCTCCTGCACAGCAGTATAGAGACAACAGCATGCATCCTCCTGGAGCTGCATCAGTTAGGGAATGAGGGGGGGGTTGTTTGTTTGTCTGAAATAGTCTAAAAAGAAAAGTAATTAAATTTAATACTTATTATATTAAAAAAAGGAAAGAAAAAGAAAATATATTACCATAAAAATGTAAACCAGGTTGCTAAAAATAAACTGCATGATGCAGAGAATTGTCAATTCTGTTGTTTTATCAAGTACTTGATTTACCAGTGTGTTCTGATTTAACATGGCCATTTGAACAAGAGCACTCAGCAGCAAGAATACTACCATGGGCTATTGTTTATTTCAAACATTCTTATCACCTGTGGCTCTGCATATCTTCCATTCATTTATAACTGTGGAACATCATGGGGAGGAGAGAACAGTTTAATTACCTGACAGATTTGAGCTGGCAGTGCATGGTTTCAAAACCCATCCTTGCTTCTGGATTCAATTTCCTTTAATCTGCAAGTTAAAATGTTTGAAATGCATTTACAAATGAAGCATAACACTAGATAACAGTTACAGCAACTGCACCCTTGTTAAAAAAAAACATTTATTTTTACCAATAATGTAGTTCCATTGAAATCAAGGTCTCTTCATCACTGAATCAGTGTGTTTTCATCAACAAATCATTTTGCTTTTTATTAAGTCTGCAATTTGGGGGCTGTTCTAAGCCAAAAAAAAAAAAAAAAATCAGCCTTGCATTGTAATAACCAAGATTGGTGGAATTAGTACTCTAGGCTGGTTATAAAACAGATGGAAGTGTGTAAACTACAGGAAAGTGAACTACTGTGAAGTTACAGCAAACTAAACCCGTTGGTATATGGTGGAAGAGTGTAGAAGTATAAATGTATCCAGCAGAAAAGTCAGAGCTGACAGTTTCTCTAATCCTAATTTTCCTTATCCCACATATACCTTGATATTCCTGCTAAACTCAGTCTTTGCAGATAAGGCATATTTGCAAATAAAGTTAGTAGAAACATTATTCATATATGCTTAGTGTTATGTCTTATCATTGTAGAATAGCAATCCGAACCCATATTGTACACCCACTGAATGGCGCACAATTTATGTTATTCTACCACTAACACTTTTTCAGTTTACATAGCTGAAAACGGTTTTGTCTGCATCTTGGATAACATGTACTACCTCAGATCAGCAGTTTTCCATTCAAGCTTTAATCAAAACAATACACTGAGCATTCACATGGGGCATTAGATAAGCCTTTTGCTAGAAGCTGACTCAGAATCTCCCCATTCATTCAAATGTTTCTGGAAAATTCATTTTAACTAAATGCACACATTTTTGCTACTCAGTAAGAAAATTTATTCTATGAAGGTGAACTTGCTGCAAGAGTGCAAACCTTTGTTTAAATTGCTAACTGAAGCAGAAAAAGCACAGGAAGATCAGAGGGAAGTTATATTTCGGTAATAATAAGTATATTTTACTGATGTTATCAAAACATATTTCCTAATGATTCACATACAGTTTATTCCTTTTCACTTTATACTTCTTTGGTCATCAATAGATTTTCAAATGTACCCAGCTGAACTAAAGAGTAGGAACACAAATTAAAAGGTTTTGTTAAAGAAGAAACTAATAATGATTTACTTTTATAAGAATGATCTGTAACTCTCCATCATCTTACTTGTTGCTAGTAAGTATTTAACAGATTTGTTTACTGTGTTAAAATGTTTAAAGATACCAGTGCAATGGGAAATTACTGAGCTTCCATACACGACATGAAAAATATTGACATCAAAAATATATACTGTTAGTATCAGCATTGACATTATAATAGTACCTTCTAGAGCAGCTGTGGGATTACATTATTGATCTGTATGAAAGAAATATAGCTTAACAATAGAAAGGAAAAGAGCAAGAGCAAAAATCTTACGTTTTGAGTAAAAATAGCCATATTCTTTGGAACTGAGAAAATCCAGGCTTGTGCATATAAAAACTCTTTAGTAGCAAACTATTTTATGTTTTTCATATAGCAAAAAGAGTAAATTACACCCAGCATGCCAGGCTACAACTGTGGCCCTGCAGATAAACTTTTGACAATGCTTTTTGAAATGGTCTATAATAAATACTATGTTCTGCAGAAAAAAGATCAAACTGTATTTAATAAAAAGAGTGAAAACTGATGTTTTGTGTAGCATGGAATGACATTTTTTTCTTTATCTTCTTTTCCCATTACTTTGAACAAAGAGGAATATTTGCTTACAGGGCAGAAGAGAATGCAGCCAGCCATTAGATGTTCCGGATGTGAGTTACGGCAATAATTATTGCTACATTTTTTGTTGTTTGCAGGGTGGGTGTGTTAATATTTTTTTTTAAAAAAACAAAAAAACAAACAGGAATAGTTTTACTATAGTGAAATAGTATCAGTTTATACCATTAAGAACTATGTTTATCCCCGTTTGTAAATTTAGAGGATCAATCAGCTGAAAGATAACAGCATCTCAAACATCTGCATGAAATGCTTTCTTCCAGGCTACTTAAAATAGCAAAGTTACATTAATATATTTTGGAACAACAAAAAGAAAAATCAAACCTTGGACTGCAGAAAGGACAGTCTGAACTTCATGACAATAATTATATCAGGACACCATGTTGGAGAATATCTAAGGTATGCAGAGCCCTACTTCAGCAAAGAGATTGACAAAAGAAAGTAGTACTCAAAGCATCTATGCTATGAATGTACACGTTCAACCTCATCACTGACTTGGGCACGTGTTCAGCGCTGTCACAGATACTTACAGACACATCCACTGTGACTTAGCACTCTATTAAAATTCCATATGGTGAAGTAGGTGGCAGGATAAATTTCTTGAGCAGAAGTATGCATGATGAAAAAGGGATTTATTTTTAAGTTAAGCTTTGCATAAAGGTTTAAAACACTTTCTGCTACATTGTTCTTTCAGAATGTATTTTGTTCTATTTTCACACAGGCATACAGGAGCTTTTTCTTTTTTTAAGTGAAATTAATATACTTAATAAATTGATGACAAATTTGAAATAAAAGATAATGGATTTTCAACACTTTTGCTAAGCAGACTCAGACACACACAATAAAAAAGTTGGGATTTTACTTTTGTTCCTTAATCAAAACAAGCTCCTATGGAAATTCAGTTTGAACAAGATTTGTAGGATCTGATCCTTAGAGAATAAATGAGTCTCAGGGTAATGAAAGAATGGTGTCTGTTCAAGGTTTACCTTCCACTCTTTCATTTATTCCTCATCTTCCTCCCACATCCCCTCTCACCTTGCCTGTTGATATCCTTCACCCAGGAATCAACTGCCCTACATTTCAGCTGGAAGAACAGTGCTGGTGAATTTGAACAGCATCTGCACAGAATCTGTTTGAACGCTTGTATATGCATAACACAATAAACCCACAAATGGAAAAAACTGCACATACATAATTGACAACCACCTCATTTCTGGATTAAGTGTAAATAATGTATTCAACATCCAATTACTAATATTTCACATTCATAAAGCAGCAAGGGCTAGGTTTAGCTCCTCAGTCTTTTCAGTCTTGGTTCATAGTAGCTGTAGAAATCTCTCCTTAGTGTAACCCACTTAAACTCAGCAGAACCCATTTAAGGACAGACCTTCTAGATGTTAAAAGCCTTGTGGGACTGTCATTTGCAGCTTCAAAAGGAAAATGAAATTGGCAGTATAAAATAAGAAATGAACACTTAGAATATACGTTTGTCCGTAAATAGGCTTTTTGATGGTGCTATCTGATTTCTATTTGGAGGAGAAACACCACAATACTGGCAACAATACCAGTTCTCCATACATAAATATTGGCTTCAGAAACTAAGTTTCATTTTTATGGCCCAGAACTAATATGACTACGACAGCTGCTATACAGCAAACAAAAATTAATTGCATATCTGTTAAAAATAAGATACTTATTAATGTTGTATTGCAATAGGTTTAATATAATTGTTAATTTCAAATGACTATGCAGTGCTGAAATAATGATAAAAAACTGAAAGAAAGAGTTGTCCCCCAAAGGAATCCAAGGGTTTTCAGCTTCCCACTGTAGACAGGCAAAGCCACATGCACTAAGGCTGCATGCTCAAAGCTTATAAAACCAGAGCTCACAGCAATCAAAGCAAAACAGTTCCAGAGGTATCAGAAGATGATCTCTGTATAGCTCACTTTTGGGGTATGAGCATCAGAGTCAAGGGCTGTGGAAAAGATTTGGTGTATTCCCAAGTGAAAATACAGAGTGGTTTTTGCACTAGTCAAGTCATCTTCACTTGTGAATCACAGCTGGGATGCACAAACTATCACAAATAAATTCAGAGATGTGCTGAGTACCTTAATTTTACTTCTGTATAAACATGGAGTCTGTGTACTTGCATATTTTGCATTAATATAATCAAATACTACCCTGGAAACAACCTATACAAATGGGAATTAGAAAATAGTTTTGATAGACTTTTTTAAGCAAGGTTTCACTAACACAGTCTTACTGTAATAAAATTTTAGATGAGGGTCCTTCCACTAAAGATTTGGGTTCCCTTGCTTTCCCAGCTGATGCTACCATACCCAAGAAAGCCTTTAAAACATAAACAGGAAATATATAGACAAAGAAAAGTTCAAAAAACCCCTTAACATCAATCTTTAGACCCCAGAGGAACATAAAGAAAGAAAAATAACAAATAACAAATCCCTGCAGGTTCCTTGAAGAATTTTGCTGCCATGGAATAATGGTAATACTGACATACTTGCATTTCCCTTATGGTAGCCTACATGTCATTGTTCTGCCCAGCACTTTTTTGGACCCATTTTGAGAATGAAGAATATTTTTAAAACTTGAATCTATGGAAATTAATGGCAAAATACTGTCTTTAGTGAAGGCAGCTTCATCCACAGAAGTACAATTTTTGTAACTTTAAATTATTTATTGAAAAATAATTAGATTGTGTGTATGCATTACTACCTAGAGTGTATGTTCTGCTTAACAGAATTTTGGTAGGTATCATTTCACATCATTCCCACAGCTAAAATTGAACTTGAGAGCAGTGGAACAGATTTTGGCATTACTGTAAGGCATTTGTAAATGGGGAATCTGCCAAAGGAATTGGAGTTTTATTTTCATGGGTGACTCATTATTTAGCTGAAAACAGCTTGGGTAGCAAACCTGTTTTCCCAAATTTCATCTGAGAATATCAAAGATGATTTTTTCATGCACCTTTCTTTGAAATTCTTTGTTCTGACAAGTACTTTTGTGATTGATTATAACTAGTTAAATCAGATGTTAAGAGTCTACTCATTTTAGCAATTCCTGAATTTCTTCAGACTTCCTGAAAGACTTAGGATGATAGTTTTTGTATGATAACAAACATCATAAAAACTATATTTGTCAGAGCTGAAAAATTTAAGACACTTCTAATCTTGTTTATAGATGTTTAAGAGGCATTTATGAACACTTTTATAAATCTAAAAGCTCAGATGAAAGCAGAGGAGTTTATCTATAATCATTTATTTCATAATTATCTTGTGCCTTCTAGATAGTTGTAGCTAGATTGCTTTAATTTGAATCAAAAGAAAAGTACAGCAAAAGAAAGAAAATAGCAGCTGACCATCTGTGAAGAAACCATTGCCTCCAGCAAAACCCAAAGTATAACAGTTTACTCCTCCTAAGGCTAAAGCTAAGATAAAACAGTTTCTAATTCAAAAGTAGTTTAACATTTCTGATCATGTAAGTTCGAAACCCTTCCTTTTATGCAACCAAAAGTCTTGTCTCATAGATTTAGCCTAACAAAATCCAGGTTCCACTCATCCTAACTTTCAAAATGAAAAGATGCCTTTGGTTGGCTAAGACATCACATACAACTTTAGGTCCTTCCCTCTTCTGGTTAAACTTGATTTGGTAAGCTACTGTAAAATTGAAACATTTCTTAGCCTACCAATAATTAATTACATCATATACTCTTTCAACAGGAATTTTTCATTCCATCAGAAATTGCTGTATCATATGCCAATGAAATATACTTTTTTGAGAATGTTTATCAAGAAAATTTCTCATGACATTTTCTTGGACTGTTTTGCTCTTAAGCCTGAAGTACGGTATCTAATGGTTAAGAAAATGTGCTTCCTGTGCATGTTCATGAGCTCTAAACTCAGCCTGAGATTTCAAGTTGTTTTTTTTTTTTTTTCCACTCCTTGCTATATTTTCTAGAGACCGTAAAGTTTTCTAATTCATTGCAAGTTGGTTTAATCAAGATCTGTCATTTAGTGGCTGAAGATAAGAGCTCTTAAATTAAATTGTATTGCAGTTCTTCGAATGATGAAAACAAAATATAATTTGCAAAAGCATTTGTTAATACATACTTCAGCACTCAAAATTATTTAATTTTGTTCCCACTAAACTTCATGCAGTTTTTGCTATCTCCTTCAACATTAACAGATTTAGGTAATTTTTTACTGTAAATCTCTCCCTACGTTTTACAGGGTGCCATGGAGCCATACTCTGTGGCCCTACTGAGGATGTGCCAGGAATGCCTCAAATACTCCACAGTCAGATAAAACTAAAGATAAACAAATAATCCATCTTAGCAACCTGAAGTCTTTTATTTGTACCTCAAGCACTGGCCTATGCAGTACTTGCAGGCACATAACTGATTTTATTTTAATAACATAGGACAGAAGACTTAGCAGTTTCTTAAAAATATGAAAGAACAATATGAACCATCTAAAAAACCCCTAAAATTAGGAAGTGCACTAGGGTTGGGTAAATAACACTTGTTCAAAAATTCAAGAAGGAATTTTACGAAGAGTGGAAACTAATTCATACAACTAAAAGTGAGAACACAGGAACACCCCAAGTATGTGGGGACAGTATTTAAGACAAAAAAGCAGGGAGAGGTTGCCAGCAGAAGCCTACAGATATACTGTTGAGTGTTTTCATAAAAGACTCAACGATAAAATGACAAAGTTGCTGGTGATAATAAATTAGTCATGGCTGTAAAGAGAAAATTGATTACGAGGAATGACAAAAGTACCTGTAAAAACTGAATGAACTAGCAAAAAAGGAAAAGAGATGTTTTTACACAGTTAAGCATAAGGATGCATATGTGAATAAGAACTTCTTTGTACAAAGTATACAAATATAATAAGAAAGTGTCAAAAAGCTGATTAGAAAAAAGGGAAGCTACCACCTTATTACTGGAGATTTTTGTTTCAGTTGTTATTCAAAAGGGATGGCTAAACTGAGTAATTAGCAAGCTACAGCCTACTGGAACCAATACAGGAATGAAGTGAAATAATCAGCATTTATCTTTCCTCTGAGAATATGGAGGACAGTAGGATCAAAAGAGGTAAACAGCTGTGCTTAACTTTGAAAAAATAGAGTAGGAGGATCCAGAGAATAATAAATTAGTCAGTCTAGCTTCAGTTGTCACAAAAATACTGGAATATCTGTCTTTGGGTAAAGACTACAGTCAAACTAGAACAAACATCCACTTGTCAAGAGAAAATATCAATCCCATCTACTGTCTCCCTGTGACTAGTGATAGGCCTTACTGATAGGTGGAAGTAGTAGATACAACACATGTTCATTGTTTCAAGGCGGTTGCCAGTCTTATGTACCATTCTCATAAATAAACTAAGAATTAAGTAATACAGATGACACTATTCTAACTGCATGCATGACAAAAGTGAAGCTATACTTTGAGCAGTTACCGGTTGTCAAGCTGAAAGGAAATACTGACTGGGGTTTCATAGGGCCTATTCTGGATCCCGTATTATTCAATATTTTCATTAATGACCTGGATGATGGAATAGAGAGTACACTTATTAAATTTGCAGACAATACCAAGCTGAAAGCGTCTGCAAGCACTTTAGTGAATAGGATTTGAATTGAAAGTAACCTTGACAAATTGAAAAAGTGATCAAAAAAAAGAGAAAAAGATGCAATTCAATAAAGAGACGTACAAAGTATCACACACGGGAATAATCCCCAGCTGGAAAAATACAAGAGAAGGAAGAACTGACTACGCATCAGATTTACAGAGAGTAATGAACCACAGAGACACTAAGAGTCAAAAACATTGTAATATATGTGCAGGACCATTTTATATAGGAAACATGAACTAATCTTATTTGTTACTAGCACAGTTCAGTCTCAACACTTGCCATGGTCAAAGCAGCCTGTTTAGATGAGTGCTGCATGAATTATTTAACCATTGGGGGGGGGGGTGCAGAAAGACATATTTCTTGCCTTTTGGACTGTTTAAAAAATGAGAACTAGTATTTGCCTCACAATATGCAGAATTTGAAACCACAGACTTGTTTGCCGCAACAATTTTCTGTCCCAGTTGAGTTAAAAGTTACAGAACTGCTATAGCTTCAAGTAGGAAAAGTATGGTACAAAATAAATTGTAGGTGTTGAACAATAGAAAAAACTGGTAGCCACAAAGATGACAGGTTTTGATTAAGTGTGAACCACAGTGGGGAATTTTGTACTGAAAAATTCACATTACCACCATACGTTGTTAATATTTATGGATTCATAGCAACAATAGTCTTCCCTTACTATTATACATTGCATAATATATCTTCAGCAGATATTCTTCAAATACGAGAGAGGAACAACCAGCTAGAGTGGAGATTCAGAGAGGGTAGGGAATTTCAAAGCTCATGAATGAAAAATGGCATACTGTTGCAACATATGTAATCATAGTTTATGTGTGAAACATGGAGTAATTATTCCATGCAATATTCACCAACACACTTCACAGCCATCACTATGCCTACTTTCACAAGTGCATAGAATAAGTTCATGAAAGATAGGAGAGTCATGTCTCCAGCTTTTGGGATCTGACTGATCAGAAATTATCTTCACTGGCAAAATTAATTAGACTCTTAAAAAAAAATTAAGAGATTTTCAGACAATGCTTAGAACACTGGTTATTTTTCTATATCTTCTAAAGAGCTGTTGAAATCATTACAACAAATAAAAGATTTTTGCACTCCTATCGTTAGGATTATTAAAATACCCTTTACCCCTCACTATCTATACTATTTATTTATTGCCTTTTCACCCTGCTTGGGCAATGAAATTAGGCAAAACAAATATACACTTGTCGATCAGCAATTTGTGATGTATAGCCTATGCTGTGGAATGTGGGGAAGCATATATAGGTCATTGCATCAGTATAGTTAATGTACTAGTCTATGATTGTTTTTAACTAAAGGAACAAAAATGGAAGGTTTAATAATGCTCTGTGATCTTGAAACAAGCTTGTTCCTTTCTTTCATAATAATGGCACATGCCTAGTGTATCTTTGCAGAATCAAATATTCATATAGGACTGAGTTTATAATTTTTTTAATAGAATTTCATTTTCATTTCAGTTAGGCCTTAATGATTTATACTCTGCATAATTACTTTCTAGAGTTTAAAACTGGATATTGTCTTACTTCTGACCATCTCTGCTGATCTAAATGCTATCAAGAGCAGTCTCCTGAAATACTGCATGGACTCCATCTATTTGCGAGCTATCGTTCATGTGACTTATATTTCATCTCTACAGCGTTATGTGTGTTATGATAATTGGTTATAAGTATTGACATGGGATGAAGGTGCTCCTTTAATCCAGTTGATTTTGGAGCCATTATAGGCATAATTCCTAATTAATTACACCATTCATGCTTGTGGGTGTGAAGTCTTTCCCTTACTTCTTGCTACCTGTGAAGTTATGGACCTAAATCAGAATGCCATATAACAGGTGTTAAGCAAATTTTATGTTGTTCTTAAAAAACAGAAAACAGCAAAACATACATAGTACTAGATAAATAGTACTAGGTAGTTACCTTTCAGGCAAATGTGGTGATTTTAATGGAGTGAGTCTAGGAGTAAAGCACAACTCAGTATAGAAACATCTCAATTAAATTTCAATGGTAATCATATTAATTAGAAAGAAAGTCAAGGAAGTGACTTAAGTTCTAAAAAGCTTCTGTTGATTTCACTGATAATAGTAAATTGAAAATCTTATGCCTTTCTGATACTTCCCAAAAAAGGAAGAGAAAGTAATTGAGAAACGAGAGCTTCTTGTCTAGTAGAAAATGCAGTGAGAGATAGAAATCTTGCCAAAACATTTAAATTATTGTCATTTCCTAATTAGGGAAATATAATTTCATTATTTAAATGACTTTAAACACAGTTAAAATATTATATATTCAGTATATTTGCATTTTTATAAAAATAAACATATCACCTGCTACAGTGAGGCCCTGTTGCAAATTCTATTATTCATGCTCATTTAATTGAATAAATTAAAGAAAATTAGTTTTACATTCTATGAAGTACTGCTTTAATCTTCTAAACTTGTTCTTAGGATGAGGTTTGTTTATGCTTGCTACTGAATGAAGCATGGTGATTTTAGAACTAATTTTATATATTCTAAGAAAGACAGAAAAGGTCTCCAGACTCTTCTCAGCTACTGAGAAACACTTTTGTTTCTGCTGTTCTCTTGAGATCCAGACTGAAAAAGCTTAACAGAGAAGATATGGGACAATCAGGTCTTTTTGACATAGTTACTCATAGAGGTAGTGGGAAATTTCTCTTCAGCCTTCATACCAGACTTTAGCCACCTGTATTTTTAAATTGCTATTAATAAATGAGATGCAAATAAGAGTTATGCCAACTTGTGTTGGAAATAGTTAAATACAGGGAAGTCATCATAAGCCAGCACATATCACAGGAGTAATACACCATCAGAATGGAAGAACTTACTTTCTAAAGTCAAAAATTGTTGTTAATGATTTTACTATTTTCCATTTGCATTTGATATTCTTCTGGAGTATTTTAGTCAAAGTATGCCTAACAAAGGACACTGGTTAAAAAACATTAACTGTTTTTTGTGTACAACTCCTATAAAGGAACTCATATTAAGATGAAAGACATTCTTTGCTTCAGTGACTTTCTGAATGACGCTGATTATAGAGGTCTTCCTACATAAAAGATGGACAAAGTGGAATCAAGAGGGGTAAAATACTGACATTTTCTTGGGGTTCTATCTAAAAACCACTCTTTTTGAAATAACCAGACTTTGGTCTTGTTCTTCCATAATGTTTTGCCCTCGATCTATTCCAGTCTTTTAAACTTTTTACAGCCTTTTTTTTCCTGAGATATAGCATAATGGAATACCTGGAACACCATATGTTTCTAATATGGGTATTAGCATACTCTGATAGCTGACCTTTACCTATCAATGCGTTAAACTTCCGTTATTCATCACAGTGCCTACAATGCAAGTTATTCTTCTGTATGTAAACGAACTGAAGTAAATGTACCTCTAGACTTTCTGCCCAGATGTTAACATGGTAAAAAGTATCATCTATTCATTGCAACAGTTATTTTTAGAAAAGACAAATAAGATTGCTGTGATTCGAAGTCACGATTAAATTCTCGTATTTCCTCTTTTTTTTTTCTTCTTTTAAAAAGATACAACTGATACAACCCACTCACTGCCATTTACCACCATTAATGATTCCAGAAACAGTTAATAACTAAAAATTATCCCTAAGCCAAAAGCAGCTGCCACGCCTCAAAACCACTGAAAATTATTTCACTAGAACTTTTATGCCTAAACATGGATTTAGAAGTTTGCCTGTAGACAGCCAAGTGTGAGCATCTTTATATGTGTGTATTTTGTTGCATCTTAGGGTAACCAAGTTAGTGAGGGGCCTGGAGCACAAGTCTTATGAGGAGTGGCTGAGGGAACTGGGGCTGTTTAGTCTAGAAAAGAGGAGGCTGAGGGGAGACCTTATCACTCTCTACAACCACCTGAAAGGGGGTTGTAGTGAGGTGGGTGCTGGTCTCTTCTGTCAGGTGGCTGGAGATAGGACAAGAGGAAATGGCCTCAAGTTGAGGCAGGGGAGATTTAGGTTAGATATTACGAAAAATTTTTTTACTGAGAGGGTTGTCAAACATTGGAATAGGCTGCCCAGGGAAGTTGTTGAGTCACCATCCCTGGAGGTATTCAAAAAGCGAGTGGACAGGGTACTTCAGGACATGGTTTAGTGGGCATGGTTGATGGTTGGACTCGATGATCTTGAAGGTCTTTTCCAACCTAAATGATTCTATGATTCTATGATTCTATGATCTTGCTGGCTGCCAAACTGTCTATATCAGTCAAAATGGATTGGTGTTTGATATGTGAGTACACATAGGGACTGGGAACACATTTTAGAGCATCAGACATTTATTGGCACCTTTACTGCCTAAGGCTTGCAATACAGATAGGCTTCACAATGGAACAGGTACTTTTCCATGTTGTGCACTGAACACTGTGAAATCAAGGGCAACCTATGGAAATGCCTTTATATATAAAATATTCTTTAATTTTGAGGTACAAAATACCACCCTTCAATCTGAAAAAGAGAAGCAATACACTAAAACTAACCGATCCTATGTAGACACTGTGTAGAAAATTAGAGTTACTGTAGTTAAAGTGATGGCCACTAAGAAAATTAACACTATGTAATGATCACCATTTTAAACTTTGTATTGATTTTAGTGGAAGTTGCCAGGTTAAAACAATTTTTAGAACTAAAAAATAACTTGTTGAAATAAATGGATAAATTTATGAACCCCATTCTCAGAAGCACGGGAAACTTCTTCGATTATTATTAGGGCAGTATTATAATACATTGCATGTGGAAGGGCGGTATGACCATGCCATTAGACTTAATGTTTCCCCCACCCTCCAGCAAACAGTATACCATCTGGAAAATGGCTCCTGGGAACCATAATATAAAAAAAATTGCGAGTATTAACAGAAAAAGGGGGACGGAGCTGAAATCAGTCTTGGTCCCATTTCCATCCAGCAGAATTGTACTTTAAAGCTATTGAAGCTGGCATCATCAAACGAAAATGTCACAGACTCTCAAAAGCAAAGGACAGACAATTCTACAGATTATTGGATCATGTCCTATTTATAGACATCTAACCTTTTCAGCCCCAAAGAAAAGCAAACAGAAAAGTGGAGTCATGTCATAGATCCAAGCCCAAAATTACAGTAATTTTGTACTGTTATTGTATTTTGTTAATCACAGAGACTCAGCAAAACACTAAATGAGTCACCATTAGTATGAGCAACATTTCATTGTCAGAGTATATAAAACTACCGTACTTAAATATTCCTAAAAAAAAAAAAAGAAAATGAAAAATCTGAAAAGCTCTTTGCCTTGTATGAACTTTTTATCTCTCTGCCTGTATATCAACAACATAATTTTTTCCAGTAACTGTTTAAATAACAAGCTACACTTTGGATAATGACTGGGAGGGAAAACAGGTAAATTGTGCAGTTCTGAAGTCAATCAGTTATAGTATTAAATTCATGCCCTAATTTAAATCTTATCTAGAAAAAAAAATCAGACAAGTCATGAAGTGCAAGATAAATAATTATAGGTCTAGAAGCACAGTCAATCTCAAAGAACTCTGGAAGGCAAGAGCTTTTACAACATTATCTACATAATCTAATTGCAATGGGCAGGCAAAACTCTGCAAAACCTTTGCATACTTGGGCCTAATACTGATGAGTCTCAGCAGTAGTTGAGACATAAGTAAACTGGTTTCAGTTCTAGATTCTTTCCAGGGCTTCGCAAAGCTAAATTACACTACAGGATCTTTTTTTAATTGCTCTGACAAAGTATGGAATGAGGTACTCTGTACCTCAGAACAACAATCTCCTCTAAGAAAAAAACTAAAATTTAATAGTTCATCTCCATTATGTTCTTAATCTTCAACACAATCTTCATCATAGTTCTTTAAATTAGCATTATATCTGTCCTAAAATAAAAAAAAGTGGGAAGATCTGAAATCTCCCTCCCACCCCCAAACTGAGCACAGATTGCCACATGTCTGCTATTGCAGATATCTCACCAGTATTTCCAACACTGAGAATTGGTTTTGAAATTCAGTCACTCCTACATACCACGTGATTGAAACCATCACCATTTTCAATGGGCTAACAGTTATACCCCTTTTGTAGCAAAAAGAGATGTCCTTTAATGACTGCCCAAGACTAACCCCATATATTGAATCAAATTGCTCTATGAGGATAGTGCCAACCATCCTTAAATTTTAGGTGGAAAGGGGTTAGCTGTATGAAATTGTCAACTCATGACACAAATTTCTTTCCAATAGACTCACTGAGCTGTAACTGTGATGTGACAAGGGAAACATGCATCTGTTCTCAGTTCAGAACTGAATGTGTATATATATTACTTTCTATTTTAGAAATTTAGTCTTCATTTCTTTTAATTCAGTGGCGTAAGCTCCAAATAAAGAGGGCATTTATTGGTTTTCTGAACAGAGATCTTCCCATCTGATAGCAGGACGGCATTATGATTTCCAACACTGGCCTGCTTGGCAGGAATGATAGCATATGTGAGATATAAGGTCAGGCGCTGTAGGTGTTATGCCATGGGAAACTTGACAGGGTTTCTACCCCTGGTTTCTTAAGACAAACAGCAATATTACAAATGCAAAGTATGTTTCAAGAAACTTGTGATTTTCAAGTATTAAGGAAGGAACAGTTAGGATATCAATACAGTCCTGATGTAGTCTGATTTCAAAACTACCTTGGAAATTCCTTGTGTGGATTACTTACATGAGTTAACACTCTGTGCAAAAGGAAATATATATGGGTTCTGACTTCACAATATTCTACACTACGAAAATATCAGGTAATTGCAAAAAGCTAAATCATAGTCTAGAGGAATTTATACTGGCATCATTAAGTTGTGAAGAATTTATGCATTCAGTTCTTTTCACTGAATCAATCTATATTTGAACTCAAAGACTGGACTATACAGTTTTTCATATGGTGAAACATGTTTATATGAGGAATTCCACTGACATCGGTGGAGCAGCTCACATGAGAAAGTTCTCATCTGTGTAAATAAGTTTTGCACAAAGTAGCCCTTGGCAATTTCATAACCCTTCAAGCTGTTATTGCAAACCAGCTAAAAAGGCTTTGATTTTGGCAAGAGAGAACCTCGCAACAACAGGATTCTAACATTTTTAAGAATTGTTTAAACAGTCAGTTTATATAAAAAAGTACGATACCAATCTGACTGTTAGAAATTGTTTTCATCACTTGTTTGCTTGACCTGAAATCCACTCACTTGTAATTATCCTCGCAGTCCAAACTGCTTATTTAACCTACTTGTTCAGTCATTTAGATTTCTTTGCACTGGGATAGCGTTTAATGCTTCTGAAAAAAGCACACCATCATATGCAAGTTTATATTGTTGATAAGCATTTTTAAAATCTATTTGCTAAACTTCTTTCACAATTATTGGCAAGACACAGGCAATGGCAGAGGGTGAGTCATCTGACCTTTCTCAGGATGGTATGAGCTGTCCTCACGGGTTGAATTTTTGCCTTGGCTGAGTACAAGGGAAGCCATGGTAGCATATACTTAAATGCCTAACTTTTTAACATGCTAGTTAAATCATGGGAATATGTCTACAGCTTCAGAAAAAAGACGGAAAAAAAAAAAGACGGAGTATGGAATGGTCTCAAATGGTCATAAAAAATCCTTCTGCAAATATTCATTACCAGATTTCATCGGGAGGTGTGATCATAACTTGTAACAACACTGTGTCCTGCAAATGCTTACACAAGTCAGGAATTCATGAGTTTAAGTTTGATGCTGCAATTAAGTACCTTTAAAAGAAAAGGATGAGTAAATATATATGAAAATAGTTTCAGTTTTTCAGAAAAAAATATTCAAAATCAGTTAACATAATTTTACTCTGTTTTTAAGCAATAATTAAAATAATCTTTTTATTGTATTTGTAAGCAGTTCAGGTTTGAATACAAGGTATACATTATGATAGAACTTTAAATAGTATTTAGGTCTGTCTGTGCCTTGGAACCTTAAGTAACTATTAACATAACATGAGAAACAAGGATATCAGCTTATTTTTTCTGAATTCCAGCTGACTACCTGAAATCAAGCAATTTCTTTACAGTAGTGGCAAATACCTATATGTCAAGATTAATCTGATGACTCAGATACTATGCAATTATTTTAAAAGCATTTATGTCTGTTTCTGTAATTGTAAGGGGTGTCATAGGGGATAAACGTGCTAAAAACCTTTTCTATAACCCTTTATCATTAATTAAAAATATAACCAAATTAGAATATGGATATGTCCTCTAGTTTAATCTAAAAATATACTCATTAAGAGTGAATGCTTATACATACATTTCAGCAAGTATAAAACCCACGGTAAGTTTTTTTGCAAGCACTGCTGTGTCGTGGTTTAACCCCAGCCAGCAACTAAGCACCACGCAGCCGCTCACTCACTCCCCCCACACCCAGTGGGATGGGGGAGAAAATCAGGAAAAGAAGTAAAACTCCTGGGTTGAGATAACAACGGTTTAATAGAACAGAAAAGAAGAAACTAATAATGATAATGATAACACTAATAAAATGACAGCAGTAGTAATAAAAGGATTGAAATGTACAAATGATGCGCAGGGCAATTGCTCACCACCCGCCAACCGACACCCAGCCAGTCCCCGAGCGGCGCAACCCTGCCCCCCCCTTCCCAGTTCCTAAACTAGATGGGACGTCACATGGTATGGACTACACCGTTGGCCAGTTTGGGTCAGGTGCCCTGGCTGGGCATGAGAAGCTGAAAAATCCTTGACTATAGTCTAAACACTACTGAGCAACAACTGAAAACATCAGTGTGTTATCAACATTCTTCACATACTGAACACAAAACATAGCACTGCACCAGCTACTAGGAAGACAGTTAACTCTATCCCAGCTGAAACCAGGACATGCTGTAATGCTGGGTAAGACGAACTGTCAAAATAAAGATCAGAAAATCAATTAATATAAGATTTCTACATGAGCAACAACTCACTGGAGTCTTCTCCACTGTTCTGTCTTGAAATAGAATTTACATATTAGATCTATACCATGTAACGACATAACGTGACAATTCTTTGTTAGCTCCAAAATTTTAACTCAGAAATGGAAATGATAATTTCTTTTACTTCTCTTCATTTGACACAGTTCACCCATATTTTACACAATCCCCTCAAACTTCTGTTGAAAAGCTCTATAATTTTGACAGAAAGAAACTTCATCAAGAGAGCCATGTAGAAAGAATGGATTATCTGTAATTACACTCAACAACCAAGTTAACTCTACTGTCTTTGTCAGACACTTGGGGCAAAATTGGTGTTCATTTTTCATCTTGTGGAGTTCCTAGCCTTCCCTGGTCCTTAACAAATGATAAGCATTTCTGTATAATTATATGTAAAAGCATGAAAGTACAGAAGTTTCTAAAATAATTGGAGCCAAAGTTAGTGTAGTATTGGCACATAATTTATTTTCCTTCCTTCCTCCTTCCCCTAATGTTGGTTTCTCTACATACACTGTAGTTACAGTGCTGGGGGAAAATATTTTACATAATAGTATAAAAAACACAGGGGAGAACAGCTTGCATAATACTAAAAAAAAAAAAATCTTTTTAAAAAATGAGGGTAAATAAGTAAATGTGTCAAGGATATATAGTTCTCAAAATTTCAGCCTTGGAAAGGTGAAGTAATTAAGTACCACAATAAAGGTTCTTCAGGATTGAGAACATTTCGTTTCTTTTGCCTACCAATCATTGGTTTAGTTTATAACCAGTTAGCTAACATTCAAGCATTTTTTGTCTACAAAAGACAGTGAAGAGTGTTGAAACAGTTTTTAACTAAGACATACTACTCCCTCTGAAATACCAAAAGAATTCTTGTTAATTCTTCAGAATAACTTTGAGACACAAAAGCAGAAGCAGCTTTGGAAGCTTTCAAAAGCATCTGTGGAGATGCTGCTGCTGCTATCAACCACAAACTTAATCTATTTTAAAAAAATTAAAAAAAGGTCTACCTTCAGTTTGATAAAGAAGAGGGAAATGTTTAGTTGAAGGTGGGAATGCTACTGGAAACTGAACAGCAAACTGGCACATATCTTCACACATTTTAAGGAAGCATAAAGTTCATTTAGGCAAAGAAAACATTAGTATTCCATTGATAGTGTTTTCCTTCATTTCAGTGGTTTTGTCTGACAAGGTTTCAGACAGAATATAATATCTCTCAGACCTGTCAACCCTGAAAAGCAACTCCAGTGACAGGAATCATCATAAATTGACTTTTCTACTGCATAAGGGCCTTATTTTCTCACTTTGACTGAATTGGTTTTATACCTGGATAATTTTAAGCAGAGCTCACTATATAACTTGCTTTTTGTGGTATTTAGAACATAGGATTCAACTTTTTCTTTTGCAAGGTATGTCTCGAGTAAAAATATACATTTCTTGCTGGGAGAACATAGCCTAAGACAGACCACCTGCCAACATTAAAACCAAGGTGCCATGATGTTCTGTTGATGGCCTTTGAGCTGTTCTCCATTGCTTTGTCCTTTTCTTTTGTTGTCTCTCCAGCTTTCTAATCTCTTTTACTCCTCATATTTTAACCTTCAGTATTTCCCACACTCTGAAGTTAGCATTGAGTATGAAATATTAAGCATCAGCAGTAAGGTTAAAGCTCTTAAGCATAAAGCAAGATGTTACAGGGAGCTACCGTTTCTATGTTCTGAGACCCAGAGGCAAGAGCCAGCTGAAGAAAATAGGTAGATTGAAGAAAACGTATTGCTATGCTTGTTTTGAACATTTCTTCCTGTTCATAAAACCAGTAAGAATTACAACTTTTCCTAATTTATCTCTGAAGGAAGACCCTTATCCCTCTGTTCCTCCTTGCAGTGGGTATTCAGGAGTCTAACTCTCTACTGCCAGTGGTATTGGCACTGCAGAGTGCAACTAAATAGCCTGTGCTTACTGTGTCCATCTCTCCACTTGCTGCCAAAGGTCTGGGAAGAGGCAAGGTTATCTTCGTGCCTGCTCTCTAACTACCAGATGCTGGCTGATACGGGTCCTCCTTCTGAAATGGCCCTCTGTATGCAGAGGTCATCTTTTGTGGGGAGACACGATAAAGTTACCAGAAAAGCAGCTATTTTGGGGGAGTAGTGGCCCTCTACCCTACATCTGAAACATTTGAGTAGCACAAGAAGTGGGCCAAACAGTAAATCCTTTTTTTTTTTTTTTTTTGACACAGAACTTTTGAGGAAAACCCATTGTTTGACTCTGCTCATGCTTTGAGTGGCATGTAGCTGCTATAAACAGCCAAAGTATTTTGGTCACCAACTTAAAAAAATTCACATAAAGATTTTCTCTATTGCAAGATTGACTCAGATTTTTTTCACTTCCAGTGGATACTTCTTTGGAATACTTAACATTTTTTCCACAGAGTACTTCCTTTGATTCAGAGGATTATGCACCATACCAAAATACACAACCAGAAGAACAGCTGGTTTTACCACACTGAAATCAGTAATAGACATCTTAAATTCCATATACCAGGGTACTCAAGTCTTCATTTTCCTGTTCAATAGCACAGTTAAAGCTGAAAGAAAAGCAACACTTTTTACTTTACAATGCTTATTTAATGCTGGATACATCCAAGCTCCTCTATATGCCAGAACAGGTGAAGTCATCTTTGTTTCTTCGGAGTATGTATACATACACATAAATGTATAAGTTCAAAAAGTCACAGGCACGTTCAAAGCAAACTATTAATTGCTGACTGTCAGTAGCTTAAAAACTTATTTGCAGAACTTAGGGCGGAAATCCTGTTCATTTATTATTCCAGTTTATCCCTCAGCTGCAGCCTGAGTGCAGGACAAGAGGGATGCACATTACTGTGGCTAACACACAGTATTTAGATTTAGACCCCTTTAATCTTCTCTCATCAATATTTGGAGGAAAGTGGAATGCAGTGCTATACAACAATGAATAGCGAATCTCATTTCAGGTTGTCTTTTGTAGCTCTTTGTGTTTAATGAAACAATTCACTTGTTAAAGCTAATGGTGGACCACTACTATTGCAGATCTAGTTTTATTTTTCTCTGTTTGTGAAGAATCTTTAAAACCTAAGGGAATATTGCTAAATGAAGTCTTGTATCATTTATCTGCTTTAGCTATAAGAGTCCCCATGTGCTATAAAAATACTGAACCTGTTCCAATTCTTCAATAATACCCTTTCTAGAAATTAACACACTTCTGATATAATGTTTCTGCAACCCTTCTAGCTTTTAAGGATAATTTTTCAGTCTGTTTCTAGAGGTTTTAATTGAAATACTTTAAGAAAATTTCATAGGCAATGTTTTGGATTACCTACTATAAGGTAACATTACCTCTATGCCTTTGAAGAAGAATAAAACATTTAAAGTTATCTTTAAATATGGCTAAGGTTCTACAGTCTTTCTTCCTGTACCTTTTTTTTCTCTATTCCATTTTACAGAATTTCTCTCTGAAGAAATATATTGATTAATATTTCTCAAGTATGTGATTGATTCACCTTTAATACCACCTTTCACAAGCACTGTGGCAGATCTAAAGTTCTTATTAGAAGTGTTTTATTCTTTTCTATATAAATGGTTAAATTTGCAACTTGAGTGTACTCTAGGAGCATAAGACAACCCAAAACACAGAATCACAGGGTGGCTGAGATAGGAATGCACCTCTGGAGATCATGTAGTCCAACATCCTGCTCAAATCTGGGTAAGCTACAGCAGGTTGCTGTAGGTTGCTCAGGGCTGTGTCCAGTTGTGTTTGACTATCTGCAAAGATGGACACTCCACAAGCTCCCTGGGCAAGCATTTCCAGTATTTGACCACCCTCACAGTAAAGAAGTTTCTTATGTTTAAACAGAATTTCTGGTATTTCAGTTGTGTCCACTGCATGCTCACTTAGAGGAAGTTAGAATGGTTATGTCCTTAAGCACTTCAAGTCATGTTACTGCCTTTTCTGAGCTTATTTCCTTCATTGCCATCAGCCTAAAGCTGTTTAGGATCTAAACACTATGTAATTAAGCCCCTTAAAGATGTACCGAGCATGGTCTGGCCTTGATGAGGTCACTTCAAGCTTTACATTTACAAGACTCAGCTGAGAAAATACAAAATGAGAGTTTAACTCTTCAATCTTTCACAGTAGCCTAGAGTTAAGAGAACTGACTTTCCTAAGAAAGAGAAGACGTGGACTCTAAAAACCACAGTGGCTCAATGCAATCCCAAGCCCACTATTCTGCACCAACTAATTCTGCAAGCCCACTAATCCAGCACCACCCTATTCTGTACAAAAGCCCAGTTTTTCCCTCAGTTGGAACTGGATCACAGTGCCACCAAAAATGCAATATGAGACATGAAGGGGGACAGGCAAAGCATTTTCAATTCCATTCCAAGAGCCAGATGCACTGAGCATCACCATAAATATACCTATCCTTGCTTAGAACCTGTTTTTCTGTGGTTTTCTTTCTTATCTTTACTATTGTTAGACATTTTATATTATTTTTACTTTGCATACTGGTTGAACTTCTAACTAGCAGGCCTAGAGCATCAGCAAAATTTACTAATTGCACTCCATGCAGAATCCAGGCTGCTTACATCAATCCACTTATTTTGTCATAATGAAATGAATATCAATGCAAAACATATGAAGGAAAACGACTGGATCTGACAGCAATGCCTACGATAAACACTGTTTTCTCAAGTTCACTCAAGTACTGCTTACTTTAATTTTTTCATGCTTCATGATTTAAGCTGTCAAGATGTTAACTATTCATGCTGGCAGACAGCAACACCTGAAGATATTCCAAAACCAGCTGTGAAGGAGGAAGTTACATGCTTTTCTTTCTCTGTGAATTGAAGGGGTTTTTAGAGGTTTGTTTTCATTCTTGTTCGTCTTGTGCGGTTATTTGATCAATATAAGATCCTAAATAAAACCAAGATAAAATAAAGCAAGCATGCTCTTCCTTTTATTAATTTTGTGAAACAAAAAACCCTCAAAACTTTAGCCATCACTAAAATATAATCTTATATAAGTCAGTCAGATTTATTTTACTTTTCCTTGGAGACACCTGACATTTTGACAATACGGTGGTTTTATCATCTTCCTTAAGATCCTATGTTTATTGAAAAGCCCATATATTATATCAAGGTATTGTAATGTTTGTGCGTATGCTTTACAATCAGAATTCATCAAATGGAAGGTTTAATTTTTTCATTAATTTTATAGTCCATATTTAAATTATATCTTTGCAATTACTTAAATTTCAGAGATTCCTCCAACATTTCTTCACCACCATCATTTCTACAGACAAGTAAAGATTTCTTTAAGTCTAATAAGTAACAACAGGCTTTTAAAATGATTGAGCTATTTATTACTTCTAAAAATTATCACAGAACTGGAATATTCCTTCAGTGGTCATTATCCTCAAGGAAATGAATGTATATATAAAGTTTATTTTCATATCCCTAAGATTTTAGCAATTCTCAGGGCGAAGGTAGAAATAAAAAATATGCAATACCACCTAGGATGGGTTCTTACCTAGTTAAAATTTGCCAGTGTTATAGTGGCATTTAGAATTTGTGCTATTCAAGTGTCAGCCCCTCAAAATTAGTTTTTATATCAGAGTTGATGCTACCTCATCAGCCCCATCCTCAAATATCTAAATAAATATGTTTCTGAATGAGATTTTAACCTTTTTTCTTTTATGCTCTCCTATCTGATACTATTTTTACCCTTTTTTCTTCTTACAAAAACACATTTTGAAGTGTGCACAAGAAATTTGTGCACAAGAAATTGCAAAAAGAATTCTCACAAGAAATTCCCACAATTTTACACAAATTAATGACTCAATTTCCTTTAGCCTTAATAATGAAATGCCAGGAAGTATTTGTTTAATATCAGAGCATTTTTTTTTCTTCTGTGTCTCAGAGCATCAGGTAAGCCCTATTTCTTCCTTTTATGAAGAAATGAAAGTGATATCAAAGTGACCATGTGTGCCATATCTCATCCTGTACCTTATCTTTGTGAGTTCTTATAATCTGCAATGGCAAACTCGCTTTTATTTCTGCAAGTGGTTCAAATCTTCCACTTGTATTTTCACTTTGTTGCTGGGATTTCTGTATATCAGTGCAGAGCTCTCAGAATAGTTTTAGAGAATATATATTGGCCATATCATGCGGTAGCCCAAATCTTTATGATGTTTACTTTTCCATTTTCTAACTGAAAGAATATTTACTTATGCATATACAAGAATAATTTCTGTTTGAAACCCCCATCAAGTTTTTAATGACTACTTCATATTTTTAAGATACTTTAAAAACCTTTCACTTTGAAGTCAAGATTATTTATCCAGTGCTTTAGCAGTGCATTTTTTTTCTTTTTCAGAGGGGAAAAATATTGTATTTACCTACCAGATCTCTTCTCCTAATCAGTTTACTTAATCCAGCTGCATCCCTTTACCCAATTTTTTATATTTTACTTTCATCTCTAAACATTTACATTCTTCTGTCACAAAGAATGTATTACATGCCATATTAATACACATTCAATCCACTAATATTATCTCCACTTTTCTAAAAGAAAAGGGAAGCTCAGAGATTCCCCCTCTGAAAGACACCTGTCAGTTCAGATCGGTCACACTCCAATCAAAACTCCCATCTCAAGTCAGGTTTTCCTTGCTTTTGCAGAGGTCTGCTTGAAACAAGCTCTGTACGTGCAGCCATTACATGCAACAAAGCCACCCCAATGCAGCATGCCGCTGGGGGTACTACAGTCCATTTTTCAGCCAGACAGCATACCAGGCCAACACAGCTAACAACTGAAAGAACTGGGTATTTCCTTAACACAGCACAGTTCTCCAAGGAGACTACTCTGTGTGGTACCAGCCTAAAAGATCTGGAAACCTTTCAGCAGTAATCCCCACAGCAAGCAGGAGGAATGCAAAACCAGATCAGAAGTTACCAGTATTTGTTTACCTGTTTCAAACACAGAATTTACTGTATTTCACTACGTTTTATAATTTCTTTGCCCACAGATTACATACAGGATAAAATTACACCATTTTGTCATAGGAGTTGCTGAGATGAACTATTTCATTACAGTGAACAGAGATTGGACCATGACATAATGCAAGTCTTATGCAAAAATAACAAAGATTAACTCTTCTTGGTAATTTCATACATCAACTGTAATGAAACATAGGTAAAACTGGAAACATTGAGCATGTAATTCCTAGACACTTTCATTAAGATTTCAGATGTTTATTTACCATGGCACTTATAATATGCTAATATTAAAATAATATACTTAAATATGTAAGATAATTGCATGTATTGCAACATTATTTTCACATGTACATATAATTATCATAAAGTATAGAAAATACATATACTGACAACAGCTCCCACCACGTAGCTTTAATACAGGGTTGGTAAGACTGTGGCAATGGACTCCTGTGAGAAGGAAAGGAGGGGCCAAAGGCAGGGCCTGTTGCAACCTGATGGATCACTAATTGAGGCATCCATCATTGACCACAGTTTGGAAACCCCTAGTTCCTGGTACAGTTTGTTTAATACAGAAGACAAATAAAATGAATTCATAATAAGTCTGCTATTAGCAATGAGATAACTCAATAATTTACCTGATAATTACTGTTCAGTAATTTCCAGATTCTTGTTTTTAGATAACCAAGCCGAAATACAGCACAAGAGAAATGTATTCTTTGTAGGAAAGTAATAATAATAACCCCCCTCCCCGTCAACATGGAAATTCAAACTGAAAGAGGCTTTCCATTAAAAAAAAAAAAAAAGTCAATGAAATTATGGCTTATTTCTGCAACAACCCTGTGAGAATGTTTTCACAGATGAAAAAAATTACATGTAGCTGATGTTATAAAAGATTCACCTTAACAATTCACAGAAATTGATAAATATGAAGTTGACTGACCATGGGACAAGTTCTAGCAGCCTACCTGGCTAACAAGCTCATCTTTAAATAGGAATCCTTCCAAGTTTATTCATAAAATTGGGAACAATAATCAGAAAAAACCCAACCCCCAAACCACCCAAACAAAAAAAAAACCAAACGCATCGCTGACAATATAGAATACATTGTAAATGTTTCCTTACAACTAACATTTTATAGTATGAATGCTAAACATTATATACCTGTTTCCACTTGAGTTGCTTTATAGCTAGACTATAGTCAAAACTGTAATCTAAGTAATTAAGAGTCCATGCATCCTATATGGCTGGCGATAGGTTTGGGAACACATTTCTTAAAATCTTCTTGGGAATGTTTCACATCTCCTTTTGTCCTTTCACTACATTGTTAAATTTTGCTCTCCTACTTATCCAGGTCATAAAATTGGGGTCATGTTTAGCTACAACCTAGAGGTGAAAACTAATTAGTGCTTACACAGTGTTTTAAACATGCAAAGCACCATATAAATTTGAAGTTATCAGAGGTTCACAAAGCATACTCTACTTCAAAATATATTTTTCATTGCTATTGTTTAAAAATTACATTGGACTCATAACTTCCTCTTTAAACTGGGACTTAGGCTAGATTTGAGAGACAAAACCTTTATAAGTACCTATCTCTAATAAGACAATAGTATCAAGAGGACAGTATTGTCAGGACTGAGTTAAAGAAAGGCTCTTTATCAGACTCTGACCTCTGTCACTTGTAAGAGTATATGTGGCATGTTTTGCACTGATTCATCAGTAGCAATATAGAATCATAGAATAGAATCATAGAATCATTTAGGTTGGAAAAGACCTTCAAGATCATCGAGTTCAACCATCAACCATGCCCACTAAACCACGTCCTGAAGTGCCTCGTCTACGTGCTTTTTGAACACCTCCAGGGATGGTGACTCAACAACTTCCCTGGGCAGCCTGTTCCAATACCTCACAGTACCTTTCAGTAAAGAATTTTTTCCTAAAATCCAATCTAAACCTCCCCTGCCACAACTTGAGGCCATTTCCTCTCGTCCTATCACTAGTTACTTGATAGAAGAGACCAGCACCCACCTCACTACAACCCCCTTTTCAGGTAGTTGTGGAGAGCAATAAGGTCTCCCCTCAGCCTCCTTTTCTCCAGACTAAACAACCTCAGTTCCCTCAGCCGCTCCTCATAGGACTTGTGCTCCAGGCCCCTCACCAACGTGGTTGCCCTTCTCTGGACACGCTCCAGCACCTCAATGTCTTTCCTGTAGTGTGGCGCCCAAAACTGAACACAGGATTTGAGGTGCAGCCTCATCAGTGCCGAGTACAGCGGGACAACCACCTCCCTGCTCCTGCTGGCCACACTATGTCTGATGCAGGCCAGGATGCCGTTGGCCTTCTTGGCCACCTGGGCACACTGCTGGCTCATATTCAGCCGGCTGTCAGACAGCACACCCAGGTCTTTTTCTGGCGGGTGGCTTTCCAGCCCCTCTTCCCCAAGCCTGTAGCGCTGCATGGAGTTGTTGTGACCCAAGTGCAGGACCCAGCACTCGGCCTTGTTGAACCTCATACGATTGGTCTCGGCCCATCAATCCAGCCTGTCCAGATCCCTCTGTAGAGACTTCCTACTCTCAAGCAGATCAGCACTTCTGCCCACCTTGGTGTCATCTGCAAACTTACTGAGGGTGCACTCAATCCCCTCATACAGATCATTGATAAAGATATTAAACAGAGCTGGCCCCCCTACTGAGCCCTGGGGAACACCACTTGTCACTGGCTGCCAACCGGATTTAACTCCATTCACCACAACTCTTTGGGCCCGGCCATCCAGCCAGTATTTTACCCAGCGAAGCATACACCCATCCAAGCCATGAGCAGCCAGTTTCTCCATGAGAATGCTGTGGGAAACAGTGTCAAAGGCTTTATTAAAGTCTGGGTAAACAACATCCACAGCCTTTCCCTCATCCACCAAGTGGGTCACCTTGTCACAGAAGAAAATCAGGTTAGTCAAGCAGGTCCTGCCTTTCATAAATCCATGCTGACTGGGCCTGATCCCCTGGTTGTCCTGCACATGCCATGTGAGCACACTCAAGATGAACTGTTCCACAATCTTCACCGGTACTGAGATCAGGCTCACAGGCCTGTAGTTCCCCGGATCCTCCTTCTGACCCTTCTTGTAAATGGGCGTCACATTGGCAAGCCTCCAGTCATCTGGGACCTCCCTTGTTGACCAGGATTACTGATAAATGATGGAGAGTGGCTTGGCAAGCTCCTCCACCAGCTCTCTCAGTACTCTTGGATGGATCCCATCTGGTCCCATAGATTTGTGAGTGTCCAGACGGTGTAGTAGGTCAGTATTTCCTCCTGGATTAAGAGGGGTATATTCTGCTCTCCATCCTTGCCTTCCAGCTCAGAGGGCAGAGTACCCTGAGGATAACTGGTCTCCCTATTAAAGACTGAGGCAAGGAAGGCATTAAATACCTCAGCCTTCTCCTCATCTCTGGTAGCAATGTTCCCCTCTGTATCCAGTAAAGGATAGATATTGTCCTTGGCTCTCTTTTTATTGTTAAAATATTTGTAAAAACATTTTTTGTTGTCCTTACAATAGTGGCCAGATTGAATTCTAGCTGAGCTTTTGCCTTTCTAATTTCCCCTCTGTGTGACCTAACAAGATCCCTGTACTCTTCCTGAGTTGCCCGCCCTTTCTTCCAAAGATGGTAAACTCTCCTTTTTTTCTTGAGTCCTAGCAAAAGCTCCCTGTTCAGCCAGGCTGGTCGTCTTCCTCGGCGGTTTGTCTTGCAGCACATAGGAATAGCCTGGTCCTGAGCCATGAAGATTTCTTTCTTAAAGAATGTCCAGCCTTCCTGGACCCCTTTGCCCTTCAGGACTGTCTCCCAAGGGACTATCTCAACCAGTGTCCTGAGAAGGCCAAAGTTTGCCCTCTGGAAGCCCATAGTGGTGGTTTTGCTGACCACCTTCCTTGCCTCACTAAAAGTTGAGAATTCTATCATTTCATGGTCGCTAAGCCCCAGATGGCCTCTGACCATCACACCTCATCACACCTCCCACCAGTCCTTCCTTGTTTGTAGAGTAGGTCTAGCAAGGCTCCTCCCCTGGTAGGCTCACATACCAGCTGTGTCAGGAAGTTATCTTCCACACACTCCAGGGACCTCCTAGACTGCTTGCTGTCTGCCATGTTATATTTCCAGCAGACATCTGGAAGGTTGAAATCCCCCACGAGAATGAGGGCACACGATTGTGAGACTACTGCCAGCTGCTTGTAGAATGATTCATCTGTCTCTTCGACCTGGTTGGGCGGTCTATAACAGACTCCCAGCACAATATCTGCCTTATCGGCCTTCCCTCTCATCCTTACCCATAAGCATTCCACCTTGTCATCACAATTGTGGAGCTCTGTACAATCAAAACACTCCCTAACATAGAGAGCCACCCCACCACCTCTTCTACCTTGTCTATCCCTTCTGAAGAGTTTATAGCCACCCATTGCAGCATTCCAGTCATGGGAGTCATCCCACCATGTTTCTGTGATGGCAACTAAGTTGTATCTATCCTGCTGCACGACGGCTTCCAGCTCCTCCTGTTTATTGCCCATGCTGCGTGCATTGGCATAGATGCACTTGAGCTGGGCTATTGATTCCACCCCAAACATTGGCATGCCAACCCTAGGCTCATCTCCGGTGAGCCTAGTTTTAACCCCTTTCCCCTTCAAACCTAGTTTAAAGCCCTCTCTATGAGCCCCGCCATCTCATGAGCGAGACACCTTTTCCCCCTTTGAGATAGCTGGACTCCATCTGTTGCCAGCAAGCCTGGTGCCATGTAAACCTCCCCATGATCAAAACCCCAAAATTCCACCAATGGCACCAGCCTCTGAGCCACGTATTAATCAGGTGTGTTTTCCTGTTCCTTTCAGTATATTTCCCTGCCACTGAAGGGATTGAGAAAAACACTACCTGTGCTCCTGATCCTTCTGCTAATCACCCCAGTGCCCTGAAGTCCCTTTTGATTGCCTTCAGATTTCTTCCTGCAATCTCATCACTGCCAACCTGCACAACTAATAGCAGGTAATAATCAGAGGGCCGAACCAGACCAGGGAGTTTCCTAGTTATGTCTTTTACCAGGGCCCCAGGGAGGCAGCAGACTTCCCCGTGGGATGGGTCAGGTCTGCACATTGGGCCCTCTGTTCCCCTCAGAAAGGAATCGCCTATGACAATTACCCTCCTTTTTCTTTTTTCAGAGGCTGTCAGAATGTGTGGGGCTGACTGACTCAGCCTAGGCACCCCTCTGGGTAGGCCTTCATCTACACCCTGATCTTCATTGACCTGGTCCTCAAGTTCCAGAGCCCCACACCTGTTGTGTAAGGGCAACTGGGAAGGTGAGGGAGACCGGGAGGGGATTCACCTGCCTCCCCGAGCAGGGACCTGTATCCATTCCCCTCCATCTCTTAGGTCCCCTCCTGCCTGGTGGCAAGAGGGCAGGGGAACCTCCACTTCTTGTGGAGCCTCCATCTGCTGCCTCTGCCTCAGGGATGGTAGGGTGTGGGCCCACCAATCTATCTCCCTCTCACACTCCCTGATACTCCTCAACCTTTCGACTTCCTCCTTCAGCTCGGCCACCAGGCTGAGCAGATCATCCACCTGGTCACACCTCACACAAGAGGTGTCCCTGCTGCCCTCCGTCATCAGTGGTAGACTCAGGCACTCCCTGCAGCCAGACACCTGGACAGCTGCACGTTTACATGGGAGCTCTGTCTACATCACCACATTTTTCCTAGCAATGGCTTTCACCCAAATGGCAACCATACCTGGGTCTCCTTCTGAGGCTGATGCCCTCCGCTTGAGTAGCCTTCTCGGGCTGGGAAGAGGGGCTGTGCCCTCCTTGCACGCCCTGCCTGCGTAAACTGCTGCACCACGACCTTTCTGACATGCCACGCCCTTTCTGACACACCACGCCCTGTTCACCAGCACTCCTCAGGGCCGTTTAAATCTCCTGCGGTGCCCCAGTAATGCCTGCATTGCATCAGCCTCTCTTCTCTCATGAGAGCTGCCAGCTCTGGATGGGTCTCTCTGCTCTTCTTCAGGGTTCCTGGGCTTCAGGAACCTCCTTGTCTGCCTCAGTCTAGCACTTAGCCACTGACTTACCATTGCCGCTGCTGGTCTCGTCGCTGACTGATACAGTGTTACATCAATCATTATTTTTTGGATTTGGAGGAGATCCAAACAAATATTTGGGAAAATACTGTGCCTATATGCACTGAGACAAGAGAAATGAGAAGATAGCTCAGCAATGAAAGGGCTTGTTTTCTTTGTTTTATTTACAAATGCCTTTATATATCCATTATCAGTGTTACTGATGTTACCTGTATCTTTTCTCTGGAGAAAGGGACAGTGCGTGGTGTGATGTATACTCATAAATAAATGTGTTGCAGAAATTATTATTCAAATCTGATTGAGAAACTTTTTCACACCCTTGACAAGCAGGGCTGGCAAGAAAAATCATTAAGAGACCCACATCCTAGATGAGGCTGTACACAGGCAGACATTACCACACCAAAGGGCTGAGGAACAGATACACGGTGAAAGTGTTCAACGTTATCTCAAACCTTGACTAATTCATGCAATGACAATGCTTCACAGGGTTTGAGACAGAAAAGATAAAAAGACGGGACTGTACAAAGCAGAGAAGCAGCAGTTCACCAATGTACTAATGCCCACTTGTTTTCAGACTTTCTAGCAATTACTAATGCATCCACACCTGGAAGAATTATTCTTCCCTTATGAGGAAAAATTGATTAACAATAATATGTATCCACATTCTGATTAAGTGCAAAGTTCATTGTGATCTTTTATTTGATCCCAACTGTATGTACTTCCCAGCATGCAGCAGCAGACTCAATATTCCTGGAACACACAAAGCATAAGGCATAAACCAGAACAGAAAATTTATCCATTATTTGTGATTTTGCAGTTTTTCCATTACACACTGCACATGTTTCATTGAAACATGGTATTCATAATAAAGATTCTCAGTTTTACTTGCACCCATCTCATCACGGGGGAGATGTCAGATCAAAGAATAAGAATAAACTAAGACAAGGAAAAAATACTTTCCTTTTTAGTCTCTCAATTTTTTCAGAAGATAAGAACACTGAAAGCAAACCTGCCATCTGTAAAAGAAAGACGGTTACATTCCTTTCTCAAGTACTTCTCTGAAAAAGTGCAGATTTGTATGAAGTATCCAACATGTTAAAAGAATCTACTCCAGAGTTGAGTGGGGAATTAAAATAGAGGATCATATTCCCATTCATTTTTGAAGAGACAATCATGGAAGAGTATTAAAAGCAATCTGAAAGGGAACTTGCAATTTCCCCTTTGTGGATTATTCTTATGTGAGGATTGATCTGAGCTAATGCCAAGATGCGATTAATTTAAATTTGAAGTTGCCACTGTAAAAAATTAAACTCCAAATAAAACTGTTATTCTAAACAATACTTAGGCATCAAAAAGTATAAAAATAGCCACCTAAGGAAAAATATATATGTGCAGATTTCACTTATTTTGTGGACAAGTTTAATGATAATCAGCAAGACATATGACATGAAAATTTAAATATTCCAAACCCCTTCCCTTTTACAGTTTTACAAGTGAAACTATTATTTCTGTGTGACAAAAAAAAAAAAAAAAGCCTTCTCCATAGAAAGAGAAGGCCCACAGAATCAGTTCCCGTTCATGTAAATAATGTGGCTGGCTGTATAAAGGCACAATTTTAAATGCAGGAAAATGACTAAAGTAAATAAATTTCCATTCTTATTACATCTCTATGATTTTGAAACCAATGCTTTTATTTTGTAATCCATGTATTGGGGTTCCTCCTCTTCATTTTTTAAATTATTATTATTATTATTATTATGCATTATGTGTACCTACAGGTAACTTAGGCTCAGACTGATTTCTTTATAACTTGTGTATCACAATTTGCAATAGTAGCTACAGAAACTGTATGATGCCCTTGCTTAAAACTTTGCTGTTTATTGGTTTTGCATATATAGAGACATTCAGTAATTCTGAAGAGTCAAAGAACGAACAGAATCAGCTTCATTCCCTCATGTGTGTTCACTTACGTGATTAAAAGCAGTAAATCATCCATTCTGAGAGGAACACAAACTACTATTAGAATATACTCAGCAGGTAGAAATGCTTATTAAGGAAGCACCACTGTTGCACAACTATTTCAGAATTATGCTGTCTTACAGATTTACACTGCTTAACATGATTTAGAAAATATGCAAACTAAACCTATGTTTTTTCTAAATCTCTTAAAAACTCTGACTCCCATAACAGCTTGTTGTTGAGCAAAAATTTCCAATGAGAGATTCTACATTTCCAGGGGTTTGTCCTAAGGCCTAAGAAATTTTCCCAATAACTTTGTTGCAATATATACTCATTTGTCTCATAATGTAGTAAGCATTTGATTACCATTCTGTTTAAATAATAACCTTTCTTTCACAGAAGAGTGTTAAACACTTTCTTCAAGTTTTCATGATCAATTTTTTCAAACCTGTAATTCTTCTTGCACTCCTGTGGAGTCCAATTTGTCTTTCTGAGGAGTGTGGTGGTCATAGACATAATATTCCAGCTAGATATTATCATATTAGAATCACAGTAAATTTTCAAAACTTGACAAACTTTACAAAATTTCACTGAAATTTAAATGGCAGTATTTCAAAAGCTTTCTAAGATTCTTACCTAGAACAAATTAAAAAAAAGTCTCAGCTCTCAGTTTATAGCTTAAAGTTAAAAATGAAAATAAAAATTAGAATTGTGGTTTTACTTTTTAAGACTACAGAATGACACCCCTGGAAGAACTGAGGAAATGGAGAAAGACTTTATTCTAAACAATGCAAAATCAGCTTAATTTGAAACACTAATGAGGGATTTAGCTTCACATATTTGTGCTACACACTAAAAGCACATAACAGCTAATATTACTTAGTCTGATTATGAATCCTTCTTCTGCTATTTAGGAAATATTTTTCATTAACCGAACATACGATGGAACTATAAAATATATCAGAGTGAGTGCTGACTACAACTTGTTTTTACATTTTCCGAAACAGATTATTGCTTATACCGCTACAAATTGATAGGTTTAATTAGTTAAACCTGGGTCTGAAAATGCTGGTGTTTTTACTTTTCCTATTTATTCTTATTTGCAAATATTTATTCTTTTATAAGCAAATGAAAAGTCTAGTGTCAAAACCATGAAAATATTATAAGCTTTATGTTCTGTATTTACATACCTTACTAGAATACAAAACATACACAGAATCCAAGATGGCACATTTGTATAATACAGTCATTTCACTAATGTTACTATTTCTCTAAAATATTTTAAAAATCAAAATTTTTACTTGCACATGGGAATATGTGATTTACTCATTTTTACTGATCATGACAAAGCTAATGAGTTATCTTTTTAGTGGTCAAATAACTAAGCAATTTTTAAAACAGCATTTAAATTTTAGCAAGGCCTCAATCCCACTGCCTGTCAGTAGCAACCTAATGTGATTTGTCAAACTTTATACCATAAAGCAAGGTTGGCATTAAACTAAGCCCTATCAGAAATAAAATTATGGAGTGATAGAACCAGCTCTGGGTTTCTCAACTATGTGGTCAAAACTAAGTTTTCCTATCCAAAGGACACAAGGCTGGGACTTGAACAGAGCTGGAAAGGAAAAGCTGGAGCCAAGGTGGAGCCCATAGGAGCTGGACTTGTACCTTTCTGAAGCCAACAAGGAAGCACAGAGAAAATGTACTACCAGACGGAGCAGCCTCTCTGCCCTTGCTGCTCTACCTCCCAGCCTCTGCTGGCTGCAGCCGGGGTTCCCCAGATTCCTCTCCAGGAAAAGACACCTCCTGCATTCAAATGCCCTGGTGTCTTCCTACCTCACGTGTGCCTAGAATCCATCCACACAGCAACTGCCCATCTTGTGCTCTTAATGCACTAGAGTAAGATCTTTCAGCTAAAGCTGACTGTTGAGGGCATTTGGAAAGAGAAAAGGGAATAATTTTCTTATAACTCACTTCTAGATAGCTACAAGGCATCTTCAGAACGTTCTCATACAGCACAGAGTGAAAGAGAGCCAAAGAACGATACTGTCTTCCTTGATTGTTGCTACTTGTTCCCTTTATACAAAGGTTGCATATGTATGTTCACGTGCCTTCGTTTCAGTCTGTAAATCAAAATTCTGGTATGAAGATTTGAAGTTCTTCAACATGCATGTAGAAGAGAAGTTTAATTCAAGCTTAAAATACTTTTAAAGTAAGTAATCTAACACAGTACAATGGAGAAAACTTAAATGTACTTAAATCACTTGGAGGAAGGCAACTAACCCACTCAGGACCTTAGGACATTTATTTTAAAAGCATGGGTGTGGTGGAGGGAAGTTTTTGTTTGTTTCTTTCTTTTTTTTTATTTTTATTTTATTTTTAGGATAATGCACATTGGACTTCACAGCATAACAGGAAGTTTTGAAGCCTGTATTTAGAGGAGGAAGAACTTGCTCTGATTTTTGGTCTCTATATATTGATCACTGATGGTACAATGACTATTGCTGTTACCTTGATAGTTCCCCCCCTCAGTTGGGATTTCCTTTTAAGTCCTGAATAATTCTGCCTGTCCTCAAACTCTACATGCAGAAATCCTGCCTCATCATTGTATTTTTTTAATTATGTCTCAACAACAACAAAAAAAACCCTAAATGATATCTTGTTGGATTATCCAGTTTTCCCATTAAATTGGTCTCACTTGGTGAATAATTGAAAAACAAAACAATGTATTAATGTAAAAAAGGAAACTTATAAAGTTGTCATTGTTTTTATTAATGTTTGAATACTGTATTTGATAAATGACTAAAATTCTCCTTTGATGTTATGATTACTTTAAGATTAATATGCTTGGACATGTTTAGAAATCAACACCAGTTACATTTATTTTAACTGAAATCAAGATCAAGAGAGCCAGAGCTTAATAAATCTGCTCACTTAGGCTTGCACAGTTAAAAGACAGCAAGGCAAACATGCAAAGGATTCCCCATAGGAGTTTTGGATCTTGTTAAGATTTATTAGGAATACAAATACCTCCAGGAAAATTTTTTCTAGGTGTATTTCCATGCTGATATCATGTTGGTCCTCCGTGTTTCTAAACAGCTAATATGAAAAAATAAGCATCACCATTGGTGAACAGATTTGCAAAAAAATAATATATAGATCAACGAACACAGAAAGAATGGCTTTTGTAAATAAATATTGTGGTATTTCTAGAGACTACAGTTTTCACAAGCTATTTTGCCGACACCAGTGTAGTACCTCTGATGTGGGAAAACACAAACATTAAAATCTATGAGACAGTAGAAATTAGGTAGATACAAAAGGAGAAAATAAACTAGGTCTATGGATGGTAAAATATGGGTTAAAAAAAAAAAGAGAAACAATAGAGTGCGGTATATCACAGATTCTGTGGCTTAACTGAAATACCAAAGAACCAGAAATACATAAAGGAGGAGAGATTGTTTTACATTAAAAGGGCAGAAACAATCACATAGAAGAAAATAAGCCATCCTATTATAAGTTAAATTACACACATTCCAGTTCCAAATGTTTCTTACTTCCTCAGACATAAAATCCTGCCATACTTTTGAGAAATATATCAAAACATTAGTTTTCTGCATACAAATACTTGTGTTTCAGAGAATGCAAATTTTTTCTTCTTGTTTTCACTAGTTGAAAAGTAGGAGTATTGTTCTTACCTGTCTTGAAAAGCTAGCTTTTCACTTGTTCAAGAATACCTTGATCCGATGTCTATAACAAATCATTTAACCTTAAATGAAACCTTGTGCTAGGGGAGAGGGTCTCATTTCTATTACTTTTTATACAAAAAAAAAAAAAAGATGACAGATCCTTTTACAAGGTAGCCTAGAGTGAGTAGTTCTTGTCACAATGTTGTCATAGTGACAGTGACATCAATATACTTCATGACAATCAGTACAGCAATTTATCTGGAGAAAACATCAGGGCTGATTCCTGAGTGTATTTTGTATTGATTTCCTTTTCAAGCCTCATTAGATTATTTATTTTTTGCACTATTCCTTAATTCAAATGTGACTGTACTAATTGTTCTGGTTGTAAGCAGCCTTATTAAAAAAAAAAAAAAAAAAAAAACTAACCGGAATAATATGAAACAAAAAACTTTGACTGTAAAATTTCTTTATACAAATTAATATCTCAGTTATTTGTTAGCATAAAGGAGACCTCCTAGGTCTGATTCTGTGACTCTGCACTCACAATCCTATTTTTAAATAAGATACAGGGTTGCTTACAGTATAAAGTGCTATACACAGATACACACAGTAAAGGGAGCAGAAAAAAGTCCCCTAGAAAGAGGCAATATATTTTGCAAGAAATACTGTATGGCCACTAAAACCCCTCAGTTTCATGGTCATTCTTCACATCATTGCAGCACCCCTCTTCAACCTACAACTTGTCACCTTCCTGAAACTTTTCACATTTTCCCTCAGTAATTGCTACATGACATACAATCATGTGAAGTTCCTGAGACAGAAAGTGTACATTCCCCAGATTTTGCCTGGAACTCTCCCTAAAAGTAGGTAAAGGCTGCAGTTCACCTCTTATCCATCTAATATTTGTACTATATGAAATCTGCCAATGCAACAAACGAGTGCTAATTGTGGTATTCTCTATTAATAATAGAAATAATTTTCAGACTACAGGTGATAAACATTGATGTTGATTTCAAATGTTTCCTTCAAATTGTAGGACTTTAAAAAAAATGTTTTCTGATGTTATCACTCACAAACTACTGACAAGAGCTTGAATCCTGAACAGACCACCTCTTTTTCCATGTCCTATGCAACATATTAAGTGGGAATTAACAAAATACACCCCTGCAGTTTCTAAAGAAAGAGAAAATATCATTGTATCGGTACATAAATTCAACATATTCACTTATCTTGAACATTCCATGTATTTGTAATGACAAATACTTGAAATAAAAGCCGTAGTTAAATAAGGAGAAATACAGAGAAGTTGGGTAACTTTTAGAAGTGAGCTAAGTTTCCTATCACTTAATATTAGCGACATTAGGTCTGCAGTTGAAGCTAGTCACCTATACTGCATGCAACCTGCCAAAGCAATTCAGTCTGTCATTTCAACATCTTTGTTAACTGGAATCACTCATCCTCCAAAGGTACCTCTCTGTCCCCATCAACTACTCTCTACATTACTTACGTGTACCATAATCTACAGCTATTTCAAACTAGACGCATTTTTTAGCCTAACTCTCTTAAAAGGCTAATGAATCCTATTATACATAAATATGGATTCATATATGCTACAAACAATACATAGCATCCAATCAAATGATCAAGTAGCAAGTTTCGGAAAAACAAAATTGTTACTATCCGTTATTAGCCAAATACCCATAACCAAAGACTTATAGAATCATAGAATTGTTTAGGTTGGGAAAGAACTTTAAGATCATCGAGACCAACTATCAACCCAACACCACCATGCCAACTAAACCACGTCCTGAAGTGCCTCGTCTACGTGCTTTTTGAACACCTCCAGGGATGGTGACTCAACAACTTCCCTGGGCAGCCTGTTCCAATACCTCACAGTACCTTTCAGTAAAGAATTTTTTCCTAAAATCCAATCTAAACCTCCCCTGCCACAACTTGAGGCCATTTCCTCTCATCCTATCACTAGTTACTTGATAGAAGAGACCAGCACCCACCTCACTACAACCCCCTTTTCAGGTAGTTGTGGAGAGCAATAAGGTCTCCCCTCAGCCTCCTTTTCTCCAGACTAAACAACCCCAGTTCCCTCAGCCGCTCCTCATAGGACTTGTGCTCCAGGCCCCTCACCAACGTGGTTGCCCTTCTCTGGACACGCTCCAGCACCTCAATGTCTTTCCTGTAGTGTGGCACCCAAAACTGAACACAGGATTTGAGGTACAGCCTCACCAGTGCCGAGTACAGCGGGACAACCACCTCCCTGCTCCTGCTGGCCACACTATGTCTGATGCAGGCCAGGATGCCGTTGGCCTTCTTGGCCACCTGGGCACACTGCTGGCTCATATTCAGCCGGCTGTCAGCCAGCACCCCCAGGTCTTTTTCTGCCAGGCAGCTTTCCAGCCCCTCTTCCCCAAGCCTGTAGCGCTGCATGGAGTTGTTGTGACCCAAGTGCAGGACCCAGCACTTGGCCTTGTTGAACCTCATACAATTGACCTCGGCCCATCAATCCAGCCTGTCCAGATCCCTCTGTAGAGACTTCCTACCCTCAAGCAGATCAACACTCCCTATCAACTTGGTGTCATCTGCAAACTTACTGAGGGTGCACTCGATCCCCTCATCCAGATAGTTGGTAAAGATATTAAACAGAACTTCATAACCAAAGAAAGGTTTTGAGGCTTAGAATATGAGCTGGTTCACAAAGGAACGAGGTTCATCAACAGCTACTCTCAGATGGTCAAACCACAACCTCCTTCTCAGGAAGTCCCTAAATAAAGATACACAGAGGGATTTGAGTCGCAGTACTTAGGTTGCCACATTTTATTTTAAGATTATACTGAGCAGAAAGACTATCTTTTATTTTGAAATGCAATTACCGTACTACATGATAAACAAGACTCAGGCTCTTCACTATCAGCAGCAGTTAATGGGAGGCCTGACTGCCTCAGGCATTTTGTGACCATCCCTAAATGATTATATTACAGGCTTTGAGAAGTTTGACCAGAACTATATTATAAAGGATGAGCAATAGATGAGACAGTCCTTTGTCCTGTGAGTTGGTACTTGTCACAAAGTCAGGTGCATTTATGTCATAGGGAGCATATACTTTAAGTAGAAAACCAGCCTTACTGATTTGACCATGCAAGTTGGGAGTAAGTACTCTAGTCTATGGTACATTAAAAACTCAAAATAAGGAAAGCACATTTTATTTCTTTATAAACTTAAAGGAAAACCATTATTATTTAACAGGTTTTTAAATGCCTAAGTTGCAAAATATTGTTAATTGCATTATAAATATTGGAATATTTTAGAAGTTATTTTTAATGTTGTTCTTTGTAACTGATCTCTACATTAGTGGATTACTCATCCAAAAAGCCAACATACACAAACATCTACCAGCTTCTCCTCTTAATCATCTGACACTGAATTCTTCATTGATATCCCTATATAAGACGTTGTTCCTTCACAGAGCAATACAAGACAGAGATTCAGTACTGACCTGAAATCATTGTGTGACTGACCACTTGAAATGTTAATAAACTTATTTTAAACACCATGGTGATATTTGAAACAATTTTTCTCCAAAGTAATAAGAACAATTATGAAAATAAAAGGAAGCTTCAAAAATACAAGAAAACTGAAACCATAAGCTCCCTGAATTTTCACTGATACCCTAATATTTAAATCTTTATCATGTCTTCCTCCTGAAACCACGTACTTTCTGTGCAACAAGCACATATAAGTAGATTTGTTCAGAATAAATCATATTAGTGAACACAGAGGAAAATTTGATTTAAAGAGTCAAACAGGAATTGCAGACAGTGAGCCTTTTAGCTAAACCAATGCAGAAAAAAACCCACTTTATAAAACAATTTAGCCTAGCATCCAGGTTAGTTAAACAAGACATGAAAGCAGAAAAATCCATCAGCTTAGAAATGTATGTGGCATCTTTAATTGCACTAAACCCACAAATGCCCAAGTTTTCAACACAGGAGTTGTTTTAGCTCTTTCTGTCCATATGATTGGCTTGGGTATCACTCTTGTAACTGAAGACCATGTTCAAGTTCCAAAATAAAAGCAGGTGTCATAGAACAGAGTTCCTATTCTCAGTTAAATCATAAAGTAGTCCTCCTGCTAGCCCTGTTTTGGGATACTGTTAATTATCTTTTGGGATAAAAAAAAAAATATTTATTCCAGGTTTATGATCTCTAATTTTAAATCACTAAAATTTTAATCTCTGAAAAAAAAAAATCCCCTTGAGGATCACTAACTCGGTGTAGTTTTGCGATAAATAAATGTGTGATGACAACATACATGATTTTAGTTTACTTGAGCTAAAAAACAAAAGAAAAGAAAAGAAAAAAAGAAAATTGATCTTCACATTAAAAAGTGCATTCAGGCTTCTTTTGTGCTATTAATTCAACTTTGGCTTAAAATCACAGTTTGATAAGCTGACATTTCTGAATGAGTATATATTGTCATTATACAAAAGTGACTGTATTTGCAAATAATAAAGTTGGTAGTTTTTTTCAGTGATATCTATATGAACTTAAAGGGCAGATTTCTGTAACATGGAAAAATGGATCAGGCTAGAGGACGTACTTGGCCTTCTAGATGCTCGTAATCTTTATAATTAAAGAACTGACAGAGAACATAGAGCTTTTTGACCACGGCCCTTTATTGAGTCAATAACCCTTCTATTCATCACTCTGTAAGTTTTATGAAATATTAATAATAAAACTTCATATAAAAATTTCTTCCAAAGAACTGATACTATTGCAAATGTTACATCTGAAATAAATTGATCAAAATAGTTCCACTTAAGAAATCTCAGAGGGCAGAAAGAAATGGCAGATGAAAACAAATGAACAAATCACAGAAGTCAATTCTGTTTCATGAGAATTTCCCCACCAATCTGATAAGGTATCATTGAACATCACTGATCCCTATGAATGCCTGTGAATTTATAGTCATCTGATATTGGAAGCTGATACTGTGCATCAATCTAAATACTTAGACCCTAAATTTAAACAACCTTTATTATTATTATGATTATTATTTTCCACTGCAATTATAAACCTGCTGTGCTACAGTGTGGGCAGTGTGCTGAAGAAAAGAAGCTATCTGCTTGGGGTTTATAATAGCTATCAAAGGCGAAGTTTTTATTTCTAAAAGGTGAAATTGCTCTTGTCTTCTTGCTCACTTCCATAAAGAAAGAAATTTCTTACTGTACCATAGTTTAATTCAACAGTCAGGGCAAATGCAGAACAGCCAGAATTAATTTACTTTAGAGAAACACCTTACTAACCCATGGCAAAATAGTTCATATATGGCAGGCTGTATGGATATTGTTGATAAGGGTGCTAAGCATTATCTCTCAGCGGTTGCTCCAGATACCATACTATAACAAACAATACTTATAGGTAAACTTCACAGCTAATGCACTATTATTTCTATATGTTGGGGGCACAACCTGCTTTAGACTGTTCCTTGCAGTGAATTTCTAACCGCAACACTGTATGATAAATATGGCTGACTTACATATAGTTTTAAATTTATTTTTAAATATTCCCCACCACCACCCCAAAACACATTATCTTTTCCTCAAGCTCAGTGAAGAGAAGCAGTGAAGATAGATACACAGGTGTCTTCAAATCCCTAAGTTACCTTCCAGAAGTCTCTGACACCAACCAGCTAACTTGTACTTGAATGCAACATCTCTCCTGTGTATTTCTTCACTATGAGGGTGTTGAGGCACTGGTTGTCCAGAGAAGTTGTGGATGCCCCATCCCTGGAAGTGTTCAAGGCCAGGTTGGATGGGGCTCTGAGCAACCTGGTCTAGTGGAAGGTGTCCCTGCCCATAGCAGGAGGGTTGGAACTAGGTGATCTTTAAGGTCTCTTCCAACCCAAACCATTTTATGATTCTATTTGGTTTTGTACCTGGTAATAGGCAATTCTCTAGTCAGATGTTAAACTAGAGTTATAACAACATAGAATGTAAATAGTAGAGAGAAATCTTGTAGGGAAGGAGACGAGTCCATGGGACCCTTACACCAAGATATCCCCAGGTGCTTCTAGTAACTATTGGTTTAAAGCAGACTATTCCATGTCTTTCTAAATGACTAAATGCTCTTATGTATTTACTTAAGTACTTCCATTACTGATGTTGCTGCCTAGTAACAGGGTTACCAGACTCTTTCCAGTGTTTGGGTTTAATTCAGTGCCCATATCTGAATTGAGTAAACCAACATGTTTTTAGTTGTAACTCAGTTTAAATGATAATCTGGACATTACATGACTGAGCTTGTCAGGTTTTTGTTGCTGGGATGCAATAAAATATCATGGAGAAACTTTTTGATTCCTTGCAGTCCTAGTACTTTTGGATTGTTTTTTGTGTTATACCATCTTTAGTGCTCACTATCTCTACCATTTCTAGATCAAGTGAAAGATCTGAGTAACTAATACTCAATTACACAAAGACAGACTACTTCAGAGTCCAGCACCAGTTCTTTAACTGTGATGGCTCTCTTAGCTTGGTTGCCTCCCTTCATGGATCAATGGATACACTGCTAAGAACTCTGCGGATAAGGCAACATGAGAGTTGAGGACAGGTATCTCAGACTGTAAAGATTGTCCTGACAATAGCTCATGCTGACAATACATGCTGTGTGGATGGAGCTTCAGAAACTGGCCAGACATGACTGACAGGCAGCTAAGACAAGATACCATTCTGAAGCATCATCTTCTACGCAGATGGCTGAAATCCAGGGTGCTTTTTTCAGTCTGATCTGCCAGCATTCAGACTTACCATCAAGCATATACTTCCAAATTAAAACTTACATGCCGCGTACTCAAGAAAGTCTGCGATGTTGTCCTCCTGTTTTGTTAAAGCTTGAAGTATGAGTACATTTGCAAGTCACATTGATGATTGCTTTTCCTGCTGTAAGCACTGATTCTAACCTATCACTCCATCCTTTTGATTATATTCTAGTGTGTCATACACAACAGCTTCACTTCCAACCCCAACCTTAATCATCTCATTGCAATGCACGCACTAGCATGAGCGGAACTAAATTTAAAGCCTACCTCTTTTTTATTTCCTGATGACCTTCTATGGCTTCATCTATCTCAGGAGATATTTTCTATACTGTTTCTGTAGAATTTTATTTATTTATTTATTTATTTAAGTAAACTCAAACCTGACATTTGGCTTTTAATTGTTTTTATCATTTTAAGGCTTGCATTCTCAGTGCTGGTTTTCTTCATGTGCAAATGAAAAGAAATTAGATTTCTCTCTCCCTCCTAATGTATTTCACAAGATAGTTAACCTTTATCCTCTTTTAGCCTACTAGTAACATGGACAAAAACAATATTTCTGACAATATGGAAGCTGGAAAAGTAGAATATAAATGCACTGGTGAAAGTGGCTCATCTTGGGTCCTCTTCACAAGCAATCCCACCCATTGCTGCAGTCAGAGACTGCAGTCTGAGCTGTGTAAAACATCCGTGAGTCATCAGAGAATCTCCTATATTCTTATAGTAATATCATTAGAAGAGCTAAGATGTGCTGTTTGTCTCAAGGATACAGGATTTTGTGGTCTTCTAATTAATTAGAAATTTTAAGCATTTTTAAATAATTTACCAAGATAAACATGTCACCACCCCCTTTTCTATACTGTAGTCAAGAAGAGAAGCCAAATTATTGATTCTAAAACAAACATTTTCCAAGAGTGTGCAGTCTACAGCTTAAATTTTGGTAATATTACAAATCTGCACAGTAGTTTGTTATGATCTACTAAAGTTCAAGTTTTTTTGGCTTTCAGTGAGTTAAGTCGTTTACTGCAAACCTGCAGAGTGCATGCTTTTGTTGCATATACCTGTTTTAGCTTTTTATATTGCTTACCCTCTGCTTCCAAAGAAACAAACCTCAGCCACCTGAGTAGCAAGGTAAGGTGGAGAAAATACAGTTTTTCACTCAGAGAGTAGAGCAGGCCCATTACAGAAGAAAACTGAAAAGGTACTCCTATGAAAGCAGTGGTACCATTTTGCAACAGCTCAGGACAATACCACCCTGAAGGGGTAAGACCCAGATACCAAGGACAGTGCTGATCACTTATTTTTTGTCAAATACTTCCCAATTCAGTATGCAACTCCTGTCCTCTTGTCTTTATGGATGAAGTGGTTTGCAATTTCCAATTCTGACCCTTCATTTTGAAGTGCTAAGATTAAAAAAAAAAAAAGGAACAAAAAGTGGATATAGACCAAGTGAAGATATCTTAATTCAACTTAAAAAAGGAGGAAGGTGAACTCTGTAAACTGGACCCCTTTCTACTAGGAAAGCCTTCTCACTGCAGAATCCTGGGGTTTCCCTTAATGATACTTTCTCATCTCAATACCTGTAGTTGTGCAGCTTGATTTGGTTTACACTATGGACATGTAGACCTCTCATTTTTGTATAAAAGTATGGCTTTCATGCCTATTATGACCTTCCTTAGTTCTGCAAACGGACCTTTCCAATTAGAAAATAATAAGCAAAAGGAATAAGTTGGCTGAACTGTTACTTTTGGATTACAGTTATCAAGCTACAATTATCTCCAAAATGATCTTTCCTCCCCATCCTAGACCATTTATTGAAATAGAATATTTTCTGGTTTTGAGGTATCTGCACAAGAGGAAATAAAAGTACTTTCAAGATATTTTGTCATCTGCTAACCCCAAACTAACTTTGTTTTAAAATGAACTTTGTGTTTCTGCAGAAAAATATGAACATTTGGAAATTCATCTAATCACTATACAATTACTTAATCAAGCCAACATAAAATCAAAGAGCCAATTAAAACAAAAAAATAATCAAGGATCTGTACAGAGCCTCAGCCTATGTAGGTATTTGGACAGAATGATGGCAAATAGCATTTGGGGCAGTATATTCAAAGTCAAGTGTGCGGGACTGAGGATGAATATCTTAAACAACTACACAGCTGTGAGTGATGGAGATATTTAGACCCAAAACTCAACTTAATACCCTACTGTGAGCATGAAAACAAGCTTGATACTAAGATGTAAAATGAAGAATACAAAATAAAACTGAGATTAATATGCTGTTGGTCAATGCTATAATTCTCAGTCCCTCTTCGTAATGTGTTTGTATGACTTAGCTTTCAACAAACATACTAAAAAATTGTTCCATCTAGACTACAATTATTTAATAAAAGCAGAAAAAAATCCTTTCATATCAGGAGAGGACTAGATATATTTGGGCTTTTTATTTTCAAAAGATGATGCATAACAGGACAGAAGACAGCTAAAATAAAATAAAATTGTACAAAAAAGACAGACTGCAAGCTGTCTTTTACTGTTGCATAAAACAGGAGTAGATGCTTAAAAGAAACAAAACGGAGAAATATTCATTCCCCCCATCTAAATTCAGAAGTAGAATACATTGCTACAATATATGACTTCAGGGAAGACCTTACAAGAGAGAAAAAAAGAAAAAAAGATCAATATATACAATAAGAACAAGCATATTTCACTAGCTAAAATAAAAATTCAGAAGAAAACTGAAATGTCTTGTTTCAACTGTTAATTACTTGAAGTAATTTTCTGTTTTGGAATATCTTGCAGTTTCTTTTTAAGTAGCCACTACTGTCAATAATGAAATGCATTTATCTTTGGTCTGATCAAATATGACAAGTCTTCAGCTACTATAGGTGCTCAGTTAACAAGCATGGTTCCAAACTGCATTAGGTTGTACTAACTTAATGAGAGCATGATCCAGACTTGTGCATTTACCTAAGGACTCTCTCAGTACGCAACTTACAAACTCATTATCAGTTTGCTTTCCAGAGGTTACGTGTTTGTTTGAAGGCTGCCTCATTTTGTGTTCCTCCTCACAACTGTGCTGATAAAACCACCACAGTAGAGATATTAGAGAACAAAGAGCTATAATTAGTTATTTTTTTCTACCAAACAATGGATACACAAAGAGAATACTCTTGCTGAGAAACTAGTGTACTCAGTTCTGTTTGATGGAGGATATTTAAAGTTGGTAGAGGAAGCATCGTAAAACTTGGTACAGAGAGATCGACCTGTTTTCATAGCAGAAGAATCTTGGTTAACTCAGGGGTCACTTTAGCCAAGGTTAAAGCAAGGTGACCTAGATGGGGAGGTAAACAAGCCATATACTGGAATGCACATGACTTAAAAAAAAAAAAATCCTCAAATGGTGAAGGGATTACTACTTCTTTCCCAAACTTTACAAGAAAGCACACACATAAGGATACATGGCCATCTAGTGAGTGCTGAAGGATGCTGGTGGACAGGAGCAGATGGGCTGAGCAGTCTAACTCTGTTCTTCTGGGAGGCAACTACCCTCAGAGCTCAGAAAGTTTAGTAGAAGTCAGTAACTGTGGCACCTTTGTGTGCTTTCTTAAGTATGGAACAACATATAAAAATTATGACATTTTTAGATGCAGAAGTACAATATGGAAGGAAGAGTATTTTGAGGAAAAATGCAATTGAGTTCTACCCTGAAGACTGTTCTTGGTATCAAAGTAACATTTCTGATGAGAGCATGCTTTTTCATGCAGAAGTTGTGATGCTAGCACACCTAAGCACTGAGGAGTAAAAATACTTTTTTCACTATATGCATGCAAGTTAAACACATGGTTTGTGAGCAGCTGCAACAGCAACACAAACATTTCAGTCATGCAGGTGCCCTTTAAAGTGAGTGAGCTTACAGATGGTTTTCAACCATGTTTGATAACTAGAAGATAAAAATAAAGTTAAATAGGGCTGAGCCTACCAGTATTCAAAAAATTCCTAATAGATCTGAAGTTTCAGAAATGCAATTTCTGACTGGTTACACGTGCTACCCTGCCTTTGCCAAATCCAAAGTAAAATGACTCATTTATGGAATGAGATAAACTCATAGCAGATTATTGCAGCTCAGTAAGTGGGCTATTTACTAAGCTGTACTAAAACACTGAGTTTCCCGAGACCTGTCCTCCCCATCACTGTATTTGAATTGGTTGTAATCTCTGCTGTGAAGATGTATCTATGTATTTAGGAACATGCAGTCTAGTCTAGTCTGAATCAATTTAATCGATAATGGTTTGAAACTGGTTAGGAAACTAATATTGGTACTTATCAGGTTCATTTTCATGCTGGAAAGCTTTGTTGAATCAAATTTCTTGCAGAGGTGTTCTGGCTTTCATTCTGCTCATTATTTTTACAGGCAATATTCAATAGTGACAAGAATTTCAGCATCACCCAATGGCTGGGTTAACAGAATAGGAAAATCCCTTTTCTTGAGTTTGCAGACAACACCATGCTAAAAGAGGTTTAAGACTTGCTGCAGAATGATTTTAAGACTTCAAAAAAGTCACAAAAAAATTGAAGCAGCTGTCTAAAAGAACATAATCAGCTTAAGACAACTCCAAATGCATATATTTCTGCCCAGACACAGTATAAGGAACAACTGATAAGGTAACTCTGCATATTTTCAACAGCTGTGATATTGACCAGGTAAAACAGAGAGTTTGAACTAACAGGAAAGTAATTTAAAGAACATCAATATGAAATGCTATGAAAGTAGACCTACAGGCTACAGCTTAAGGTAAGCATGCTTACCTTTGTTTACTTACTTCTATTTCTGATCTATGTAAAGTTTACCTTCTTTCAACTGCTTAGCATTAAGCACCATGAAAGTGAATTTACTCACTTTTTCCCTTTTTAAATTCATCTCTATCCAGGTAATGGAGAAGCACTTTAAACTATCCCAAGTTAGTATGAAAACTGTGTCTCTCCACAGTCTTTGGCTCCTCTAAAAAGCAGAAGCTTAACTGGGATTTTCCTGTGAAGGCATATTCAGCTCAACTAAGCAGCCATCCCTTCAGAAAAAGTTCATCTGGGGCACAGGTAATTTTATTCAGCAAAAGCTATTGTGACCTTTAATTGCATAGTAGCACCTCTGATTTGAGCTGATGATCGTTTCCTGAATATGCTTCTGAGACACAGTGCTAGCAATGAGTAATTCCTGACCTTTAGCCATTGAATTAACACTTCTAATTGTAAATGAGAGAGCAGTTAAACCAAAACTTTTCCTAATGAAGTAGCTTATATGACTATTATTTGGCTGGTCAGCTACAGAATATCAATCCCCTTAGAGATTGGGAAGGAAAATTTTTCTCCTGAGGCTTTTCTAATTTATATCCCACAGAAGTTGCTCTGACTGTATGTGCTTTACACAACTGTAGTTGGAAAGGTTATGTCTATGCTATATCTTGCCTGCTGAAAGAGTGGTAATATGTCAGTGCTACTTGAATTTGTTGCTACTTGCCATATTTCTTTGTGTATGTTGTGATGCAAAGTCACAGCCTGTAACCAAACCACAGTAGGCCATGTTCTTGTCAAATCTCATAGGGTAAACAGGTTTAGGCTGGCAAATTCATATATGGCAGAGTTGGACAACATTAGTATTGCATGGATATAATTTTCTACTTTCTTGCAAGACTTCTGGACTATCCTCTCATGCAGATCTATAAGCTTAGGAAGCTCATAGAAGCTACCTAGGAAATATGTAAATTGCAATCCCTCTGACATAAGACTACTGCTGACTTATTCAAAGCACAATGGCATGTCTATGAGCATTGTCTATGAAAGACTTTTGTCTTTCTGGTATCATGATATTGCAATTCTATAGAACTGCACACTTAGTGGAACTGTAAATATCAAAATCTTTAGTTTCAAGACCAGCTAGAAAAAGATGCTGCAACAATTTTCATTTCCCATTTAAACAGAAATGTCTATCATCTGCCCTAGAAATGCAAAATACTCTTTTGGTTGCCTTTTCTCTTTCTATCTGCCATGAGTCTCTAGGGGATGTCCAGTACAGGCTGAATCCTGTTAGTCTTCTATTCCAGAAACTCTTTCCAGGCTTGTTCAGCTACTATTAGGTTTTTTCCCCTCCTTCTGATAAAAACCTCTAAGCAAATCCATCTTCCCATGCAGGAATTATAAATGCTGCCATGTTCAGTTAAAAGGAGTCCACTTCTTACAAGCTTAAGTTACAGCATTAAACTTATAACTGAATTTAAAGGAATTTACAAAGCTATTAATATTAGAGGAATTCTTCTTAAGAATAAAAGCAGAAAGAATTTTTTGAGTTTAGTAATAGCTGTGTTCTGTTGCAGCCTTTGAGAGAAACTGAGCTGGAAAAAGAATTTGTTCTAATATATAAAAATTAAAATTATCAACACCTATTGTTTTGGGGAAAAAAAAAAAAAAGTATATGTAAACTGGTGAACTCCCAAAAGGAAGTACTTGCCCCTGCTTTCCCCTTGCAGCTGTTAGGCTTGCTCCAGCATATCCACAGCTCAGGGGTATTCTGAACTATTGAACAAGTACACTTAGCATACTAGCATGAAAACAGAAATAGCTACTAGATAATCCAGCTAACATAATGGGGGGTTTACTACCTTAAGCACACTATAAAAAATTGCTGCCCTTTTTATATTCCTTCCTACATAGTAAGCATATGGTGAGGTCTTCAAATTTGTATTTATTTATTTTAAAATCACCGTTTTAGGTAACCAGTTTTACTAAATGTACTCTTAGCCCAGATCCACTAATGAGATGAGGCACTTGGTCCAGCTGAATTCCTACTGTATTTCCTTATGCTGGAATTCCCAAGTAAGAAAAAAAATGAGCAATGCCAGTTCAGTATTTCCATTATGAAAACTGAATTACCTAGAAGCTGAAAACAGGTATGAGTCCTTGGTTATTTTTGGTGGTATATTGGAATATAAAGCTGAAGTTAACAGAAATTAGCATGATTCTGACATTCTTCAAAAATATACACCAGATTTTTGTCAAAACCAATACCTTTTGTATGTTCTATTGAACAAATATTACATTCGAAGAAGTATAATTGTATTAACAATAGAATACATCTCTTAGAAATGTCAAAAGCAGAAACATAGAGGAGATGAATGGAAAATGAAAGCTTATAAGACTTAACGTAAGTCATATATTTTATACATACTCAAAAATCACAGCAAGAAACAGTGTTTAAAAACCTAAACATGCTGAAGGTTTTCTCAGCTAAGAAAGGAAATATTAAGGTCTAGCTACATACCCAAATATCTAAAAACTATTTTATAGAATATGAATACCCTCAAAGAAATTCACTTGAAGACAATAAAATTTTCTACATAAACAAGGCTTTAAAGTCTGAGAGTATGACCTTAAATGGTTTCTATTTTGAGAACACAAAAATGAGCAGTTGTTAATGACTACTGATTTTTGTTTGTTTCAGTTGTGATGTACATATATGTGTGTTATAAATTGTAATTAGAACAATCAAGTCAGTGGTATCTCAGTCTAGATAAAGGCCCTTGGAGTCAAAATAGTTATTATGCATATAGGGTCTAAACAAGTTGCTTTGTGGGCTTGTTAATGACTTACCCACAGTTCCACAGAGAATAAAACACAAAGCCTTTGCTTCTTACAGCCCAGACTGGGTCCTACCACCAGATCACCTTGTTTTTTCATTAGCAAATAAAGCACAGAGGTATTAAAACTCATACTATGGAAATTACTGCTTTCACTTCAAAATATGTTGTTCATCCACACAAATAAAAGAGGTAACTGCATTATTCAAGCCAGTTATAGCAATTCTGAAAACCATCATATAGCAAACCTAATTTTCAGCCCTTTTATTCACAAGTTCTAGGATCTGAGAGCTTATTAAAATGACACAGGGAACAAAACAGGCCTGGTTTATGCTCGCTTCCTTTCCTCTTTTCCTCAACATCAGCACAATTTACAAATGTTTTCTGTCAGCTTTTTCCCTTCATGCCTGTTCTCCTCTGTCATCATGCACTTTGTTTTCATCAGTCTCTGATTTTCTCTGACTGTAGTAACTAGATTTCTCCAGCTCCAACATCCTATTACAGACGTGTCCAAAATACTTATTATGTTTGTTCGCCTGCACTCCTGGAGCACTGACAGCATGCTGGTTTGAAGCCCAGATCACCCACTGAAGATTTGCCAGGCACTTTCTCAGCTTCCTATCTAAAATCATCAATACCCTGTTTCTGTTTGTAAGAAGTTGAAGACAATTCCTAGTTTATTTGAAAAGGATGAGAAGCCATTCCTTAACTGCAGTTACTCAGACTCCAAAGCTTTAAGAAAAATTAGAGCAAAGAGTTCCTGCCATCTTTCTGCCTCCAATGAGCCTAGTCAAGGAGCTGCTTCTATGTATACACTCAGCAAGGCTGTCCATTGTTAATCTGGTTGAAGTGTTAAAAGCCGGTGAGCAGCTATAGAGATGAAGCTGGGGGGATTGAAAACTTGCTTTGTGCTCTATCTATCAGTGTAATGCCACTTGCATGCTGAATGCTTTTATTTCCCTCCCCGCCCCCCACAACGCTGTCAATAGCAGCAAAATACTTTTATTTTCAGAAAGTTAATTCCAAAAAAGCACTGATAAAATAGAGAAGAGTATTACAGAACTGAAAATGCCCCTCAGCTGGAGTCTGCAGTGGACCTGAGCAGTATGACACCTCAAAGCAGAATCAGTTTATATCCTAAAAGAGTCAGACAATTTGTCAATAGAGGAAGAACAGTTACAGCTGCCTGCAGGCAGAAGAATGTAGCTGAGGACCTTTTATTAACGCTGTTCCCCTCTGTCCACTACATTCCTTTTGCCTACAGCTCAGTCCACAGCTTGCTGTTAGCAGTGTACTGTTGCCTGGCCTCTATAGTGCACAAATTTGAGCATCGTAACATGCTAACAGAAACAATTTTTATCCTGGTTTCCTAAGAAAGTAAGGTTTGTACTGTAATGCATACATATACATAGATTTTTCCTTTACTCCCAACTGAGTACATGGCTTGATTTCCACCAATTTTTCAAAGAATTACAAATCCTAATAGTATTATAATCTTAAAAGGTTTGTGAAAGACATGGTTTGTTAGAAGAAAAACTCACTAATGCCTCCCACTGAGCTCAATTCTCATTAGAAAACAGGACAGAAAGGGTATGAAAACTCCAACCATGGGACAGGGGGAGGAACAGAGACGGAAGCCCTTTAATGATAGTTTTCACAATACTAAGTGTGAGGGAATTCAAGCAGGAGACAGGTTTTTATGAAACCATGCTTTTTTCATTTTGCTGCCAACAGAACTTCTGTTGATGTCTCTGTGCTGCGTCACCCAGCACTGAAAAATGCTTCTGTCACAGTGAAGGGTGCTTTAGCGTGTCTTGGGCTTTCTGACAAATATTGTTCTCACAATGCAAATACCTCATGCTTTCTTATTCAGCTCTTTGAAATCAAATTTCAGAGTAAGAATCACTCCAGAGGAAAGAGAAAGCTGAATGCAAGAACTTTGGTAAATAGAAATAGGAAGATAAAAAGAAGAGTTAAGCAAAGAAAACCAGTAGGCAGTAAACTGCGATTCAGAATTATTATTGTCTTCACTTTAGAAATCTTAAGGGGAAGAAAAATGTATGGTACTCTTTTGAGGCTATTAAAAGGAAAATATAATTAAGCAAACCTTTTTGTTTTACTAATGAAATTGAATGCTCCATTTAGTCATAAAAGTCTCAGTGCTTCTATTTCTTGCAGAGATATTCTTCTTTCTTGTATGCTTATTGGATCTGACCTTATAATCTAAACCAAAATATATAAGACAAATTATCTCCCAGGAAAGTTCAGAAATTCAGTTAAGCCATGCTATTTAATAAATAAAGTAGCATTCTATTTTTGTAACAGTTTTCATTTGACAATTTCAATGTACTTCAGATGACTTTAGTCAAAGAATGTGTCTGGATTGGTAAAAAAAAGTGTTGCCTCTGTCTAATGCATTCCAACACTTCCAATACATCTCTACCAGAGTCTGGTCAGATTCTAATTTCCTAAAAGTGTTGTTTCAAAAGGAATTTGAAAGTGGACTAGAAAACATCTCAGTGTTGTTTCATTTAGGCTAAATCCTAATTCTCCAACACCAAGTTTTGTTTGGTGCTTTTTTCAGAATTTTTTTTTAACTGATTTAGTCTTCATTTATATCAATATGCTCTGCTTCCAAGTAGAATATGGATTAAATTTTAATCTCATTAGATTTGCCATATAAGTGATTCAAATGCATACTATAACTTCCACCCTGAAATTCTATTTCTGTCTATGACTTGTTTTCCTCAAGTTTTCAAGACTGGCCTCTTATTTATCTGACTAGGTGTGACTCATGGTATTATATTTTTTTAGTACTTTAGAGTTTATGAAGCATTTGCCTGTGCAGATGTCTGAACATATTGCTGTACAAACCCAATATGAGTTTCAGACTTTTAACAATATGGTACTGGGTTCTTCAGAGAATCATTTTTAAATTAATAGTTCTGTTTAGGTTATTATGTAACTGATAAAAATTACTTAAACTCGGTGCTGAAATACTAAAGAAATCTGTGGCTATATTATGAGTCTAGCAGCATGTAATTAGTGTTATTTACACTGAATATGTCTGTATATTCATACTGGTTCAGGTAATGGAAGAGAAGGAAAAGCAATGTAAAGAAGGAAGCAAAAGGGAAAGTAAGTTAAATGAGCTATAGCAATGAAGAAGAAGGAAAAAAGTGGAAAAGGAGATGGAAAAGGGAAAATTTTGTGTAACATTTCATATGTGTCTATACATACATAAAAAAAAATTATTAGCAAATCCCTAAAGTATCTAACATTTGAAATAAGACTTTAGAAATTCACAAGTTTGGGTACATTTTGATCCAACAATTTTCAACGGGTGCAGAGGCTGACCCTCTCAATACATCATTAATTTGAAGTGCATATTTGTTGGCTGAGATATAATTAACTAGTAATGTTAGGGTAATGCTTGGCATGTTAAGCTCAGCTTTGGTTTTTCATGTGCATGTGGACTCTATTGCTTTTATTTTACCAAAGATGGACAAGTCTCTATAGTATCTGTTCTTTGTGAACTATATTTATCCCGGTTTATCCAGTATCAATGGAGGAACAACCATAGGCAGAATACCTACAGGCCTGCATCTCCAGAAAGAGCATACTAAAGATATTAAGAGTGCTACCTGGTATGTCTAGGTAGGATTTGAAGAAATAGGTAGAATGGATTGTCTTGTCTCTCTTGGCAGGCCAAAAAACCAAAGTATGCCAGACTGGAGCTAGAGATAGCAGTGAGAGACTGAAGTGACCCTGGGAAAGCCAGAGCTACCTGGCATGCTGCACACAACCTCAGGCACTGTGTTGCCACAAAAAGCACACAGTTTATCTGCCTTTAGAGAATCCAGCTCCTATCTCCTTCCTTACATCAAGGAGATTTTCTGTCTAGAAAACACTGTATGTGGTGCCAGCATTCTCATTTGTTGTAGGAATGTAAGCTAGATGAAACAAACCCTGCAGGGATACAGAGCCATGCAAAACCTTAAATCCCAACCAAGGAGGGTAGGTTGCTTGATTTTCAAAACTCTTCCCATTACATGCACTTTAATGTGCTGTCTCTCTGCTTTCCAGACATAAATTCTAACACTGTCATGTTTTGGGTTTCTTTACAATTTATATAGCAGACTGCACTCTTTCACTTCTTCAACCCACCTGGTATTATGAGTGTCATGGTTTATCCCCAGCCAGCAACTAAGCACCACACAGACGCTCGCTCACTTCCCCCTGACCCAGTGGCGTGGGGGAGAGAATCGGGGAAAAAAGTAAAACTCATGGGTTGAGATAAGAACAGCTTAATAGAACAGAAAGGAAGAAAACAATAATGACAACAATGATAATAATAACAATAATAAAATGGCAATAATAATAATAAAAGGATTGGAATATACAAAATAAGTGATGCACAATGCAATTGCTCACCGCTCACTGACTGGTGCCCAGTTAGGTCCTGAGCAGCGATTCCACCCCCAGGCCCCACTCCCCCCAGTTTATATACTAGGCATGACATCACATAGTATGGAATACCCCTTCGGCCAGTTTGGGTCAGCTGTCCTGGCTGTGTCCCCTCCCAACTTCTTGTCTCCCTCCAGCCTTCTTGCTGGCTGGGCATGAGAAACTGAAAAATCCTTGACTTAGTCTAAACACTACTTAGCAAAAAACTGAAAACATCCATGTGTTATCAACATTCTTCTCATACTGAATCCAAGGCATAACACTATACCAGCTACTAGAGAGAAGATTAACTCTATCCCAGCTGAAACCAGGATAATGAGAAAAACTTGTGAGCTGCAATACCATTGATCATATTTGGTCATGATTTAAAGGCTTTATGTAATAAAAAGTCTATTATATCCCTGGCAAATTATTTTAAATACATAATTATACTGATTAAAGTTTAAAAAGCAGAATAGCCTTACTACTACTAAGAGATCATCTTGGTTCAATTGCCTTTTTTAATGCCTTTGCCTACTAGCATGAAAAGGCTTTCTAACAGGAATCTTCTATACAGACCTTCTCCTGAATCACTCCATATATTCTCTTCAATAAATAACTAATGCCCTCTGAAAAGCAAAATTTCTTTTTGTGAAAACTGTCTGTGATAGATTTTGTTAAAAGGAACATGTTAAAGGAGATGCGATATGCTTTGGCAACAGCGTAAGTTTTAGAGGGAATTGTGTTTGTCTTCTATAGCAGTCTTAAACCTTGCAGACCTTTCAACACAGAAGGCTTCTATCCAAGAAATTTCCCATTAGTAAGAACAGGTTGAGCATTATTTGTCTGAGAAGATACTCGTTGGCAGCATTAAAAGCAGGCCACTGTTGTTACCAGATAGTGATGTGCTTCTTAACTAAAGAAGTCTGTTTTTTGTTTTGTTTTGTTTTGGGGGGTGCATGTGTGTGTGTGTGTGTATAATATTTCTGAAGGACTGAGTGTAGTACCTATGAAAACAAAGGTGTAAGAGCATCTGCTACATAAAAAACTCAGCACCATAGTCTCATAGAAAAACATTCTTGCTAGTCTGGATTTTATTGTGGTTTTTTTTTTTTTTTCAGGAACTACACATTTTAGCAATCAAACAATGTTTACTTTTCTTCTAAAGCACATACAGACAGTAAGACCACATAATGGATGAGCATAAATACCATTATTGCCATTGTAAGATATGAGTATTTGATGTATACTGGCTCCTTACTGATGCTACTGCCAAGTTATTTGTGCAGGAAGTAAGGGTGAAGTTGAAGCTATGAAAGTTAAGCACATCGCTTTTAATGATTTACATTGCCTGTCAAACAGAGAGAAGAGCCACTGGCATCTCAACTTGCAGAAGGTAAATAAATGTACACCCTCCCTACCGTTTCTATCAATGTACGAGCATCCAGGAATATATCACCAGTAAGCTCCACTGGAACAGTATAGGGACTGACTCCCAAAGGGAAAATGAACTAATATGCACATGAGTAGGTACTGTATTAAGTAATTCAATATGCAGTTATAAAAGGAAGCATGAAACCTAATTCTCCAGCATCATTCACATACATATTGGACAAAATAAGTACGAATGTGAGAAACCACTTTCCTGACTTCATCTTGGTGTTACATTTCCCAGCTGATTTGGCATCCAATATTTGTATATGCAAGCAATTAGAAGGGCAGAAATAAAATTAAGTGTAGTTAGAAACAAGAGAAGAAGGTTTATTTAACATCCAAATACATTTAAAACCCTTCTTTTCAATTTCATAAATGACAAACTATTTTTCTTTAACTGTCAAGTCCACTCACAAAAAAGAAAATCCTGGTGTCATGTTAGGAAGAGAAAAATCATAAGGAAGTTTAGACATGAATTCCCTTGTACATCATCACTAGCTGAGACCAATGGAGAACCAGCCTTATCATTTAAATTTTCATTCAGATGACTCAAACGTGATTCACTTACACCCCTGAGACATAGAATACATTTGGTGGTAAATGTTTGATAATGGCAACATACATCCTTTTTCCTTCCCCTGGCATTTGTAAGAGAACAAATCCTGACCTGCATCATTAAAACTATATCAAACAGAGTTTCAATACATATTTTCTATACACAGGGCTAAGAGTTAAAGACTTGCACAAGAAATAGTCTTGAATTCTAGGCTGTACTTGCAGATTTTAAACACACATTTCTCGTATCCCAGACTTTCTTATTATTCAGTCTGTGAAATATTCTGAATGAAAGCAACTCCCCGCCTTTTATGGTTTGGGGTTTTTTGTTGGGCTTTTTTTGTTTTTGTTTTTGTTTTTTCAGTTGAAGTTGAGCCTCTGTACTCTAAGAATATTCAAAGCAAGTTTGTTTCTAATGCAGTTTTGACTTCTGGTCTTGCTGCAGTGCAAAATGTTTTTGCATTTTACTTTAGAGTCAGGATGGGGGAGGGAGAAAAAAAATCAATAAACCCCACACAAATATCGCAAACCACAAGAACCCTTGGCCTGAAACAGTAATTCAGTGAGGAGGGCTGGATTAGAGAAGAGATTGCTTGCTTTCCGACTAAGCCAAATAAATTTGTATGCCTTGCTGCACTGTCTCCTAGTTTCAACAGGAGCAAAGGAAAAATGTCACCCAATTGTGCCTTGTGGTTAAGGCAGCTCTTGCCCTATAGCATCTCTAGGTTCAAGCTCCTTGAGGTTAGGGACATCTAGAACAGGAGCCTTTGCTTCATTAACATCACAATCCAAGGTTATTGCATAAAAAGTATCAAGTATTTCCATCTCTGTTGCATTCTCAGAATACAGCTCCACATTTGGACTCAAGCAAGGAAGAGGCTTGGAAAGGGAAGCCCCTTTATAACTGCTGTTATTTATTACATGGCTTTAGCCTGCTTCCCTCTGGACACACCAAATCATTTTCCAGAGGTTGTTTTTTTTTTTTTTTGTTGGGTGGTTTTGGTTTTTTTTTTTGGTTTTTTTTTTTTAAGTAACAGAAAGAGATGGCAACCTATTTTTGCCATCTGAAAGCATCTCTCCATTATGTCGTGAAGAATCTATTTTCCTAATTTAGATTCATGGTGTACTGGGCAATTTAATCAGCTTAACCTTTGATCAGCTGTAAGAAAGACTGCTGTAAAATTTGCAATGTGTCCTTTGTCCAAATGATCAGGGAAGCCTGTAAGATGAATTAGACATACCTGACTTTGGCCGAAAGGCAATGTGCATCCATGAATTTCTAAATTATATTTATTTGTTCAGTTTTTATTTCTTTCAAAATTTGTTACCTGAACTTTCTTCCTGTTAAGACAGATTAGTAATCATGTAGTTGTGTGGATAGCATTTTTGATTTCTAAAGTTAATGGATTGTTTATTTACATATTTCAGTTCTCATGTTATTCCATACTCTACTTTCTTCCACATTCTGAAGAGAGGTTCATCTAGAGCCCTTGCCTGAAGAAATCAACCCCTGTGAATTTTATGTTCCAAGCCCCCAACTCCCCACACAATCACCTTTCCACCTGCAACTGTGTGCTCAATATTACTGTCCATGATTGAATCTTGGTTGCTTGCTCACCTTGGTTAAGAAGTACAACAATAGGTGTTTGTCAGTTATGGCTATTTTATGATCTTAATTGCATCAGTAGTCAGTTGATATTAAAAATTTAATAGCTAAAACAATTATTGCAGATACAGTAACAAAAAACCTGGAGAATTTGCCAAAGAATAGTTTTCTCTCATTTCATGCATTTTAATTTGAGGCTTCAGTGGCAAAACATATTAGAGGCACTGAGCCACATGCTTTATTTTCTCCTTATCATTAGGCTTACTGTGAATATTCATAGTTCTCAACAAGCTGAGGCTAATCCACACCATGTCATCCTGCATCATTGATCTCTCTCTGAAGTAAATGAAAATGGAACATCTAGCACTTCTCAGATTGTGGTCCTCTGGACTTTCAATTTAATATTAAATAAAAATTTAATGTTGAAGACTATAGTTTTACCAAGCAAAAATTATTTTGCTTTAAAAAAAATAACATTTCTGTGAAGGTTATGGAATAAATCCTGAATGAGTTTCTTTTAAACAGTGAAACAGCATTATCTTGGGCAGGTTTTTTTGGTATGGGCTTAGCTCCAAATCAGAAAAGTATAACACTGAAGAGTAGAGGATAGACTTAAAGATCCAAACAAAAAATGACAGTATTGGTATTTCGCTAGGTCCTGAAAATGGCCCCGCATGGGACTATAATAGAATTAGCTGTGTATGAATAAGCAGAATAACTACTAAAGCAACAATACAAAAATCAGATTCAATGGGAAAGAACATAGTGTAATTGAAGTAATATTATTAGTATATATTTGTATATATTTTAAAAAGTAGTCAGCATGCAGTTGTCTGAACGTTTTCACAATATTCAGTAGTTTCAGAGGAAATTCTGTACGCTTTTTCTCAACCATCTAATAAGCTTAGGAAGGCTGAAAAGCTGCTGGCCTGCTCGACTAATATCTTTGTCTGTGCTGAATTCTCCAGAAGCATCTAGTACTGCCGTTCATAGCTGTCCCAGTAGATGAAAGACATGAGAGTTGCAGAAAGTCATACAGGCAGTGAGAGAGATCAGTGAAGATTACAATTAAAATTGTTAAATATAAGAAAGCACAAGTTTATACCAGGAATAAAGGTCTGTACCTATTCTTATTTGGAACACCTTCCTAAAGCCCCAGATAGATAAAGGCCTGCCACACACCCTTTATGGTGGTACTTCTGCCAATATTAATATATCAGTAGATGGAAGATTCTGTATTAAAAAGTATGGTCTATATGTTACTCATGCCTGAGCTATGAGGGAAAGAAAAAAAGCACAGAGGGAGAAGGTTCTTTCTTCATACAAATTGAGGCAAGAAACAATAAATCTATTAAGAAGATGTTATTATAGCACTTTAGCATTTAAGAGCTTATATTTTTAGTACACTGGTTGCTAAACTGGAACCCTAAACTTCCACCTTGGGCACCTAGACTCTGCGAATAAGTGATCTCCAACTGGGATTAAAAGATAGGCGGCAAGAAATACTGAAGAAAATTGCACATGAAAACCTACGCCCTCTTTGGAAAATGTGTGCCTTATTCAATGGCAAAAAGATATCCTTGTCTTCCAGGATCCATACTGTTCAAAAGGAGCATCTAGGTCTCTGAAGGAGAGATTAGCTGGGGTCTTCTCTTGAAACCCCAACCAGAGAAAACAGTGATGTCCACCAGGGTATATAACTTCCTTTAGGAAGTTTTGGGTCTCACAAGTTCAACTCCTTCTCGGGCAAGGAGAAAGGATCCCACCTGTTGTAGGTGAGGTTTTTTAGTACATGAAGAGAGATATCCTCTCTCTTCCTCCTGGTGAAGCTTTACCACTGTTCAGGGAGAACAGAGAGATACATTCCTCAGGAAATACTCAGCCAAGGTCTCTGAAAGAAAATGCCAAATGTAATTAGGAATTTCACTCTCTAACCCATTGACCAGACAAAGCATCTCAGAGAAGTGCAACTCCTCAGAAATATTTAGTATTTTTTAGTATTTTGTTTAAATGGTCATTTGAAAAGGTTTCTAAAAAATAAATCACTTTTTTTTTAAAGTGTATTTTGTCCTCTGAAGAAAAAGCTGTTTAAAGGTGTGCTTCTTCAAATCTTTACTGAAAAGAGTTTTCTGTGCTGTAACTGAATAGAGTATCATAGATGAAGAAATCAGAGGAAAACAGAACCTTAAGTTTGGGAAGAGGGAAGGAAAGATAATTTAGTCAGGAGAAGCATCCATGTTGATAAATAGGTAGATAGATCCTGAAATTAACAGACAGTTCCAGTGAAGAACAAAATATACAGCCAGAAGCAACCAAAAATATTTCAGAAATCAGTTAATTACTTGTTAATGCATTAGCCAATTAACATTAGGCAACAGATAAACCAAGCTGTCAATAAACTGGAAAAATAAATCAAAATGTGTCAGGGTTTTTAATACACGGACTCCTACTCTTCATTTCTAAAAAACAAATACTAAGTAACTTGAATTTGATTCAAGTTTCTATGACACAGAAAGTTCTCATCTCTGGAAAGAGCATCATCTGTATGCTGACGAGACCAATAAATGGTAAGTGTATGGGACCAAATCCCCCGCAGCATAAATAAAGTCATTAGAGTGAGCCTCTCCTTGAGGGGACAGAATTAGATAAATATTTAGACAGTAATACTGCTGAAAAATTTATAATTGAAGGACAGTGAAGGTGGACTGACTACAGCAGGTAGCAACAATTTGTTTTGGTTGGCTGTTTAGAGCCTATTGAGAAAATTTGGAAATTGAATTAAGAGATGAAAGCCTTTGGAAGACCAGTCCTGTAACCACTTTAAAAGAAAAATGAGCTTTATTGCCAATAAAGCAAGTCAGTTTAAAAGAAAAAAAACCAACACAGTTCCATTCTCCCATAACTAAAGACTAAAAATGTAATCCTTGTCTCCTTCCTTGTTGGTAAAGAAACATTTATCAGCTGTTCTAGCAACTTTAACTTAATATATTAAAAGCGTTCCATTTTGGTTACATCACAAGCAAAATGATAAGTTGGACTTAAAAGCTATCAAAGACCAAAAAGAGAAGGTATTTATCTGGCTGCTCTTTGGTTTGGGCTTGACATATTAATCTCCAGTCAAGTGACAGAATTTCATTTTAATCATGGAGATTTCTTTAGTAAGGATTTGCCCTAAGTCTTTGGCAGGCCAAGGAATAGTCAAAAAATATAAAATAAAATAAATAAAATAATCTTAGAGTGTGCTTTCATTTTTATAGGAGCCAAGACTTCCTTACAGATATACCACAGAAAAATGTCCTTGCCGTTTTATTCATTATGGTTTTAGTATATGAGACACCATTATTTTAAAATTATAAAGAATTTTAAAGACCACATGACTACACGCACATAGGAATAAGCTGCCTGTGCTGGTTTTGGCTGGGGTAGAGTTAATTTTCTTCATAGTAGCTGGTATGGGGCTATGTTTTGGATTTGTGCTGGAAACAGTGTTGATAACACAGGGATGTTTTCATTACTGCTGAGCAGTGCTTACACAGAGCCAAGGCCTTTTCTGCTTCTCACCCCACCCCACCAGCGAGGAGGCTGGGGGGGCACGAGAAGTTGGGAAGGGATACAGCCAGGACAGCTGACCCCGGCTGACCAAAGGGGTATCCCAGACCATACGACATCGTGCTCAGCATGTGAAGCTGGGGGAAGAAGGAGGAAGGGGGACATTCGGAGTGATAGCATTTTGTCTTCCCAAGTAACCCTTATACATGATGGAGCCCTGCTTTCCTGGAGATGGATCTGATTTCACTCTTCTGATTCTCTCCCCCATCCCACCACAGGGATAGTGACCAAGCAGCTGTGTGGTGCTTAGTTGCTGGCTAGGGTTAAACCACAACACTTCTTTTGGAGGTATTATTTCACAAAAAGTCATGGCCCAATATAACATTTAATATATCTAGTAGTGTCCATCATTGTTGGCTAAGACAACTACTATCACAGCAGTCAAAAACCAGAGCTCCTACAACATTCAGTGAAACCTGCTTACAAATTAGGTATCTCACAGGGCCCAAATAGTAAGATTCTCTACTCTGTATAAGCAGAAGTATCAGTAAATCCAAAAATGAAGCAATAAATTAGTACATTTAAGTAATTTTTTTTTCCCCAGTAAATACCATTCCTTCTTCACAAAAATGGATGTCAGTTGCTTTTCATTTCTTTTATGTGTAATGATTGCAATGGTGAAAAAGGACTTATATTTAGCTGTGATGGGTTAATCCTAGCTGGATGCCAGGTGCCCACCAAAGCCGTTCTATCACTCCCCCTCCTCAGTGGGACAGGGGAGAGAAAATATAACAAAGAGCTTGCGGGTCGAGATAAGGACAGGAGAGATCACTCACCAATTACCATCACGGGCAAAACAGACTCAGCTTGGGGAAAATTAACTCAATTTATTACAAATCAACCAGAGTAGGGTAATGAGAAATAAAACCAAATCTCAGAACATCTTCCCTCCACCCCTCCCTGCTTCCCGGGCACAACTTCAATCCCAGATTCTCTACCAACCCGCCCAGCGACACAGGGGGATGGGGAATGGGGTTTACGGTCAGTTCATCACACGGTTTTTTCTGTCACTTCATCCTCCTCAGGGGAAGGACTCATCACACTCTTCCCCTGCTCCAGTGTGGGGTCCCTCCCACAGGAGACAGTCCTCCATGAACTTCTCCAACGTTGGTCCTTCCCATGGGCTGCAGTTCTTCACAAACTGCTCCAGCATGGGTCCTTTCCACGGTGTGCAGTCCTTCAGGAGCACACTGCTCCAGCGTGGGTCCCCCACGGGGTCACAAGTCCTGCCAGAAAACCTGCTCCATGGGCTCCTCTCTCCACAGATCCGCAGGTCCTGCCAGGAGCCTGCTCCAGCACAGGGTTCCCATGGGGTCACAGCCTCCTTCGGGAACCCACCTGCTCCGGCGTGGGGTCCTCCACGGGCTGCAGGTGGATATCTGCTGCACCGTGGACCTCCATGGGCTGCAGGGGGACAGCCTGCCTCACCAGGGTCTTCACCACAGGCCGCAGGGGAATCTCTGCTCTGGCACCTGGAGCACCTCCTCCCCCTCCTTCTTCACTGACCTGGGTGTCTGCAGGGTTGTTTCTCTTACATGTTCTCACTCTCCTCTCCAGCAGCCATTTCCCTCTGTCCCAACTTCTTTTCCCTTCTTAAAAATGTTATCACAGAGGCATTACCACTATTGCTGATTGGCTTGGACTTGGCCAGTGGCGGGTCCGTCTTAGAGCCGGCTGGTATGGGCGCTCTCGAACACAGGGGAAGCTTCCAGCAGCTTCTTACAGAAGCTACCCCTGTAACCCCCCCCCGCTACCAAAACCTTGCCACACAAAGCCAATACATTAGCATATATGAATGTTTTAAAAAAAATTACTTATACGTTCTTTTTCCTATTTCAGGTCAGAATATTATCTAATCATACTGTATACTAAGCTGGATAACAATGCCACAAGGAGAGTTATTTTTTTAATGGTCATCTATTCCCCTCCAATTCAGGGTATGGAAGGAATCAAACTTGAATCAAACAAAGGAACAGGCAGGTGAGGGGAGCAAGAAGTGTCAGCAATGTATCTCTTCATTAGGATTCCATGGCAACTACACTTAGCTTAAACAGCAAATTACTGTTGATGTTAAAGTTGTGTATTTCTACATTAAAACTCCAAACTTCAGCACACAGTAGATGTATTAGTAGCAACACAACATGACAAATGGTCATGCTCTCAGCACTGGGAAGGCATCTCAAATGGCAGATAACCATGGGATTCAACCGTGTTTCCTTGGGTGAGTGCCTGCACATACCTGGCAGGCAGGATCAGCAAACCTCAGAAAAACTACTGTCCAAGTAGGAGAACCTATGTAGCTTTGTCATGCCAATTCCATGGTTGGTTCTCAGATTCTACCATGCATATTTTCACTGAAGGTAGGCGCTTTTTCATAAAGGCCCATCCCCATATTTTGACAGTACAAAGCAGCTGTCATTCCCATATGTGCACACACTATGGTTAAAGACATAGGCACATCTTTTGGTTTGAGCAAAAGCCAAGCTAGCTGCTACATACTGCAACACAGAATTCCCCACGCCTTTGTTTTCCATTATGTTGAGACCCCAAAATGATGTTTCCTACACCCACACCACACCAGAATTTTGTTCTGGTCATTTATGACCTCATACAGTTGTCAAAATAACATTAAAGATAAACCACTAACTTCTCTGTAGCAAGGTACTTTCAATAAATTCTCCAGGCTCACCTTCAAGGAATGGGTGCCTTTTCTGGTGATCCTAATGGAAACAGTTTGTGAAAAATAATTAAGGATGTTAATGAGATTAAAGTTAATCAGTTATCTTCACCCTATGCCACAAAGGTTTACAGTGAAGGGGGATTTTATATGCTGTTCTTGAATTTAACCCAGTTACAGTTTGCCAGATTGATTTGAACTCTGCAACAACTGTACACTGAATTACCTGGAACCTATGAGCTGTTGTATTTATAAAGGAGAATTAAGTGTTGTCACTTTGTGAATTGAAATGCCTTCATATCTTCCATTCTTTCTAGAATGAAGTAAACTGTTTTCAGCATTAATTATTTCAACATTCTGCATCAGCTCAGTAAGAGATTTGGCCTTTATTACAATAACTTATATTGGCATACTGCTTATAAGGAAACAATTGCTAAATAACTCTTCCAGTCTCCCGTTATTTGACATTCAGGAGCACCTTAAGGAAGAGATGTTTGTATTTAGCAACCCTTGATAAAACAGTTAATACAAAATTTCTCTTCTGTGAATTCATTTAGTTGCTTTTGGAATTAATGAAGTTTTCAGCATCCACAGTAGTCTAGAGATAAGCTGTATCATGCAGTCCATAGGTCAAGGCATTAATGGAAGTACACGTATAACTGCTGCTGCTATTTGGGGTGGGGGGGAATAGAGCACAGTTGGATGACTACATAGCCTCCTTTTACCCTTTTAGGTAATGTAATGCATATTTAGACATGCAAAAGTAATTTTAAAATCTCCAAAATATACAAACAATGTCCGCTTCATATCTTGTTAACTGTGATTATGACCTATTTAACAGTATATAAACATTTCTAGTTTAAACTGATAAAGTAGATACTGTTCTTGCCTATAATCTACTGAAGCAGAGTTGTAAGGTTCATCTTCATGGACTCCCTGACACCCAAAGTGCTTTGAATGTTTCACACAGTTTTGTACAGCAAGTACTTCAGTAAATCAAATTTGACACAAGTGGTATTTGTTTTTCATACCTTTCTGCCCCAGTAATTTCTGCTAAATAGAATCCTCCCTTCCCAATATGCTTCCTCTCAGAAGAGTTATTGGTCATGCATATTAAAGGATAACAAATTCTTACTTTTCTTATTTTGTGCAATCACCTGAGCGCACCACTCCCAGCAGAAATCAAGCCTCAGGCTAAAGTTGTACTATTGGACCAGTAAAAACTAAGCATTATTTGAATTGTAGTTGCTGGAAAATATCAGTGCTATTTCATCTGAGAGATTTGTAAACTAATGAATGAAAGTAGTTTTATCAGCCTGTAACTATACATACAATTCACATTCAGCAGAATGATAGCCCCTAATAGCAACCTCAGTAAAGCCAAACATTAATAGAAAACCCCTCTGCTTTACAGTTTCCAGAAAGGGGACCCTACACTGACATCAAAACAGCAACTTTAAACTAGAGGCCAAAGGGATTCAAAGGGATTATTTTGTAATTTTTCATAAAGCTAAACACTGTCTATGCACACCATACAATTTTTCTTCATCAAGATTGGTGTCATTTTGCTATACTTTCCAGTACTTTCCATTTTAACAGTGATTAACATCATTAGGCCCCAGGACCAAGGGCTAGGGAGTAGGAGTTTGTGGAGGTGGCACAACAGTAACTTTAGAAAACAAACTGAAAAATTTCTAGTGAAAGATTTTGACAGCAAAGATTAAGAAACCAGATTTGCTTTTAACATAAGTTGACCCCATTTTCCAACTAAAATTTGACTTTTCATTAACCTCAAAATAAAGGCATAGGGGAAAGACACTGTTACTTTTCCATAGCAGAAAACAACAACAAAATTTGCAAAGTTACTCCTTTCAGGAGCAAGGATATCTTAGTAAGGGGTGGGAAGGGGTGCAAAATTGCTTGTTAGAATTTCTGCTACAGGTATTTTGCTTTACCTGGGTGATTACAGAGGATTACTTTTTATGAACCTGTTTATAGGGCTTTCACAGACAAAGGATCATAAATAAATTCTTGTTGGCAGCCTAATTACACTCACTTGCAGCTTTTTACAGGAGCAACACCTAGCTGGAAAAGATTTCTAGGGTCCAGATAGTATATTTGAACACCAATCCCCCTAGTAAATACCTTATTCCCAAGGGGCTATTCCTATTTCAAAAGTAATCTTAAAAGAAACATGAAGATTCTTTTTTTACTTTATTGCCACATATCTCACTCCTTTCCAATTAAATTCAGCACTGATTCTGCTGGTATCACATGTCTTCTGATAGAGGACCATTAGGGGGGCAACGCCCCCTGCCCCAACCAACCAGCAAACATCTTCTTTATCCAAATATTCATTGAAATGAACAAACAAAACCTCAAAACTCTCTTTTGATTGGGCAAGTCTGAGCCTTTCAACTAACTTTATAGCTGTAGTGAAGCCATTCTGGTATAACACCTTTCATGTTTATTAACTCTGTGCCTGTAGACTAAGCATAATTGCTGAGAAGTTAATAATGAGGATCTATGACAAAAACTGTAAGCAAGTCACTATTTTGTAACATTCACTTTTATGTTTCCTTAACATTTTCTGCTCTCTGCTAAGCTTCATTTGTATGCTTCCCCCCCCCCCCCCCATTTCTTCATCATATATATCTAGTGAACAAGAGAATCTTTTATATTGTTAGCATGCCTACTTCTATACTTAAAAATCCAGTGTTTGTAGTATTTGGTGCATTAAAAAAAAAAAAGTCTATTTCATAGTTTACAGTCCTTGAGTGTTGGAAAATACTCAGTGATTTGCCCTATGCTCCATCATCTCTTCCTTTATCGTTATGCCTTTGCGTTTTTCTGTTTTAGCCATTTTTCTAGGGCACTTAAGGGGAAAAGAGCTGCCAATAATGGAAAAACAAATGAACAAAAACCAAACCAGGACCACAGTTAAAAGATTTCTCTAGGGCTTCACAAAGCAAGTGAAGTTTCAGTTACCAGCAGGTGACCAATTATCCTGTAAAATAAGGAGTAGAGCAGATTTGATCTTTACTATCCTTTGAGAAATCCCTGCAGAAAATAGTGACCTCTATGTTTAAGGCTTTGCTTTTTAACCATTCTATAGAATTTAAATAGATATTCACCCAATTAGAAATCTAGAGAATGATTAAGAGTCTTGGTGAGCCTTTAGTATAGTCTCAAATTACTAGATTATAAATTTGCTGACTTCTAATATGCTTCAATAGGACACATTTGATTTCATTAGTCTTGCATCAAAGCCTACTTCCCACCTCAATAGTCACAAATCAGGCTGCTAAGCACTACAAAATTAAGACATTTCCTCAGAGGCAGAGACATTGAAAATACCTATTTACTTTTTCTTCCATCAGCCTTATGTCTTTCTAACCAGTTATGTGCATAATGTTGAACATAACCAGTAGCTTCAAAACTGTCCATGATTTTCATGAGAAGTATTGCTAAGTTGAAGTTATACAGATGCATAATAAAGCTAGTCAACCTAACACATTAGTCCTAACAGCACTTAAGGTTACATCGTCTCCGCTAAGATTTTAGACTGCCAAAGTATTGAAGTTTTCAGTAGGTTAAAGTTAAAATCTTCACCCTACCCAGTAAGCCAATGAATTTTATGAGCATTTGCATCACGTACTCTCAGCGTGAAATTCCTTTTAACAAGCAGGCAGACATATGTACCAGTTTAAACAAACAGAAGGACACACTTCCCTGTTTCATGAGAAAGTTCAGCTGCTGACAGCCAAGGTGACAGAGATAAGGTCTTACTTGAATTAAGACAGTGTCTTTCCTGCTTTCTTCCCCTCACCACAGGCTCCTTCCAACTACCAGGCTGGAACTGTGAGCAACCTGCAGCAACCAAACAGTACCTTGATAGTAAGCTTGTGTCGAGTTGCAGTTGCATTCTGCAGATATAGCAAGAAATATGAGACATGCTATTCATTTATCTAAAGCAAATAAAGACAAGTATGAGCCCCAGCCAGCTACTACTCATTGATATTTCTGCTCTGCTAGACATAGCGTTATTGATCCTTGGGAGCGGGGAGGGGGGTGTCAAGTCAGAATGAAATGAGTAGCATGCTATTTTTGCACTAGGGACACAGACTGGTACCTCTTGATAGTCCTAAACAGTTTAAATAATAGGCAAATTACCAAGACAGAATTTTGTGATATTCTGTATGCAAGAACTATATTTATGACACAAAGAGCAATTTTCGGCTATACTCCCCACATATGCTCCTCATATGTGTCTCCCTGCATTTTGTATGCTTACCTCTTTAAAAAGACTTCTGTTGAAGTCCTACCTGGAAGTTTCTACAATCCAAAGCTACCTCATATTCCTCCACTGCCCCTTTTATTCTGCCATCCACAGATCCCAGACTCCTGTGCTGAAATAATTATTGAACCAGATGATGCTCAATACAGCACTCATGTCCTCAAGATGCTGTTCTGACAGTATCTCAGTAAAGACAATGCTTAGCACATTACTTATTGTATACATTAGCTTCTTGAAAACATGAAGGCATGCATTCTGACATGTCCAAACCCCCTTTCCCACCTCCTGCTATAGTTGGCATAACTGAAGTCATCCTGGTGGTCAGAATGTCAGCTGTCTCGAGTTTGTTTTATCCCGATTGTATTTCGTAGTCCCAGACAGACAGCGAGACAAACTAAACAGGCTGCTTCTATCCAGAGGGACTGGAGATAATGAAAGCTTGAAGAAAGTCTTTTCCAAATCTTTCTTCTTCAGGATTTTCCCCTCTATTACAGAGTTTGTAGCACTTGGATGATGGATGATGGCCATATATATATGGCCTATAGTACAGGCAGGAGATATCATGGAAACTTTATCCGGTAAAGCTGGTAACTGCAGAAGCTGCCCTGCCAACCAGAGGGTGAGGGCAATGACCATGGCAGGCTACTTGGAGCACCTGAATATTCCTGCAATCATTATCACGAAGATTTACTTGAACCTGGTGCCAAGGTCACAAGTGCACCAAGAGGGCTTCAACTGACCCAGATCCTCACCCTGGACCTATACCCACTGGGTCTCAGCTCCCAGTTCTTGCCTGACAAAAGAACCACAGGGGAAAGTCATGGTAATGACTGATCAGTTATACATGCCACAATTCCTAGAAGGTATCAATCAAGAAAAAAAGAGCAAGTTCTTCGGCCACAAATTGTACTCAAGAGCAACTACACTGAAACTAATTTTCCAGAAAGTTGAGTTTTAGGAAGAGAACAAAACAATTTTGTGTACAGGTGACAGCTTTCTCTAAAATGTGTTTGAACTGCAGTGGCCTCTAGAGTATGACTCAAATCATATTAAATTTGGAACATACAACTATAAGGAGATGGTTCTGTGACACAGAGTTTGCAACCTCAGGATAAGAGAAGCAAACATATTCAGCAAAGCTAAAGTACAAGAAAGGTGTCAAGGATAGAAGAAAGGTGCGTACAATCAGGGTAATAAGCAATTTTCACAGCATATGCCTGCTTTTCTGCTGGTATATAACATAATTACCTCAAAGGTACTTTTAAAGTGGAAAAGAAAAGAAAGACTCCTTTGAAGCTCTCCTCCTAAGACTTCTTTTAGTCCTACTGCAGCCTTCCTTTCTCTTCAAAGGGGTTTTCCTCAAGGGGTTTGGCTAAACAATGCAAACACTTTGGTGCAGTTTATTCTGACTGCTGGAGTTCTTACAGATATCAGGTAACTGCAAATAAGAGCCTAGTAGGATTCTGAAGAGCTCCTAAGCCTTTAACTGCAACGTCGAGAGTCCAAGCCCATAACCTCTGGCCCAGGATCAGAGGCTCTTAAACTTGAGTTGGACAAAGTTACCTAAAGTGATATTTAGCATGTCAAATGTCTGGATGGCTTTTCAACAGCAATAATCACCCATAGATTGTACTGTCCTCATTTTCTCAGCTCAAAATTAATCTCAGGTTTTCTTTAGCTCTATAAAATCTATCTATAAAATAAGAATTATTTTCACCTGTAAAAAACCCTAACCCTAAAGCAATATACTTGTGGGTATACGTGACAATATTGTTAAACTTCAGCTGTCTCAAAGACAGCTTTGAGACTAACTTACGACATCAGCAAAAGATAAATTAATAAGTGCTCAACATACACTACTGAACTATTTATTAAAGCAATACAAATGGGAGTTTAATCTAAATTATTTCATAGAATTATATAATCATTTAGTTGGAATAGACCTTTAAGATCACTGAGTCCAACTGTTAACCTAACACTGCCAAGTCCACCACTAAACCATGTCCCTAAGCGCTATATCTACACATCTTTTAAATACCTCCAGGGATGGTGATTCCACCACTTCCCTGGGCAGCCTGTTCCAACACCTCACAACCCTTTCAGTAAAGAAATTTTTCTTAATATCCAACCTAAACCTCCCCTGGCACAACTTGTGGTCATTTCTTCTTGTCCTATCACTTACTACTGGGGAAAAAGAGACCAACACCCACCTCACTACAACCTCCTTTCAGGTAGTTGTAGAAAGCGATAAGGCCTCCCCTCGGCCTCCTTTTCTCCAGACTGAACAACCCCAATTCCTTCAGCCGCTCCTCATAAGACTTGTGCTCTAGACCCTTTACCAGCTTCGTTGCCCTTCTCTGGACACACTCAGCACCTCAGTTCAAAACTGAACAGGATTCAAAGTGCAGCCTCAATAGTGCTGAGTACAGTGGGACAAACATTCCCCTAGTCCTGCTGGCCACACCATACAAGCCAGGATGTTATTGGCCTTCTTGGCCACCTGGGCACACTGCTGGCTTGTATTCAGCCAGCTGTCAACCAACACCCCCAGGCCCTTTTCCACCAGACAGCTTTCCAGCCACTCTTCCCCAAGCCTGTAGCATTGAATGGGATTGTTGTGACCCAAGTGCAGGACCCAGTACTTAGTCTTGTTGAATTTGTAGTGCAACATTATAGGTTGATATAGACTAAAGCTTCACATAAATGGGTTATAATTAAAATTTTTCTTTTGTAGCCATGTTTTAAAAAGAGAGGAAGCCACCACTTGAACCAAAAATCAAGTCTTGAAATTTGCTAGCTTAGAAAGTAGTAAGAAGAATCATGGGCAAGGGTCCTGACAGAGTAAAGACTGACAGAGAAGGCAAGTCTGAAATCACTTTCTGTAGCTAAGACTACTTTTTCAGCTTTTTTTTTTTTAAGTTATCCACAGTCTGAAATATGCCTGTCTCTTCCTCCCCCACTCCCCAATATGTAGTTTTCATGCCCACAGACTGAAAATAACATGCCACTTGTATACTGCTTTGTGTTCTTCTAAGCAGCGAGTTCAACCATCCACCATGAAAGAAAGTCAGTCTACAGTTTTGCATATCTTTCTGTTTTCAGGTTAGTTTAGCCATTTTTGCAGTTGTGTTTTAACCCCAGTAGACAGCTAAACCCCACACAGTTGCTTGCTCAGTCCCCCTGCCCCAAGTCAGATGGGGGGAAGAGAACCAGAAGGGTAAAAGTGAGAAAACCTGTGGCCTGAGATAAAGGCAGTTTAACAGCTCAGACAAAAGCTGCACAAAAAAGCAAAGAAAAAAAGAGGGATTCATTCACTACTTCACATCAGCAGGCAGGTGTTTAGCCGTTCAGAGGAAAGCAGGGCTCCATCATGCACAACAGTCACTTGGGAAGACAAATGCCATAACTCCCAACAAAAATTAGCTTTTATTAACCAAAACAAACATTTTCATTTATCTTTACAGGTACTTCCCATGCATTTCATTAACCATCTATCTGTGAAGAGTCCTTTAGCAGTAATGTACAATTTTAATCACATATCTAACAGTGACATTCTTTGGCACAGATACTGGTCTTAACAAGATTGTTATAAACATGCAGGAAATGATGTTTAACTAGAAATAATCACATTATCTTTCTTCATGAAAAGAAAGAATAAAAGGTCTGGTGGAGAATTTTGAAGGCTATTCATCTTCATCCTGAAAGTTCTAAATATGTCACTGAAGTCTTAATTCCACTCCTGCCATGAATGGCAACTAACACCAAAGAGAAAAAATCATATTGGAGACAGGAAAAAAAAAAATTAAAATCCATCTTTTCAGAGTTTACCTTGTTAAGTATTGAAGGCACCTGGCAGAGAGGCCAGATAGTAGAGCATGAAAGATAGCATGCTCCTAAGACAGGGAAAGTGCTGAAGATCAACCATTAAAAAGACCAGAGTCAGATTTTACACACAGTTATCTGGGACAAGAAAGGACTGAAGAAAGGAGAGATTAAAAGTCCTTAGAGAAACACAGAAAATAAATATTGTTTGTTCACAGTAGTAGGAAAAATATAGACATTTCTAAGAGCCCTCTTGGACAGACATTCCTAACTTCACTCAGTGGAAAAGGAGAATGGGAGACATGGGAGAAGGTTAATCTACAGGATTATAAATTGAGAGAAAAATCTGTACTTTTAAAAAATTTAATTACTATTAAATTTGATTTGTACATCTCTGATGATTTGGAAGGCATTTTCAACAGTTAAATCAGGGATAAATGGCAACCTGGCCCCTCTACATACTTTTACTACCATAACTCCTACACAGCAGAGGCTTTTCCTTTCCCCCTACCCCATCCTCAGGTTCAGGATTTAGATCAGATGAGCTACCTTACCTCTTTGACACACAGCCAATATCCTAAATTGCAGGTAAAGACCCAGTTCAGCTTCCTGCCCTTCAGGTACGTCAGTTTAGTTTGAGTCTAGCAATGACTCTTTATCTGGCTGTCACCATTAAATGACAGTACATCCTGCCACTTTCAGAGAGCATCCCAGCTTAAACAGCATAACACAGGGGGCTTTTAACCATGGGTGTGTCTACTGGGCTGTGCTCTGTTCACTTTATCATCCATGGCCTCCGATTCTGTTTAAAAGCCCCACAAAAAAAAAAAAGCTGGGACAGCAGCACTTCCGGGTAGTAGTGTGTGAAACTGAATAGGCATACAGACTTAAATGAACTTGCTATTTCTGACTTGGTGAATTCACTTGTTCATTACAATAGTTATCCAGGGTGATTGAACAAGAAAAACAAACAAACAAACCCCCCAAACCAAAGAAATCTTTCATAGCTAACATACCTTAGCTTGTCTGTCCTTCACATCCAGAAGGATTACACCAGCATGACTTTAAACCAGCACAACACAGGGGCTATTAATGTAATCAGAAATCGTACAACAGGTTTAGAGAGCTCTCTGTTCCCAGAGAGCACTCTATCACTCACTCACAGCTGTTCAAGGCTCCCTGCACCATGCACTGCAGAGGTCTGAAGAAGCTTTTCCAGCTCAGGCGCACTGACAGAAAAGGACAGTCAATACCCACAGCACTTCTGCACTGCCCAGTTTGCGTCTGCAGACCTTTGCATTTATCATGGTTAAACTATAGCAATAGTACCTGACCCTTGCAAAAGACAAACCGTACATCCTCACATCTGCAGCTGGTGTTCACATCCAGAAGAATCAGATGTGCACAGTAACAGGTATATGTCTATAAATCCATCAGCAGGAGAAGCTGTACCCTGGTTTGAGGAACATCTGGGAATACCAGTACCTGAAGTAGGCACAGAGGGCCCTAGGCCACAGCTGGCATGCTGCATTTAATACCTCTCCTCTCCCAGAGAGGCAGGAAATTACAAATAATACCCTCCTTAGGTTACTCGGCACTCTAGAAAGCCTTAACTCCTGGCACCTTTGCCACTGCTTACCCTTCAGAAGTAAACTGAATCAGTCCAGACATCTCCTCTCTCCAGAACGGAAGACCAAAATCTGAATTAGACATCTGGCAACCATTCTTCACTCTTCCCTACGACCTTCCTAAGTCAATTCCTCTCCCCACAAAAATCCCTCTTTCATGACTCCTCCATAAGTACCCCTCACCTGGTACCAGAACCTCTCCTTTTACAGCAGCTGCTTCCAGGGGGCTCTTTGTCACAGCAGGAGCTCCTTAAACTCTTCATTAACCCCAGCCAGTTTGCTGCTATCCTACCCTTCTTCTTAAGGAAAGAGTCCAATGGTTTAGGAATACAATATGCAACTTTTTGCAAATCTTGCAGTATCAAACTTGATTTTTCATGTGTTCATATATGCTATTAAGAAATAGAAAAAAAAAATAATTTAACATTTCACCAGAGTGATTTAATGTTTCACCTCCTGGATAGACACTTTGTGAGCCAACAAAATAATTCTTGCAATTCCTGGAGGATTAAACTTTGTTTCCATTTCCTTAGAGGAGGTGTAGCTGGATAACATATGAAATGTAAACAGATTTTATGCTCTTAACTGCCACTAAAGGGATTTAGCTATTTATATGTAGTTAAAAAGAATGTTTATCTGATGGGGAAAACTGCAGAATTTTTTAATGAAACATTTAAAATAATTTGCAAGGATATGACATGAAAAGATGTGAATTATGTAGTACAACTTTAAACAAACAACAATCTTGCCCTGATTGTGAATGACAATGTACTAGGCAATGAAGTGACACATAGACATACTTTACATCAAAAGCAATTTGGCTTCTAGAAATTCAGTTTCACATCCTTGAAAATTCCACTCTCAATTTTCCGGTTGCTGCCATTAATATATAGTTTTGATGACAGATTATCCCATTACAACTTGTAAAGGTACAAATACATTAACAATCAGAGTGTTAAGCCAGGTTTTTCTGTAGCTGTAAGTCAGTTGCTTTACTATGGCCTAATATTTATATTTCTTTTCACATAATCACCTCAGAGAAATGAACTGATATACTGCTAACTTTTTGTCACTTCTGAAATAACATTCTGGAAGTAATTAGAAATCTTTGTGATCCATCTTTCTTCAGCTTCCCTCTTTGCATGTATATATGTCTTTTTTCTTCCTCTGGAGGAGTCTAAACAGACATGGAATCATGAAACATACAGAGACAATAGTTGTTCATAAATATTTATAAGATAATGAATTCCAGATAGTTCATGATTATTCATAAAAAAATCATACACTGAAGTGAAATAAATTATTCAGAGTTAGTTTACGGCTTCAGCATCTTGAATTAATTATTACAGGTTTGATTCCTCTTGAGTCACTCCAGATAGCATCTGTCATGATTAACGTGGCTAGAATGCACTGTTAGACAATCACAGAGTTCCAGGGAGTGAGAAGAGGAAAGAATAATTTTCAGTTGTTTTTTTTGTCTTTAATCCCTTACATTTCATTAGTTACAAACTGAAAATTCACCTACATGAGAATGGTATGAACCATTTTCCACTGTTAAATTGAAATAAGTAAAAAATATAAAAATATCGCAGGCAATTGTAGTTGTTATTTCTGCCTTCCTCTCTTTCTTAAAGGAGAATGAAATTATGTTTGGGGTTTTTTTTAATAAACATATAAGTAAAAAATACAGATGCCTAAAAATAGCTGTATTTTTCTTTCTGGAAATTACAGCTCACCAGGGAATGTCTTATTTTTACACAGAATATAAAGGTTTTTTCTGATTACATTAAAACTCAGCTATTCTACTGTTTGGGTTTTTTTTTTCTTTTTTTTTTTTTCCAAAACCTGTCAGTCATAATTTACTTCCTACATACTTATGGAAAAGCAGGTGGATTAAAAAAGGCAATAGAATCCCACATGCACTATAAATACCCACATGAAACAGTGTGACCTGAGGAAAAAAGAAATACCTCAAGTAATTAGGTCACTTTCTTTTTTTTAAATATAAAATAAAGGTATTTTCTGATAAGAATTTGTGAACAGTGGTGAAAGATATTTATCATAAATTGTGAATCTATTTCACCTGTTTTCTATTACAAACAATGTTATCTTCAATACAATGATATGTCACTTCCACACATGGCCTTTTGCTGTATACCTATATTCACTTATTTACCTTAGTCATGAATACTGAACTGGCACTGGCTAAAATCCTCTTCTATGACACAAAATATTTTCAGATTCAAGTTTCCTAGAAGTTATTCTTTTTGCTGGGCAAAGTCAATTTTTTTTTTTCTGACTATACTATGTGATTTGATTCAAGTTCTCATAAATTTTTCCTTGTAATCTTAAAGGACACTAGCAAAATATTTTCTTCAGTCTCCTTCAGGAACTACCACTGTCTTTTCCGGGCACTGCTTGGAAGTCTTTTATGTTCCATATTTAAAGCAATGGCTAGCTAGGATCCTTCCTTGGTTAGAGAAGTTATTTAGTTTCATATACCCTAAGGCACTCAAAGGCTTCCAAGGCAGAAGTGGGAAAGGCAGGTCATGCCACTGTGTACAAAGTGCCAAGAAATCCGTGTGAGTTCAAACCCTGCTGTCTGAATCATTGCCTTGTCTTGACTGCTTGTTGATGAAAAGCTGTGTGTGAACTACTGCTGGGTGCATGCTGGTTTCCATTGGAAGGAAAGCCAGAATGGATAGGAAAATACAAGAGGGCATGTCCTATACATTGCAATATCAGGGGATCAGGACTCCAATGTGCATTGTGGAAGGCATCACTCCACTGTGGAGACACAGCCACTCCTGTGTTTCTTATAGGAACAACTCTTATATTTTTAAGATTAGATACATATATCAGAACTTTCCAGAGATTTGATAAAACACATTTTGGCTTGGAGTTTTCATAAAATTGAAAGTAAAAGCCTATGTAAAAATTACTGTGTTATATAGAAATAATAGACATAGTTGCTATTACATAATTGACAAAGTTATATAAATACTTGCACGATTACTACAACCAGAGGATTACCATTAATAGTCGCTAAATGTCAACAGCACTAGATAGCAGGGGCTTAGGCATGCAATATGTTTTGATTATTGAAGCAGCCATGGTAAGTGTTCCTATGGATATGCCCAGCCTAAAGCAAAAGTGAGATAATTTAACTTGTTATAAATAACTTTCATTAAAGGGTAAACTAAGCAAAATTATTTTGCCATGGACTAAGCTTTCTTGTTTGCTGTCCCACAACTTGGTTTTCTATTAGTCAGGCTTTGAAGATATCTACAAGACATGCCCCTATCATACACTCAAAACTCCAACTATTCTTGCTTCCGTTACAAACCCTTTTAGCCTTAACCATTTCCTCTGGCATCTTTTATGACTACAGAAATTTTAAAGAAAAAGTGTGTGAAACTCATGCACAGGGAAATGTGAGTTTCTAAGTAGACAAGTTAGGAGTGTTGCTATAGGGCTTACAAATTAGCAAACATACAGAGAGGCAGGTGTCACATGATGCGAATCCTAAAATTAAAAATTCTATGTGTCACTTAGATCAATTTGATTTTATGAAAAATATATATATGTAAAAAATACCCTTGCCTTCTGTGGTCTTCATCAAAAGAGTTACAACTTGGTATTTTTATAAATTTTCATATTTTTATTCCACAGGTATTTTATTCATGAGATCTTCACTACTCTAAGAATTCCACATCACCATTTCTTTAAATGAGACTGTTTTAGGGAGGAATAGAAGATTGTTCCTCAGACTGTTTTAACATTTTTACAGGACAGTGAAACATCAATAATCCTAAAGTAGAAGAGAGATAAATTCTTCCAGACTCAAGGCAGGATTGCATCCTGCTGAGGCAAGGAGTAGAATCTATATGTCTGCACAAAAAAAGGGGTCTGTGAGTCATTGGCAACCAATTGGAAATGCATCCTACCCAGCATGCTGCAAATAGACAAGACAGGAGACTAGGTAGAGAGATCCCAAAGGACCATGTGCGTTTCATGTTTTCTGGAACAACACTTTAACGCCAGCAATCATACAATTCTGTGACAATCTGACTCTGTGGCAGACTTGCAGATAGAACAGTTATATGCTGAATCGTGCACTTCTGACATAAGGAAAAACACATAGGGTAGTAACACACAGGTTAACCATATATCAGATGTTATGTATATGCTAAAAAGGATGCCTTAATTTAGTTGCAATCTGAAGTCTTGAGATCTTCAAATGTTTATAGCTCACTGATAGGTCAGTTTCTTACATATGCAAGTTCTATTATGAAATATCTGTTTTATTCTTCTGCTTACAATTCCTAGTTGTACACCAGGATCCCCTTAATTAGATACTGTACATAGAAATAAAAAACAACCCCTGCCCCAAAGATGTTACAGGCTAACCATAAGAGAAAACAGATGGGCAGAGACAGATGGGGGAACAGAAGGAAATAATAAGACTTCTATGATGAATATAAGAAATGTGATTAGGCTGATCGTTTACCCACGCATGGTAAAGTTTGCCATGAATATGATGCTATGGAGAGATTTTATAGAACTTCTGCATTACAGCCCTTTTGTCTCTCCTGCTGTAACAAGGGCACTCTTGCCACACAAAATAGCACAGTTTAGGAGCAGTTACTTGCTCAGTAATTGCTTATTCACATATATTTTGCTTAAGTGTCTCTTGGAAATTAGTCAACTTGTGAGCCCTTTCACAGTGGGGAGATAAGGCAGACATAGTGTTTAAAGCTTTTGTTACTATTCTATTTTGCTAATGAGACATCTTCAGTTTGATAACACTCCAAGGACTGTGCTTCCTAACAAGGGAACAAGATATAATAAAAAAAAATTATTTTAATATCAAGTTATTTCGTAAGTAATTTTCCACTGCCCACAATGTTACATTTTTAGCAGGAGGTTGAAATTAACTCCTGACTGAAATACATTTGTAGGTCTTTAGATGGTCACTTGTTTTTAATTATATTTGTGAAACTTTGCTTTACTAGAAACTGAAGATCTAATTATTTTGTAGTGCATTAAAGAAAATATATGAAGGATGGTTATGTCACCTTTGGTTCTGTGCATGAATCAAACTTAAGCTCCACAACAGAAATCATGATTAAGTTAAACAAGACAAAACATATTTGTCTTGTTTGTTTCATTCTACATGCACAGGACATCTGCTCAGCTAGAAAACAGACTGCATGGTTTTGTAAGGTTAAAAAAATATACAAAGTATCCAAATTAGTATATTGCATATTACTGTCAAGCAGGAATACATTTTTCTTGTCAAACACAGATATGAAGTATGAATATGGTGAATAACATAAATGGTTAGCATACATTCTCTCTAGAATCCAGATGAGATAGTACAATGCCTCTTTAACCTTAAAATGCATGTGAAACTCTCCTTGCTTCCCAGAAATGCTCAAACCAACACATAAAAATCAATGAATCATAAAGGACATTGATCATTCTTCCGTTAAACAGAGGCATTCTGCATTAAACATCTTTGTAATTCTTTTATAAGACTTAATATTTGAGGAATGATAAAATTTTCTGATCCTTCAATTCTGAACATGGATCAATTCACATTTAAAGCAGAACTTTATTAATTAAGTTAAATTTTGATTGAAATGCAAGGTAGGACTGATGGAAATTATGTATCTGCACATAAACTATTATGGGAGGCAATGCTAAAACACTGCAGAGCACAACTTCACTCTGGATAAAATGTTAAACAGGCTAATACACTGGAAAGAAAACAAAAAATCTTCAGTTAGAAGAACAGATCATGTAAAGTCATAACAGTTTTTGATGGTCAGCTACCAACATTTCACATGCAAGGGCACTCTGGGATAATGACACTATCAATCATTACATTAAAGACCTGTGATGTTCAATCTCCTAGTCACCACAAAAGCACCTGGAATTCTTCATGTAAGTTCCAGGTACCAGTGATTTTTTCTTTTCACTCATAGAAACCTGGTTTTGCTTTTCTTTTCTTTTTCTTTGCACAAATTAGGAAGAAGGATCAATTCACAACTAGCCACACTGAATTGAATGCAAAACTACTGCTGAATTCAGTGTGAAGGAGTTTCACTTGAAAATGTATTTTCTTCTTTTTTCCTGCCTCACAGAAGTGCTGTCAAGTGGCTGACAGTAAAAATAATGCATGCTTTTCATGTAAATGAACTAGAGCTAACTTGGTGCAGATCAGATAGTATCTTAACTGTAATAACTGGAAAAAACATTCCTCTTGAAACATGTACTCAAGCCACATTCAGTTTTTCTTCAGCTTCAGTTATAATTTAAGATTTGAACTACATTGGTACACTAAAGGTTTCTGACAGTTATTATTAAAATTAATGTTCCCTTGGAATAGCCATAAATTATAGCCTAGCCAAATTTCTAGTCCTTATTATTATTTCTTTCAACAATTTCCCCTCTCCCTTTTCTTTCCACATTTTTCCTTCTTTTCTTATCTTTTGTGATGGTACACAGCCTTATCCGGACTTGTCAAATTCCCTTCTCCCGTGATATTCCTCTCTACATTGTAATGCCAAGCTAGTCTGCAAGCAACTTTATACATGTTGGCAAGGACAGCTTCATCACACAAGATAACTAACAATCTGATGATTTCAGCCTAACTGGAGACTACTTTGTCCAGATTCAAACAGCATTTATATTTATTCTTTTACCGTTTCTGTTGTCCTACACAGTTTTTCTTGCCCCCTCTTAACCCATCCTTCTCAGTGTCAGAGAAAGAATCACCACACAGTACTGCATTTATCTCCTCCTCTGGCAAAAGTTTGGTAAATGAATTTCAGATAACCACTGTGTGGGTTGCCTTCTGAATAGTGAAAAATCATAGTATTTCCACTGAATCAACAAATAACCCCAGAAAAGAAAAAGATATCAGAATTTGGACCTTAATAATATTACCACTTTGCTCAGTTACAGCAAATTTTGTGTCCTTGTAGGTAACTAACTGTTCTGAGAAGAAAGTAGTAATGTGAAACTAGGCATTTCTTCAATGTAATTATTATACAAAATGCACACAAATTCTGTTTCCTTGCAAAGAGATGGAGGTAAACTACATGAAGGCTCTTTGCTTTCTCAGATGCATTTTTTCATCACATTTGCTACTTCCCCTGACGCTGCCAAATGCATCAGATGTGTCTCTTTTGAATGTCTCACACAAATGTAAAATGCTTAGCAAACAGCTTTCTTTTTGTGCTTCAGGCCTTGACCTTGATACTTAGGAAACAGCCATAACTCAGAACTCTCCATCTGGGCTACCTAGCCTAAAAAAAAAAAAAAAAAGTCTAAGGACTCTCACTTTTGTTTAGCAGCTTTTTGCAAAATAAAGAGCTTTGGAACACTAAATGGCAGGCAAAATAGATCCTTTGCACAGTTTCTGTAATGAGAACCTCTGAGACTGAACACTGCAATACAAAACGGACAATACAGTAACACATTTTTATTAACGCTTCACTTCACTGCTTGATTCATGTCACAATTACATAGTGTACAGTGCAATACAGTCCAGTGCAGCATAAAGCATCCACAAATTCTGAAATATTCTGCTCTCACAAGATAGAAAAATATCAATGTTCCTTGCATTTTACAAGTGTTCAAATCAGTAATATACAGCAATATTTAAAAAGAACCCTAAATTTATTACCAGTGTGATTTTCAGGGATGACTCTAGCTCTGGTTTCCAGAAAGGAATGGTAGAAACATGTTTTTAAATAATTTAATGCTTTCAAACAGCCTATTGTTCTACATGTCCTTGTAGACATTTGAAAGGTTACAAGATTTTAATAATTGAATTTTAGAGAGATTGATTTTATATCAGAATGTAATTTGGACTATTTAGAACCAGTTCCATTTATCTTCTGATTTTATAGGTACTATGCAGCTGTGTTATGTAGGGCACAAATGGCTTCAAGTGCTTTATGAAATCTAATAAAAATTGAGCTGTTTCAAAGAAAAGTAGATCTCACAAATGTGTCATGTAGCTAACCTTAAGCCTCTAAATGTTTCACATTCTGAATTGCTTGCTTCTAAGAAACTAAGAGAACATAATGCCAGCAAGATTTGCACCCACAAGACATAAACCATAAAATTAGGCTACTGTGAAAAAGAAATAAGCTCTTACTGACAGTGTTCAGTGATATCAGGCAGACAGTGAGGATCACAAAGGGTATAAAACTGACTTTCAGCCGTCAGACCAATATGATACATTTTAAGAAGCCAATTCAAAGTGAAATAATGATAGATTTTAGAAAGAAAAATGTATATGTGAGTAATCTCCAACAGTGATGAACACAACAAAACCTGTCTGTAGGTTGGATAAACCAGCACAAGCTTGCACTGAAGTCTCATTATCTAATTGGGATTGGGAAAGCCCCTCAGATGTAAGGTTTGGTCTCTTTCTCACAGTGTTTGAAGGTGTCATGGTGTAAGCCCAGCTGGCAACAGAGCACCATGCAGCTGCTTGCTACTCCCACCCCCGGTGCGATGATGAGGAAAAAAAATATAAACAAACACTCATGGGTTGAGACAAGAACAGGGAGGGATCACTCACCACTTATGGTCACCGGTAAAAGACAGACTCAACTTGGGGAAAAACCAAAATCAATTTAATTTACTTCCAATCAAGTAAAAACAAGGATAATGAGAAGTAATCCAAATCTTAGAACACCTTTTCCCCACCCCTCCCTCCTTCCCGGCTCAACTCCACTCCCGATTTTCTCTACCTCCTCCCCCCCAGTGGCACAGGGGGATGGGGAATGGGGGTTGGGGTCAGTTCGTCACATGTTGTCTCTGCCGCTCCTTCCTTCTCAGGGGGAGGGCTCCTCACTCTTCCCCTGCTCCAGCGTGGGGTCCCTCCCACAGGAGACAGTCCTTCATGAACTTCTCCAACGTGAGTCCTTCCCACGGGCTGGACAACATACCTATTTCACTCTGGGGTTTTTTGAATATGAGCTGTCATCTTCTTCATTAATATGAGAATGGTGACTGGTGTATACAACCAACATGCCCAAACTCAGTTCAAGTCCAGTGTTCACAAAACTATATTTTTTCTCCATGTTTGTCACATGCCAATAATGAAGAGCTAACCTGTCAGAGTGAAATAGGTGGTAGAAAGGACTAGAAAGACAATTAAAAGGGACAGAAGTATCAAGTAAAACATTGTGCTGAGAGGTAGTGTCAGCAGGTGATATGGATAAAGAGATAATGAGATTGGTGCTATAGAAAAAAAAAATTAGAACTAGCAGAACCTGGTACTTCTTAGACACAGAAATGTCTTCTTTTCTTTGTTTTATTATACTAGCATTTTATTACTTTGTTGTCAACTTTAGAATTTCTTTTCTGTTGTCTTTTCCCTCTTCCTTGTGCTTTCACCTGTGCATATCTCCCTCTTAATTTTCAGTCTCCATTTACTTAACTCCCTTCCAACCCCCCATGTTCCTGCTCCTCTTGCCTTCTCCTTCAGAGGCAACTGATTCTTCTTCAGGAGTGATGTAGTATGTTTTCTACAGATCAGAACATTTACTTAGAGTCATACATTTGGTTTGTAATAGTTCCACTCAAAAGCATTCAACCTGAAAACGTTGCCTTGAATAACATTGTAGACAATTTCATAAAGAATCAGTGTTTTGGATATACAGAAATTAATGCTGTGTCTGCAAGTATGCTTGACATGAAAAGAATTAAGAGTAAGGGAATGACATGTTGTGATGGGAATAGATTACGTATTTGAAGATCAATGTCATAATATATTAATGAAAATGAGAACGGCTGTTCTTAACATTGACAATTACAGGCCTCCCGTTTCCTATTTTCAGAAGCTGTCAGCACCATGGACAGTAACAAGCGAGCGCCTGAAACACACGGCGCTGCAGAGCGCCAAGATTCGGATGTTGCCACATTTCATCACTTCAAGCTCTCGATAGAAGACTGGATGACTTGGGACATACTGAGCCTTTCACTTCTATCATGGTCTAACTCCTAGTGTTTAACACGCTATGTGAAACGTTTGATTTGCACCACAGAAGTATTTTAAATTTATGCTTGGTTCAGGTTTACTTTCTGCTCACAAAGATTCAGTATTTTATTACTTTTTTTCCTTCTCATGTTAACTCTGGAAGTTCTTTTTAAAATCTATCTAGTTATCTTCGGCTCATATTGAGCTCCTATCCCCTGGTGAATCTCAGATTTCATTAGGAAAAGTCACACTGGGAAGCAAAGAAAATGTTCCTATATCAGAATTACTTTGCTTTACGGAAACCTGAACTTTCCTAATAGTTTTCAATTAGATAAAAAAGGTTTCTTAAAACATCATCCTTTCGGACCTTGACCAGTAACTCAGTTGTGAACCAAGGCTTGAAAATATATTTTTAAAGAAAGTTAAGGAGATGGCTGAGATTTCTTTAAAATGTGTGGACAGAAGAACTTTGTGTCTATTGCCCAAAATGCCATCAAGACATTCCAGTTGCATATCCAAACTACCATCGCATCTGGGCTATTGGTTTTGGATGCAAATGCAGAAGTCTCTCTCCAATGCACTGACTCTGATACTCAGTCAGACTACTAGACAGAATGCAAATAAAAAATTGCAAAGCTGACAATTTAGAATGAAACTACCTGAGTTTTATTGCATCACTTCATCCCATATCATACAAAAGAAATGTTGAAGGTGCTGCCAATCTCATCCATCAAGAATGTCCAGCAAAAACTTAAATTAGTGTTTATAAATTGAGTTCATATTAAGAATAAAATTAATTATAGGGAAAATAATATTCTTGTATTTAGTTCTTTGGCAATAAAAGCAACATTGATATGTACAATATTGCCATCTTCTCCAAAAGACATTTGATTTTGAAATCACTCTGTCATCCCACAAAATAGGCAAATGTTTTCTGTAATTTTTTCTAAGCTCACGCTTCAGAATACAGAAAAAATCACTGAAGTACTTTTCCCACATTACTTTGCATGTATACTGCTGTTCATTGAAAGATTAAAAACAAGTGGAACATCAAGCTGAGCAATCAAGAGTTGATTTTGTATGCTGGCAGCTAGCTTGAAAACAAAAAGCCCTCAAACAATCAGCTGTGATTTTCCTGTAGTTTGAGTTACAGAGCCCTAGGAATGCATATCAATATACTGTATCTTCAATGCTGCATATTTTACTTTAAAAGGTAAGGATTGTCATATTTGATTATTTATAGTCACAGACCATTACTCCACATCACAGAATCTATAATTCTTATAGCTGTGCTTTGAATTGTTAGTGTTTACTTTTCAAAATTAAAGCTTTAGATTTACCTGCAGTTCTATTTGTTAAGGACATAACCATAATCTTGCATATATCCAGCTAAATCAGGATTAAACAAACAGAAGCCAATGCACTTGTGCTGGTTAGAAACAGAGTGAACCCAGCATAAGGTTGAGTTTATCTTCTCTCGGGGGGGGGGGGGGGGGGAGGGAATCCTTAATGCCTATGGGTTTGCAGTAACATTAAGCCATCATTTAAAAAGCACTTTTCCATTTCAATTTAAAAAAACTTAGTTTTAAAGCTTAGTTTTCTCATATAAATTGAGGACAACAAAAAAAAATCAGTTAATCATACAGTCTTTTGATTAAATCGACCCAACCAAATACCTGCCCTGTAAACTGTGATTATTCCTTTAAGTTTTTTGGGGGAGCTTTTTGTTTGCTTTACAAGAGGCTCAACATTCTTATGTAAAGGAGCACTGCTGTAGAGGATTTGGTTTTTTGCTTTTTACTGCAACACACTGAACCCCAAAAAGTTCTTACTGAAAGAATGAGAACAATCGCTGAAATATATTATACCTGAAAATAGACCTCTGTGGATCTACTATAAAACCACAGATGATGAAGTGTTTCAGGACCTTGTCTGAAAGCCATAATCCTGTACTTACATTATTCCTGTTACCAACTAGATATGCGAGTTACTGTTTTGTGGTATTTGATGGAAGCAAAGTTTCATATCCATAATCCCTTTTCCACTTTATGCATGGCATGCCTCTCTGAGACACTGTGACCCTATTTCAAATGGACTGATGCCTGCAATCTCAGGGAAATTCTCCAGGAAGAGAAGAGTTTGCACTTCTAAGCAGAGAGTGTGTGGGAGACAAATTGGTCACATTCAACAGCTGCAACAGAGCTATTTCTAGTCTAAAATGGGCTAGACAGGCTTAGATGTGCAAAGAAAAAGGTGCTTGCTGAGGTGTTACTGTAGCAGCGAACACTGCGATATATAGCTCGCACAGCTGGTGAATGAACAGTCTTGCAAAAAACCTGATTCCCTAAAATAGAAAAAAAAAAAATATTGGAATATTCACAGGAAATATATGAGAAATTCTTTTACTTTTTCTCAGGGGCACTGTGTCTCCTTATTTGTTATTATTGATCTTTTCACCGAACCTTGCATTTTTGGTTTATCTTCATGCAGAAAGCAAGTGAATCATGCTCTGAAACAGTAAGGTTTCTTACACTGTAGGGTGAGGGGAGAACAATGAACTTTTTAATTAAAACTTGTTCCTATCGTACCTCATGAGTCACAGCCTGTGTATAGAATGATGAGAGGTTATAAAGTCCAGCGTTTTGCCCTTGCACTCCACTTGTCTCTATTTGTAGAAAAAGTGAGCTTTATGTCAGATTCCCGAAATCATACAGAAATCTTGGAGAGTCCAGCTTTTTTTTTTAATTTTTAAAGTAAACAGAGCCTTTGTTTTCCTCAAATCCATTGTGTAACATTGCCCGTTTTCAGTGCTACCCTCCCCAATTTGCTAAATTATATTAAATAATGTTCCTGTGGATAAAACAATGCTTGATATTCTTGAAATTGTTCTGTACCAGCCCAGAGGATAGCAAGTTTCTTAACTACGGTAGAAATCATATTTTTGTTACTCACTGAATCCAAAAGGCAGCAATTCCAAAGTGGAAAGAAATGTGACAAATCCCATACCTTTTGGCAGATCCAATTTTAGTACAAGTCTGTCAAAACTACCATCATGTCAGATGAGAATGTCTCACCTAAAATTTTTTCATCGCACAATGCTTCAACTCCAAGTTTTAATGTCTGTTCTGTCTTTCCTGAGAGTCAGATATGTACAATATACAAGTGTAGTCATAGAGTCAGCTGAGCAGGTTACATTTTTTGTAAGCCTCATGACAAAACACTAACAAGTTATCGTTATATATATTATCTGAGGTGTAATTATCTTTGATGACCTTTTCAGTGTATTCCTGTTTTATCTTTCAATACAGAACAATTCCTATTAATTAATGCTTACTTATGTAACAGCAAAAGCATGTTAAGATTGCATGTATCAAGCTAACACACTGAGGCTCGTTACTTTGAACACGGATCCAGATGAGTCATTAAAAAGTTCCAGTGAACAAAAAGGCAATAAGCAGGAATTTCTATACAAAACTATACAGAATTCAGAAAGTTAAGCTTTTAATAATCCATGATATCCTTAAATTCTCTGACTGCATGAATCATTTTTCTCTGAAACAGCAAGGGAAAAATTTCTCTTTGGTTTTGTGAAATGACTCTATGGCAACTGAAAAGAGAAGCATTTGGCATTAATTCTTCTACTGAATTTACTATTGAGAAGCACAAGAGTTATTTCACTACCCTTTCAATGTTCTTAATCTCATTAGAATTGCCTAAGAAGCAGTGTCATGGCACAGTTTTAAAGTGAATTTTTTTCTCCCTACACAGAACATACATGACTGAGATAGGTTATTTTTTTCTATAGAGGAAAACCATTAATTTGGAGGTAAAAGCAACAGTATTCTTTCTGCTTGAGTATCTTGGAAAAACAGCAATACAATTCTTACTGCAAATTCTATCCACACTCTGCTATTTTGAGATTTGAAGAGTTGCGGTACATTTTTTTTTGTGACAGCTTAGTTCACAGCATTATATTTTGCCACAGAAATTTAGGACCTGAGCCAAAATGGAGGCAGTGGAAAGGTTCCCATTGACGTCAGCAAGCTTTGGATCAGGCCCCAGGCAGCTAAGGACTAGCTAGGATTGTTAACTTGCAATTAATGTGCACCTACACTGACCCTAGAACCGTCCAGGCAGGAAATTCCTCTTCTGCTTTTACAATTGGTTTTAGCATCTTTTACTGGTAACTTTGAGAAAATACTAATTAAGAAAAAAAAAAAAAGAAAAAAGAGGAAAAAAAAAGAAAGACACCCACAGGTTTTCCAGGGTGTGATGGGTTGACCCTGGCTAGATGCCAGGTGCCCACCAAAGCCGTTCTATCACTCCCCCATTCTCAGCTGGACAGGGGAGAGAAAAATATAACAAAAAGCTTGCGGGTCGAGATAAGGACAGGAGAGATCATTCACTAATTACCGTCATGGGCAAAACAGACTCAGCTTAGGGAAAATTAGCTCAATGTATTACAAATCAGCCAGAGTAAGGTAATAAGAAATAAAACGAAATCTCAGAACACCTTCCCTCCACCCCTCCCTTCTTCCCGGGCACAACTTCACTCCCGGATTTCTCCACCAAGCCCCCCCAGCGGCACAAGGGGGACAGGGATGGGGTTTACGGTCATCACACGTTATTTTCTGCCGCTTCACCTCCTCAGGGTGAGGGCTCATCACACTCTTCCCCTGCTCCAGCGTGGGGTCCCACCCACGGGAGACAGTCCTCCACGAACGTCTCCAACGTGGGCCATTCCCACGGGCTGCAGTTCTTCATGAACTGCTCCAGCATGGGTCCTTTCCACGGTGTGCAGTCCTTCAGGAGCACACTGCTCCAGCGTGGGTCCCCCACGGGGTCACAAGTCCTGCCAGAAAACCTGCTCCACGGGCTCCTCTCTCCACAGATCCGCAGGTCATGCCAGGAGACTGCTCCAGCGCAGTGTTCCCACAGGGTCACAGCCTCCTTCGGGAACCCACCTGCTCCAGCGTGGGGTCCTCCCCAGGCTGCAGGTGGAGATCTGCTCCACCGTGGACCTCCCTGGACTGCAGGGGGACAGCCTGCCTCACCAGGGTCTTCCCCACGGGCTGCAGGGGAATCTCTGCTCCTGGAGCACCTCCTCCCCCTCCTTCTTCACTGACCTGGGTGTCCGCAGGCTTGTTTCTCTTACATGTTCTCACTCCTCTCTCCCGCGGCTGTTTCTCACTGTCCCAACTTTTTTTTTCCTTCTTAAAAATGTTATCACAGAGGCGTTAACCACTATCACTGATTGGCTCGGCCTTGGCCGGCAGCAGGTCCGTCTCAGAGCCGGCTGGTATGGGCTCGCTCTCTCTCGAACACAGGGGAAGCTTCCAGCAGCTTCTTACAGAAGCCACCCCCGTAACCCCCCCCCCCCGCTACCAAAACCTTGCCACATAAAACCAATACACAGGGTAAACCAGAAGCTTATGCTCAAACCTCTCTCAATAAGCTGTTATTACTGATCTGTAATATAACAACAGAATCATAACATTCAGCAATGCAATGTCAGTAGATACAAAGTCATTTTCCTTCACAGTTCAAGATTGTTGCCTTTGAAGGTCTGAAAGCTTTTTCATTTAAAGTAAGGTGTCTACAAAGAAAGGAGGAGTCTGAATCTAACCAGTAAATTACAGTGACGACACTGAAGTAAAAATTTCAGTTTATAAGAGAGCTGTTTCTGATGTTTCAATGTGTTTACTACAAGTATTTTTTAAGGGGTTGAAAAAGGTTACTAATGTAGTGTGCCTGACAGAGGATCACTAGCTAATATTGCAGTGAACACCTTCAGTAGAACTACCAAACAGTCACAAAACTTATTATCCTATTTCCTTATTGCCTTTATATTCTAAGCCTCTTTCTTTTTAAACGATAATGTGTTTTGGCTCTCTAATTCATAATTTGAACTTCCATTTAATTTTTATTTTATGTTTTGTGTCACTTATGCTTAATGCTGTAAAAAAATGCAGACTCATTTTTCAGTTAATTAAATATTATATTTTCGTGTGAGAGATATGTTGTTTTAATGGGTTGCAACTCATAAGCAGCTAGTATTCATAGCAGAGATGAATCACAGTTATATGACACAGGAATGTGACGTATAATTAATGTCATTGCAGTGAATGATTAGTTCATAGGTTTCATTTCATTGAAATTTTCTAAATATTACTGATAGGGTCTCATATTCTAGTGCTTCCTCAGCACAAGAAATTAAAAACCCCAACTCATTAAATAAATATCAAAGCCATAGTGGGAGGGTTGATGTGATGGAAGCAATTACTCAGGTGTTCGCATAAACAAGCTAATGAACATTGGAACAATTTTTATGATTGCAACAGAACATTTTATTTGAAGGAATAAATCTCTTCTGAACACTGATTGCTCATTTCATATAAAAAGTAACTTTATTTTCCTGTGTTGCACAAAATAATACTGGTGGTCATATTCATTTCAAAGAAATGGTTGGTTTGTAAAGCTTTTATTTACCCTGTGGAGAGTAGCAACACTTTCAGGCAATGTTTTAGGCTTCTGAAGAATCTGAGAAGCATCTGCTTCAATGAAAATATTTTCCTTCTGAGATGTTGAACATTTAGCACTTACTCATAGGCATTTCATAGCTGTAAGAGACAGTAGATGATAAAAATCACAGTGGGAACTTGAGAAAAATAGTTTGACTTATTGTTCTTGACTACAGAGAATTACAGTGCAAATGTAGGAAAAAAAGTACAGGTTTCAAAATGGCATAATGTCAGAAATATTTAGGAATACATCTCTATACACCCATTTCAGTAATATGCAACATTATGTGCTATGTCACTGAATTCAGCTACAATGTCTTTGACAACATAATGGAGAGAAATACAGTCACTCTGATCTTTTAGTCTGCGGATGACTCACCCAACTAACTTCTAACTCTAGAAGAAATTTTAGATAGACCTGAGCAAAGACAGTTAGAATGAATAAATTTTAAAAGAAGTGCAAAGTTAAGGAGATAAATTCCTGAGTTTGGGTATAGTTTCAGCAAATTCATAGCTAAAGAAGGGGGGAAAAAAAAGAAAAACAAGACAACTAGGTGAGTGTTCAGAATAATAAAAATTTTTCCTTTCACATTTTCAAAAGGAAATATTTCAACTTCTGGGTTTTTTTTTCTAAACTGCTTTTAACTCCTGAAGTGTTAGGATATTAGAACATTACCCAGATAAAAGCAAATATTCCCACTCAAGCTGAAAAACAACCTCAAATATAACTGCAATATTTTCCTTCTTCACTTTGCAATGTTTTTGGCTCAACCACTGCACCAAACCATCTATTGTTTGTATACATCTTCCTTTCAGTTTCTCTAGGGACTGTTCTCCTTCTCTGGAACTGGAATGATCATGCCCCCACTATCTAAACTAAACTGAAATACCAAGGTAGTGACTGGTGTGATATGGTCATATACCAAACAAGCAGATGTCCACCTGTTAAGAAAAATATCTGGATGCTTTTCTGAACAGTTTATAACAGCACAAATGAAGACAGAGAGAACACGTTCACTTTATTGTACTCATCCTTCTCACTCACTCTCATTCTTTCTCTCCTTACACTTAAAAAGTGCAGGAAATTGATTTTGTAATGTGAAAGGCACAATGCCTTTCAGATATGATGGAAGAATTAAAAAAAAAAAAAAAAAAAAAGACAGCAATATGAAGAATTTCTAGAAGTATGGTTATTAAGAGCCAAGGGTGCTCTGTCATTTTCTGATATCCAGGTGAAAAAACAAAAGCTGCTGAAATACCGCTATATGTGACTTTATCAGAGCTGAAATATATCCATACATTTAGGGAAACTTAAAAATATAAAAGCTGCAATATAGAGGAGAGAAAGGAAAGGATTTCAAAGAGCAGTTTTAAATGTCTGTTCTTAAGGGACCCAAACAATAACTTTTCCATGGTGATGACTGTACTGGCAGCTTAGTGCTGCTTAGAAAATTATTGTTTATTTAAGTATTTTGAAAAAAGTTGATTTTTTTAAAATGTTGAATTCATCCCATGAACTATTATTTACCTGTATAACAAGTGACTTACTAAACAAAATAAGTGCTTCACCACTTCCAGGAAAAAAGTTTATAGTAAAGAAAATGCATTAAGACATAAACAAAGCTCCTTAAGAAAAGAATAACAAAAAAGAAAGGAAAAGACAGGTGAAATAATAAAATGGATTCAAAATAAAGACTTAAACTTAAGTTCAGCTCATTTTCCTCGTCTCTGCAGGCTCGATTGTGGCCTCCTCACCAGTATTCTTGCCCCGATGAGAAGCAGTCTATCAATACTTTGGGAAGTGGATCAAACACCATGGTTCTCCCGCTCAGCCCTCCCTCCTGGGCTAGCAACCTATACCCATCTATAGGTACTGCTCTCATAGCTCTGCCAAGCAATGCCAGGGCAGGATGACGGGGCCATAGCTGTACCCAGTTCTTCCCCAAACATCCACTTTTGCAGCAGGAGGATGGGAACACCAACAGCTCTCCTCTGACAACTGCTACTGCATCAGCCAGTAAAGATAAGGGATCTCCTCTTCCTTACAAGAGCTAAGAAACCTGAAAAAGCATGAATCATCTCCCAAAGCAGAAACTGAAGCATAATATTTCTCAGTAGCAATATCTATTCAATAATCTGGGGCAGGATTTGTAAAGGTCCTGTTGGTCTCCCACCTGAAGAATAAGTCTGGTGAAGAGACACATGTTTAATCAGGTGTCTAGCTTTGGGCTGATGACCATTGACTCAGCCCCTGTCTGCATGAATGCAATGGTTAGATGTTTGAGAAACATCATGTGTTCCATATCAAGAGTGCAAATTCAGAAAAATAAGAGTAATTAATAAGCTTTTACAAACATGGATCATGTCAGTTTACTTAGAAACTTTGCCTTCTTTCCTGTTCATTTTTAACAATACAATTTAATTCTCCATCATTAAAAACCCCCAAAAGATATCCATAAAGATACTTTAATCCCGTTTGCTCTCATTTCAAGGCATTTCCCATACATCTGTCTGACAGTGTCCTTGCACTCTGTTACCGCTTTTAACAGGTGAAATCATAATATAAATCCTGGATGTTTAAACTGATCTTAACACCGTAGTTAAGGTCAGCTAACAGCTCAGCAAATCAATGGAAAACAAATGAAGAAAACATCGATGTTGCCTAGTTGGCTCATAGCTTCTTCAGTATGGTGTAGCATGTTCTTGAAGAGGCAAAACCCAAACACTGTTATAAGTCTACTGTTGCAAATGGTTTCTTGTTTCTGCTAAATAAAGATAGTACAAAATAACTGGCTTTATAGTAACTATAAAAAAAATCAATTTGGTGTTGATTTGGAAAAGAGCTGAAGGAGATTAGGCAGTAGAAAACATATATATTTCCTTGAAATAAAAAATATTCTTATATCATGTATGATATTTTGATGCTCAGTGAAAGAGTGATTGTAGTCACTTCTTTGGAATTAAATTAACTGAGCTCTGTGAACTGACTGCTAGAGATGAGATAATCTGACACTTGCAAATATATGAAATAGGAGTGGTTGTTAAGAGACATGTGAGGATGTGAGTCCAGCACGCTGGGAGAAGAAACAATAGGAGTATGCCACAACTCAGTCGATGACTTGGGATGTGTTTTGCAATATTGTGTTTTAGTTTCTTTAGTAAAGGACACTAAAGCCCTGAGAGGCAATAAATTCTTATACACTTAGTAATTATGTGGGAGTTTCAGAATTTTTTTAATTTTTTTTTGAAATGCATAAAGTGGGGAAACCCACTTATACTGCCAAATCTTCAACACCTTTAGAAACTTCAGGCTGTTCCCTACTAAACCTTGAACACTTCAGCTGGATTTGTTGCCTTTTCTTCTTTGCTCTCCTGCATGACGTTATGATATCACTGACCAAGAATTTGGACCTGTCTGCAAAAGGACACTCAGGGAAGTTAAAATGAATTAACTGAAGGTGTGAACTGAACTGCATCATCCAACTCTTGCACTGCTGTTTATTTCATGCAGAGGTTGACTTGACTAAAGTAACTTAAGGCCACTCTTCTGAAAGAGAATGTCCATGCAGATGTAATGCAGTACAGTCTAACTTCACACCTTCAGCTAATTCCTCCTAATTTCCCTAGTGTCTCTGTTTGGAAAAATATCCTGGAGGCATACCAATCTTTGAATCAGCTACACAATCTTTGAGTATAATACAAAATTGGCTACATGCCTGGAACTTCTGGTCTCTGATTTTCTCTTTCATCCAGCATTTTTTCCTCTAATATTCCAGACAAGTAAAGTCCAGATGTTTTACGCTGTTCAAGAAAGCAATCAGAGAGCACCCTTAGGGCTTCAGTCTTTTACTTTCAGAAAACATTAAATTTGATCCATTTCATTTAAAAAACATAGATACAGTTTGTCTTTCGATTGCTATTCAAATACTAATTATTGCACAGTACCTTAAGGCTTCGTAGTTCTTGCACGCCTTTAAATGGAATAGGGTCCTGAATTACCATGTTCTCCATCATTGATTTGTATTTCTAGAGCATGCAGGGTTTGAAACAGTTAAATTGCTCACCCTGCTGGTAAAATTGACTATTTGTTCTACAAACAAAGGTACAGATCTCTATTACAATAAATAATGCATCCAAGTCACTATTTTCTCAAAGTTCCTGCTCTTTATAATGATTTATCAGTTACATGGTTTGAAACATGAAATTCTTCTGGAAACAAAATTGAAAAAAACTGATTTTAATACTGTTACAGCATTATAGTCACTTCTTAACTCTCCTCCCCAGCCATCCTCATATATCTTTAGCTGGATCTAGACTGCATTTCTTGAGACATTTCTTAAATAAATACTGAGGTTATCTGTCACTTCTAACGATTTATAACCTAGCCTTGTGTTTATCATTGAAAAACAGTAGCTCTTTTGATCCTACGGAGGATATTTGTTAAACAGAAAGAAAGTAATTCCATTACCACTATGTCAATGCCACAATTTCATTCATCCTTCTTCTGCACAGTTTTTCTCCTTGTTCACTTATGCATTAGCGAATAACACTTAAGGAAACTGTACTTTTATTTCACGCTAATTTCCTTTGAACCATGTCTTAATCATATTTACACACTATACCACAACAGCAGTAAGGGTGTAATTTGGTGGCTTTCTGGGTCAGGGCAATAATCAGGAAGATATATATATCTCCCTGAATTGTACGATTCATTGCCTTGTAGAGAACATTGCCTGTGGTCCAGAGAGCTGGCCAAGGCCTGGTCCCTAAGACGATGGGGAGGAATAGGTGCTCTTTTGTCTGTTCCTTCCTTCATATTCCTCTGGAAAAACAGATGGGCTCCCAGTGTAAACTGGAGAGTTACAGGGGGTGGCAGAATTGCCACACTACGGTAAAGGTCTTTTTTCATGCCACCAACTCCACTCTGCCCTATTGCCATAGAGGCCTGAGCAGCAGCCTTACATCTACCATAAGCCTGACTGCCCATAGGCAGGGGGATTCCTTCCTAGCTCCTCTGTGCACAGCTCTGGCCAGGAGAGCACTGCTTTCAGCGTTTTATTACTGCACTTCTTGGTATCGTTTTAGACAGCTCTGGAATTTCTGTCTCTACTTATGTGCTATCATTCTAGCTTGATACAAGTATAAATGCCTGACCAGGAAAAAAAGGAAAGGTCCCTTGTTTCTAGCAAGTAAGAGACTTACAACACATACCTTACTACCTTGGTGGTATTACTTGTTATGCACTTATTTCACACATGCTGGCAAATGTAATGATTAATGCAATTCCATTGTATTCTGGTTCCTTCTCTCTGAGCCAAAACCCATCATAGTGGTTTTCATTGTTTAATTTCCCTTAATTTTTTGTGAGTCACTTCCTTAGTGCCTTATTGCCATACTGTTTTATAACCACTGGTCATGTTTAAATTAGTTGAAAATTGCAGCATGAATCAGCAGAGCAAAAAAAATTTAGAGAGATTTTCTTTTTAAGTTTCGCCTGACAACATTCAGCTGTCCTATATCTGAAAATAACACTTTATAGCATTGGTTTTAATTCTGACAATTAAATAATTTTTGAAGTGTGCAAATCAGATCATTCATGATTAAGTGTACAACTGCCATCAATATGCTCTCTGAAAATCTTTGCCTTCCACACAGAGTCCAGCTATCAGAAAGTCAATGCACTTGTGTGCATGGTTAGCTTTAGATATTTGAATAATATTCCAGAAGCCTAGGAACAGTCATGTAAATAGGTTCTTTAGCACAAGCAAGAGGAAAAAACCCAACAGATCTACTACTGAATATTGAGGATACATTGAAATTAAGCAGTTAACACTGGTTTCACTGAAATGGTATTTCAAATGCTCAAGCTGTATTAAATTTCCTGGGTTAAGAAAGAAACCACCTATCAATATATTTCTGAGTGGATTATCAACAGCAAAAGGGTCTTTAAAAAGCAGAAAAGTTAAAAAAGCCAAAGGCTGAAACTTGATGTTCTATTAGAAACAGGGGTATCAATATAAGAAGAAGCAATGAAGCAACAGTTTACCCAAGGTGATAACTTGAAATCTTTAATTAAAGATTGAGTTGTTAAAAAATTATCTTTTTACTTAGACAGAAGTTCTGGGCATGTGTCAAAAATTACTGCTTGAAAATATATGTTGGGGTTTTTTTGTTCTATTCATTTTTCTTGTGTTTCATAATGAAGAACAGATCAGGTAAGCATAATGCTTTCTTAAAGACATTTCTGTGTTTTTTTCTCATTGGATTTCTTAATAAATTTAATGATAATTGTAATAAGTGCATTTCTAAACAATCTAATTTTAAAATCTAAAACCCAAGATATGCAGTTTCTTCTTTTGAATTAACAACGACGACAAAAAAGAAATTCATATCTAGCATGCTATAATCCCCTTGTTCTTTGATTCCATTCTGGTGTCCCTAATAAAGTGCTGTCGCCATTCCTGAAACATCACCCTAACAAATGATGATGCCTTGTGATTCCTTTAGCAATGCACATGAAGATGTAGTATTCAAGACAGACATTGCTTTGGTGACCTTATTACTGAAAGGGAGCAGATTCAGCTAAAACCATGTGGACCTGATTTCCTGAATAAGAGATAGGATTGGTACCAAGTCACTTTATGGAGAAGAAATATTTGAGTAGAATTTTTTCACCCTCTAGGATTGCCTATGTTATTCTGAGAGCAAATCCACTTGACCAAGAAAATCTGATGCTAGGCAGACTCTAAAGGAAATAAAAGTCAATATCTCTTTCCCTTTTAACCTTTTCCCTTACCTATATATTACCTGCTTATGTTTTACTCAGCACTTCGAAACACAAAACACATCCCATTCTCTAAGAGCACAGGTATGTCTTATTTGAATACGATTTATTCCAGTAGAGTAAAATTTTCTGACTCTCTGAGCTTACTGCAGAGATTATTTTTTTCTTCCTTCCCCCTTGGGATAACCAGTGGCACTGCTAGTTTCTATCTGCAACTCTTTAGGAAATAAAAAGTAGCATGCAAAAAATAATAAAAAAACCCACAACAAAACAACAAACCCAAGAAAACCCTAAGACTTCTAATTTTATTTAATTAAGCATCAGTAAACCTGTGTCAAGTGATTTTGTCTATTCCTACGGTAAAGGAACTGGAAAGGCATCCAAAAACCCATTAAGACCCTGTTCAGATTCAAAATTGGACAGCAGCCCACAATCCCTCAAGCATTTATTTTTCTTCCCACCCCCTTTCCAAGGCCACCATCTGGGGTAGCTGCTGTAGAAGAAGCAAATTGGGAATGGGTTGGTGGAAAGCCACTGGGGAGTTCTATTGTCAATAAACAAACTGAAAAAGGCTTTCTCTTTCTCTGGCCCTCCAGAGAAACCAAAGCATCACTTGTACAAATTGGTTTAAAGCTAGTCTCTTTTCCCCTTTTTCCTCACTCTGAGTAGTGCTGAAAAGATGTATGGTTTCCTCCTGAACATTCACAAACCTCAGCTGGGGAATTTGCAAGGATGGATTCTGCCCATGTGTGTACCGGCTTGCCTCTTCCATCTGGGCTTTGGAGGATAATTGCTTACTTTCTACAAATATTTTAAAGTGCAGTCAAAAGAATAACTGAAGATAATTTATTTGTGGCCTTTATTTGATTTTGTAATAATTTTCAGGTTGGTGTATTTTTTGCAATTGAATTTGTTTCATTCATATATTTCATTAAAAGAGAAAAACTTCTCCATCTTTTAACAAAACATTAGCTCACTGACACACCTATATATCACTAGTAAAGGAAAAAAAGGATGAAATATGGCAATGTATCAGCAAGCCATGCATTTGAGAACAGATTTTACTTCTGGTTGGTAAGTACACACAGGCTGTTTTTTCAGCACCTTAATATCATATATTTTTAGAACAGACAGACATTGCAATATAATTCTTTTCACCACATTTTCTGCGATTTTTCACTGGCATATTTGGTGTAATTCTATGTTCTTCTCCGTTCTGTTAGTTAGCTCCCAACTTCAAGCAATTTTTCTTATCTTTATCCTTAAAGGATTGTGCAGCAATGTGGATTAGACCAAGCCTTGCATTATACCTGTACAGCGTGATGACACTCCCAACGTGTTTTAAAAGTAGAGAAAGATATACTACATTTAATATGCAACAGCTATTCTGTACTGAGTTCCTATGTTGCTACTGTAAATTCCCCATCCCTTAAATTTTTGTAGAGAGCTCATGTGTTTTTACTCCATTTCTTAAAATCTGAAGTTTTATTTCTTGTATATTTACCATATATTCCAATTACTTTAGGGGCTAGCTGTTTGAGCTGAAATAGACTGGAACAGAACTGCTATAAAGTGTGTTACAGCAAACATGAGACTTTGGCAGGTGTTGATACAGTATGTTGGATTTAGTTGCAATTGTGATGTGATTAGAAATATCAAACTGCAAAAATTCACTTTGGGTCTTTGCCAAAGGCAAGAATTACAATTAGCCTTTTCACAGAAGGCAAACACATGCTATCTGCACTACAACAGTTGTGGATGTACATTTTTTTTCTTCCTTGACACTGAAATTTCTCAATTATATTAGTTTTCCTAATTACTGTTCAATTAAACAGATTTTCCTCAAACTATATTTGCTGTTTAAAAAGAAAAAAAAGTTACCCTCTCCTAACTTTACCTTCTAGTCTCTTTTGGCTAGTCTTATGTAAGTAACTTTAGATATTATGCTAAAGAGTCATAGGAATTTTTAATAGAATACAAAAAAATAAGGGTGAAAGGCACCGTGTAAGCATATCTAGTCCAACCTCCTGGTCCGTGGCAGAATTAATTTCTTCTAAATCATTCCCAGGATGTTTGTCCAATTGGTTTAAACTGTCAGTTGAACTTTTGGGTTGTTCCCATTCTTCACTGTTCTTACTGTTGTATTCAATGCTTAGATAAACTGTTTAAATCTGCCTTATTGTAGTATTGTGCTGCCTACTTTTTATTCCTCATCATAACCACAATGGAGAGAAAATGTGCTCCTTTCCTATTTGTAGATAACACCGAGATGTTGGAAGACTTCCATCACCCTATAGTATTTTATTCTCTAAACTGAACAACCACTTCTTTCAGCTGTTCCTCATAAGTCATGTTTTCAAAATTTCCAGTAAGTTTCATTGCTCTCCTCTGTACAATTTCCAATGGCATTTCCTCAATGGGATACCCAAAAGGGGACAAAAAACTCCAGCTGCTACTAATACTGTACTAGGTAAGTACAGTATTACCTGTACTACTAGTACTAGGTAAACCAGAGATGCTATACTGAATGCATTACAATGATGTTCCTTTATCCAATTCCTAAAATGTTTGGTTTAATAGCAGTCTGAAATTGTTGGTTCACATTCAGTTTGTACTTCATGGTAAACAAGATCCTTTTCTCAGGAACTAGTACTAGTAAACAGCAAAACCCCAACGTGTCTTTCCACATCGATGATTTCTATCAAGGACAGAAATTTGCACATATTTAGAACACAAAATAAAAGGAAATTTCAATAACAATAATAACAAATTTATTTAAAATATTTTATAATTATTATCTATAATATTATATTATTTATAATATTATTTATAATTATAATTATTATTTCTCCAGTTTACTGAGATACTTTGAATTACAAGCCTGTCTTCCAAAAGTTGTAGCTAGTCTTCACTTGAAACTGCTGGACAGTTCAGTGAACATACTATTTATTCTGTTGGTCCTTGCTGAAATACAGAACAGTACCAGAATCAAAGATGATCAATGAAAACCCTAAATGAACACATCCTTCCAGTGGGTCAGCTAGCAATTGATTCCTACTCTCTTGGTAAAGTTACACCATCAGCTTTGAACCCACCTTAAAGCACCTGATTCCCTAACTTACTTGGAAACCCCTTAGACAATGAGAGGGGTTAAAGAAGAAGCAGTATGATATAACTTATTCATTACAATGACATCTTACTGTGTATGTTTAACTTCCCTATCAATGTTAGCTCCCTCATTGGGATATAAAAATAAGTTTCATTTGGAACAGCATGTAAGAGACTGAATTGTTCTCTTGAACCATTTGCCTCAAAGATTGTCAGGTGTGAGGGACTGGGCTGTCATCTCAAGGAACTGTGAACTGCTTATCTCGAGCCCTTTGTCTTTAAGATGGCCTGTTTAAGTAGGACACTCCTCTGTCCATAAGGATGAGTACCAGGCCATTGAGGCATCCAGGGGAGGAAACTGGCTGGAGCTGATCTGGTGTTGATCACGCGAAGGTCGTGTGATAGACGAAACCTGCAGCGCATGACATCATCGAAATATGCCCTATAAAAACCCATAGAGACAAGCTGTGGTGGCCTTCTTCACCACCTCCTCAATTCTTCACCTTCCTCAATTGAAGATTGAGGACCAACGGGACGCTGCTGGATCCGTGGTGGTGACCATCCTAGTAATCCTATCCTGACTGCTTGCTTAATTTCTACCTTTTCTTCCATTCTATCCTATCGCCACCATTTTCCACTTTTGATACTTTTGATAATAAAAGCTTTTTTGACCATACGGCATTTGACCTCATTTGTGTCTTAATCTCGCTCTTGGGATCATATCAAAACCTTCCCCGACATTGGATTGGGACACAGCATAGTGCATGTCACTAGTTGGCAGAGAAGTTGAAAAGCCATAAGACGTTTTTCTAACTTTATACTGATTTGGAAGGGGAGAAGCACATCCTGCTTAGCACCCAGATATCATCATTATAATAGATTCCAGAATAGCATAAAGAAAAAACCCTAGTGAGAGAACATGGTGCAGGAAAGTACTCCAAGTTACAGCTAGGTCACCAGATTGTATAGTACAATTTTTAAGTACTACGGCTTAGAATGTAATCTAAAAGAAATAGTAGAATAAGACTATTAGATCTCTTTTTAAAAAGTGGAAATATCAAGTCTAGTTTTCCATGGCTATTTCTTCACATAGAAATAACACAGCTGACACTAAGGTTTTAAATGAAAATAGAAGCAGTCAGCTGAAATAAAGGGTATGAAATAACTCTGGAAAAAGAACAGATTATTTTTATCCTCTGTTTTGAAAGTGAAGACTAGTTTGCTGCCTGCCCCAGTGCACTGCTGTTGGATAATTGAGATTACTCAAACTAAAGTAGAGATTCATGGCACAGTATGGATGAGGATACCCTGTGGGTTCTCTGAAAGAACAGTAGCAATATCAAAAGTTCCTTCTCATCCTCCTCAGTCCATTTGCCTTTAGAACCTCACAAGAAGTATTGTGATCCTGTTACATATTGAAAAAATAACCTTAACTTTATCAGAGGGGCTCTTTTGCCAATTTAAAAATTGAATTATCATTTAAGAAGTTCACCTCCTGTAATTAGGGAATTGCATGGAAGAATAATTATGAAGAGAATAATATTCACAAGGTCTCACAGTTTATGAATGCAGAGATATACTTACAAGAAAAGTATAGATGAGAAAGTAGAATTTCTCACTGCTAATTAGGTTTGAGCAAGTTTGAAATACATTGCTTGTGCCTTTAGACACCATCTTGTGTGCAACAGAGCCAGCGCTCTGTTTGTGTTATGATACTAATCTGCTTAAGGACAGTTCAAAAGTGTAGTAAATTCACTTTTTAAATGTAAAGTAAATTGTAAATGGAGAGATTTCTTTCTTCAAGCCCTGCAGTGCAGGAAATACATTATCAACAGCTCTGGTTTTCAAGCACCCTTTGCTGAGGAAACCAACCATTGAAGCAGAGTGGCTGAGGATTTTAGAACACCCACAAGTGCTTTGCTCTGCCAGAGACCTGCAAGTGCAATCACAGCCTCAGTACCCGCAGCCACCGGAGAGGAGCTCCCCATAAAGGGCTGTAAAGTTACTTCTTTTTTTGTCTGCAAGCCAGCCTGCAAAACTTAACCTCTGCAGTGCAAAAACCTGACCACATACACAGAGAGGCCTCTAACTGCCATGGGTTGTCTAATATCACTTCTCTTTTCATTCTGTTCCTGCATCAGTCTCTACCCATCTCATGTCTCTCTTTTTACTACTCTGTGCACCAGTGCAGTGAGGCAGAGACCCCTTTTTATTCTGTAATTGTATGCTCTGTAACATCAAGGAATCTCAGGCTTGATTATGGCTCCAAGGTGCTGCTGTAGCAGAAATAATTATGTAGTAGAAAAGGATAATGGGATGATCTTAGAGCTTTATCTCTGCCTAAGGCCACAGACCCAAATTGGAAAAAGCTATTCATTATGTCTGCTGAGTTATCAATTGCCAAGTCTTCTGCAGAAGGGTGGTAATTGTAACAATTCTCATTTTACACAGGGAAAGCAAAGGACAGAGATTAAGACCAGAAAGGTATGTTGCGGAGGTTTTTTTACTTTGCCTAGTTTTTGTGGGCACAGGTTAAGCATTCCCATAATTAACTACACATGAAGAAAACAGAATACAGTAACACCTTTGATTGCACTTTTGTGTGCAGCAGTCTAACCATTTCATTGCTATCTTAAGTTCTATTCTTGACATACAGAAAAGATGTTGGTAACCAAGCCTCATTAGTTATTTCCTGAAATCTGAGAAAAGTGCATTGACATGCTTCCCCTGGTAAGGCATTGTTGTTAGCTAAATTAAAAGCTTTTCTGATAAGTAAGCCCTACTTTTATATGTTTCCTACAGTAAACTTCATTCATTCTGAGAGAGACTACAGCTGGTATGTTGTAACTCATAATGCAGAATCAAAAAAAAATGCAAGTGTGGCTTTAGACCTCTCTTGCAAAACTGCGTCCTGAACTGCCTCAGGGATGAGGCTGTTGGAATGGGTAATATCGCTTTTCTGCAGTCATGTCAACCCTCACAGAGCTTTAAGGCCCTATGGGCTTTGTAAGAATCCTGAAGAGATGGCAGAAAGGCACAAATCTCTCTAAAACTTGACTGTAAAATTTTACCTGTAGATAACTTGCTCATAATACTTGGTGTCTCATTAGCATGGGAAGAAAAGGCTCAAAATTCAGAGTAAATCCTTCAAGTTTCAAAACCAGTTATTTTCATTTTAAAATACAGTATAAATGAGTCTACAGAAGTATATTCCAATTCATATTGAGTCCAGTATACTTTTTACACAACACTATTAATACAGAGCAAAAGTACTACTCAGAACTTCATGTCATTTACATTGGTAGATACAAAACCGAGTAATCCTCCTTACAATATGATATATAACCTCAGCTGATAGCTTTTCATTACTTTCTGTTTTCATTAGTTAAGTTGAAGGAAAAAAAATTCACAAATGGGCAAATGAGACTTTCAGGAAATGACAGAAGCCATACAGGACAGATGCACTTCAAGAACTGTCTTCAGAGAATTAACAAAATTAAAAAATATATCTAAATTTTTCCAGATCTTGGACAAGTAATATTTCCCAGTTGCCACACTCTGACATTGGTGTAGCTTAAACCAAAGTAGACAAGGTCGTGTCCCTCCCCCAGCTTTTTCAGAATAAAAGAAAAATAAATTAAAAAATGGGATGAACCTAGGACAGATAAGTGAGACAAAAGTATAATGAAACCCTGTATTTTTGTATTTAACAAAGAAAAAAAAAAGAAAAAAGGTGTTTCAGAATAGCATAGGATACATAATGTTGTACTATATAACTTTTACACCTATGCTTTCGCTGCCCACCCCTATTACATGGTGAAATGGTTGAAGAATGTTAGATGAACCACAATTCTTGTATAAATTCCATCTTGTATGACTCCACTCCTTTTGTCACATTTTCTTATATTGCCATCTTTATGTAACTATGATTAGGTTATGTTTAATATAATAAAATGTTATCCAAAGGTTTATGTAAGGACTGGAATATAGAAGCTCATGTTTCTCATTTGTTGATTCAAAGTTGAAATTTCTGCAATACTGAACTTATGAAGTTTATTTATTTATTTATTACTAAAAAGTCCAGAGTCTGAGCCATGCTAAAACTGAAATGGCCAATTCCCATATTTGGCACAAAAACTGGAACTCCAGCCAAATGTAAGGAAGAGCTTTTCTGAAATGGACCTTGATTTCAATCATATGTGAGTGAATGATGTTGTAAGGCGCTCATTTCAAGTCTGTCCCCAGGTCATAAGAAAAGCATTTGGAGTTTTATGGAGATATCTCATCATTATCTCTTTCAAAGCCTCATCAAGTCTGGAGGACAAATCTGTCTTGGCCAAACTGGTACTAAAAGGAAGATGTTCATTTACGCTAACTTAATCTTTTTTCTTCTCAACATAGCGCAGAAGGGCTTTTGTTTCCATAGCTACTAGGATATTTCCTTTGAACTTCATCCAGAATACTTTTATCTCTTCCACATGCACAGACACACAATCCTATGAAGTATGTATGTATTTGTGAAACACTCTGTGCTTCATTACCAATTCTTTGCTGCATGTAACAGAGGAAATTTAGTCCATTGTTAAAGCTAAATTTCTGACTTGCTGATTTAGGTGTTTTAATATTTAGTAATGTATTACTATAAATTAACTTCAGAATATTACAAGTGAAAGATTAAATCAGTAACATTTATTTCAAGAGTTTTTTATAGTTGTTATTGTGCAAAGCCAATTCCTTGTTATTAGGTAATTTGAGCCAATATAGTTGCATGCTTTCTTTAATTTAAGAAAGCATTGTTTTGAAATTAAAATATGTGCTTTTTTTTTTAAGTCAGTACCAATATCTGTACACTGGCAATAAGAAACTTAGGAAAGACACGTTGTTAGTTTTTGTTTTGTTTTTATGTTTTTTGTTTGCTTGTTTGTTTTAAGACAGAAAAATCTGAACTTTGGTTGAATTTATCTAATTTTTCTATCATTGAAAACATTTATCTCACTTTAAAAGAAAAATTTCCATTTAGCTCTTCAGGATGGACCCATTTTTAGCACTCCTGCAAATCCATTCCCTTTCAATTCAAAGAACAAGTTTTCATCAAATGAAAAATACCTATTCTATCTATCTAGATACTCTATCCATTCTAAACTGATATCAAATGCCCATGAAAAACAGAAGAAAAACAAACTTCGAGGTATTTCTTTTCTTAAAAGATTTTTAAAAAGCTTTTACATATATACAGCTATTTCTGTGGTCTACATCTGTGGTTCTCAAGGTGTGACTCTTTGAACTAGATGACTTCTAAGGCACTAAGAAGTGAGCTGCCGCTGTAGTATAAACCAATGCTCAAACCCTCTCCTCTTACTCTGAGGTCCAGTGCTCCACATGCAGCTTATCATGCGACTCCTTTCATTGCTGCCTGAATAGCTCACTAAAAAGCCTGGAAATATGGTCTATACCGCAGGTCCCCAACACTGGATACCAGTACTGGTATGAAAACTATGTCAAAGTGGTGCTATTTGTGCTTCTTTCTAAAGAAAGGGAGACAACAAGTAGACTTTCTTTTTAGCAGTCAAAGAGTTGACACTCCATCCAAATGAAAAAAAGGACATAGGGCTGGAGTGTGACAACTTCTTTGCATGGATGTGGTAGATGAAAGGATAGAAATTGCTTGTGTTGATCCCATTGCAGTATTGCACAAATACCTTACTTCAAGAAACTGACAACTGAACAGAACCAAACCAAAACCCAAACTAGGTTCTCACTAAGGCCAGCAAAATTTCTTTCAAATGTTGTCTGTTAATTTTTGTGGGAACATACACAAACCTATGCACTAGCTTAATCTGACAAATGAGGAAGGCTATACAGAGTCCATAAAATGCCACAGGTCTGTGCAGAAGCATAGACTACATTACAGATCTCCCACAACATTAAGATAAAAAAATCCTATTGCCTTAACCATAAATAGTGGGCTCATTTATTTATGTTCTTTTATATCTATAGTCAGAAAAGTCATCATTCAAAAAAAAGTTGAATCTAAGACTCTTTATCACATGCTCTGCTACCATTAAAGATTGTTAGCAATCAATAAACTATTAGGAATGGCAGGTATTCTTCTACTGAAGTATTTAGTAACAATAACCGGTAGCTGAAGTTTTCTATTTGCAATTGTCTAAAGACAAGTATTGGATCAACAACAGAACAGACTGATATTTTACTCAGGGAATGCGTATGCTCCCAAACACAACTGTCATTGACAGCTGAAGAAAGACATACATGATACTAGGGCTCTTTCTGATAGGAAGCTTGATTTAAAGGAAATTTTTGACCTCTCTGAGAAAGTAACAAAGGGATCACAATGAAGGCTTGTCTAAAGTTATGCCTGAATTCACACACTGTCTGATATGCCTAATTATCTGACAACTATTGCTAAATGTTGTGGGAGTGGAAGTTATAGGGACAGCGATCTGGATGATTAGGTCGTTCTTGATTTTAGTGACTCAAGAATAATAGTGAGCCTTTAGCCTAATTCCCTTTCGATTCATCTGTTAAAGTAACTACATGAATTTGGCTGAAGAAGTCCACCTAATTCATCTTTATATAAGAAAGAAATTTTTTACAGTGACAACAATCGATCACTAGACCAACCTCCTTAGGAATGTGGTAGAGTCCCTGTCACTAGAGATGTTCAAGATGCAATTGGACAGGGTGCTAGATAATCTCATTTAGAGTCCCTTTCCTCTGAAAGGTTGGACCACGTGATCTTTTGAGGTCACTTCCAACCTGAGCTGTTCTATGATTCTATGATTAATTCTGTTAGTAAGCGATCTGGTAAAAGGTTAATAGAAGTTTCTTTGCTGCATGTTATTTAACTTTAGTTAATAACCCATGAGATATATGGAGAAGGCATGAAACAAGGACTAGATATGACAAACCAAATCTGGTATGAGTGCAGTGACAGTGGTGTCTTCTCCAGATGCTTCATTGCTCGGAAGTGTCATTTCATTTACGTGTGCAATGTGTCTGCATTGACCCCAGCAGACTTCAAAACAGGATCATAATTTGGCTGTAAAGAGTAATCTTAAGTCCATTAGACCATTAAAGCAGATCCTAACATATCTCATTTATTAAAAGGAAGGCAATGTTTTGTGAAAAATAGCTCCTTATTCCCAGATGGAATAAGAGCTGCTCTCTGCAGTCACAGAGACATTTGACAGTTAGGATGTGGTGTTGACACAGCTGCAGGCCCTGGCAGCTGAGCCAGTTTCACATGGCTCCGCTCTTTTCTTCCTCCCTCCTCCCCCTCAAAATCTAGGGAAAAGTACTGGATGGGTTCTCACCTGGCCTATTTGGTTTTGTGCGTGAGTCATTACAAGACCATCACTGTCTTGTTTAATATAGGCATATTTGGCTATTGTACTTTCAGTAGGTTTATGAAGTCAGCTCAGTGCCTGTATTTGAATACAAAGTTGGTTGTCAGTACATGACTAGGTCAAGAGTTGAATGAGGACAGATCAACTAAGATAAAACACAGATGAATTTACTCACATGGGTTGGAGTGAACCACAAAAAATAAATTAATATTTTATTTGTTTAGCCAGGTGTCTTGCTGAATCCTTTGCTTTTCCTAAATGTGAAAGCCTTTTGTGTCAAATGTATCATACAACTGAAACAGCACCATGAGAGAAGGTAGAAAGGAAGAAGACATTAATATTTCAACATTAAGACCCACTAGGGCTGTGAAATGTTCCTGCTTTAAATCACCACATAGCGATCCACGACCACTGGAAAAGCACTAGATGAAAAGTAGCTAACACAGCACAGATTTCTAATACACCGGTCTCTACCTTTCTTTCCTTTTTTGTGACTGATGACTAATTGCTTTATATGACAACTCATGCTGCTAAGTTACATAAAGAGACTCTGATACAGTCAGATTTGTCCTCAAAGCAAAGTTTAGAGTTTTCACCCACCCCTCTTTTTAAAACTCCTCCAAACTTTTAACATTCTTGTGGCAATTGCTTATCTTGGAATAGTTTCTAGAAGCTCCTCCAGAAAACATTTTCACTGTGATTAGAAGGGGGAAAGGGCAGAAGAAAAGAACTTTTGTTCTTGCACCTTATCAAGTTTTAAATTGGTCCTAAATAGGAACTACTGTAAGAGGTACATTATAATTAAAAGGAAGAAAATCTTTCTCCTTATTTTGAGAACTGGTTGATGAATTACCTATCTGTAAAATACTAGGGGGGGGGGGGGAATACGCTTTCTATGGATTATTTTAGTGTATTTTTTTTTGCATAGAAAGCAAGGTTCAAGGAATAAATAAGAAGGTTTTTACAACTACTCCCTGTGTGCAGCTACCAATAACTTTCTGCATCAAGAGTATACTGACTACCAATTTTTGAAAAAAGATTATTTGAAATATTTTTCCGTCCATCACATTAGATTCAACTCATTTTTGCATCCTGTATTAGTAGTAAATTATCTTTTTTTTTCCATATTCTTTGACAAATCTTAAGCCAATAAAATTCAATTTAGCAACACCGACTACAGGTCCTAAAGCTTAACTGATGGCATGTCAAGTATTTTTAATACTAGATTTAAATAATAATACTTTTATATAATTTAGACACTATTACATAAGCTTCTAATTGTATAGTGCTCCTTTATCTACAAAGCAGCTTTTGCCACAAACAGAATCAACACTTCTCCATTGGCTTTTAAACTTTTATTATAACAAAAAATATTCCACATTTGCTATGCTACTAGAAGCAAATGGGTTACACTTTCACGGTGCTCAGCAGCCCCAGCAAACCTGGAAATTGAATATTCCAGGGAGAAGAAATGCAAGAGTTCCTTCTGGGATCAAGTAAACAGGCCTGTCTGGTACGCCTAATGTTTTATACACAGTCAATGAGAGAGTAAAATGTCTCTGAAGACCTTTGAAAGAAAGTCCTGTATGACTAAATTAGGCATGTCATTCTTCCGTTGACATGCACAGAGTTCAACCTCTCCAGGCAGTTTGCTGTAAATCACTCTGGGGCTCATCTATATCTGTGTGGCTCACTTTGAATGCAACATAACCACTCCCTCAGGCTCCCCCAAAAGGCAGCAACATCTTGGTTGGTCTAAGGTGAGAGTAAAACAGATGGAATTGCTAGCCTCAAACAGTTATATTAGCTAGAGGAAAGACAAGGATTTCCAACAAGGGCCTGTAATCTAGCCTTTGCAATCCTGTCAGATTAAAAGGAATTAGATTAGCAGGTGATCTTCTTCCTAATGACCGACTGAAGCCTTAAAAAAGTCTGTTTTCCATGAAATTTAAACATTAGAACTACATCTATCTGCCTAAATTTGGATCAGAACAGGCTGTACGTGTCTGTCTTCCTAAACAAGCATTAAAAAACAAACAAAAAACCCCCAACCAAACACCACCCCCCCCTCCCCCCAACAACTAAATTTGCATAGCCGGGGAATTTTCATTCCAAATAGTGCCTAATGACTTCATATATGAAGGATTAACTATCTGGATTTCTGCCTGGGATTTATGTTTTATGCTTACAATTCTTAGTGCCTAAGTGGATTTTGGGGAGACTGGATCACACTTGGCTTGTGATTTAAATTTTATATCCACATTCTAAGGTTAATGGGAAAGCATTGTACTTCACAGACCTCACAAAAGCAAAGAAATTTAAATAACCAGTTAGGGAGAATATGCATTCCCTGACAATTTTTAGAGCTTTGGGAAGATAGAGAACATGCCAGATTTTTATTTAATAGATGGGCTTTAAAAAGCCTTAAATAAAAAAGTGATTTCTTGTAACTGGGTTTATTTTTGGAAGAACTGTCGTGTTTTGTCCCATGAGGATTGTAGCTCTGATGCTTCCTGAATAGACCTTGACCTTCTGACATTCTCTTTGCTAAAGCAGTTACAATACAGATTACACACCCTAAAAATAGCAATTCAAAGGATACTTCTGAATTTTAATCTCTTTTTGATTCATTCTCAAGGCAGTTAGCATGCAAGAGGCCTCTCCTCTCTTTGCAGTGAAGATGAG